>NW_027507758.1:16550610-17150610 GCF_037356315.1 Lithobates pipiens
AAATGGCTTCAGCCAAACACTAACCATGAGTGAAAGAAAAGTTTTTGTGTTATCATTCATATTCTCTGAAAAATGGCCAAGAAATCAAAAATTCTGCCAGGGTATGTAAACTTATGAGCACAACTGTATGTATATATAAATTGAAAAAAGAAAAAGGAAACTAATCGGACTTTACTGGTACATAGGAGACCACACTTTCATTAAAATGTATCATATGCTTTATTACATAAGTCATAAAAATCCAAACTGGATCAAACACGATCTTTAAATAGGCGCATGCGCTGTTTTCTGTTCATTCCTCCTCATGCATAGTGGAGAATACTATCAAATGTCTTCCACTCTACTGGCCTATTATTTTATACACATGTGTACTCAATAACATTGGCCAAGTGGTGACAGATCCTCTTGGGTCAACGCGTTTCTCAAAAAGCTTCTTCAGGACCGCTTTGGGATCAGACGAGGATAAATATATATATATATATATATATATATAAATGCACTTACAAAATATTTGGTCAATGCCAAAAATTGTCCAAATATTTTGCGTCTGTATTCGTATATATTTTTTTAAAATAAGATCCTTCTATTGTATATAGTAAATGCTGCTACCTCCTCATCTGATCACAAAGTGGCCTTGAAGAAGCTATTTGAGAAATGTGTGGATCCGCCACCACTTGGCCAATGTTATTGAGTACACATGCATATAAAATATTAGGGCAGTAGGGTGGTAGACATTTGATAGAATTCTCTACTATGAGAATGAGGAGGAATGAACAACTTATGTGCTTATTTTGGGATCATGTTTGATCCAGTTTGGATTCTATATGACTTACATAATGATACGCTTTATTGAATGCGTGGTCTCCTATGTATCAGTAAAGTCCAATTAGTTCCCTTTATATATATACATATATATATATATATACACATATTTATGGTTTCGCTATGGAGCCCCTCCCGCTAGGTACAGCTAAAACGAGACACAGATTGTGACAGTTACGAGATTAAAGGTAACTAATTAGGTCCCAAGCAGAATTCATTAGGATTTGGTTCTTGTGCAGTGAACCATCGTTCTTGACCCGGGTGTTCGGCTAAACTCATCCCACACATATGGCGTTGGCTGCTGCGGAGCGGTTCAGGACCATTGTTCCTTAGAATGGTGACAACATGGCAGAGATTTCACACTGGAGTCCCCAGAACTGGCTGGCTCTCGTGTCTCTGATGTTCACATTCACTCCAAATGGCACTCAGGTTTTTTGGAATCGCAGCCGTCGGAGAGAGAGCCAACATTTGTGAACAATAGAATGAGCCGCGGCTAGCTGTTAGGAGAATATCGCTGCTTGGGAAAGCTCTATATTGGAGCCACCCAGGAACAAAAAAAGAATATATTGCAGATTATAAGCCCTTAGGTATGATGGTTGCCTTGCTTTCCTTGTTTTAATAGGTGTTTTTCACTATATTTTTACCCATTGGTGCTGGCAATAACACACTTCCTGTCCTAGGGTGACAACACTCTCTTACTTTACTTTATTGATGGAGCAGCAACATTGTCACCCTGGGACAGGACTACACAACACCCGCTCCCCTTTTTCCTATATGACACAGGGGAGGTGTTCTGTCCCCGCTACACGTTTCCCTGTGTGTAGCTCGACATGCAGCTAAACTTTCTTATTCTGCAATAAGCCAGACTGTACCATAAAAATTGTGGGATTTCAACCAAAAATGTTATGCAGGGTTCATGGTGTCTACAGGTTGTATAGTGCTTTACAGAAAAAATGGGAGATAGAAGTTACAATACAACTTAATACAAGAGGGTAAGGAGGGCCCTGCCCATGGAGCTTACGACCTAAAACTGAGGGGCAAATGGTACAAAGGGCAATAACTATGGCGGGTGAGCTGATGGAGAAGGTTGAAGTACAGAGAAGAGTTTTCAGGGATCTTCTAAAGATGGACAGAGTAGGAGATAACAAGAAAGATTGGGGAAAGAGGTTTCAAAGGATGGGAGAGGCTCTTGAGAAGTCAATAGGTTAGGAGAAGTTCTGGAGAAGTCTAGAGGATAGGAGAAGCTCTGGAGAAGTCTAGAGGATAGGATAGGTTCTGAAGAAGTCTAGAGGATAGGAGAGGTTCTGAAGAAGTCTAGAGGATAGGAGAGGTTCTGAAGAAGTCTAGAGGATAGGAGAGGTTCTGAAGAAGTCTAGAGCATAGGAGAGGTTCTGAAGAAGTCCCAAGGATAGGAGACGCTCTGCAGAAGTCCAGAGGATAAGAGAGGCTCTGGAGAAGTCTAGAGGCTTTGTAGAAGTCTAGAGGCTCTGGAGAAGTCTAGAGGATAGGAGAGGCTCTGAAGAAGTCTAGAGGTTAGGAGAAGCTCTGGAAAAGTGCAGATGGTGAAAGGGGCTCTGGAGAAGTCTAAAGGATAGTAGAGGCTCTTGAGAAGTACAGAAGATGGGAGAAGTTCTGGAGAAGTCTAGAGGATAGGAGAGGCATCTGAGAAGTCTAGAGGATAGGAGAGCTTCTGGAGAAATCTAGAGGATAGGAGACGCTGCAGAAAATTCCAGATGATGATAGAGGCTCTGGAGAAGTCCTGAGGTGATGAGGGAGCTAGAGAGCATGAGGTCTTAGGAGGAGTATAGTGGACGATTTGGGTAATAGTATGGGATGAGGTTGGAGAAAGAGGATCATATAGGCTATGGAGAAGTCTAGAGCAGTGTTTCTTAACTCCAGTCCTCAAGGAGCCCCAACAGGTCATGTTTTCAGGCTTGCCATTATTTTTACTGCTGCTGTAATCACCATGTGTGATGTCACAAGTTGGATGGTTAGGACAAGGATCCTACTTTGATCTGACTTCAATAATATTCAATGGACTGAAGTAGGACCAAAGTCGGACCGAAGTAATGCAGGGAGCATTTTCAAAGTTGGACCAACTTGTGTCGGACCAGTTAAGATGGCTCTCATAGAGAATCATTGATCTGCACACGTAATGCGACATGAGCTCCCAATGTCGGAGCGTTTGTCGTACAAATGTGAACCCAGCCTTAGTAATTACCACAGCCATTTCATCTGAGGGAAATCACAAAAACATGACCTGTTGGGGGCGCCTTGAGGACTGGAGTTGAGAAAAACTGGTCTAGAGGATAGGAGAAGCTCTGGAAAAGCCCACACGATTAGATAGTCTCTGGAGAAATCGAAAGGATAGTAGAGGCTCTGGAGAAGTCCAGAGGATGGGAGAAGTTCTGCAGAAGTTTACAGGATAGGAGAGGCTCCTGAGAAGTCTACAGGATAGGAGAGGCTCCTGAGAAGTCTACAGGATAGGAGAGGCTCCTGAGAAGTCTACAGGATAGGAGAGGCTCCTGAGAAGTCTACATGATAGGAGAGGCTCCTGAGAAGTCTACATGATAGGAGAGGCTCCTGAGAAGTCTACATGATAGGAGAGGCTCCTGAGAAGTCTACAGGATAGGAGAGGCTCCTGAGAAGTCTACAGGATAGGAGAGGCTCCTGAGAAGTCTACAGGATAGGAGAGGCTCCTGAGAAGTCTACAGGATAGGAGAGGCTCCTGAGAAGTCTACAGGATAGGAGAGGCTCCTGAGAAGTCTACATGATAGGAGAGGCTCCTGAGAAGTCTACAGGATAGGAGAGGCTCCTGAGAAGTCTACAGGATAGGAGAGGCTCCTGAGAAGTCTACAGGATAGGAGAGGCTCCTGAGAAGTCTACAGGATAGGAGAGGCTCCTGAGAAGTCTACAGGATAGGAGAGGCTCCTGCGAAGTCTACAGGATAGGAGAGGCTCCTGAGAAGTCTACAGGATAGGAGAGGCTCCTGAGAAGTCTACAGGATAGGAGAGGCTCCTGAGAAGTCTACAGGTTAGGAGAGGCTCCTGAGAAGTCTACAGGATAGGAGAGGCTCCTGAGAAGTCTACAGGATAGGAAAGGTTCTGGAGAAGCCTAGAGGATAGGAGAAGCTGCAGAAAAGTCCAGATGATGAGAGAGGATCTGGAAAAGTCCTGAAGATGAGCATGGGAGGAGATGACGAGAGAGCTAGAGAGCACAAGGTCTTGGGGGGGGAGCATAATGGACGATTTGGGTGATAGTATGGAATAAGGTTGGAGTCAAAGGAAAAGTGGTGTTTTAGGGCACAGTGGACTTTAAATAGGTCCAGGGGGTGGTTTATGAAAGCTCCTTTCATCTATCCTGTATTAGGGATGAGATGCATGTTTTCATGTTTGACCAGAACCCAGCCTGTTTGCTGTATGGCAAAAACGCTAAACAAACTGGCTGCATGCGACCAGTTCACCAGCACAAACTTTCAGCTGATGACAGGTCCACTTTAAGGGGGTTTATTTATAAAAATGTACATAGCTGTTTGTCCATCGAACCTGCGTGTAAATTCATTCTGTACAAATGAGGCAAAATCGAAAGTTCTCGGGTAAATTCTCTGAACATTGAATGTGTGAATGGGGAAAAATACTGCATTGTGGCCACTAGATGGAGGTGAAGAGCATATTTATTTTCTCTAATAGTCAGCACCATCTAGTGGTCACAATGTGGTATTTTCTCCCACTCACATACTTGATCTGTTGAGAATATAGGCTGAGAACATTTAATTTAGCCCCATTCGCACAGAACAAATTTAAATGCAGTTTAAATGCGATTATATATATATTTTGATAAATACACCACTGAGTTTAATACTCTGCATGAAACTCTATGAATGCCGTTTTTGTCTACCCCGCTATTCTACTTTAAGCAATGTGCCCGTGTACAGGTGTGAAGAGTTGAAGACCTTCTGAATTTACCGGATTTGGTCTCTTCCTCCAGGTTTCTTCATGTTCATCGAGGCGTCAATGCCGCGGAAGGCGGGGGACAGAGCGCGGCTTATCAGTCCCATGTACAACGTGACCATTACCAAACAGAAACCACCCAAAGCTCCATCCTACTGCATCTCCTTCTATTACCACATGTGGGGGAAACACATAGGTGAGTCGCTTGTTTCTGTAGAGCAAACCTATACTGTAGTGATGTATCCTGTTGTGTCTTGGGGGATGGGAAATGAAGGAGAACCTCCCCAATGGCCATTCCCTACTCTACACAAAAATAAAGTAGAAGGACTGATAACAGTGCCAGGTGCAAATGGCAATGTGTCGGAGTCTTCAAGAGGGAGCAGGCCCGGGGTATTTTCACGGACAGGTTCACCCGCCCATGGACTTTTACAGATGGGAGAAATCATATTTAAACTGTATAAACAACATCAGAGTCCCCGTTTACATCAAAGTCCTCTTTTACAACAGAGTTCCTAGAATCTCCCCTTAAATCAGAGTGACCCCTTACACAGAGTCCCCCTTTACATCACAGTCCTCTTTTACACCAGAGTTCCTAGAATCTCCCCTTCAATCAGAGTGACCCCCTTACACAGAGTCCCCCTTTACATCATAGTCCTCTTTTACACCAGAGTTCCTAGAATCTCCCCTTCAATCAGAGTGACGCCCTTACACAGAGTCCCCCTTTACATCATAGTCCTCCCTTACACCAGAGTTCCTAGAATCTCCCCTTAAATCAGAGTGTCCTCCTCACACACAGTCCCCCTTTACATCATAGTCCTCCCTTACACCAGAGTTCCTAGAATCTCCCCTTAAATCAGTGACCCTCTTACACAGAATCCCCCTTTATATCATAGTCCTCCCTTACACCAGAGTTCCTAGAATCTACCCTTCAATCAGAGTGACCCCCTTACACAAAGTCCTCCCTTTACATCATAGTCCTCCCTTACACCAGAGTTCCTAGAATCTACCCTTAAATCAGTGACCCCCCTTACACAGAGTCCCCCTTTACATCATAGTCCTCCCTTACACCAGAGTTCCTAGAATCCACCCTTAAATCAGAGTGACCCCTTACACAGAGTCCCCCTTTACATCATAGTCCTCCCTTACACCAGAGTTCCTAGAATCTACCCTTAAATCAGTGCCCCCCCCCCTTTACACAGAGTCCCCCTTTACATCAAAGTCCTCCCTTACACCAGAGTTCCTAAAATCTCCCCTTAAATCAGAGTGTCCTCCTCACACACAGTCCCCCTTTACATCATAGTCCTCCCTTACACCAGAGTTCCTAGAATCTCCCCTTAAATCAGTGACCCCCTTACACAGAATCCCCCTTTACATCATAGTCCTCCCTTATGCCAGAGTTCTTAGAATCTCCCCTTAAATCAGAGTGACCCCTTACACCGAGATCCCCTTTACATCAAAGTCCTCCCTTACACAAGAGTCCCTAGAAACTCCCCTTCAATCAGAGTCCCCTGACACAGAGCCCTCCTTTACATCATAGTCCTCCCTTACATTAGAGTTCCTAGAATGGACCCTTAAATCAGAGTGACCCCTTACACAGAGTCCCCCTTTACATCAGAGTCCTCCCTTACACCAGAGTTCCTATAATCTCCCCTTAAATGAGAGTGACCCCCTAAACACAGAGTCCCCCTTTACATCATAGTCCTGCCTTACAGCAGAGTTCCTAGAATCTCCCCTTAAATCAGAGGGACCTCTTACACAGAGCTAAAGCGTCGCTGAAACAGCGGTAAAGCGCGGCTAAAACGAGCGATGCTTTACCACGAACGTGGCCCCAGTGTGAAAGGGTTCTAAGAGTGAGACGGGAACTGGCCGGCACTTTGGTTTTGGTAACATTGTATCCGTGTTTTCGCCTTTTGTTATTGGTAAACAATTAGCGGGCGCAGAACGGCGGTTTCCAGGGAGCAAAAAATTCACAGAAAAGCTTTTTCACGGATGATTAGCATTTCATCAGCTGAGCAGCTGCGGAGCGCTCGGCATACTGATCCCGTATACTGACTAATCGCATTGTTGTGATGGGGCACCTGTTAGGATTGGGGGGGGGGGGGTGTTGGAGAGCTTGGTGCGGACGCACAGACAGAAACAAATATGTGATTACCGCAATCCATTCCTATCACTGGTTTTGTTGCTCCACCATCAAGTGGAAGAATTGGGGATGAACGGAGGGAATTTTAAAAATTTTATTGCAACAAAGTTATCAATTTTCCTTTTTGCTGAACTTTCCTCATAATTAACCCCAAATTTCACCAGATTGCAAAATTGGCTTTACAAGAAAAACACATGGTTTTGTTTACAAACAAAGCACATTGGATATTGTTGCTAAACACCCTTAACCCCTCCCCCCCCATGGTGTCGATTATGTACAGTGGGGGGGTTGGAAGGTCTGCTTAATCATGTGAGTGCTAGACATGTGCAATTTGTTTCGTTCTTTTTTATAATTTTTTTCCTCCGCTTTTTTTTTCTAACAAATTTTGCCAAATTTGTAAATTCTGAAATAATCGGATTAACAAAAACCCAATTAACGATTTTTTCCAAATATTGGTAAATTTGTAAATAAGTCGTTTTCGAAAATTAGAAGATCCGGAAATTCGTCAATTCAAAAATTAGAAAATCCGGAAATACGAAAATTCGGAAATTCTAAAATGCAAAAATCCGGAAATTTTTCAATTTTAAAATGTGAAAATCCAATATAAACAAAAACTCAAAAGAACAAAAATGTGAAAATCTAAAATATTAACTAATAATAAATTAACTATTACTAACTATTAAATTTGTAGGTATTGGAATTTCCTCTCAAATTTGGCTGTTGGTGAACGTAATGAATAAGAATTTATCCGAAGTTACGAATTTTCCGTAATAACGGATGCCGCATCTAAACGGATGGAACGTAACAAATTAATAACAAATCACAATAATAATAATAAAAAAAATCCGGAAACCCGAAAATTAGAAAATCTGAAATAATAACTAACTAATGATAACTTAACTATTACTAACTAAACTATTAAATTATAGGTATTGGAATTTCCTCTCAAATTTGGCTGTTAGTGAATGTAGCAAATATGAATTTATCCGAAGTTACGAATTTTCCAAAAATAACAAATGTCGTATATGAACGAATCGAACGTAACAAATTAATAATAATAAATAACAATAATAATTAAACCCCCAAAAAATTCTGAAGTAATAACTAACTAATAATAACTTAACTATTACTAACTATTAAATTCTAGGTATTGGAATTTCCTCTCAAATTTAGCTGTTAGTGATCATAACAAATACAAATTTATCCGAAGTTATGAATTTTCCAAAATAATGAATGGAATGTAACGAATTAATAATAATACTCAACAATAACAATAATAATAGAAAACTTTTTTTTATTATTATTAATTATTTATTCATTCCATTTGTTTAGATGTGGCATTATTTCAGATCATTTATAACTTCGGATAAATTTGTGCTCGTTATGTTTACCAACATCCAAATTTGAAAGGAAATTCCAATACCTATAATTTAATAGTTAGGTATTATTACATAGTTATTATTTTGAATCTCCGGATTTCGGATTTTAAAATGCTGAATTTCTGAATCTGCAAATTTTTGAATTTTATGGATTTTTGAATTCACTAATTTACGGATTTCAGGTTTTTGACATTTATGAATTTACTGTATTTTGGCATTTTGAATTTTGATCATAACGAATGACCTGAAAAACAAAAACAAAACAAACAAAAACAAATTAAACTAAAACAAACACATTTTTCGGCAGTGCACATGTCTAGTGAGCACTGTGATTGGCTGTCATAGTGGTCACATGGGCGGGAGTCGTACTCGCCTGCTCTCGTTACTGGACACCAGGAGCTACCTGTGATTGCTCGGTTACTGCGCTCTCAACCACAGAAACCCATTGACGTTAATGTGTGCGGTGTGTGGGCGTTAAGACCCACCCACTTTGCTGTCACACGTATGTGTTATGTGGGCAGCAAGAGGTTAAAGTGGTTCTAAAGGCAGAAGGTTTTAAACCTTAATGCATTCTCTGCATTAAGATAAAAAAATCCCTGTATGCACCCCCCCCCCCACCCCACTCCCCCAATCCCCCCTTTATACTTACCTGAGCCCAATTTAGATTCAGCAATGTGCACAAGATCAGAGTCTCTCTAACCTCTCTCCTTCCTCATTGGTTGAGGACGAGCAGCGGGAGCCATTGGCTCCTGCTGCTGTTAATCACAGCCAGTGAGGAGGGAGCAGAGGGTGGGGGTACTCAGATTCATAGAGGGGGAGGAGCCTGGAGCGCGGGGGGGGGGAGAAGAGGAGGATGAGGGCTGCTTGGTGTGAAATCATTGTAAAAAGTTTGAGCATTTACTACCACTTTAAGGGCTTATTTACACTTGCGGTTTCCATTACTGCTCCTCTGAAAAGCTTGCCCCGGTGGATCGCTTTTTAGTTGGACACAGCAGATTATAGATTGAGATAAAGAGCCAATCACGGAAGCTCTTTGCCATGTGATCTACACTTATAATCAGGGTGCTGATCAGCCCCAACAGTGCTCATCAGTGCTGTCAATCAGTGCTGCCTGTCAATGCAGCATCATCAGTGCAGCCTCATCAGTGCCCATCAGTGCAGCCTCATCGGTGCTGCCAATTAGTGCCCATCAGTGATGCCAATCAGTGCAGCCTCATTAGTACCCATCAGTGCAGCCTATCAGTGCCCATCAATGCTGCCTCATCAGTGCAGCCTCATCAATGTCCATCAGTGCAGCCTCATCAGTGCCCATCAGTGCTGCCAATCAGTGCCCATCAGTGCTGCCAATCAGTGCCTATCAGTGCAGCCTCATCAGTGTCCATCAGTGCAGCCTCATCGGTTCCCGTTAGTGCAGCCTATCAGTGCCCATCAATGCCAATCAGTGCAGCCTATCAGTGCCCATCAGTGCAGCCCCATCAGTGCAGCCCCATCAGTGCAGCCTATCAGTGCAGCCTATCAGTGCTGCCCTATCAGTGCAGCCTATCAGTGCCGCCTCATCAGCACACAGCAGTGAAGGAGCTAAATTACTTATTTACAGAATTTTATAATAGAAACTAAGAAAAACTTGGTTTTTTTTCACAATTTTCTGTATTTTTTAATTTGTTTAGCAAAAAAAAATCCAGTGGGGATTAAATACCACCAAAAGAAAGCTCTATTTGTCTCCAAAAAATGGTAAAAATTTAGTTTGGCTACACTGTTGCATGACCGCGCAATTGTCATTCACAGTGTGACAGTGCTGAATGCTGAAAATTGGCCTGGGCAGGAAGGGGGGTAGAAGTGCCCGGTAGGCAAGCCGTTAAGATCACCTTTTCCATGATAAAAATCAGGCTGCACTGGCGGTGGGAATTCAGGGCTGATGAGGAAAAATGCAGGATCCCATTTGGTGACGATCGATCCCAGTACAGTGAAGTCATCTCCCTATCTCTCGCAGAAAGGGTTAACAAGCCGTTTGGCACAGAGCCACGCATTGCCCCCTGTGACTGGCCGCCTTCCAGCAGCAAGCCTGATTGCGCATTTCCAAAATGTAGCAAAGCATCTGTGCGATGGTCCGAGGGGGATGATGGGCACGCTACTTGAGAGTTTTCTGCATTTTAGAGAGATGCAGTTTGCATCAGCTGGAGGGATCCTGGCCCTAGGGGGCCCCCGGGAACTCAGGGAGCCAGGCAGTGTGTATAATAATCCAGAACAATACATGGAATGTATATCTGTAATAATGAGCCGATATAGAGGATGTGACCCCATGTGACTAGAGAGCGATCTGTGTGATCCTCATCGCTATCATTATGCAATGCATCAGTACCATTATTCACAATGTATCAGTATCATTATACAATGTATCAATATCATTACACACAATGCATCAGTATTATAGGATGGAGAAGATAAGACTGGTGGAGGAGGATGACATAGGATGGAGGAGATGGGACTGAAGGAGGAGAAGAACATGGAATAGAGGAGATGGGACTGGGGATGGTGGACATGGGATGGAGAATATGGGACTGGAAGAGGAGGACATGGGATGGAGGAGATTGGACTGGAGAAGGTGGACATAGGATTGAGAAGATGGGACTGGAGGAGCAGGAGGACATAGGATGGAGGAGATGGGACTGGAGGAGATGGACTTGGGATGGGGGACATGGGACTTGAGGAGGAGGATGTAGGTTGGAGGAGATGGGACTGTAGGAGGCAGTGCTGGGACAAGGTCTTCTAGAGCCCAGGGTGAACATGCCAAACTGCCCCCCCCCCCAAGATGTATGAGTATTATGTGGCAACAAAGATCCTCCTTAACAAAAAAACTAGGCACTAATCCCTTTCACTCCCCTTAAGCATAATTTTCCCTCCTCCCAGTACAAATCATTCCCCGTGTTAAAATCCCCCCTCCCAGCACAAATATTTGCCCCCCCCCCATCACAAATCTTTGCCCCCCCCAAATATCACCCCTCCTAGCACAAATTCTCTAACCCTAAAAATTCCCAATTTCCCCTCCCAGTACACAGTCTTCTCTCTCCCCCCCAACTGGAACCCTCCCAAATCTTCCCTCTAAGCACAAATCTTCTTCTCTCATTCCCCTTCCCCACACAAAGCCCCCTAAATTAACACTCTTGGCATACCCCCACAAATTTCCCCTCCTAGAACAATACTTACCAACTGCCACCCTCCAAGTTCCCCATTGCAACAATCTCCGTTCCTCCCCCCACCAATCACCTTTCGGTGCCCCCTTCACCTCACATGATACCACAGTGCCCAGGGCAGCCGTGCCTTCTGCCCACCCCTTGTCCTGGCCCTGGTAGAAGGAGGAGGACATGGGATGAAGGAGGTAGGACTGGAGAAGTAGGACATTGGATGGAGGAGATTGGACAGAAGAATGAGGAGGACATGGGATGGAGTAGATGGGACTGATGGAGGAGGTGGGACTGGAGGAGCAGGAAAACATAGGGGACTGTAAGGGGGGGACATGGTGTGGGGGAGATGGGACTGGAGAAGGTAGTCATGTGATGGAGGAGACGGGACTGGAGGAGCAGGATGACATAGGATGGAGGAGTTGGGATTGGAAGAGGTGGACATGGGATGGAGGAGATGGGACTGGAGGAGGTGGACATGGGATGGAGGAGATGGGACTGGAGGAGATGGACATGGGATGGAGGAGATGGGACTGGAGGAGGGTGGACATGGGATAGAGGAGATGGGACTGGAGGAGGTGGACATGGGATGGAGGAGATGGGACTGGAGGAGGTGGACATGGGATGGAGGAGATGGGACTGAAGGAGGTGGACATGGGATGGAGGAGATGGGACTGGAGGAGATGGACATGGGATGGAGGAGATGGGACTGGAGGAGGTGGACATGGGATGGAGGAGATGGGACTGGAGGAGATGGACATGGGATGGAGGAGATGGGACTGGAGGAGGTGGACATGGGATGGATGAGATAGGACTGTAGAAGGAGGAGGACATAGGATGGAGGAGATGGGACTGAATGAGGAGGAGGACATAGGATGGAGGAGATGGGAGTGAATGAGGAGGAGGACATAGGATGGAGGAGATGGGACTGTAGGAGGAGGAGAACATGGGATGGAGGAAATGGGACTGTAGAAAGTGGAGTTCAAACTCGCTAATCCCAACGCACACGTTCCTGTTGAAATGGCTGTAGTGACCAACGGCTGGAACCATTTAAATTCAAAGTTTCACCAGCATACCAGGGATCTCCAAAATGAGTCCAAAGTTTTATTAGCCCTTGTACACACGATCGGAGATTCCGACGGATTGTGTCCGATTGGAGCGTTTGATGGATATTCCGACTGTGTGTGGTATGCATCGGACTGTTTCCATCGGAATATCCGTCGGACCCAATTTTCCAACTTGTTCGAAATATTTTCGACAAACTGGTCTGATCGGACATACCTCCGATCATGTGTAGAGAATTCCGATCGGACAAAGTGCCACGCATGCTCAGATCAAATTCCTACATCAAAGCTATTGGCTACTAGCCTGAACGTAGTCCCGTCGTAATGAAATAACGTCATCACGTTCTGAACGATCGGATTTTCCGACAACTTCGTCCGACCGTGTGTATGCAACGGTTTCGGACAAAATCCGTTGGACAAAATCCGACGGACAGAATCCGGACGGATTTGGTTGTCGGAATCCCCGACCGTGTGTACAAGGGCTTAGTGATCACATTGTTACAGCTGAAAGCAACGATTCGGAGCCACACAAGACCCCTTCATCAGGCTGGAAGAGGAGGACACTGTGGGACGGCCAGTGGGCGGGCCCTGGGGAATGTTGATAATTAGGTCTGGGGGGGGGGGGAGGCCTAAAGCTGTGTAAGGGGCCCCAAAATGTCTGATGGCTGCCCTGATCATTATACAATGTATCAATATCATTACACACAATGTATTAGTATCAGTACATACAATGTATCCATTGCTTTTGACACCTGCCAGGTGCAAGACACAAAGCCGAGATATAAATGTATAATACTAATAGTGTGTGACTGTGGGGGGAGACATTAGAGTGTAAGCTCCTCTTGTACAGACACAGCTATAACTGGCTCAGTGTTCTCTGTACAGCACTGTGGTATATGTCAGAGCTATATAAATGTATAATAATAATAGTGTGTGACTATGGGGGACATTAGAGTGTAAGCTCCTCTGGTACAGAGACTGATATGACTGGTTCAGTGTTCTCTGTACAACACTGTGGTATATGTCAGAGCTATATAAATGTATAATAATAATAGTGTGTGGCTGAGGAGAGGACATTACTTCTTCTGGTAGATGGAGTGTTAGTTCTGTGGAAGATTTCAGCACCATGGACAGAGATGACAGTTTGGCTGCATTGGTGCTGTCCGTGGTGCCTGAAGTTATATTCCCCTCCCCCCCCCCCCCCTCATTTACACACCAACCTCTATAAAGTACACACCGATCAGCATAACTTTATGACCACTGACAATGGCATCTGATAGTAGGTGGGATACAGGCATGTACTGGCCATTGGGACTACAGGGAGTTTCCCGGTGGGCCGATGGCTCAGTGGGACACTCTGATGTAAGGGGGCTGCTAATGAGACACTCTGATGTAAGGGGGCGCTGATGGGACACTCTGATGTAAGGGGGCTGGTGATGGGACACTCTGATGTAAGGGGGCGCTGATGGGACACTCTGATGTAAGGGGGTGCTGATGGGACACTCTGATGAAAGGGGGCGCTGATGGGACACTCTGATGAAAGGGGGCGCTGATGGGACACTCTGATGAAAGGGGGCGCTGATGGGACACTCTGATGTAAGGGGGCGCTGATGGGACACTCTGATGTAAGGGGGCGCTGATGGGACACTCTGATGAAAGGGGGCGCTGATGGGACACTCTGATGTAAGGGGGCGCTGATGGGACACTCTGATGAAAGGGGGCGCTGATGGGACACTCTGATGTAAGGGGGTGCTGATGGGACACTCTGATGTAAGGGGGCGCTGATGGGACACTCTGATGTAAGGGGGCTGGTGATGGGACACTCTGTTGTAAGGGGGCGCTGATGGGACACTCTGATGTAAGGGGGTGCTGATGGGACACTCTGATGAAAGGGGGCGCTGATGGGACACTCTGATGAAAGGGGGCGCTAATGGGACACTCTGATGTAAGGGTGCTGATGGGACACTGAGTAAGGGGGCTGCTCAGGGGACACTCTGATGAAAGGGGGCGCTGATGGGACACTCTGATGAAAGGGGGCGCTGATGGGACACTCTGATGAAAGGGGGCGCTGATGGGACACTCTGATGTAAGGGGTGATGATGGGACACTCTGATGTAAGGGGTGCTGATGGGACCACTCTGATGTAAGGGTGGTGCCAATGAGACACTCTGATGTAAGGGGGTGCCAATGAGACACTCTGATGTAAGGGGGGCGCTTGAGACACTCTGATGTAAGGGAGTGCTGATGGGACACTCAAAATGTAAGTGGGCCGGTCTGGATGAAGTCCAGGGCCAAATTTCTTTCCCAGTCCAGCCCTGGTGGGATATATTAGGCAGCCGAGGCACGTGTTGTCCCTCAAGTTGCTGTGTTGAAAGCAGAAAAAATGGGCAAGCGCAAAGATTTGAGCAACTTTGACAAGGACCGAATTCTAATGACTAGACAATGGGTCACAATGTTATGGATGATGGTTGTATATAGAATGTATCACTTTCATTATAGGCAGTGTCCATTCTTGATATGAGTATCTCTCGGATACTCCTTTGAAAGCCATTGCCGGATTTGTACATCATTGTTGGGGTTTTTAGTGGGCTCCTAACACTGGAAATGTTGATCGATCTGCAGGAATGGCATCTGCTACTTTGCACTGTTTGTGAATATTTCAGTATTTATAAGCCCAATATTTTTTTTTGTCCCTGCTGAAGAAAGTATCCAACACCATGATGCTGCCACCACCATGTTTCACGGTGGGGATGGTGTGTTCAGGGTGATGTGCAGTGTTAGTTTTCCGCCACACATAGCGTTTTGCTTTTAGGCAAAAAGTTCAATTTTGGTCCCATCTGATCAGATCACCTTCTTCCACATGTTTGCTGTGTCCTCACATGGCTTCTCACAAACTACAAACAGGACTTCTTATGACTTTCTCTCACCAATGTCTTTCTTCTTGTCACTCTTTCATAAAGGGCAGATTTGTGGAGAGACGACTAATAGTTGTCCTGTGGACAGATTCTCCCCCCTGAGCTGTGGATCTCTGCAGCTCCTCCAGAGTTACCATGGACCTTTGGCTCTTCTCTGATGAATGTTCTCCTTGCCCGGCCCGGTCAGTTTAGGTGGACGGCCATGTCTTGGTAGGTTTGCAGTTGTGCCCATACTCTTTCCATTCTCAGATGATGGATTGAACAGAGCTCCGTGAGATGGTGTCAAAGCTTGGGAGATTTTTTTATAACCTAACCCTGCTTTATACTTCTCCACAACTTTATCCCTGACCTGTCTGGTGTGTTCCTTGGCCTTCATTATGCTGTTTGTTCACTAAGGTTCTCTAACAAGCCTCTGAGGGCTTCACAGAACAGCTTTATTTATACTGAGATTAAATTACACACAGGAGAACTCTATTTAATAATTGATTCCACTAGATTTTAGTTATGGGTATCAGAGTAAAGGGAGGGGGGGGGGGGGCTGAATACAAATGCACGCCACACTTTTCACATATATATTTGTAAAAAAAATTGAAAATCATTTATCATTTTCCTTTCGCTTTACAATTATGTGCCACTTTGTGTTGATCCATCACATAAAATCCCAATAAAACACATTTATGGTTGTAACATAACAAAATATGGAAAATTTCAAGAGGTATGAATATACGTTTTCAAGGCTATCTATCTATCTATCTATCTATCTATCTATCTATCTATCTATTAGGGATGAGCCGAACACCCCCCTGTTCGGTTCGCACCAGAACCTGCGAACAGACCTAAACTTCGTGTGAACTTTAGAACCCCATTAAAGTCTATGGGACTCGAACGTTCACAATCTAAAGTGCTAATTTTAGAGGGTAATATGCAGGTTACTGTCCTAAAAAGTGTTTGGGGACCTGGGTCCTGCCCCAGGGGACATGGATCAATGCAAAAAAAAGTTTTAAAAACGGCCGTTTTTTCAGGAGCAGTGATTTTAATAATGATTAAAGTGAAACAATAAAAGTGTAATATTCCTTTAAATTTCGTAGCTGGGGGGTATCTATAGTATGCCTGTGAAGGGGCGCATGTTTCTGGTGCTCATTGAGTGTTCTCTGTATTACGGAGACCCGACAATTTAGCCGCGAGTGATTTTAAAATACTTTTTTTCCTGCACAAATGACACTTTGTGCAGGGAAAGTTCTAAGCACCAGAAACATGCGCCCCTTCACAGGCATACTATAGATACCCCCCAGCTACGAAATTTAAAAGAATATTACACTTTTATTGTTTCACTTTAATCATTATTAAAATCACTGCTCCTGAAAAAACGGCCGTTTTTAAAACTTTTTTTTGCATTGATCCATGTCCCCTGGGGCAGGACCCGGGTCCCCTAACACTTTTTAGGACAGTAACTTGCATATTACCCTTTAAAATGAGCACTTTCGATTTCTCCCATAGACTTGTATAGGGTGTTCCGGCTTTTCGAATTTGCTGCGAACAGCCCAAATTGTTCACTGTTCGCTGAACAGGCGAACAGGCAATGTTCGAGTAGAACATGAGTTCGACTCGAACTCGAAGCTCATCCCTACTATCTATCTATCTATCTATCTATCTATCTATCTATCTAAATTGGGGCCCAAACGTGGTTCTCTCACAGGGGTTCCCTGAGAGCTCCTCCTCTTATAACTTTCTTGAAACAAGTAGAAATATCACAATGTCTTTCATTCAGTGTGGAGGTGAGTTGGTGGGTGCAATTTCAGTTTCCTCACGTCTGACTCTTCCGCCATATCCCCGAGCCCCCCCTCCCCAGTGCTCCCCCGGCGGGGCCGCTATATACAAACAGCAGATGGCTGGGGAGCACATAGGGAGCGAAACCGCGATTACCGCAATTATACAAACAGCCAAAATGAAACACTTAGGTGAACTGAAAAAGTCCCTAACTGCCTCTAATTGGATTCATTACACATGTTTCTGGGGATGGGGCCCATTAAGCCAAATGAGAAAGTTAACTGGAACCTCTCATAACTCTGCGCAAAATTACCGCCTGCCAAACTATGGCTGGAAGGAGCGGATTAACCCCTGGAAGGCTGGAAGGAGGCGGCAGGGCTCCTCTCGAAGAATCGCAGACGGTGCAGCTTTTGAAGAGAGGAGAGATATAGGGTTAAATAATGCCTCACTTTTATTAATAGCTCCGCCCCGAACGCATTAGTGATCAGCAACCACCTCCGGTGGTAATGTATGGTATGTATGCACGCCTGGTCACATTTCATTAACAGGCTCTTAAATAAGGAATGAAATGCAGCAGTTCTGCGTCCAACTCGCCACTCAGTGAAAGTGATTGATTATTCTCGCTGCCTGCGTATGGCCCCCGGGGGTTATTACAGCGCTGCCTCCATTCATTTATGTATTTCTCCAGCACTTTCTCTTGTTTGTTTGTTTCTCCTCTTCAATCTCTCTGTATCTTCTACGCCTCTCCATCACTATACACCTTTCCATCTCCACCTCTCCATCTCCACCTCTCCGTCTCCACCTCTCCGTCTCCACCTCTCCGTCTCCACCTCTCCGTCTCCACCTCTCCGTGTCCACCTCTCCATCCACACCTCTCCATCCACACCTCTCCATCTCCACCTCTCCATCTCCACCTCTCCATCTACACCTCTCCATCTCCACCTCTCCATCTCCACCTCTCCATCCACACCTCTCCATCTCCACCTCTCCATCTCCACCTCTCCATCCACACCTCTCCATCTCCACCTCTCCACCTCTCCATCTCTCCATCTCCACCTCTCCATCTCCACCTCTCCATCCACACCTCTCCATCCACACCTCTGCATCCACACCTCTCCATCTCCACCTCTCCATCTCCACCTCTCCATCTCCACCTCTCCATCTCCACCTCTCCATCCACACCTCTCCATCTCCACCTCTCCATCCACACCTCTCCATCTCCACCTCTCCATCTCCACCTCTCCACCTTTCCATCTCCACCTCTCCATCTCCACCTCTCCATCTCCACCTCTCCATCTCCACCTTTCCATATACACCTCTCTATCTCCACCTCTCCATCTACACCTCTCCATCTGCACCTCTCCATCTGCACCTCTCCATCTCCACCTCTCCATCTCCACCTCTCCATCTCCACCTCTCCATCCACACCTCTCCATCTACACCTCTCCATCTCCACCTCTCCATCTCCACCTCTCCATCTCCACCTCTCCATCCACACCTCTCCATCCACACCTCTCCATTTACACCTTTCCATATACACCTTTCCATCTCCACATCTCCATCTACACCTCTCCATCTACACCTCTCCATCTACACCTCTCCATCTCCACCTCTCCATCTCCACCTCTCCATCCACACCTCTCCATCTACACCTCTCCATCTCCACCTCTCCATCTCCACCTCTCCATCTCCACCTCTCCATCCACACCTCTCCATCCACACCTCTCCATCCACACCTCTCCATCTCCACCTCTCCATCTCCACCTCTCCATCTCCACCTCTCCATCCACACCTCTCCATCCACACCTCTCCATCCACACCTCTCCATCTCCACCTCTCCATCCACACCTCTCCATCTCCACCTCTCCATCTCCACCTCTCCACCTTTCCATCTCCACCTCTCCATCTCCACCTCTCCATCTCCACCTTTCCATATACACCTCTCTATCTCCACCTCTCCATCTACACCTCTCCATCTGCACCTCTCCATCTGCACCTCTCCATCTCCACCTCTCCATTTACACCTTTCCATATACACCTTTCCATCTCCACATCTCCATCTACACCTCTCCATCTACACCTCTCCATCTACACCTCTCCATCTCCACCTCTCCATCTCCACCTCTCCATCTCCACCTCTCCATCTACACCTTTCCATCTACACCTTTCCATCTACACCTCTCCATCTACACCTCTCCATCTATACACCTTTCCATCTACACCTCTCCATCCACACCTCTCCATCTACACCTTTCCATATACACCTTTCCGTCTACTCCTCTCCATCTACACCTCTCCTTCTACACCGCTCCACCTTTCCATCCACACCTCTCCATTTACACCTCTCCATCTACACCTTTCCATATACACCTTTGCGTCTACACCTCTCCATCTACAACTCTCCATCTACACCACTCCACCTTTCCATCCACACCTCTCCATCTACACCTCTCCATCTACACCGCTCCACCTTTCCATCCACACCTCTCCACCTTTCCATCCACACCTCTCCATCTACACCTCTCCATCTACACTGCTCCACCTTTCCATCCACACCTCTCCATCTACACCTCTCCATCTATACACCTCTCCATCTACACTGCTCCACCTTTCCATCCACACCTATCCATCTACACTGTTCCACCTTTCCATCCGCACCTCTCCACCTTTCCATCCACACCTCTCCATCTACACCTCTCCCTCTATACATCTCTCCATCTACACCTCTCCATCTACACTGCTCCACCTTTCCATCCACAACTCTCCACCTCTCCATCTACACCTCTCCATCTACACCTCTCCATCCACACCTCTCCATCCACACCTCTCCATCCACACCTCTCCATCCACACCTCTCCACCTTTCCATCCACACCTCTCCACCTTTCCATCTACACCTCTCCATCTACACCTTTCCATCTACATCTCTCCACCTTTCCATCCACACCTCTCCATCTGCACCTCTCCGTCTATACACCTCTCCATCTACACTGCTCCACCTTTCCATCCACACCTCTCCATCTCCACCTTTCCATCTCCAGCTCTCCATCTCCACCTCTCCATTCACACCTCTCCGTCTACACCTCTCATCCTTTCCATCTACACCTCTCCATCCACACCTCTCCATCTTCACCTGTCCACCTCTCCATCCACACCTTTCCATCTACACCTCTCCATACACCTCTCCATCTACACCTGTCCACCTCTCCATCCACACCTTTCCATCTACACCTCTCCATACACCTCTCCATCTACACGTCTCCATCCACACCTCTCCACCTTTCCATCTACACCTCTCCATCCACACCTCTCCAGCTACACCTTTCCATCTACACCTTTCCCTCTACACCTCTCCTCAAAAGAGATCCCTACAGATCTTTCTGGTTACTTTTCCCATTTCTCCGTCCTTTTTCTCGGTCTATCCTTCTGTATCCCTCTATTACCTGTACATCTCTCCTTATTCTCTCTCTACCTCTCCTCTCCCCCTTCTCCCTCTCTTCTCCTCCCCTCTCTCCTCTGCTTATCCCTCACCTCTACTTCCTTTTCTTTCATACCCTCCTCCCCATCTGCCTCTCCTCCCTTCTCCCTCTCTCCTCTCTTCCCCTTCTCCCCATCTCCCTCTCCTCCCGTTCTCCTTCTCTCTCTCCTCTTTTCCCCTTCTCTCTCTCTTCTCCTTCTCCTTCTCCTTCTCCCTCTCCCCTCTCCGCTTTCTCTCCCCCTTCTCCTCTCCTCTTTCTCTTCCTCCTTCTCTTCTCCCTCCTCTTCTTTTCCTCATCCTGTCCACCACTCTTCCTCTTTTCCCTCTCATCTCCTTCTCTTCTGTTCTCTTTCTCTTATCACTCTCTTCCACTTCCTTTCCTTTCCTCCCCTCTCCTCTCTTCTTACCTTTCTATTCCCCTTCTCTCCTTTCTCCTCCTACTTCCCCCCCCCCCCCTCCTCCTTCTTTCTCTTCCCTTTCGCCTTCCCTTCCCTTCTCCCGCTTTCTCTTCTCTTCTTCTTCTCTTCTCCCATTTCTTCTCTCTTCCTCTCTTCTCTCCTCTTTATCCCTCTCTTCTCTCTCTTCTTCTCTTCTCTTCCTTATACCCTTCTTTTCTCTTTCCCTTTCTTAACTTCCTCTTCTCTTCTCCCTCTTCATCTTCTTCTCTTCTCCCTCTCTTTGCTTCTCTCTTCTGTCCCGCTTTTTTTCCTTTCTCGTCTCTCTTCATCACTCTTCCTCTTCTCTCTCTCTCTCCTTTTCTTTTCTATCTCTTTCTCTTCTTCTCATCCCCAATCTCTCTTCTCTTCTTGTTTCCCTTCTCCCTCTGTCTCTCTCTGTCTCAAATTTAAATAAGCATATTATTGGTTTAGCATTGTTGAATCTTTTGAGGAGCTATTATGGGTTGAATGCTGAGAACTGAGAAGGGAGTGGAAGGAAAAAGCCCTAGGAAATTATTAGGGGTGAAGGGCACATTTGCACACTGATAAAAACTGTTAAATATTTCAAGCAAACGTTTTCATAGTAAAAGGGTTCTTGTTTTGCATATATTACAATCCATGTTCATACCGGCCGACCACATCAAAGTTAGTCCTTACTCTACTCTGAAAAATGCCAAATACTTGCCTATGGCATACATTAATGGGCATACTGTGCCAACATAGGACAGACACGATTAAAGGAGGGTTACAGACTCAGTCTGGTCACTGACCTGCACTGTGCAATAGAAATGGAGCACAGAATTGTCTGCAGTTCTAGGAGGTTTTTAAGTCGTGGATTGCTCATGTCCCTCTCTCAGTCTGTGACATGCTGTGACACTATATGCAGCTGTTGTCACTATTGGTTCCTCTTTCCCACGCCTCTCTCCCTTCTCCTTTCCTCTCATTGTCTCTCCGTCCCTCTCTCTTCCCCCCTTCCTTTTTCTCTCCTTCTCTATCTCTTTCCCTCTCCCTTTCTCCTTCCTTCTCCCTCCCTGTCTCCTTCTCTCCCCTGTCTCATTTTTTTCTCCTCCTCTCTCCCTGTCTCTCCTTCTCTCTCTCTCTCCTTTTTTCTCTCCCCCTTTCTCATCCCCCTCTCTCTCTCATCGACCCCCCCCCCCTTTCTTCTTCACTATCCCCTTTTCTTCTCCCCTCTCTCTCCCCCTTTCGCCTTCTCTCTCTCTTTCTTTATTCTTTTCTCCCCCCTTTCTCCTTCTCTATTTCTCTCTCAGCATTTCTCTTTCTTCTTTTCTCTCCCTCTCTCCCTTTTCTGCCCCCCCCCCCCCCCCTTTATCTCTTCCTCTCTATTTCTCTCTCCTCTTCTCTCTCTCTCTTTTTCTGCCCGTCTCGGTTATGTTATTTATGGCACGAATTTGGCGTTTAAATTTGATAATCTCCGTCTGATTGTGTTTGTGAAATACAGCCAATGATTACGTTTGTACGCATTCTCTCCCTCTCTGTCTCTTTCCCTCTCCCTTTCTCCTTCCATCTCCCTCTCTCTAACTCCTTCACTCTCTCCCTTTCTCCTCTCCCATCTCCTTTTATCTTCTCCTCTCTCCACCATTCTCCTTCCCTCTCTCTCCTTCTCTCCCCCTTCTCTTTCCCTCTCCCTTTCTCTCTCTCTCTCTCTCTCTCTCTATTATTTTCTCTCCCTTTCTCCTTCTCCCTCTCTATTCCTCTCTCAGCATTTCTCTTTCTTCTTTAGTCTCCCTTTCTCCTTCTATCTCTCTCTCCCTCTCTCCTTCTCTCCCCCCACCCCCCTTATCTCTTCTTCTCTATCTATTTCCCCCTCCCTTTCTCTCCCTTTCTCCTTCTATCTCTCCCCCCTTTCACCTTACCTCTCTCTTCCTTTTTCCCTCTCTTGCCCTTTCTTCTTCCCACTCTCCGTTTCTCTCACATTTCTCATTCTCTCTCTCGCTCTCTCTCTCTCCAGTTCTCTCTCTCTCTCACTCTTTCTTTCTCTCCCCACTCTCTCTGTCTCTCTCCCCCTCTCCCTCTCCTCCCTCTCTCTCTCTCCCCCCTCTCTCCCCCCTCTCTCTGTCTCTCTCCCTCTCCTCCCCCTCTCTCTCTCCCCCTCTCTCTGTCTCTTCCCCTCTCTCTCTCCCCCTTCTCTCTGTCTCTCCCCTCTCTCTCCCCCCTCTCTCTGTCTCTCCCCCTCTCCCCCCCTCTCTCCCCCTCTCTCTCTCCCCCCCTCTCTCCCCCTCTCTCTCCCCCTCTCTCTCCCCCCTCTCTGTCTCTCTCCCCCCTCCCCCTCCCTCTCTCTCTCCCCCTTTCTCTCTCCCCCTCTCTCTATGTCTCTCTCTCTCTCTCCCCTCTCTCTGTCTCTCCCCCCTTTCTCTCTCTCCCCCTCCCCCTTTCTCTCTCTCTCCCGTCTCTCCCCCTCCCTCTCTCTCTCTGCCCCCCCCTCTCTGTCTCTCCCCCCTCTCTCTCTCCCCCCTCTCTCTCTCCACTCTCTTTCTCTGTCTCTCTCCCGTCTCTCCCCCCCCTCTCTCTCTCTCTCCCCCCCTCTCTCTCTCTCTGTCTCTCCCCCCTCTCTCTCTCCCCCCTCTCTCTCTCCACTCTCTTTCTCTCTCCCTCTCTCTCTGTCTCTCTCCCGTCTCTCCCCCCCCCTCTCTCTCTCTCTCCCCCCCTCTCTCTGTCTCTCCCCCTCTCTCTCTCTCCCCTCCCCTCCTTCTCGCTCTTTCTGCCTGTCTTGTTTATGTTATTTATGGCACGTATTTGGCGTTTAAATTTAATAATCTCCGTCTGATTGTGTTTGTGAAATGCAGCCAGTGATTAAGTTTGTGGGCGCTCTTGGCTCGGGGGAGCCCGCGGACTGACGCAGAATGCTCGGGCTCATTCCAGGCCGCTGTAACTTTTTATATTACTTATTTCCTGCATTTCACATTGGAGTTATTCATCCCGGATTGTGCTTTATGAGCAGGAAGCGGAATATGTCACTTACCGTGGAATTTGTCTGCGCTGAGCCCGGACCTGGAGGGACCAGCAAATATCACTCTGACATTTAAAAAGAAAACATTGTATCACCGACACCTGTTTAGGATGGAGATCAGCGGATTAAAGGGAGACAGAAGTTTATTTTTGTAATATGGAGAAAAAAAGTGGCTCAATCAGAGCTGGCATCATAAAAACAGATGAAGAACAAAGGCACGGGTGGAGGGGCAAGTGTAGACAGGTGCTTGTGAAGGATTATCAATAGTCAGGACATATACAGTGGGTGAATCTCGTCTGCTCTCCGTCCATTGAAACCCTCTGACAGTCTCATCTATCACTTAAAGGACTGGTGGTATGAGGGGTTCCCACCATCCCTGAGCTGAGTTCCCAGGTCTGTGCACATGCTCTGCCCATTATGAGGGGTTCCCACCATCCCTGTGCTAAGTCCCCGGGTCTGTAACCCGCTGTACACATTTTGAGGGGCTTCCATCATACCTGTGCTGAGTTCTGGTGTCTGTACATCTGCAGTGCCCATTATGAGGGGTTCCCACCATCCTTGTGCTGAATCCTGGGCCTGTACACCTGCTGTGCCCATTATGAGGGGTTCCCACCATCCCTGTGCTGAGTTCCCAGGTCTGTACACCTGCTGTCCCTATTATGAGGGGTTCCCTCCATCCCTGTGCTACTTTACTAGATCTGCACACCTGCTGTGCCCATTATGAGGAGTCCCCATCATTCCTGTGCTGAGTTCCCGGGTCTGCACACCCGCTGTGCCCATTATGAGGAGTCCCCATCATTCCTGTGCTGAGTTCCCGGGTCTGCCCACCTGCTGTGCCCATTATGAGGGGTTCCCACCATCCCTGTGCTGAGTTCCCAGGTCTGCACATCTACTGTGCTCATTAAGAGGGGTTCCCACCATCCCTGTGCTGAGTTCCCAGGTCTGTACACCTGCTGTGCCCTTTATGAGGGGTTCCCACCATCCCTGTGCTGAGTTCCCAGGTCTGCACATCTACTGTGCTCATTAAGAGGGGTTCTCACCATCCCTGTGCTGAGTTCCCAGGTCTGTACACCTGCTGTGCCCATTATGAGGGGTTCCCACCATCCCTGTGCTGAATTCCCGGGTCTGCCAACCTGCTGTGCCTATTATGAGTGGTTCCCTCCATCCCTGTGCTACTTTACTGGATCTGCACACCTGCTGTGCCCATTATGAGGAGTCCCCATCATTCCTGTGCTGAGTTCCCGGGTCTGTACATTTACTGTGCCCATTATGAGGGGTTCCCACCATCCCTGTTCTGAGTTCCCGGGTCTGTACACCCGCTGTGCCCATTGAGGGGTTTCCACCATCCCTGTGCTGAGTTCCCGGGTCTGTACACCCGCTGTGCCCATTATGAGGGGTTTCCACCATCCCTGTGCTGAGTTCCCGGGTCTGTACACCCGCTGTGCCCATTATGAGGGGTTCCAACTATCCCTGTGCTGAGTTACTAGGTTGGCACAACTGCTATGCCAATTATGAGGGGTTCCTACCATCCCTGCTAGATTTTCTTCATTTTACATTTTGCAAAATAAAACAGGCAGCTGGCAGAGCTGGAAAACTAAAAGTTGAGCAGTTGAAAATCATGACACTTTTGAGTATCAAAGACAAGAATCCAAGACTTGACTAGGTCACCGACTAACCTCAATAACTAAATTGTCCCTTTTAGGCGGGGCTGGTGCTCTAAACCTTCTAGTCTTCCAGGCAGTCCATTGTGTTGCTAGTTTCCGGGTTAATCTCATGGCAGGTGATTTTGGAGAGGTATGGTGGAGCTGTGTGGAGGTCCTCCGGGGGGCGCTCAGATACGTTACCTTTCTGAGATGAAAAGGTTGCTATGGGTGTTTAGAACAGACATCTCATTCTGAGCTGGTCAGGACCAGACAGGTAGATCATAAGGAATCCCCCCACAAGCTTTCGGTTGGTGATGTCAGAGCCGCGAGAGCCCCCACAGGAAATCTGCCGCTTCATTGGCCATTGTCTACATTAGAGATGTCGCTGAGAGTGGCCTGAGCACCATGGATGTGTCTGTATGCCCGAGAACCTTCTCGGCCACCATCACACGTCACTGGACTCTCATCCGCTGTCAGTAGTAACTTAAAGAAAATCGGTCATGGCTTGGATTATTGAATATTCATTCATTTTGGCATAATGATACAATTGTAACCATACTAAGAAAGAATTTTCGATTTTCCCCGCTTTTATTTTTCTCTTTCATTTTTTTCTTCTTTTTAAGTCTTTTTGTCAGACAATAGATCCATGTTTAACTGGAGTACCGGGCACTTTCACCCCCTTCCCGCCCAGGCCGATTTTCAGCTTTCAGCGCTGTTGCACTTTTAATGACAATTGTGCGGTCCTGCAACACTGTACCCAAACGAAATATTTATCATTGGTTTTCAAATAAATAGAGCTTTCTTTTGGTGGTATTTAACCACTTAAGGACCAGGCCTCTTTTTCAGATTTGGTGTTTTCATGTTTAAAACTGTTTTTTTTGCTAGAAAATTACTTAGAACTCCCAAACATTTTATATTGTTTTTTTTCTAACACCCTAGAGAATAAAATGGCGGTCATTGAAATACTTTTTTTTACACCGTATTTGCGCAGCGGTCTTACAAGCGCACTTTTTTTTGAAAAAATGCACTTTTTTGAATAAAAAAATAAGACAAAAGTAAAATTAGCCCAATTTTTTTTTATATTGTGAAAGATAATGGTATGCCAAGTAAATTGATACCCAACATGTCACGCTTCAAAATTGCGCCCGCTCGTGGAATGGCGTCAAACTTTTAGCCTCAAAAATCTCCATAAGCGACATTTAAAAAATTCTACAGGTTGCATTTTTTGCGTTACGGAGGAGGTCTAGGGCTAGAATTAATGCTCTCGCTCTTCCGATCGCGGCGATACCTCACATGTGTGGTTTGACCACCGTTTTCATATGTGGGCGCTACTCACGTATGCGCCCGCTTCTGTGCGCAAGCTCGTCGTGATGGGGTGTTTTTAAAAAAAAATTTTTTTTTTCTTCTTATTTATTTTAATTGATTTTATTTATTTTACACTGTTTTTAAAAAAAAAATAAAATGGATCACTTTTATTCCTATTACAAGGAATGTAAACATCCCTTGTAATAGAAAAAAGCATGACAGGTCCTCTTAAATATGAGATCTGGGGTCAAAAAGTCCTCAGATCTCATATTTGGGCTAAAATGCAAAAAAAAAAAAAAAAAAAAAGAAAATCTGACATTTAAAAAAAAATATACCTTTAAGAGGTATGGGCGGAAGTGACGTTTTGACGTCGCTTCCGCCCTGCTATGCTATGGTATAGAGACGAGTGGGGGCCATCTTAGCCTCACTTGTCTCTATGCCCAGCAGATGGAAGGACCCGATCGCCTCCGCCGCTACCGACGGCTCCGGTAAGCGTCGGAAGGTGCGGGAGGGCCGCGGGAGGGGGGGGAGCACCATTCCCGCCGCCGATAGCGGTGATCTCACGGCGAATCTGCCGCGGAGACCACCGTTATCGTACAGAGGACCGCCGCCTGAAGAGATGGACATCTCAGTTGTGGCAGCAGCTGCTGCCGTTACCGAGATATCCCTCTTCAAAAAAATCACGTACATCCCCGGTGGGCGGTCCCCAAGTGGTTAATAGACCACTGGGTTTTAAATTTTTTGCTATAAATTAAACAAAGAAATACCAAAAATGTAAAAAAAGGAAGGCTTTCTTATGCCGCGTACACACGATCAAATTGTCCGGCGTACTTAGTCCGCCGAAACGCATTTCAGCGGACAATTGGATCGTGTGTGGGCTTCAGCGGACTTTTCCAGCTTAAGTCCGGCGGACTTAGAAAGTATTTTTGCACTCCAATCTTTCCGTCGGACTTGGGTTTCAGCGGACAATACGTTCGTCAGTATGCTAGTCCGGCGGACTAAGAATGACGCATGCTCAGAAGCAAGTACAAAAAAGGAAGCTATTGGCTACTGGCTATTGAACTTCCTTTTTCTAGTCCCGCCGTACGTGCTGTACGTCATCGCGCTAGCGAACGTTGGACTTTCTGTGTGTCCGTGTGTGGCCAAGTCCGTTCGGTAGAAAGTCCGCCGGACTATCCGCCGGATTGTTTGCCGGACTAAGTACGCTGGATAATTTGCTCGTGTGTACGCGGCATTAGTTTGTCTTATTCCGACTGAATCATTTCATCGGATATTCCGATTGTGTGTGGGGCTTCATCTGACTTTTTTTTTTTCAAAAATTCTGACGGACCTAGAAATAGAACATGTTTTAAATCTTTCCAACAGAATCAATTCCTATCGGGAAAACCGTTCGTCTGTATGATATTTTCCGACGGACCAAATATGACGCAAGGGCAGCTATTGGCTACTGGCTATTGAACTTCCTTTTCAAGTCCTGTTTTAGGTCCAGGGCCATCTTTAAGGCAGGGCAAAAGGGGCAGCTGCCCTGGGCCCTGTCATTGTTGTGGGGCCCAAAGCAGCTGCCTCATACTTGCCAACTATTCCAGTTTAAATTCCCTTGTCCCTTGAAGTCTTAGTCCTGTGCTGTGTCCTGATATCAGTGTGAAGTGCTGCTACTAATGCTGCCCTGCTCTGCCCTATTGTTGTGTAAAGATGACTCACCTGCAGACCCTGTGTTTACATGTAAATAACCAGCATTCATATGTAAATAGCAGCAACATTCATATGTAAATATTGGAGGCCGACGGCATTGATAAGTAAATGAAGGTGGCATGCATATGTATATCATGCCCCCCTGCACTGAGGAGAAGATGTGATGTAACCTATAGCAACCAGTGAGCAGTATTACTGTACAGTAATCTCCAGCAAACAATCAACAAGCATAAATCATGTGCTGTAACATTTAGTAACTAATCAGTGAGCCTTAATGTGTGCTGTAACCTCTAGTAACCAGTCAGTAAGCAGTAATGATATGCTGTAACCTCTGACAACCAATCGCAATTGCTGCCTGATCTGATACAGTAAACTGATTTTAAGTCTAGCTGCTATTTACTGTATGTCTCAGAGAAGGTCGAGAGCGAAATTGCATGGGGGGAGGGGGGCCCCCAAGAAAATATTTGCCCCGGGTCCAATCAATATTAAAGACGGCCCTGTTTACGTCATCACATTCTAAATGAATGGACTTTGCTGTGATCGTGTGTAGGCAAGTCCGTTTCAGCGGAACTCCGTCGGAAAGACCGGCAGAGTTTATTCTGACGGAAAGTCCGGTCGTGTGTACGCGACATTACTCATTTTTCTCCTTTACTGATGTACGCTGATGAGGCAGCAATAGCGGGCACTGATAGGCTGCGCTGATGGGCACTGATGAGGCGGCACTGATGGGCACTGATAGGCTGCACTAATGGGCACTGATAGGCTGCACTGAAGGGCACCAATGAGGCGGCCTTGAAGGGCACTGATGAGGCAGCACTGATGAGGTGGCACTAATATTCAGCAATGATGAACACTGATAGGTGCCACTGATGGACGGCACTGATAGGCTACACTTATGGGCACTGATTGGTGGTACTGATGGGTGGCACTGATGAGCAGGCATGGATGGGCACTGAAAGACAATACTGACTGGCATCACCGATGGGCACCGATTGGCATCACTGCTGGGCATTGTTGGGGGATACACTGATAATCAGGACAAGAGTGGGACTACGTCAACCCAGAAAGAGAGAGCCGCCCTCCCACCATCATTTGTCTATACAGCAGACGGGAGGTGATTAAATTCACTTCATTTAATGTTGACGGAATCACTACCTCTGTTGGAAGTCTATTCCAAGCATCAGCTGCTCTTTCTGTAAAACAAGACTTTGTAAGATTGGTTTGAACTTTCCTCCTAGTTTGAGATTGTATCCCATATTCTTTGTCTTCATGTTGTAAATCCTGACCTCCTGAACCTTATTCACCCCCTTCATGTCTTTAAAGGTTTCAGTCATGTCCATTCTTTCCCTTTTTTCCTCCAGACTATACATATTAAGCTCCCGCAGTCTCTGCTGAAATGTTTTATCCCTCAGACTTTTCACCATTCTTGTTGGTTGACTCGTTTTATGTTATTAATATCTTTATGTAAGTGAGGTCTCCTGAAATGGACACAGTATTCTAAATGATCTATATAGAATCAGGACCTCCTTCCTCCTGCTGGTGACCCCTCTAGTGATGTAAAGATCTATATAGAGGAATCAGGACCTCCTTCATCCTGCTGGTGACCCCTCTAGTGATGTAAAGATCTATATAGAGGAATCAGGACCTCCTTCCACCAGCTGGTGACCCCCCTAGTGATGTAAAGATCTATATAGAGGAATCAGGACCTCCTTCCTCCTGCTGGTGACCACTCTAGTGATGTATAGATCTATATAGAGGAATCAGGACCTCCTTCCTCCTGCTGGTGACCCCTCTAGTGATGTAAAGATCTATATAGAGGAATCAGGACCTCCTTCCTCCTGCTGGGGATCCCTCTAGTGATGTAAAGATCTAAATAGAGGAATCAGGACCTCCTTCCTCCTGCTGGTGACCACTCTAGTGATGTATAGATCTATATAGAGGAATCAGGACCTCCTTCCACCAGCTGGTGACCCCTCTAGTGATGTAAAGATCTATATAGAGGAATCAGGACCTCCTTCCACCAGCTGGTGACCCCTCTAGTGATATAAAGATCTATATAGAGGAATCAGGACCTCCTTCCACCTGCTGGTGACCCCTCTAGTGATGTAAAGATCTATATAGAGGAATCAGGACCTCCTTCCTCCTGCTGGGGATCCCTCTAGTGATGTAAAGATCTATATAGAGGAATCAGGACCTCCTTCCACCAGCTGGTGACCACTCTAGTGATGTAAAGATCTATATAGAGGAATCAGGACCTCCTTCCACCTGCTGGTGACCCCTCTAGTGATGTAAAGATCTATATAGAGGAATCAGGACCTCCTTCCTCCTGCTGGTGACCCCTCTAGTGATGTAAAGATCGAAATAGAGGAATCGGGACCTCCTTCCTCCTGCTGGGGATCCCTCTAGTGATGTATAGATCTATATAGAGGAATCAGGACCTCCTTCCACCAGCTGGTGACCCCTCTAGTGATGTAAAGATCTATATAGAGGAATCAGGACCTCCTTCCTCCTGCTGGGAACGGATGGTGGGAACCCCTCATAATGGGCACAAGAGGTTTCCGGCTTATCAGCGGGGAAGTAAAGTTTAAACATCAATAAACAGACCCTGGTGTGTATAAACCTGCATTCCACTCCATAAAAAGCAACATTCCTAAAAAAAAAAACTTTTCATTTTTTTTTTACCTGGGCGTCTGGGGACGTGTTTGTCATAAACGTTGAATTGCTTGTCACCTCTTTTGTTGGTTATATATGAACTGAGCGTCCTCTCCTGTGAACCCTTGGGGGGGTATGTGCTCTGTATTATACAGGAAGGGGTTACTAAAGTGAGGACCCTCTAACCACAAAGGAATCGACTGCAGGGAGTTTTCACGGAACGCCAAGTGATAAATCCGCCGTCAGGGTCAGGTGACCCGCGCCTAGGGTGATATAGTGCCGAGCTGAGCGTTTATGACTCCATTTTACTCTGCTCTTGTTTGTCTTCCCCTTCTAGAAGGAACACGGCCTGGGGTAATGCAGGGTTCGGCCGCTGAATTCTGAACTAAGCATTAATCTCGCCCGCTAAATAATTCAGCCGCAGCAACATTTCGGATGTTCCATTTACACAAATTTCATTTTTCTACTCCAGAAATAATGAGGGGGGGGGGGGGATTTCCGGGACAAATGAAGCAGAACCCGGCAGCCGCGGCACCCTGTGATGACCAGCACTGGGGCCCGGGTGACAGCATCATTATTAAAATCGTAATGGAGCATTGGCGACTTTATGTGAAACAATGCGCAGAATGGCCTCCGATATAATGTATCCAATATATTATAGTGCGAATAAAACCCTCCGGAATGTATTCATCAGAATTCTGATTACTGTGTGCAAACAGATATATGACACATTGTTCTGTACTTCTTCGAGTATTATATAGCTCTGACATATGCCGCGGTGATGTACAGGAGTCACTGAGCCATTCGCATCAGTCTCTGTACCAGAGGAGCTTACACTCTAATGCCCCCCCCCCCCCCACAGTCATCACAGAACCAGAAGAGCTTACACTCTAATGCCCCCCCCCACAGTCATCACAGAACCAGAAGAGCTTACACTCTAATGCCCCCCCACAGTCATCACAGAACCAGAAGAGCTTACACTCTAATGCCCCCCCACAGTCATCACAGAACCAGAAGAGCTTACACTCTAATGCCCCCCCCCCACAGTCATTACAGAACCAGAAGAGCTTACACTCTAATGCCCCCCCCCCCCACAGTCATTACAGAACCAGAAGAGCTTACACTCTAATGCACCCCCACAGTCATCACAGAACCAGAAGAGCTTACACTCTAATGCCCCCCCCCCCCCACAGTCATCACAGAACCAGAAGAGCTTACACTCTAATGCCCCCCCCACAGTCATCACAGAACCAGAAGAGCTTACACTCTAATGCCCCCCCCCCCACAGTCATCACAGAACCAGAAGAGCTTACACTCTAATGCCCCCCCCCCACAGTCATTACAGAACCAGAAGAGCTTACACTCTAATTCCCCTCCCCCACAGTCATCACAGAACCAGAAGAGCTTACACTCTAATGCACCCCCACAGTCATCACAGAACCAGAAGAGCTTACACTCTAATGCCCCCCCCCCCCCCACAGTCATCACAGAACCAGAAGAGCTTACACTCTAATGCCCCCCCCCCCCCACAGTCATTACAGAACCAGAAGAGCTTACACTCTAATGCCCCCCCAACCCCACAGTCATCACAGAACCAAAATAGCTTACACTCTTACGCCCCCCCCCCCCCGCAGTCATCACAGAACCAGAAGAGCTTACACGCTAATGCCCCCCCCCCCCCCCACAGTCATTACAGAACCAGAAGAGCTTACACTCTAATGCCCCCCCTCCCCCCCACAGTCATCACAGAACCAGAAGAGCTTACACTCTAATGCCCCCCCCCCCCCCCACAGTCATCACAAAACCAGAAGAGCTTACACGCTAATGCCCCCCCACAGTCATCACAGAACCAGAAGAGCTTACACGCTAATGCCCCCCCCCCCCCCACAGTCATCACAGAACCAGAAGAGCTTACACTCTAATGCCCCCCCCTCCCCCCCACAGTCATCACAGAACCAGAAGAGCTTACACGCTAATGCCCCCCCCCCCCCACAGTCATCACAGAACCAGAAGAGCTTACACTCTAATGCCCCCCCCCCCCACAGTCATCACAGAACCAAAATAGCTTACACTCTTATGCCCCCCCCCCCGCAGTCATCACAGAACTAGAAGAGCTTACACGCTAATGCCCCCCCCCCCCCCCACAGTCATTACAGAACCAGAAGAGCTTACACTCTAATGCCCCCCCTCCCCCCCACAGTCATCACAGAACCAGAAGAGCTTACACTCTAATGCCCCCCCCCCCACAGTCATCACAAAACCAGAAGAGCTTACACGCTAATGCCCCCCCAAGTCATCACAGAACCAGAAGAGCTTACACGCTAATGCCCCCCCCCCCCCCACAGTCATCACAGAACCAGAAGAGCTTACACTGTAATGCCCCCCCCTCCCCCCCACAGTCATCACAGAACCAGAAGAGCTTACACGCTAATGCCCCCCCCCCACAGTCATCACAGAACCAGAAGAGCTTACACTCTAATGCCCCCCCCCCACAGTCATCACATAACCAGAAGAGCTTACACTCTAATGCCCCCCCCCCACAGTCATCACAGAACCAGAAGAGCTTACACTCTAATGTACCCCCACAGTCATCACAGAACCAGAAGAGCTTACACGCTAATGCCCCCCCACAGTCATCACAGATCCAGAAGAACTTACACTCTAATGTACCCCCACCCACAGTCATCACAGAACCAGAAGAGCTTACACTCTAATGCCCCCCCCCCACAGTCATCACAGAACCAGAAGAGCTTACACTCTAATGCCCCCCCCCACAGTCATCACAGAACCAGAAGAGCTTACACTCTAATGCCCCCCCACAGTCATCACAGAACCAGAAGAGCTTACACTCTAATGCCCCCCCCCCACACAGTCATCACAGAACCAGAAGAGCTTACACTCTAATGCCCCCCCACAGTCATCACAGAACCACAAGAGCTTACACTCTAATCCCCCCCCACAGTCATCACAGAACCAGAAGAGCTTACACTCTAATGCCCCCCCACAGTCATCACAGAACCAGAAGAGCTTACACGCTAATGCCCCCCCCCCCACAGTCATCACAGAACCAGAAGAGCTTACACTCTAATGCCCCCCCCTCCCCCCCACAGTCATCACAGAACCAGAAGGGCTTACACGCTAATGCCCCCCCCCCCCCCACAGTCATCACAGAACCAGAAGAGCTTACACTCTAATGCCCCCCCCCACAGTCATCACAGAACCAGAAGAGCTTACACTCTAATGCCCCCCCCCCACAGTCATCACAGAACCAGAAGAGCTTACACTCTAATGCCCCCCCACAGTCATCACAGAACCAGAAGAGCTTACACTCTAATGCCCCCCACAGTCATCACAGAACCAGAAGAGCTTACACTCTAATGCCCCCCCCCCACAGTCATTACAGAACCAGAAGAGCTTACACTCTAATTCCCCTCCCCCACAGTCATCACAGAACCAGAAGAGCTTACACTCTAATGCACCCCCACAGTCATCACAGAACCAGAAGAGCTTACACTCTAATGCCCCCCCCCCCCCCCCCACAGTCATCACAGAACCAGAAGAGCTTACACTCTAATGCCCCCCCCCCCCACAGTCATTACAGAACCAGAAGAGCTTACACTCTAATGCCCCCCCAACCCCACAGTCATCACAGAACCAAAATAGCTTACACTCTTACGCCCCCCCCCCCCCGCAGTCATCACAGAACCAGAAGAGCTTACACGCTAATGCCCCCCCCCCCCCCCACAGTCATTACAGAACCAGAAGAGCTTACACTCTAATGCCCCCCTCCCCCCCACAGTCATCACAGAACCAGAAGAGCTTACACTCTAATGCCCCCCCCCCCCCCACAGTCATCACAGAACCAGAAGAGCTTACACGCTAATGCCCCCCCACAGTCATCACAGAACCAGAAGAGCTTACACGCTAATGCCCCCCCCCCCCCACAGTCATCACAGAACCAGAAGAGCTTACACTCTAATGCCCCCCCCTCCCCCCCACAGTCATCACAGAACCAGAAGAGCTTACACGCTAATGCCCCCCCCCCCCCCCCCCCACAGTCATCACAGAACCAGAAGAGCTTACACTCTAATGCCCCCCCCCCCACAGTCATCACAGAACCAAAATAGCTTACACTCTTATGCCCCCCCCCCCGCAGTCATCACAGAACTAGAAGAGCTTACACGCTAATGCCCCCCCCCCCCCCCCCACAGTCATTACAGAACCAGAAGAGCTTACACTCTAATGCCCCCCCTCCCCCCCACAGTCATCACAGAACCAGAAGAGCTTACACTCTAATGCCCCCCCCCCACAGTCATCACAAAACCAGAAGAGCTTACACGCTAATGCCCCCCCAAGTCATCACAGAACCAGAAGAGCTTACACGCTAATGCCCCCCCCCCCCCCCACAGTCATCACAGAACCAGAAGAGCTTACACTGTAATGCCCCCCCCTCCCCCCCACAGTCATCACAGAACCAGAAGAGCTTACACGCTAATGCCCCCCCCCCACAGTCATCACAGAACCAGAAGAGCTTACACTCTAATGCCCCCCCCCACAGTCATCACATAACCAGAAGAGCTTACACTCTAATGCCCCCCCCCACAGTCATCACAGAACCAGAAGAGCTTACACTCTAATGTACCCCCACAGTCATCACAGAACCAGAAGAGCTTACACGCTAATGCCCCCCCACAGTCATCACAGATCCAGAAGAACTTACACTCTAATGTACCCCCACCCACAGTCATCACAGAACCAGAAGAGCTTACACTCTAATGCCCCCCCCCACAGTCATCACAGAACCAGAAGAGCTTACACTCTAATGCCCCCCCCCACAGTCATCACAGAACCAGAAGAGCTTACACTCTAATGCCCCCCCACAGTCATCACAGAACCAGAAGAGCTTACACTCTAATGCCCCCCCCCCCCCACACAGTCATCACAGAACCAGAAGAGCTTACACTCTAATGCCCCCCCACAGTCATCACAGAACCACAAGAGCTTACACTCTAATCCCCCCCCACAGTCATCACAGAACCAGAAGAGCTTACACTCTAATGCCCCCCCACAGTCATCACAGAACCAGAAGAGCTTACACGCTAATGCCCCCCCCCCCCACAGTCATCACAGAACCAGAAGAGCTTACACTCTAATGCCCCCCCCTCCCCCCCACAGTCATCACAGAACCAGAAGGGCTTACACGCTAATGCCCCCCCCCCCCCCCACAGTCATCACAGAACCAGAAGAGCTTACACTCTAATGCCCCCCCCACAGTCATCACAGAACCAGAAGAGCTTACACTCTAATGCCCCCCCCCCACAGTCATCACAGAACCAGAAGAGCTTACACTCTAATGCACCCCCACAGTCATCACAGAACCAGAAGAGCTTACACGCTAATGCCCCCCCCACAGTCATCACACATCCAGAAGAACTTACACTCTAATGTACCCCCACCCACAGTCATCACAGAACCAGAAGAGCTTACACTCTAATGCCCCCCCCCCCACAGTCATCACAGAACCAGAAGAGCTTACACTCTAATGCCCCCCCACAGTCATCACAGAACCAGAAGAGCTTACACTCTAATGCCCCCCCCTCCCCCCCACAGTCATCACAGAACCAGAAGAGCTTACACGCTAATGCCCCCCCCCCCCACAGTCATCACAGAACCAGAAGAGCTTACACTCTAATGCCCCCCCCACAGTCATCACAGAACCAGAAGAGCTTACACTCTAATGCCCCCCCCCACAGTCATCACAGAACCAGAAGAGCTTACACTCTAATGTACCCCCACAGTCATCACAGAACCAGAAGAGCTTACACGCTAATGCCCCCCCACAGTCATCACAGATCCAGAAGAACTTACACTCTAATGTACCCCCACCCACAGTCATCACAGAACCAGAAGAGCTTACACTCTAATGCCCCCCCCCCACAGTCATCACAGAACCAGAAGAGCTTACACTCTAATGCCCCCCCCCCCCACAGTCATCACAGAACCAGAAGAGCTTACACTCTAATGCCCCCCCACAGTCATCACAGAACCAGAAGAGCTTACACTCTAATGCCCCCCCCCCCCCACACAGTCATCACAGAACCAGAAGAGCTTACACTCTAATGCCCCCCCACAGTCATCACAGAACCACAAGAGCTTACACTCTAATCCCCCCCCACAGTCATCACAGAACCAGAAGAGCTTACACTCTAATGCCCCCCCCACAGTCATCACAGAACCAGAAGAGCTTACACGCTAATGCCCCCCCCCCCCACAGTCATCACAGAACCAGAAGAGCTTACACTCTAATGCCCCCCCCTCCCCCCCACAGTCATCACAGAACCAGAAGAGCTTACACGCTAATGCCCCCCCCCCACAGTCATCACAGAACCAGAAGAGCTTACACTCTAATGCCCCCCCCCCACAGTCATCACAGAACCAGAAGAGCTTACACTCTAATGCCCCCCCCCACAGTCATCACAGAACCAGAAGAGCTTACACTCTAATGCACCCCCACAGTCATCACAGAACCAGAAGAGCTTACACGCTAATGCCCCCCCCACAGTCATCACACATCCAGAAGAACTTACACTCTAATGTACCCCCACCCACAGTCATCACAGAACCAGAAGAGCTTACACTCTAATGCCCCCCCCCCCCCACAGTCATCACAGAACCAGAAGAGCTTACACTCTAATGCCCCCCACAGTCATCACAGAACCAGAAGAGCTTACACTCTAATGCCCCCCCCCCCCACACACAGTCATCACAGAACCAGAAGAGCTTACACTCTAATCCCCCCCACAGTCATCACAGAACCAGAAGAGCTTACACTCTAATGCCCCCCCACAGTCATCACAGAACCAGAAGAGCTTACACTCTAATGCCCCCCCACAGTCGCACACACCATTATTGTACATTTATATAGCTCTGACATATACCGCGGTGATGTACAGGAGTCACTGAGCCGGTCACATCAGTCTCTGTACCAGAGGAGCTTACACTCTAATGTCCCTGTACACGCGGTCGATCATTCCGGCGACAAAATCCGTCTGATCTTTTTCCGACTGATTTTGGCCCAAACTTGTCTTGCATACACATGGTCGCACAAAGTTCTCGGAAAATCCCATCGTTCTGAACGCGGTGACGTAGAACACGTACGACGGGACTACGTAGAGGCCAGTAGCCAAAAGTTTTAGTCTCACGTAGAGGCCAGTAGCCAAAAGTTTTAGTCTCATGAACTTATTCTGACATACGCACCCAGACCCCCCCGCCAGTCACACACCATTATTATACATTTATATAGCTATGACATATACCGCAGTGCTGTACAGGAGTCACTGAGCCAGTCACATTAGTCTCTGTACCAGAGGAGCTTACATTCTAACCAGGGCCGTCTTTAAGGCAGGGCAAAAGGGGCAGCTGCCCTGGGCCCTGTCATTGTTGTGGGGCCCAAAGTAGCTGCCTCATACTTGCCAACTATCCCAGTTTAAATTTCCTTGTTCCTTGAAGTTTTAGCCCTGTTGTTGTGTACAGATGACTCACCTGCAGACCCTGTGTTTACATGTAAATAACTGGCATTCATATGTAAATAGCAGCGGCATTACTAAGCAAATAGCTGTGGCCAGCTGCATTGGTATGTAACTAAAAGTAGCATTCATATGTATATCATGCTTCCCTGCAGTGAGGAGATGATGTGCTGTAACCTCTAGCAATCAGTGAGCAGTATTACTGTACAGTAATCTCTAGCAACTAATTAACAAGCAGAAATCATTTGCTGTAACCTCTAGCAACCAAACAGTGAGCCTTAATGTGTGCTGTAACTTCTAGCAACCAGTCAGTAAGCAGTAATGATATGCTGTAACCTCTGGCAACCAATCACAATAGCTGCCTGATCTGATACAGTAAACTGATTTTAAGTCCAGCTTCTATTTATTGTATGTCTCAGAGCAGGTGGAGAGTGAAATTGCATGGGAGGGGCCCCCCCAAACTTTTTTTGCCCGGGGTTCAATCAATATTAAAGACGGCCCTGACTCTAATGTCCCCCCACAGTCACACACCATCATTATTATACATTTATATAGGTCTGACATATACCGCAGTGCGCTACAGTTTACCATTTTCTGGCTGGAGGACGTCCAGCATCATCTAGGCCGCTCCCTCCCAGCCTGGCGGTCCCTGGCCCACCCCGTTTATTCATTGGGTTTCAGTTCTTTCCAACATGGAGGCTCGGCATCACATGTGGGCATTTCCAAGCCTACCTAGGAGCTCCCACTCCTCTAGACTAAGGCCCCTTTTACACTGGGCTGTTTTTTTAGGCGCTACAGCGCTAAAAATAGCGCCTAAAAAAACAGCCCCTTTCACTCCAGTGTGAAAGCCCGACCTGCTAGCCGCATCTTTGGAGCGGTGAAAGGAGCGGTGTATTCACTGCTCCTAAACCGCTCCTACCCATTGAAATCAATGGGACAACGCGGCTATACCGCCAGCAAAGCTTTGCGGGCGGTTTTAACCCCTTTTCAACCGCTAGCGGGGGTTAAAACCACCCTGCTAGCGGCCGCAGACCGCCGCTAAAACGACGGTAAAGCGGCGCTAAAAATAGCGGTACTTTACCTGCCGACGGCCGCACCGCCCCAGTGTGAAAGGGGCTTAACACCCACCCATCAAAGCATTGTGTAATTTGCATAACTCCTCCCAAAATACGGGCCACTGCTTACATCGGGACTGAGGGCCCCTCCCACCAGCCATGATCTGCCTGCATTGCATAGAGAAACACAGAGACTCATTGATGACATCACTGGTCACAAAAAAAAAAAGTATGTAATGAAAAAGGAAGGAGCTTATTTAAGAATGTCATGATCATATTGATTGGGGGGGGGGGGGGGGGCAGGGAAGGCAACATATAAGCAGATTAATTTTCAGCTTTAAGCACTTAAAGTGGTGTTGCCACCAAAAAATAAAAAATAGTTTAAAATTCTTAAAAAAAAGAATAAATAAATAATTGAAAAAAAAATTTTTTTTTACTCACCTCTAAATGCCTGTTGCTAGGGGGTCCCTCGTAGTCCGCCTTCTTCATTGCCCGGCTGGTGACATCACTTCCCCTCGGCGCCGCACAGTCATCTGGGACCTGTCACATGTCCCAGATGACTGTGCGGCATATCACAGCGCCCTGCGCCGCTCGTGCATGCGCAGTGGGTGCCCGGCTGTGAAGCCACAGCCTGGTGGCCACAGTAAGAATGACGTCGCCGCGAGCGGAGCGGGGAACGAGGGGGAGGGGGCTTCGTACCCCCACATCGCTGGACCCTGGGACAGGTAAGTGTCCGATTATTAAAAGTCAGCAGCTGCAGTATTTGTAGCTGCTGACTTTAAATTTTAGGGGGCCCCCCACTTTAAGGACCGCCCCATGTACATATACTCATAGCTCCCAACTGTCCCGGATTTCGAGGGACTGTCCCGTATTTGGAGCAATGTCCCTCTGTCCCTCATTCCTCCTCATTTGTCCCTCATTTTGGTCTGATCTATATAGTTGTATATAAAATTCACTTTTTATCTTTCAAAAAGTGTTTCCCAGCACTAAACCTTTCATCTGATTCATAAATTGCTGTATTTGTACATTTTAAAAGCCAATATAAAGGAATAGTAGCGGTAACAAAAAGCCCTTGTGGATTTAACTTAACCTTTTTTCTTTGGTTAATTCCCCTTTAAGGGGGTGTGGCAGGGGGCGTTTCCTATGCCTACATATGTTTGGTAGTAGGTGTCCCTAATTCCCATCTCAAAATGTTGGGAGGTGTGATACACTGCGGGAGGGCGGCCCTTAAGCGCAAAGTCACGTACCTGTGCGTGATTTCCCTCTTTGGCTCTGGAGCATGCTTTCGCTCTGCTCCTGCTGTGATTGGACACAGCGGGAGCCAATCAGCGGGTCCGGCCGCCGCGATGGCCAATAGGACCTGCCGACCGTTTAGAGGTGAAAGCAGAAAGCCGTTCTGCGAGGGAGGAAAATGGAGATCTTGTGTTTCTGCTGCGCGCTGTTCCCCAAAAAAGTGTCACTTGGCGTCAGATTTGTCCGCCGCGATGTCGCAGTCCCGCTAAAAAAATAAAAAAACCCTGATCGCCGCCATAACTAGTAAAAACCAATTAAAAAAAATAAATTCCATAAATATGTGCCATAGTTAGTAGACTCTAAAACTTTGGCGCAAACCAATCAATATACATTTTTTTTTCTTTTTTACCCCAAAAAATGTAGCAGAATACAAATTGACATAAATCAATGAAGAAATTCGATTTTTAACATTTTTTTAATTTTTTTAATTTTTTTATTGGATACATTTTATAGCAGAAAGAAAAAAATATATATATTTTTTTTATTATTATTTTATTTATAGCACGGAAAAAAAAAAAAACCCACAGAGGTGATCAAATACCACCAAAAGAAAGCTCTATTTGTGGGGGGGGGGAAAGGGCATCAATTTTGTTTGGCTACAGCGTCGCACGACTGCGCAATTGTCAGTTAAACAAACGCAGTGCCATATCGCTAAAAAATGGCCTGGTCATGAAGGTGGGGTGGAGGGTAAAAACCTTCCGGAGCTGAAGTGGTTAAATGATTTTGCTCGTTGCTCAGTTTTGCTCTTTAAATCTGATATCCGTTTAATTCTGGGTGATGGGTGAGAACATGGCGCCGGCGCGGTGTATAAATCTCTGCGGTTGTTCTTCGCTCGCTGTTATCTGTTCATCCTCTGAGAAATAGTAAATTGAATAGCAGTAAAAGCAGAACTGAGCGCCCTCATCTGTTCACGGGAACGCGCCGTAATGAGAAACGTGCCGCTTCCACCCCCGGAGAGAGAGAGAGAGCGGCACACAGCGTCTCCGGGGATCGTACAACCCAAGGAAGGCGAGCTTGTGAGGAAGAACAGACTGAAATACTGATATGTACAGATAGTCAGAGAGGTTCCACTTCAATAAAGACACGAAATAAACCCTAATTCATAATTTTTTTTTTTTTTAAATGATAAAGTGGACCTAGCACTGGAAATATTTTTCCATGTTAAAGCGGTAATAAGCCCAAAATCAAGCATTTATTATATCGCAGCTTACCAAATCTTAGATGTGACGGCTGCATTCGTTTTCTTTTTTAGGCTTTGTTTCTTCTACTTTCATCTGGCCAAGTAAGTCCTGTTGTTTTGTGTAAGCACAAGCTCTCCAGCAGGATGTATCAGTTTACAGGGATGGGGCTAACCATTCAGCGCTGACAGGGGTGCCTGCAATGATCAGATTTTATTTATTCATCTAAAAGCTTTATCCCAAAAGGAAAAAAAAAAGGTTTCCTGTAACTGATCATAATGTTTACAATTGTCCACAAAGATCTGGTGTGACCAGCTTGGTGTGGAGGAACTCAAGTGTGCTGTAACTAGGTGTGTGCCGGGTGTGCCTGGGCACAACCTAAACACCCCGTGTGGCGCAGATCCCCCCTGCTGATATTTCACTAAAGCCTCCCAATGGGGCTCCTACATTATTTTTTTTTAAATAAAGTAATAAAAAAATAAATGACTGACACCATCCATTGCCCTACTGACACCGTCCACTGCCCTACTGACACCGTCCACTGCCCTACTGACACCATCCACTGCCCTACTGACACCGTCCACTGCCCTACTGACACCATCCACTGCCCTACTGACACCGTCCACTGCCCTACTGACACCGTCCACTGCCCTACTGACACCGTCCACTGCCCTACTGACACCATCCACTGCTCTTCTGACACCATCCACTGCTCTTCTGACACCGTCCACTGCTCTACTGACACTGTCCACTGCCCTACTGACACCATCCACTGCTCTTCTGACACCGTCCACTGCCCTACTGACACCGTCTACTGCCCTACTGACACCGTCCACTGCCCTACTGACACCATCCACTGCCCTACTGACACCGTCCACTGCTCTACTGACACCATCCACTGCTCTACTGACACTGTCCACTGCCCTACTGACACCATCTACTGCTCTTCTGACACCGTCCACTGCTCTACTGACACCGTCCACTGCTCTACTGACACCGTCCACTGCTCTACTGACACCGTCCACTGCTCTACTGACACCATCCATTGCCCTACTGACACCATCCACTGCCCTACTGACACCATCCACTGCCCTACTGACACCATCGACTGCCCTACTGACACCATCCACTGCTCTTCTGACACCGTCCACTGCCCTACTGACACTGTCCACTGCCCTACTGACACCATCCACTGCCCTACTGACACCATCCACTGCTCTTCTGACACCGTCCACTGCCTTACTGACACCCACTGCTCTTCTGACACCGTCCACTGCTCTACTGACACCGTCCACTGCCCTACTGACACTGTCCACTGCCCTACTGACACCATCCACTGCTCTTCTGACACCGTCCACTGCCCTACTGACACCGTCTACTGCCCTACTGACACCATCCACTTCTCTACTGACACCGTCCACTGCCCTACTGACACCGTCCACTGCCCTACTGACACCGTCCACTGCTCTTCTGACACCATCCACTGCCCTACTGACACCGTCCACTGCTCTACTGACACCGTCCACTGCCCTACTGACACCGTCCACTGCTCTACTGACACCGTCCACTGCTCTACTGACACCGTCCACTGCTCTTCTGACACCATCCACTGCCCTACTGACACCATCCACTGCCCTACTGACACCGTCCACTGCTCTACTGACACCATCCACTGCTCTACTGACACCGTCCACTGCTCTACTGACACCATCCACTGCCCTACTGACACTGTTCACTGCTCTTCTGACACCATCCACTGCCCTACTGACACAGTCCACTGCCCTTCTGACATCGTCCACTGCCCTACTGACACCATCCACTGCTCTTCTGACACCGTTCACTGCTCTTCTGACACCGTCCACTGCTCTACTGACACCGTCCACTGCCCTACTGACACCATCCACTGCCCTACTGACACGTCCACTGCCCTACTGACACCGTCCACTGCCCTACTGACACCATCCACTGCTCTTCTGACACCGTCCACTGCCCTACTGACACCGTCCACTGTCCTACTGACACCATCCACTGCTCTACTGACACCATCCACTGCTCTACTGACACCATCCACTGCTCTACTGACACCGTCCACTGCTCTACTGACACCATCCACTGTCCTACTGACACTGTTCACTGCTCTTCTGACACCATCCACTGCCCTACTGACACCGTCCACTGCCCTTCTAACATCGTCCACTGCCCTACTGACACTATCCACTGCTCTTCTGACACCGTTCACTGCTCTTCTGACACCTTCCACTGCTCTACTGACACCGTCCACTGCTCTACTGACACTGTTCACTGCTCTTCTGACACCATCCACTGCCCTACTGACACCGTCCACTGCCCTTCTGACATCGTCCACTGCCCTACTGACACCATCCACTGCTCTTCTGACACCGTTCACTGCTCTTCTGACACCGTCCACTGCTCTACTGACACCGTCCACTGCCCTACTGACACCATCCACTGCCCTACTGACACGTCCACTGCCCTACTGACACCGTCCACTGCCCTACTGACACCATCCACTGCTCTTCTGACACCGTCCACTGCCCTACTGACACCGTCCACTGTCCTACTGACACCATCCACTGCTCTACTGACACCATCCACTGCTCTACTGACACCATCCACTGCTCTACTGACACCGTCCACTGCTCTACTGACACCATCCACTGCCCTACTGACACTGTTCACTGCTCTTCTGACACCATCCACTGCCCTACTGACACCGTCCACTGCCCTTCTGACATCATCCACTGCCCTACTGACACCATCCACTGCTCTTCTGACACCGTTCACTGCTCTTCTGACACCGTCCACTGCTCTACTGACACCGTCCACTGCCCTACTGACACCGTCCACTGCCCTACTGACACCGTCCACTGCCCTACTGACACCATCCACTGCTCTTCTGACACCGTCCACTGCCCTACTGACACCGTCCACTGTCCTACTGACACCATCCACTGCTCTGACACCATCCACTGCTCTACTGACACCGTCCACTGTCCTACTGACACCGTCCACTGCTCTACTGACACCATCCACTGCCCTACTGACACCATCCACTGCTCTACTGACACCATCCACTGCTCTACTGACACCGTCCACTGCTCTACTGACACCGTCCACTGCCCTACTGACACCATCCACTGCCCTACTGACACCGTCCACTGTCCTACTGACACCATCCACTGCTCTGACACCATCCACTGCTCTACTGACACCATCCACTGTCCTACTGACACCGTCCACTGCTCTACTGACACCATCCACTGCCCTACTGACACCATCCACTGCCCTACTGACACCATCCACTGCTCTACTGACACCATCCACTGCTCTACTGACACCGTCCACTGCTCTACTGACACCGTCCACTGCCCTACTGACACCATCCACTGCCCTACTGACACCATCCACTGCTCTACTGACACCATCCACTGCTCTACTGACACCGTCCACTGCTCTACTGACACCGTCCACTGCCCTACTGACACCATCCCCTGCCCTACTGACACCGTCCACTGCCCTACTGACACCATCCCCTGCCCTACTGACACTGTCCACTGCTCTACTGACACCATCCACTGCCCTACTTCAGGTTTTGTATCCTGTGTCTGGGTTTCAGTCAAACTGAAACCCGGAAACAATATTCAGACAGGTATGTGGCTTGAAACAGGTCCTGACAGGAGGGTGAGGGGGCACTACTACTATTCTCTTTGGAGCGCCCAAAGGTGTCCCAGGCAGTGTTGGTCATCTTACTTTAAAAAAGTAATTAGTTTTGTTACAAATTACTTCTCTCAAAAAGTAATTGCGTTAGTAACTCAATTACTACATTGGAAAAGTAATTAGTTACTCAGCAAAGTAACTGTGACTTTTTTTAAATATTCTATAATGCAATTACGTTTTATAACATCTTTAATATCAAAGATGTTTATATTAACAGATTGAAGAATAAAAACACTATATACAGTATTTTAGAACATTTGGTATTTATTTGAACCCAAATGTTGAGGGGGTGGCAACAGTGGTACTTGAGGGGTGGCAACAGTAGTACTTGAGGGGGTGGCAGCGGTGGTACTTGAGGGGGTGGCAGCGGTGGTACTTGAGGGGGTGGCAGTGGTGGTGGTGTACTTGGGGGGGTAGCAGCGGTGGTACTTTGGGGGGGGGTGGCAGTGGTGGTGGTGTACTTGGGGGGGTGGGAGCAGTGGTGTACTTGGGGGGGGTGGCAGCCAGCGTGGTACTTGGGGGGTGGAAGTAGTGGTGGTGCCATCCTCTCCCACCACCACCACCTCTGCCTCTTACTGATCCCATCCCCCACCACCACTGATCTCATCCCTACTCTATCCCCCCCCATCACCTCTGTTGTAGAAGTGATGGGGGGTGGGTAGGGATGGGATCAGTAAGAAGCAGCGGTGGTGGAGGACTTGGGATGGATTGATTGCACTGCAATTCGAATCGTCAGACAGTCACTTACTTGAATGCCTCCAGGGATGCCTTTCCTCACGGGGAGAGAGATAGACCCTCCCCTTTCACTCGATTGGTGTCAGCTAGTCAGCTGACTTAATTTTTCAGTGTCCACCCCGCCTCCCTACATTCTCTCTCTGGATAGGCAGGGCGGGATGCGGCGGTCCAGAAATCTCTCTGAGTCTCAGCCTCTTCTCAGCTCAGCGGGAAAAAAGCCCCCCTCCCCGCGGCGGAACAAATGGCCAGGCAACGCGGCCACGGCGTGGCCTCCCGGTCGGTAGATGTAATTGAGGTAATGCCGCCCAAGTAATGGGAACTGAGTTACCATGAGGGGAAGAGTAATCAGTTAGATTACTCGTTACCTGGTTGGCTGGTTTGGCAGACATCAGCCATCAGCCTCTTCGATGGATTGAGCTCTTGGAATGGAGCTCATTTTGAGAAGTATACATGGTGGGGAATGATATTATGTAATGGATAGATAGATAGATACATGGATATATAGATAGGCAGATAGATAGATAGATAGATAGATAGATAGATAGATAGATAGATAGATAGATAGATAGATAGATAGATAGATAGATAGATAGATAGATAGATAGAGAGAGAGAGAGATAGATAGATAGATAGATAGATAGATAGATAGATAGATAGATAGATAGATAGATACATGGATATATAGATAGATAGATTTAGATAGATAGATAGATTTAGATAGATAGATAGATAGATAGATAGATAGATAGATACATGGATATATAGATAGATAGATTTAGATAGATACATGGATATATAGATAGATAGATTTAGATAGATAGATAGATTTAGATAGATAGATAGATTTAGATAGATAGATAGATAGATAGATAGATAGATAGATAGATAGATAGATAGATAGATAGATAGATAGATAGATTTAGATAGATAGATAGATAGAAGAGTGGAGGCTGTTATAGCCACAAAGGAGGAACAACTCAATATTAATGGACATTTTTTGACTGGTTTGGTAGACATCAGCCTCTTCGATGGATTGGGCCAGGGCTGGATTAACGTAGAGGCTATTGGAGCTGCAGCTCCAGGCCCCTACCTTAATATAGGCCCAGCCACCCAAAAAGGACATGGAAAGCAATGGGTCAACGTTAAGGGATCTCCCCTGATGGGCCCTGCATTCAACATGCACCGCCGGGGCAGGGTGGTGGGATTGATAATGGGCACTGCATGAGCACTCCTAACAGAAGCCTGGGGCATGCTAATGCAGGGCTCTTACAGAAGTCTGGGGCTTCCATAGTGTTAGACCTGCGCAACTGCACTCTTTCAGCTCAGAGTGCCCGCCAATGCACGGCCCTTACAGAAATTTGGCAAATCAAATGCCAGGCTTCCCTAGTGTTATGCCTGTGCGACTGCGCACTTTTGAGTTATGGTGCATGCCAGCACAGGCTCTTGGAAAGCAGAAGGGTGCCCAGTAAAAGGCCCACCAAAATCCTCAGCACCAAGCACATGATGCTCTTAATCCGGCCCTGGATTGAGCTCTTGGAATGGAGCTCATTTTGAGAAGTATACATGGTGGGGAACGATATTATGTAATAGATAGATAGATAGACAGATAGATAGATAGATAGATAGACAGTTAGACAGATAGATAGAAGAGTGGAGGCTGTTATAGCCACAAAGGGGGAACAACTCAATATTAATGGAAATTTTTTGGAATAGGATGTCCAACAAACTCATCTAGGTGTGATGGCCATGAGTTCACAAACTCTTGCCCATATATTACAGATAGATAGACATATAAAAGTTGTAGATAGTAATTGTATTTATTAATACTAGTAGTAGATAATAAGACCCAGGGACATGCAGTCAGGGGAGGAAGGTGAGGCTTTGAGGGTCGTAGCGCGGCAACCAGGGGTCACAGAGACCCCAAATTCGGGGGGTTGGTAGTTGGAGTCTTACCCCACCACTGGTAAAAATGGGGCTCCTATCATCTATGTTTCGGAGATACGGGGCTCCTTGTGCAGCCTGTCAGAAGCTACATACAGAGCGGCCAGTTTAAATACAAGCTGGAACACTCTGCAGTAGACTGAGAGAATGAGCTCACAGTGCCTCTCCTCAGGTCTTGTCAGAGGCACAGAGCTCAATGGACAGCTTAGAGTCTTGGACCAATGGTAAAGTACTATTGGCCCAAGCTATCCACTATAAATGCTGCATTGGAGGCACGCCTCTAACTGCAGTGTCATAGAAAGGGGCATGTCTAAAAGACAAATCCTCCCTTCCAACCCTCTTAACTAGAAGGAAAATACATGTGTTTATGGATATAAGATTTGCCCACAATCCCATGTTTTTCTCACACAGTTAAGAAGTAGAACGAGAATCTTTTGCTGCTGAAAAGCTACAAGCTAAATCTTATATTATTATGTTCTATGTTATAAGATAATAATTTATTATGTATCTACTGTGAACAGGCATGTACTGGCCATTGGGACTACCGGGAGTTTCCCGGTGGGCCGATGGCTCAGTGGGCCACTCTGATGTAAGGGGGCTGCTGATGGGATACTCTAATGTAAGGGGGCTCCTGATGGGACACTAATATAAGGGGGGTGCTGGTGGGATACTCTCATGTAAGGGGGGTGCTGATGGGACACTGATGTAAGGGGGCTGGTAATGGGACACTCTGATGTAAGGGGGTGCTGATGGGACACTCTGATGTAAGGGGGTGCTGATGGGACACTCTGATGTAAGGGGCTGCTGATGGGCCACTCTGATGTAAGGGGGTGCTGATGGGACACTCTGATGTAAGGGAGTGCTGATGGGACACTCAAAATGTAAGTGGGCTGGTTTGGATGAATTACAGGGCCAAATTTCTGCCCCAGTCCAGCCCTGACTGTGAAATTACTGGTTGGAAGTTATAACTTCAAACTTTAGTAATCTGCCTACAGTTTTTGAAAATATAGTAAATTACCTTAAAAACAATATATAATAATTATTTTGTATATTACTTACTTAACCCCTTGTCACCCAGGCCAATCCTGACACTTCTCTCCTACATGTAAAAATCATTATTTTTTTTCCTAGAAAATTACTCAGAACCCCCAAACATTTTATTTATATATAAAAATAAAATATTTTTTTTTTATCAGACACCCTAGGGAATAAAATGGTGGTCATTGCCACTTTTTATGTTACACGGTATTTGCGCAGCAATTTTTCAAAAGCATTTTTTATTTTTTTTGGAAAGAAACTGCTTCGTGAATAAAAATAATTAAAAAAACACAAAAGTTAGCCCAATTTTTTTTTTTCTTTTGTATACTATGAAAGATGACGTTACACCGAGTAAATAGATACCGAACATGTCATGCTTTAAAATTGCGCACACTTGTGAAATGCCGCCAAACTTCAGTACTTAAAAATCTCCACGGGTGACGCTTTAATATTTTTTTTTACAGGTTACATGTTTAGAGTTACAGAGGAGGTCTAGTGCTGGAATTATTGCTCTCGCTCGAATGATCGCTGTGTATGTAACCTGTGTGTATCTGGCTCTGATACTAACCAGTGCCTCACCAGACACTCACCTCACCGCACCTCAGTGATAAGACCTCATCTGGAATATGCAGTTCAGTTTTGGGCACCAGTCAGGCATGTACTGGCCATTGGGTCTACTGGGAGTTTCCCGGTGGGCCGATGGCTCAGTGGGCCACTCTGATGTAAGGGGGCTGCTGATGGGACACTCTGATGTAAGGGGGCTCCTGATGGGACACTGATATAATGGGGGTGCTGGTGGGATACTCTCATGTAAGGGGGGTGCTGATGGGACAATGATGTAAGGGGGCTGGTAATGGGACACTCTGATGTAAGGGGTGCTGATGGGACACTCTGTTGTAAGGGGGCTGGTGATGGGACACTCTGTTGTAAGGGGGCTGGTGATGGGACACTCTGTTGTAAGGGAGTGCTGATGGGACACTCTGATGTAAGGGGCTGGTGATGGGACACTCTGATGTAAGGGAGTGCTGATGGGACACTCAAAATGTAAGTGGGCCGGTCTGGATGAATTCCAGGGCCAAATTTCTGCCCCAGTCCAGCCCTGGCACCAGTTCATAAAAAAATATATCGGGGGAACTGGAGAAAGTGCAGAGAAGAGCAACCAAACTGATAAGAGGCATGGAGGACCTCAGCTATGAGAAAAGATTAGAGGAACTGAATGTATTCTCTCTTGAGAAGAGGAGATTAAGGGGGGATATGATCACCATGTATAAATACATAAGGGGGACATGATCTCCATGTATACAGTGCCTTGTAAAAGTATTCACCCCCCCCCCCCCACCCTTGACATTTTTCGTGTTTTGTTGCCTTACAACCTGGAATTAACATGGATCATTTGAGGATTTGCATCATTTCATTTACAGAACACGCCCACAACTTTGAAGATTTTTTATTTTTTTATTGTGAAGCAAACAACAAATAGGACAAAATAACAGAAAAAGTCAATGTGCATAACTATTCACCCCCCTAAAGTCAATACTTTGTAGAGCCATCTTTTGCGGCTATCACAGCTCCAAGTCGCTTTGGATAAGTCTCTATGAGTCTTGCCACATCTCACCACTGGGATTTTTGCCCATTCCTCCTCCTTGCAAAAACTGCTCCAGCGCCTTCAAGTTGGATGGTTTGCGCTTGTGAACAGCAATCTTTAAGTCTGACCACAGATTTTCCATTGGATTGAGGTCTGGGATTTGACTAGGCCATTCCAACACATTTACATGTTTCCCCTTAAAGCGGGAGTCCACCGGGACTCCGCGTTTTTTTTTTTTTTTTTTTTAAAGCCAGCAGCTACAAATACTGCAGCTGCTGACTTTTAAATAGTGACACTTACCTGTCCAGCGCGCCCGCGATGTCGGCACCCGAAGCCGATCGTTCGCTCGGCTGCCGGGTCCCGCCGCCATCTTGGGTATGGGAATCAGGAAATGGAGCCTTTCGGCTTCATTTCCCGGTTCCCTACTGCGCATGCGCGAGCCGCGCGGCGCAATCCGGACGGTCCCCGCTGCCTCTGGGAGCTGTGTGTTTCCCAGCAGGCAGCGGGGCACTTGCTGAAGGGGGCGGGCGCTTGCGGAACGGGGGCGTAACCTACGCTCGTTCCGCAGAGAGCTAGCCCGGAAGTGGGTGCAGTTACCTGGATTATCCAGGTAACTGCACCCCCCTCCCCCCTGAAAGGTGCCGATTGTGGCGCCGGAGGGGGGGGGGATTCCGATGAGCGGAGGTCCATTTTAGGGTGGACCTCCGCTTTAAATTGCTCAAGTGTTGCTTTAGCAGTGTGTTTGGGGTCATTGTCCTGCTGGAAGGTGAACCTCCGTCCTAGGCCTCAAATCACACACAGAGTGGTGCAGGTTTTGCTAAAAATATATCCCTGTATTTAGCACCATCCATCTTCTCTCAAGTCTGACCAGTTTCCCAGTCCCGACTGCTGAAAAACATGTTTTTCAGCAGTCGGGACTGGGAAACAGTGGGGATGGTGTTCTTTGGGTGATGAGATGTGTTGGGTTTGTGCCAGACATAGCGTTTTCTTTGAAGGCCAAAAAGATAAATTTTAGTCTCATCAGAGCAGAGCACCTTCCTCCGTACATTTTGGAGTCTCCCACGTGCCTTCGCAAACTCGAACCCTGCCATTTTGTTTTTTGCTGAAAGTAATGTCTTTATTCTGGCCACTCTGCCATAAAGCCCAACTCTATGGAGCGTACAGCTTATTGTCATCCTATGTACAGATACTCCAGTCTCTGATGTGGAACTCTGCAGGGTTACCTTATGTCTCTGTGCTCTCCCCCCCCCCCCCCCTTATGTATTTACATATAGTGATCATATCCCCCCTTATGCATTTATACACGGTGATCATATCCCCCCTCTTATGTATTTACAGTGCCTTGCAAAAGTATTCACCCCCCACTTGGCATTTTTAGTGTTTTGTTACATTACAGCCGTTGGTTAAATTTTTTTTTCATCTGAATTATATGTGATGGATCAGAACACAATAGTCTAAGTTGTTGAAGTAAAATTAGAAAAATATATATTAGTATATAAAACTGATAATTGTAATGTGCGGATGTATTCACTTCCCTTTGTTATGAAGCCCATAAAAAGCTCTGGTGCCACCAATTACCTTCAGAAGTGACATAATTCATGAAATGACGTCCACCTGTGTGCAATCTAAGTGTCACATGACCTGTCATTACATAGACATACCTTTGTGAAAGGCCCCAGAGGCTGCAACACCTAAGAAAGAGGCACCACTAACCAAACACTGCCATGAAGACCAAGGAACTCTCCAAACAAGTAAGGGACAATGTTGTTGAGAAGTACAAGTCAGGGTTGGGTTATAAAAAAAATCCAAATCTTTGATGACCCCCTAGGAGCTCCATCAAATCTATCTATAACCAAATGGAAAGAACATGGCACAACAACAAGCCTGCCAAGAGACGGCCACACACCAAAACTCACGGACTGGGCAAGGAGGGCATTAATCAGAGAGGAGCACAGAGAACTAAGGTAACCCTGGAGGAGCTGCAGAGTTCCACAGCAGAGACTGGAGTATCTGTACATAGGACAACAATAAGCCGTACTCTCCATAGAGTTGGTGTTTTATGGCAGAGTGACCAGAAGAAAGACATTACTTTCAGCAAAAAACAAAATGGCACGTTTTGAGTTTGCGAAAAGGCATGTGGGAGAATCCAAAAATGTATGGCGGAAGGTGATCTGCTCTGATGTATGGAGGAAGGTGATCTGGTCTGATGTATGGAGGAAGGTGATCTGGTCTGATGTATGGAGGAAGGTGATCTGGTCTGATGTATGGAGGAAGGTGATCTGGTCTGATGTATGGAGGAAGGTGATCTGGTCTGATGTATGGAGGAAGGTGATCTGCTCTGATGTATGGAGGAAGGTGATCTGGTCTGATGTATGGAGGAAGGTGATCTGGTCTGATGTATGGAGGAAGGTGATCTGCTCTGATGTATGGAGGAAGGTGATCTGGTCTGATGTATGGAGGAAGGTGATCTGGTCTGATGTATGGAGGAAGGTGCTCCGGTCTGATGTATGGAGGAAGGTGCTCCAGTCTGATGTATGGAGGAAGGTGATCTGCTCTGATGTATGGAGGAAGGTGCTCTGGTCTGATGTATGGAGGAAGGTGATCTGGTCTGATGTACGGAGGAAGGTGATCTGGTCTGATGTATGGAGGAAGGTGATCTGGTCTGATGTATGGAGGAAGGTGATCTGGTCTGATGTATGGAGGAAGGTGATCTGGTCTGATGTATGGAGGAAGGTGATCTGCTCTGATGTATGGAGGAAGGTGATCTGGTCTGATGTATGGAGGAAGGTGATCTGGTCTGATGTACGGAGGAAGGTGATCTGCTCTGATGTATGGAGGAAGGTGATCCGCTCTGATGTATGGAGGAATGTGATCTGGTCTGATGTATGGAGGAAGGTGATCTGGTCTGATGTATGGAGGAAGGTGATCCGGTCTGATGTATGGAGGAAGGTGATCTGGTCTGATGTATGGAGGAAGGTGATCAGGTCTGATGTATGGAGGAAGGTGATCTGGTCTGATGTACGGAGGAAGGTGATCTGGTCTGATATATGGAGGAAGGTGATCTGGTCTGATGTACGGAGGAAGGTGATCTGGTCTGATGTATGGAGGAAGGTGATCTGGTCTGATGTATGGAGGAAGGTGATCTGCTCTGATGTATGGAGGAAGGTGATCTGGTCTGATGTATGGAGGAAGGTGATCTGGTCTGATGTACGGAGGAAGGTGATCTGGTCTGATGTATGGAGGAAGGTGATCTGCTCTGATGTATGGAGGAAGGTGATCTGGTCTGATGTACGGAGGAAGGTGATCTGGTCTGATGTATGGAGGAAGGTGATCTGGTCTGATGTATGGAGGAAGGTGCTCCGGTCTGATGTATGGAGGAAGGTGATCTGCTCTGATGTATGGAGGAAGGTGCTCTGGTCTGATTTATGGAGGAAGGTGATCTGCTCTGATGTATGGAGGAAGGTGATCTGGTCTGATGTATGGAGGAAGGTGATCTGGTCTGATGGATGGAGGAAGGTGCTCTGGTCTGATGTATGGAGGAAGGTGCTCTGGTCTGATGTACGGAGGAAGGTGATCTGGTCTGATGTATGGAGGAAGGTGCTCTGGTCTGATGTATGGAGGAAGGTGATCTGGTCTGATGTATGGAGGAAGGTGATCTGGTCTGATGTATGGAGGAAGGTGATCTGGTCTGATGTATGGAGGAAGGTGATCTGGTCTGATGTATGGAGGAAGGTGCTCTGGTCTGATGTATGGAGGAAGGTGCTCTGGTCTGATGTACGGAGGAAGGTGATCTGGTCTGATGTATGGAGGAAGGTGATCTGGTCTGATGTATGGAGGAAGGTGCTCTGGTCTGATGTACGGAGGAAGGTGATCTGGTCTGATGTATGGAGGAAGGTGCTCTGGTCTGATGTATGGAGGAAGGTGATCTGGTCTGATGTATGGAGGAAGGTGCTCTGGTCTGATGTATGGAGGAAGGTGCTCTGGTCTGATGTACGGAGGAAGGTGATCTGGTCTGATGTATGGAGGAAGGTGATCTGGTCTGATGTATGGAGGAAGGTGCTCTGGTCTGATGTATGGAGGAAGGTGATCTGGTCTGATGTACGGAGGAAGGTGATCTGGTCTGATGTATGGAGGAAGGTGATCTGGTCTGATGTATGGAGGAAGGTGCTCTGGTCTGATGTATGGAGGAAGGTGATCTGGTCTGATGTATGGAGGAAGGTGATCTGGTCTGATGTATGGAGGAAGGTGATCTGGTCTAATGTGTGGAGGAAGGTGATCTGCTCCGATGTATGGAGGAAGGTGCTCCGGTCTGATGTATGGAGGAAGGTGCTCCGGTCTGATGTATGGAGGAAGGTGATCTGGTCTGATGAGACTAAAATTTTACTTTTTGGCTATCAAAGAAAACACTACAGTGCCTTGCAAAAGTATTCGGCCCCCTTGAACTTTTCAACCTTTTGCCACATTTCAGGCTTCAAACATAAAGATATACAATTTTAATTTTTTGTGAAGAATCACCAACAAGTGGGACACAATTGTGAAGTGGAACGAAATCTATTGGATAATTTAAACTTGTTTAGCAAATAAAAAACTGAAAAGTGGTGCGTGCAAAATTATTCGGCCCCTTTACTTTCAGTGCAGCAAACTCACTCCAGAAGTTCAGCGAGGATCTCTGAATGATCCAATGTTGTCCTAAATGACTGATGGTGATAAATAGAATCCACCTGTGTGTAATCAAGTCTCTGTATAAATGCACCTGCTCTGTGATAGTCTCAGGGTTCTGTTGAAAGCGCAGAGAGCATCATGAAGACCAAGGATCACACCAGGCAGGTCCGTAATACTGTTGTGGAGAAGTTTAAAGCCGGATTTGGATACAAAAAGATTTCCCAAGCTTTAAACATCCCAAGGAGCACTGTGCAAGCGATCATTTTGAAATGGAAGGAGTATCAGACCACTGCAAATCTACCAAGACCTGGCCGTCCCTCTAAACTTTCAGCTCAGACAAGGAGAAGACTGATCAGAGATGCAGCCAAGAGGCCCATGATCACTCTGGATGAACTGCAGAGAACTACAGCTGAGGTGGGAGAGTCTGTCCATAGGACAACAATCAGACGTACACTGCACAAATCTGGCCTTTATGGAAGAGTGGCAAGAAGAAAGCCATTTCTCAAAGATATCCATAAAAAGTCTCGTCTAAAGTTTGCCACAAGCCACCTGGGAGACACACCAAACATGTGGAAGAAGGTGCTCTGGTCAGATGAAACCAAAATCCAACTTTTTGCCCACAATGCAAAACGATATGTTTGGCGTAAAAGCAACACAGCTCATCACCCTCAACACACCATCCCCACTGTCACACATGGTGGTGGCAGCATCATGGTTTGGGCCTGCTTTTCTTCAGCAGGGACAGGGAAGATGGTTAAAATTGAGGGGAAGATGGATGCAGCCAAATACAGGACCATTCTGGATGAAAGCCTGTTGGAGTCTGCAAAAGACCTGAAATTGAGACAGAGATTTATCTTCCAACAAGACAATGATCCCAAACATACAGCAAAATCTACAAAGGAATGGTTCACAAATAAACGTATCCAGGTGTTAGAATGTCCAAGTCAAAGTCCAGACCTGAATCCAATCGAGAATCTGTGGACAGAGCTGAAAACTGCTGTTCACAAACGCTCTCCATCCAACCTCACTGAGCTCCAGCTGTTTTGCAAGGAAGAATGGGCAAGAATTTCAGTCTCTCGATGTGCAAAACTGATAGAGACATACCCCAAGCGACTTGCAGCTGTAATCGCAGCAAAAGGTGGCTCTACAAAGTATTAACGCAAGGGGGCCGAATCATTTTGCACGCCCCACTTTTCATTTTTTTATTAGTTAAAAAAAGTTTCAAAAATCCAATAGATTTCGTTCCACTTCACAATTGTGTCCCACTTGTTGGTGATTCTTCACAAAAAATAAAAATTTTATATCTTTATGTTTGAAGCCTGAAATGTGGCAAAAGGTTGAAAAGTTCAAGGGGGCGAATACTTTCGCAAGGCACTGTATGTCTGGCACAAACCCAACACATCACATCACCCAAAGAATGCCATCCCCACTGTGAAACATGGTGTTTTTCAGCAGTCAGGACTGGGAAACTGGTCAGAGTTGAGGGAAAGATGGACGGTGCTAAATACAGAGATATTCTTGAGCAAAACCTGTAGCACTCTGTGTGTGATTTGAGGCTAGGATGGAGGTTCACCTTCCAGCAGGACAATGACCTCAAACACACAGCTAAAGCAACACTTGAGCGGTTTAAGGGGAAACATGTAAATGTGTTGGAATGGCCTAGTCAAAGTCCAGACCTGAATCCAATAGAAAATCTGTGACCAGACTTAAAGATTGCCATTCACAAGCGCAAACCATCCAACTTGAAGGAGCTGGAGCAGTTTTGTGAGGAGGAATGGGGCAAAAGTCCCAGTGGTGAGATGTGGCAAGACTCATAGAGACTTCTACAAAGCGACTTGGAGCTGTGATAGCCGCAAAAGGTGCCTCTACAAAGTACTGACTTTAGGGGGGGGGGGGTGAATAGTTATGCACATTTTTTCTGTTATTTTGTCCTATTTGTTGTTTGCTTCACAATAAAAAAAAAAAAAAAAAAAACATCTTCAAAGTTGTGGGCGTGTTCTGTAAATTAAATGATGCAAATCCTCAAATAATCCGTGTTAATTGCAGGTTGTGAGGCAACAAAACACGAAAAATGCTAAAGGAGGGGAGGGGTGAATACTTTTGCAAGGCACTGTATGCTGTAAGTTGGCTGGTTTGGCAGACAGCGGCCTCTCCGCCACCGCGCTCTCTTGGGATGGCGCTCGTTCCGAGGCGTACACGTGGCGGGAATGACATTAAGCGATGTGCGTTGTTTTAAGGCCGTGTTGTTTATTGGGAAATATTATCTCTAATCCTCGGCGGCCCCTCCGTGTCTAATTGCCGCATCTCTCAAAAACCTTCCGTTCTCTCTTTGTCAGATTAATCTTTCTAAATAGTCATCTATAATCCTCTCTTCTCCAAAGGTCACGTGTGAATGATCCGTACGGGTCTCCATTCCCCCACATTGGCCGATCTTTCCAGAATAGTCATACAAGGGGGACTTTGCGGAGGACTTCTTTTTTTTTTTTTTAAATGTTGAAGTGCCCAGCTTTGGTGCTACCTATCCCTCGTATTCTTCACCTGGGGACACGGGGGTGGGGGAGGGTTGCCACTTACATGGAGAACTGCAGGAACCCCCAAGAAAGGGATAGCTGTGGGTACAATGTGGGTGCGGCGGGCTTGTTGACTTCTGGTGATCCAGGAAGATCCTAATGGGGGGGTCTGCTGAAAAAATGACGCTCCACATGAGAAGAGGGACCTCTCTGCTGATCTTTGTACATGAATGATGTTTGCTTCTGTTATGTTATTTCGTCAATGTTCTCTGAAGAACGATCTGAGTGTGGATTGACCAAAGATCAAAGGTACGAACGAACCCATAACGCCCGTTACCTTCCAAATGAATGAATAATGTATTAAGCTGGCCTATTGAAAATGAATGGGCGGCCAATACAACCCAGTGTGTTAAAAGTTGTACAGTACATCCGGAAAGTATTCACAGCGCTTCACTTTTTCCACATTTTGTTATGTTACAGCCTTATTCCAAAATGGATAAAATTCATTAATTTCCTCAAAATTCTACTAACAATACTCCATAATGACAACGTGAAAGAAGTTTGTTTGAAATCTTTGCAAATGTATTAAAAATAAAAAACAAAAAAATCCCCATGTACATACAGTGGTGTGAAAAAGTGTTTGCCCCCTTCCTCATTTCCTGTTCCTTTGCATGTTTGTCACACTTAAGTGTTTCAGAACATCAAACCAATTTAAACAATAGTCAAGGACAACACAAGTAAACACAAAATGCAATTTGTAAATGAAGGTGTTTATTATTAAAGGTGAAAAAAAATCCAAACCATCATGGCCCTGTGTGAAAAAGTGATTGCCCCCTAAACCTAATAACTGGTTGGGCCACCCTTAGCAGCAACAACTGCAACCAAGCGTTTGCGATAACGTGCAATGAGGCTTTTACAGCGTCCTGGAGGAATTTTGGCCCACTCATCTTTGCAGAATTGTCCTAATTCAGTTACATTAGAGGGTTTTCGAGCATGAACGGCCTTTTTAAGGTCATACCACAACATCTCAATAGGATTCAGGTCAGGACTTTGGCTAGGCCACTCCAAAGTCTTCATTTTGTTTTTCTTCAGCCATTCGGTGGTGGACTTGCTGGTGTGTTTAGGATCATTGTCCTGCTGCAGAACCCAAGTTCGTTTCAGCTTGAGTACACGAACAGATGGTCGGACATTCTCCTTCAGGATCTCTTGGTAGACAGCAGAATTCATAGTTCCTTTTATCACGGCAAGTCTTCCAGGTCCTGAAGCAGCAAAACAGCCCCAGACCATCACACTACCACCACCATATTTTACTGTTGGTATAATGTTCTTTTTATGAAATGCAGTGTTCCTTCTACGCCAGATATACTTGGACACACACCTTCCAAAGAGTTCCACTTTTGTCTCATCGGTCCACAGAATGTTGTCCCAAAAGTCTTGGGGATCATCAAAATGTGTTGTGGAGAAATTGAGACGAGCTTTGATGTTCTTTTTGCTCAGCAGTGGTTTTCTCCTTGGAACTCTGCCATGCAGGCCATTTTTGCCCAGTCTTTTCCTGATGGTGGAGGCATGAACGCTGACCTTAACTGAGGCAAGTGAGGCCTGCAGTTCCTTGGACGTTGTTGTGGGGTCTTTTGTGACCTCTTGGATGAGTCGTCGCTGCGCTCTTGGGGTAATTTTGGGCGGCCGGCCACTCCTGGGAAGGTTCACCACTGTTCCATGTCTTCGCCATTTGTGGATAATGGCTCTCACTGTGGTTCGCTGGATTCCCAAAGCTTTGGAAATGGCTTTATAACCCTTTCCAGACTGATAGATCTCAATTACTTTCTTTCTCAATTGTTCCTGAATTTCTTTGGGTCTCGGCATGATGTGTAGCTTTTAAGGATCTTCTGGTGGACCTTACTGTGTCAAGCAGCTCCTATTTAAGTGATGCCTTGATTGTGAACAGGTGTGGCAATAATCAGGCCTGGGTGTGGCTAGAGAAATTGAACTCAGGTGTGGACAACCACAGTTATAGTATGTTTTAACAAGGGGGGCAATCACTTTTTCACACAGGGCCATGATGGTTTGGATTTTTTTTCACCTTTAATAATAAACACCTTCATTTACAAATTGCATTTTGTGTTTACTTGTGTTGTCCTTGACTATTGTTTAAATTGGTTTGATGTTCCGAAACACTTAAGTGTGACAAACATGCAAAGGAACAGGAAATGAGGAAGGGGGCAAACACTTTTTCACACCACTGTAAGTATTCTCAGCCTTTGCTCAATACTTTTGGTGAAGCTCCTTTGGCACCAATTACAGCCTCAAGTCTTGTTAAATATGATGCTACAAGCTCGGCACACCTATTTTTGGCCAGTTTGGTCCCATTCGTCCTTTGCAGGACCTCTCCAGCTCCATCAGGTTGGATGGGAAGCGTCGGTGCACAGCCATTTTCAGATCTCTCCAGAGATGTTCAAGTCTGGGCTCTGGCTGGGCCACTCAAGGACATTCACGGAGTTGTCCCGTAGCCGCTCCTTTGTTATCTTGGCTGTGTGCTTCGGGTCGTTGTCCTGTTGGAAGATGAACCTTCGCCCAAGTCTGAGGTCCAGAGCACTCAAGAGCAGGTTTTCATCTAGGATGTCTCTGTACATTGCTGCATTCATTTTTCCCTCAAACCTGACTAGTCTCCCAGTTCCTGACGCTGAAATACATCCCCACACCACCATGCTTAACCTTAGTCAGTGGCGTTGGGGGGGGGCTGGAGCCCTGAGTGGGTCCCCAAAAAGCCCAGAGTCTCGGGGGACTTTTTGGGGACCCACTGTTATTAGCCCTGAGCTAATATTAGCTGTTATTAGCCCCGAGCTTGAGCGCTGCCAAGCGCGGAACCGATCTGACCCGGAGCACAGCTGAGTGACATAGTAGGTCCCACCTTCTGTAAACTGCAGAGCCTATGATGGATGTCCCACTGGTTTAATGGTGGGACATTCCGGTATGTGTGACGCCCATCATAGGTGCTGCAGGCTCCAGAAGGCGGGAATTACAATGCGGCTGCTGCGCCGCGTCACTTTGTTATAAGATTCCCACTAGGCGCGCGGGCAGGCGGCTGTAGTCTGGTCAGGTAGGTCAGGGCATGTTAGGTAGGTCAGTGCATGTCAGGTAGGTCAGTGTGTGTCAGGTAAGTCAGTGTGGGTCAGGTAGTTCAGGGTGTGTCAGGTAGGTCAGCGGGTGTCAGGTAGACATGTGCGATTAGTTTCGTACGAATTCAAAATTCATACGAATTTCCGTAAATTTGGGAGAATCCGAAATACGAATTACTATGCTACCGAATTTTGTACGAAATTTCGGATCCAAATTCCTAACGAACATTTGTAATTGTTTTACGAAAAGTTAACAAACCTAAAAGTTAAAAACCCAGGAAGTCATCACTGCACAGGGATGGTGGGAGCCCCTCATAATGATAAATTCATCATAACGAACATTCGTAATTGTTACGAAAAGTTAACGGACCTAATGAAAATTCGTATTTCATATGAAATTTCGGACACGAATTACAAAATACAAATTAATTCTAATACGAAACGGAACAAAACAAATTTATTGACGGCGCACATGTCTAATGTCAGGTGGGTCAGTGCATGTCAGGTAGGTCAGTGCATGTCAGGTAGGTCAGTGCATGTCAGGTAGGTCTGTGCGTGTCAGGTAGGTCAGTGCATGTCAGGTAGGTCTGTGCGTGTCAGGTAGGTCTGTGCATGTCAGGTAGGTCTGTGCATGTCAGGTAGATCTGTGCGTGTCAGGTAGGTCTGTGCGTGTCAGGTAGGTAACATCTTCCCCCCCGGTGCCGGGCTCGGACTTCCGGCTGAAGCCCCTGGTCTTTTTGCCACCTAGCAAGGACCCTGACTGTGGGGATGATATTGGCCAGGTGATGAGTGGTGCCTGGTTTCCTCAGGCCAAAGAGTTCAATCTTTGTTTCATCAGACCAGAGAATTTTGTTTCTCATGGTCTGGAGAGTTCTTCAGGTGTCTTATGGCAAACTCCAGGTGGGCTGTCATGTGCCTTTTACCGAGGAGTGGCTTCCGTCTGGCCACTCTACCATACAGGCCTGATTGGTGGAGTGCTGCAGAGATGGTTGTTCTTCTGGAAGGTTCTCCTCTCTCCACAGAGAATCATTGGAGCTCTGTCAGAGTGGATCGCCTCCCTGACTTAGGCCCTTCTCCAATTGCTCAGTTTGGCGGCCCGCTCTAGGAAGAGTCCTGGTGGTTCCAAACTTCTTCCATTTATGGATGATGGAGGCCACTGCGCTCATTGGGACCTTCAATGCTGCAGAAATGTTTTTTGTGCCCTTCCCCCGATCTGTGCCTCCATACAATCCTGTCTTGGAGGTCTACAGACAATTCCTTGGACTTCATGGCTTGTTTTGTGCTCTGACATGCACTGATAACTGTGAGATTTTATATAAACAGGTGTGTGCCTTTCCAAATCATGTCCAATCAACTGAATGTACCACAGGTGACTCCAATCAAGTTGTAGAAACATCTTAAGGATGATCAGTGGAAACAGGAGGAACCTGAGCTCAATTTTGAGTACCATGACAAAGGTTGTGATACTTATGTATGTAGTGTTGGCTCCTGAAGAGAACGCGCTATTTGTTTTAAAAAAAATTACATTCCTAAAACCACAGTTGGGTTTTAGGGCTAATTTTGCCAAATTATGGTTTCAGTACCAGTCTAGCTGGATTGCACTGAGTTCTCCTTGGCTGCAGGTGTCGCTGTCACTGCCAGCAAGTGGTAGAACGCAGTCTAGTTGGGTGCATTGAATGTCTTCTTTCTCTCTGAACCAGCCTAGTGGAAGTGTCATCTTGCTGTGCATTCTCGGAGAGGGTATTAAAGGTACTGACATCACGGATTTCTGGGTTTCAGTCCAGAAGCGTTTTTCTGTCTGTTTGGTCCTGGACCTCCTGACCAGCCCCCATGGCCCTCCTGGCCTAGGGTGCGGATCCATGCAATTCCGAGTCTCGGGGCTATGTAGCCCGAGGCGAAGCAACTGCTGGGACAGGCCTGAATGGATATGAGGCCATAATGATTCAAAGGTGGTCCGGTGCCGTCTCATCTAAGGAGAGGCCCAGCAACTGGAGAAGCATCCAGGGGAGGACTCTTCGGGAGAAGGCCATGCGTAAGGCTGCTTTCTCAGAAGGAGCCTGAAGGCTCAGTTGAAGGACACTTTGTGGATCTATACTAATACGGTATCACCGGACAGGCTGAGAGATACTGGTACCGTATCATAGTTCTCTAAATTTATCTACGTCCCTCAGTTACATTCAAGTCTGTGGCAGAGACTTTTGCTTCTCAAGTGTTCTACATCCAAGCCTGTGGCAGAGACTTTGCTTTACTTAAAGAGGGAGTCCGCCGGGAGTCCGCCGTTTTTTTTTTTTTTAAAGCCAGCAGCTACAAATACTGCAGCTGCTGACTTTTAAAATAAGGACACTTACCCGCCCAGCGCGCCCGCGATGTCGGCACCCGAAGCCGATCTCTCGATCGTCTCTCGGGTGCTGCCGTCGCCATCTTGGGTATGGGAATCAGGAAATGGAGCCTTTCGGCTTCATTTCCCGGTTCCCTACTGCGCATGCGCGAGTCGCGCTGCGCAATAAGGATGGTCCCCGCTGTCTCTGGGATCCGTGTGTTTCCCAGCAGGCAGCGGGGGACCTTCGGAAAGGGGCGTAGATTCTGCGGAAAGGGGCGTACCTTCTGCAGAATCTACGCCGGAAGTGGGTGCAGATACCTGTACTGTACAGGTACCTGCACCCCCCTCCCCCCCTGAAAGGTGCCAATTGTGGCGCCGGTGGGGGGGGGAGGGTTCCAATGAGCGGAAGGTCCACTTTAGGGTGGAGCTCCGCTTTAACACCCTACCGGCTGCTAGGCCTAGTGAGAGGAGGTCTATCCGGAGGCTGTAAGAATCCAGTTGTGAAACTGTAATTTTCTGGATTTCTATAGTGAAAGACTTCCTATTTTTGCAGTTCCAAAAGTACCTGAACTTTCTTCCTAACCCTCTACCCTTCATTAAGAAACTGTGTTATCTTTTCAATAAATATCCCAAAAAGAGGATCCAGTGTCAGTTTCGGAAATTCTTTGGGCCATCTACCACGGGAACCCCTAGACGGAGGCGAGGTCAAGAAGGTAACGGTAAGCCCAACAAAACCAGCAGCTCCTTCGGGGGTCAGTGCTACATGTACATGGGTTTTTTATTTATTTTTTTTTTTTAATAAATTTGCAAAGATTTAAAACAAACTTCTTTCACGTTGTCATTATGGGGGATTGTTTGTAGAATTTTGAGGAAAATAATTAATTGAATCCATTTTGAAATAAGGCTGTAACATAACAAAATGTGGAAAAAGTGAATCTCTGTGAATACTTTCCGGATGCACTGTATGTGACCTTTTTGCAACAGGTCAACTGACTGCTGTGTTGTGGCGTGCTACAGTGCAGGTGCCTTAGTGTGTTGGGGTGTGGGCAGCACATTGTACAAACGCATGTGATATTGGCGTATATATTTATGTATACAAATAAAAAAAATTTAAAAATGGAATTGAGAATTGAGAATTTCGCAGCTAAATCAATTTCACCGGCTCCCCGTGTGACATGTGAATGACGGACGTTTCTTTGTTCTCTGCTCCTTAGGTCGCCTGAACGTGCTTCTCCGAGCCATTAATACCGGCGACATGCAGCTGTGGTCACTGAACGGGGACAACGGCAATAAATGGCAGCTCGCCAACATTCAAATCAATCCCACCAGACCCTTCCAGGTAAGAGGTATTAGAGGGGAGAACAATTTTCCAGGTACCAAATCCCATCATAAATCTGTTAATAATAATAGGATAAAGGTTGTATATATTGGTGGCCCTTTGCTTGCTTTTAGGCAGAACAATAATGGGGCACTATTCCTCCCTCTGACACCAACAAAGAGACATTTTTTTTTCCAGTGACACCAACAATGGGGCACTGTTCCTTCCAGTGACAGCAACCATGGGGCACTATTCCTTCCACTGACAGCATCAATGGGGTACTATTCCTCCCATTGACACCAACAATAGGCCACAAATTCCTTCCACTGACACCAGCAATGGGACACTATTCCTTCCACTGACACCAACAATAGGCCGCAATTCCTTCCAATGACACCAGCAATGGGACACTATTCCTTCCAATGACACCAGCAATGGGACACTATTCCTTCCAATGACACCAGCAATGGGATACTATTCATTCCAATGACACCAGCAATGGGACACTATTCCTTCCACTGACACCAGCAATGGGACACTATTCCTTCCAATGACACCAGCAATGGGACACTATTCCTTCCAATGACACCAGCAATGGGACACTATTCCTTCCAATGACACCAGCAATGGGGCACTATTCCTTCCACTGACACCAACAATAGGCCGCAATTCCTTCCACTGACACCAGCAATGGGACACTATTCCTTCCACTGACACCAGCAATGGGACACTATTCCTTCCAATGACACCAGCAATGGGACACTATTCCTTCCAATGACACCAGCAATGGGATACTATTCATTCCAATGACACCAGCAATGGGGCACTATTCCTTCCACTGACACCAACAATAGGCCGCAATTCCTTCCACTGACACCAGCAATGGGACACTATTCCTTCCACTGACACCAGCAATGGGACACTATTCCTTCCACTGACACCAGCAATGGGACACTATTCCTTCCAATGACACCAGCAATGGGACACTATTCCTTCCAATGACACCAGCAATGGGATACTATTCATTCCAATGACACCAGCAATGGGACACTATTCCTTCCACTGACACCAGCAATGGGACACTATTCCTTCCAATGACACCAGCAATGGGACACTATTCCTTCCAATGACACCAGCAATGGGACACTATTCCTTCCAATGACACCAGCAATGGGACACTATTCCTTCCAATGACACCAGCAATGGGATACTATTCATTCCAATGACACCAGCAATGGGGCACTATTCCTTCCACTGACACCAACAATAGGCCGCAATTCCTTCCACTGACACCAGCAATGGGACACTATTCCTTCCACTGACACCAGCAATGGGACACTATTCATTCCAATGACACCAGCAATGGGGCACTATTCCTTCCACTGACACCAACAATAGGCCGCAATTCCTTCCAATTACACCAGCAATGGGACACTATTCCTTCCAATGACACCAGCAAAGGGACACTATTGCTTCCACTGACACCATCAATGGGGAACTATTTCTACCACGGACACCAACAATGGGGCACGGTTCCTTCCACTGATACCAATGATGGGGCACAATTCTTTCCACTGACACCAATAATGGGCTACAATTCCTCCTCCTACTGACCACAGGCACTATGTAATTTTCTTACTTCCACTGACAACCCAAGCCTGAGACATTATTTTCTCCCACTCATGCTGGGGCATTCTCTACTCCCACCAGCCACTGACCACCCCCCCAAGTCTTAAAGACAGTAATATGGCCCCTTTTTAATAAGTTTGGAGACCCCTGTAATAAAGCATTGTGTCCCCCAGGGGAAAAAGTACATGCCGTATTCTGTCCCATCTTCCTACAAGCTGTAGAAGGCTAGCTTTGTGGTCGGGTATGGTGCAACGCAGGTAGCAAGGAGACGTCTGTGTTGATAGCTGGTGCTTATCTTCAGCCCTAAGCACGTTTCAAGACAAGGGGTGGCAGGAGTAATGCAAAGGCATGGGAGGCTGACAACACCTTCTGCATTCCTCTTGCTGGCATTTGTGTCTGGAAAGTGCAGCCCTGCTGGCTGCATTGTCAGACAATCCTGGGGGAATATATATCAAAATATGAAACCAGTAGAGCTTATGACGGAATTCCCAAGCAGATATATCAGCCATGCGGCACCTATTCCTTGCTAGGCGGCACAATGAGACCCGCAGAGAATATTATTAAAGACCCAAATTTGTTCCTTGACAGAAGAACAGTCGAGAAATATCTAAATTGTAAAAAGAGAAAATGTTCCCCCATCATAACATCCAGCAAACTATAAACCATCCCCCGTCCTCTATTCAGATGTTATTACACGCAACGTGTAAAGCGAAACGCCGTTTGCGGCCTGGAAGACAATTCCGTGTAAATAACAATGTCCTGTCAGGGAGATGATCTTCTAAAGAGGAGGAGAATAAAATATCTAATATTTCCTGTATTCAAATATTTACTGTGGAATCAATCGCAGTGAGAAGAGGAAGGAGCCAACATTCGTCCCGGAGAACGCCAAGATAAATCCCGACTATGTCATATCTAACCATCTATATCTATCTATCTATCTATCTATCTATCTATCTATCTATCTATCTATCTATCTCATATCTATCTATCTCATATCTATCTATCTCTCTATCTATCTATCTATCTATCTATCTATCTATCTATCTATCTATCTATCTATCTATCTATCTCATATCTATCTATCTATCTATCTATCTATCTATCTCATATCTATCTATCTATCTATCTCATATCTATATCTATATCTATCGATCTATCTATCTATCTATCTATCTATCTATCTATCTATCTATCTATCTATCTCATATCTATCTCATATCTATCTATCTATCTATCTCATATCTATCTATCTATCTATCTATCTCATATCTATATCTATCTATCTATCTATCTATCTATCTATCTATCTATCTATCTATCTCATATCTATCTATCTCTCTATCTATCTATCTATCTATCTATCTATCTATCTATCTATCTATCTATCTATCTATCTCATATCTATCTATCTATCTATCTATCTATCTATCTATCTATCTATCTATCTATCTATCTATCTATCTATCTATCTATCTATCTCATATCTATATCTATCTATCTATCTCATATATCTATCTATCTATCTATCTCTCTATCTATCTCTCTATCTATCTATCTATCTATCTATCTATCTATCTATCTATCTATCTATCTATCTCATATCTATATCTATCTATCTATCTCATATATCTATCTATCTATCTATCTATCTATCTATCTATCTATCTATCTATCTATCTATCTAATATCTATCTATCTCATATCTATCTATCTCTCTATCTATCTCTCTATCTATCTATCTATCTATCTATCTATCTATCTATCTATCTATCTATCTATCTATCTCATATCTATCTCATATCTATCTCATATCTATCTATCTATCTCATATCTATATCTATCTATCTATCTATCTATCTATCTATCTATCTATCTATCTATCTATCTATCTATCTATCTATCTATCTATCTATCTATCGCACCCTAATGTTTAGGCAGGGTTGCTCTTATATTTGCCAAGTGATAGTTGCCTTGGCCAATTGCTAGGGGGTCAATGGACTTCGCCCTAATTCTGGAATTGCTGCTCTTTTCTCATCGGTAGGTGGCCGGGTACCTGGCAACATTACATAAGACAAGGGCATTGCAAGGACAGATTAGGAGTATATGGGGTATCTCAGCCAATGGGCAGGGGTTTTCTTGAATCCCTTGGCCTGCTGGGAGAAACTATTTGTTTGGGTGGGGTTAGGTGATCGAGGTTCTGTGCCACCTGAATTTGAGTGGACATGTGTTGTGCTGCCTCTGGCTTCTAGGCCAGAGCCTGTGGCCTATCTCGGGCACATCTGGCTGCTAGGCTGTCTGAGGGCCTATCCAGAAGCAAGAGAGCAGCGTAGGGTTGGGACTGCGGCTTGCAGTCCAGCCAGAAGTGACGGTTCTGCCGGCCGGAGAACCTGTCGTGGTCAGAGGTAGAAGGAAATCTGTCGCCACTAAGGGACCATCCACCTTGTTACCAGGGACCACAGTGAGTACCTGAAGCAAGTACCAGAGCAGCATTCTCACCAACCGGGGACGGTGAAGAATTGGGAAACGTCAACAGGTGTCAAGCCAGGGACCCAGCCAGCGGAGGTGACGCTTGCAGAGCAGTCTTGTGTGCCAAGCCAGGGACCGAGCAGGCCAGTGGGGTGACGCTTGAGGAAGATACTCAGTGAGAAGACTGGAGGAGCTCAGGAGATCCAGTGGCACTGGATCAACGGGTCTAAGTGATAGACTGGGAGCTTAATTGAGTCAAAATCTAAAAGGGAGCTTGTGGAGGAAGTGAAAGAGTTCATTACAACCTTTTTTAGAAACTGTTCAAGATTGCTGCCATAGGAGACAGCCTGTCTACACATGCAGATGTGGCATCCAGCTGGGTGCCTTTCCCTGCATGGCTGTCTACTATAGAAGTCGCGGAGTCTGCTAATTAACATTGCAACCACTTAAGGTTGTCCTGGCCCTAACACTCTCTCCCACAGTTCTGTTTAAGAGACAATGAATCTCTTTGCATTCAAGAAGTGTCTGGCCCCCATGCATCTACCTTAAACTACACCCACCATACCTCGTAACCCACTCTACATAGAAGGATGTCAGCTATCCCTAACTCTGGAGGTTCTCATTAGACCAAAGGTGACCCAGGACTTGGCTACATATCTATCTATCTTTCCAAAATAACTGTTCTGTTTTATTTGACGCAATGGAAGGTTTTTATACACATGATTATGTAGGTATCACATTAATATTCCAATTTTACTTTTATGGTAACAAGGGGCGTAACATAGGCAGGCTAATTCTAATCAGGACTCAAAAGAATACAAACATGTAATGAAAACATTATTAGTGCCGTGTGCACAGTGAGTGCAATACATACAAAACACAATACACTTATATACAGAACTTACAGATTTCCTTTACTCTATCTATCTATCTATCTATCTATCTATCTATCTATCTATCTATCTATCTATCTATCTATCTATCTATCTATCTATCTATCTATCTATCTACCTATCTACCTATCTACCTATCTATCTACCTACCTATCTATCTACCTACCTATCTATCTACCTACCTATGTATCTACCTACCTATCTATCTACCTATCTACCTATCTATATATCTATGGACCTTGCTTTGTGCACTGGTCCAAATCATTTGGTGGAGGGGGGATTATGTTATGGGGTTGTTTTTCAGCTGTTGGGCTTGGCCCCTTAGTTCCAGTGGAAGAAACGCTTAAGGCGTCAGCATGCCAAAACATTTTGGACAATTTCATGCTCCCAACTTTGTGGTAACAGTTTGGGGACGGCCCCTTCCTGTTCCAACATGACTGCTCACCAGTGCACAAAGCAAGGTCCATAAGGACGTGGATGATCAAGTTTGGGTTGGAGGAACTTGACTAGCCTCAATCCAGTAGAACACCTTTGGGATGAATTAGAGCAGAGACTACGAGTCAGGCCTTCTTGTCCAACATCAGTGCCTGACCTCACCAATGCTCTTCTGGAAGAATGGTCAAACATTCCCATAGACACACTCCTAAACCTTGTGGACGGCCTTCCCAGAAGAGTTGAAGCTGTTATAGCTGAAAAGGGTGGGCCAACTCAACATTGAACCCTACGGAATAAGACTGGGATGTCATTAAAGTTCATGTGCGTGTAAAGGCAGGTGTCCCAATACTTTTGATAATATAGTGTATCTATCTATACATTTGTCTCTAAATGAGAATACAGATGTATTGTACATACAATGGGGTGGGAATTAGAGATGGGGATAATCTCAGCACAGAGGAATCAATAATATTAATATGCTTCAGAAGTTCAGCGACCTTTAATAAATCCATTTTAATCTTGTTTACGTTAGCAGTATATTTTCTCACCGCAATTACCAGTAATTGTTCTGAACCATGTGGGAGGAGAGAACAGATTATCGCCTCCATCCATCTCCGCTCCCCGATTTCTTCCCTGACAATAGAGATGTGTTATTGTTGATTAAAACATGAGAAATATGTCAGGTGAGAGTTAGAGCTGGAGGACTCTGCTCCTTCCTCTAACTAACTCTCCTCTCCAGGGCCGTCTTTAATATTGATTGGACCCTGGGCAAAACTTTTCTTGGGGGCCCCCCTCCCCATGTAGTTTTGCTCTCCACCTGCTCGGAGACAACAATAAATAGCAGCTAGACTCGAAATCAGATTACTGAATCAGATCAGGCAGCTATTGCAATTGGTTGCCAGAGGTTACAGTGTATCATTACCGCTCACTGACTGGTTGCTAGAGGTTACAGCACACATTACAGCTCACTGGTTAGTTGCTATAGGTTACAGCACATGATTTCTGCTTGTTGATTGGTTGCTAGAGATTACTGTGGATATGACCTCAGGGGGGGGAATGATATACATATCAATGCCGCCGGCCGCCTCTATTTACATATGAATGCCGGTAATTTACATGTAAACATAGGGTCTGCAGGTGAGTCATCTGTACACAACAATAGGGCAGAGCTGGGCAGCATTAGTAGCAGCACTTCACACTGAGATATTGGGACACAGCACAGGACTAAAACCTGAAGGGGCGAGGGAATTTAAACCAGGTTAGTTGGCAAGTAGCTTTGGGCCCCACAACAATGACAGGGCCCAGGGCAGCTGCCCTTTTTGCCCTGCCTTAAAAACGGCCCTGCTCCTCTTCTGAAATACTCTGCTCTGCTGGAGGACTCTGCTTCTTCCTCTATAACTCTCCTCTCCTGAGATACTCTGCCATGCTGGAGGACTCTGCTCCTTCCTCTATAACTCTCCTCTCCTGAGATACTCTGCCATGCTGGAGGACTCTGCTCCTTCCTCTATAACTCTCCTCTCCTGAGATACTCTGCCATGCTGGAGGAACTCAACCAAACAATGTTTTGCAATGGTAAAAAAGTGGTGTGTACAATGACAGAGTCTCGGCTAACCTTTTTCTTCTCTCATCTCTCAGGTCATATTTGAATGTATTACTGGCAACGGGATGGAAGGTGACATGGCCATCGATGATGTCACTATAAAAAGAGGAGAGTGTCCGAAACGGATAAGCTCGCCACAAAAACGTGAGTCCTTCCTCGGGTGATCTGACGGTTGACAAAGAGATCCATAAAAGTGAAATTGGAGGAGTTCACTGACAGAGCAGTATCGAGTTGTGTTATCAGACGAGCGCCCTCACCTCCTTTGTTCAATAATTGATGACCTTTCATTGGGTGGTACGGCATCGCGGCTTCCTGACAATAGACAGTTCCAGCCTCTGCAATTAAGAGATAAAGCTGTCACTGCTAACTGGGACAACTATAGTCCATGGAAGTACACGGCTGTAGGTGCAGAGCTCTCCAGGATCAGTCTGTTCCTCACATAGTAGGAACACAAGCAGTCAACACTCCATAGTGCTAGATCGCAATAAACTTTATTCACATCAAAGTCCACCAGACATGTCATTCCCCACCAGGCGTGGCTCTACCACTGACGTTTTTCACCCAATATGGGATTAGCCATAGGGGACTAAGCCTACATTCAGTATTGGATATGTAGCCCACAACAATGAAAAGACTACTGCTCGAATTACCCTCCAAACATGTATCAGTCAGATCATGCTTATTTATGTTTCTGGTTACAGTATATATTGGTAGGGTAATATGATCAGAAGGGGGAACCACCTTTTCAAGTGTATAAAAGCCTGTATTCTTGTTCAAATAAAGAGTTCAAGCTTTGCAGCCAAACCAGTCGTCCTGCCAAGTTCTTGGTTGTAACATGCGGCTATAATATCTGATATCTATCTTCAGACTGGAGGAAGTGGTATTTGACGGAAGCACTCAAGCGGAGTGTGGGACATTCCGTTACAGTAGGTATAGTCATTTTTAGCAGGGGTTCCCTGGGACCTGAAAAAGTTATTGCAGGGGTTCCCTGTGTTACAAAGGTTGAGAAAGGCTATACTAGACCCTTTAGGCCTGGTATGAATGTCAAGAGGGATGCCATATAAAATAAAAACGGATTCCCAGGCAATAAATCAATGGGGCTGGGTGGTTCCTAAGGACATGGTGGGTGAAGATGCTCATAGTTACATAGTTAGTAAGGTTCAATAAAGACACCAGTCCATCCAGTTCAACCTGAGTGAGTGTCTACAATTGTCCCTATCCCTGTACATTGCACACTCACATTGGTTCATATACTAGGACCAATTTTGGACAGAAGCCAATTAACCTACCTGCATGTATTTGGAGTGTGGGAGGAAACCGGAGTACCCGGAGGAAACCCATGCAGGCACAGGGAGAACATGCAAACTCCAGGCAGGTAGTGTCGTGGTTGGGATTCGAACCAGCAACCCTTTTTACTGCTGGGCGAGAGTGCTACCCACTACACCACTGTGCTGCCCTGCGCTACTATGTCCTTAGCAAATGTTGACAGAAAGAACGATGCTGTCATATGTATATAGTAGCGGGAGAAAAACCTACCCCTGCCGAATATGCCAAAAGTTCTGGCAAGTGCCCAAACAACCAAAGTTCAATCCGAACCTTTGTTTGAACCAAAGCTGGAGCTCATCCCTAGTGACTACTCATATCTAGACCCTAAAATAGTATGATTCTCTTACGCCTTTGAGGCCTCTAATAAAATATGTCCTTGTCTTATGAAAAAGCCTTCAAATTTATCAAGTTTTTTTTTCCAAAGAAATTTGGATTCAGTAAACTTTGCACTAAAATTTGACCATGTAAAGCCCATGTAAATCATTAGTAATAATTAATATGCAGTTCAGTTTTGGCTGCAGTTCATAAAAAAAAGGATATCGGAGAACTGGAGAAAGTGCAGAGAAGAGCAACCAAACTGATAAGAGATTTGGAGGAGCTCAGCTATAAGGAAAGAATAGAGGAATTTAACTTATTCTCTCTTGCGAAGAAGAGATTAAGGGAAGATATGATCACCATGTATAAATACATAATTGGTCCATATAGTGAACTCGGTTTTGCGTTATTCACTTTAAGGTCATCACAGAGAACAAGGGGGCGCTCTTTACGTCTGGAGGAAAAGAGATTTAACCTCCAAATATGTAAAGGCTTCTTCACAGTAAGCTGCGAAAATGTGGAATACAGTAGACTCCCTCAAGAGCTGGTTCTGGCCAGCTCAGTCGATTGTTTTTAACCACTTCAATACCGGGCACTTTCACCCCCTTCCTTCCCAGCCCAATTTTCAACTTTCATCGCTCTCGCAATTTCAATGACAATTGCGCGGTCATGCTACACTGTACCCAAATGAAATTTTTATCATTTTGTTCGCACAAATAGAGCTTTATTTTGGTGGTATTTATTCACGACTCCGTTTTTTTATTTTTTTTGCGATATAAGCGCAAAAAAAGTGAAATTTGGAAAAAAAACAATATTTTATTTTTTCTTTATTTTAAAAGAAATCCAATAAAATCAAATTTTGTCATAAATTTAAGCCAAAATGTATTCTGCTACATGTTTTTGGTAAAAAATTTTTTCGTTAAGTGTATAATAATTGGTTTGTGTGATCACGGACATATGTACGCAAATGATCATGTACATATGTGTGCAGATAATCATTGGGAGATGTGATTTTAGTGGGACATATGTGGGGGACAGGTGTTTTTTTATTTGGGGACATGTCTTTTTATTATTTGGGGACATGTGTGTTTTGGGGACATGTGTGGGGACATTGTGTTTACACTGTGGGTTTACACTGTGGGTTTACACTAGACTAGTGATCAGTGAGTAAAAAGCTGTAAAAAACAGCTCATACTCACTGATCATCAGCCGGCTGCAGCGATCTGCTCTCCTCTCCTCAGCGACGACTTCCGTGTGAGGAGATGAGAGCCGATTGCCTAGCAACCGGCTGTTTGTTTTGATCACATGACAGCTGTGATTGGACACGGCCATCATGTGATCAGGAGGGCCAATTACAGAGCCCTCCTGCCGATCCGAGATGTGCCGTGTCCGGGTGACACGAGCGCATCGGGATCGCGCTGCTGCCCGGGCACGTGTGCGATCCCCCTCCTTCTGAAGGACGTTCCTGAACGTCCAGTCAGAAGGAGGCGGCTCCCACCCGGCCGTATATGTACATTGGCCGGGTGGGAAGTAGTTAAGAAGGCCTCGGTTCTTTTCTAAATGCATAAAATATAACTGGATACTAATATTTATATGTAAAAAGGATCAAGGGAATATCCGATTGCCTTTTGGGGGAACATGGAGGAGTTTTATTCCAGCCACGGGAGCAAATTGTCATGCTTTCTTGGGGCTTTTTTTTTTTGCCTTCCTCTGAATCAATTGTGGGTATTGGATTGTGTATATATTTTCGATTTGTGTGTGTGGTTTTTTTTCTGTTATTTGAACTCGATGGACTTGTGTGTGGTTTTTTTTCAACCAGATTACCTATTTAACATTTTTTTGCAGTGGGCATTTATTTAGTGACATTGCATCTGTTTCTGGTGGTTCTAGGAAGCATCTAACTGATCTTCTTCTTCTTGTATTGTAGCTGCAGCACCTCCTGGCAATCTGGCCTGCCACTCCCACTCAGGTTCTCTATACTGGCTCCTGACTTTCTTCTTATTCGTCCTCCTGAGATGATACTCTGCTGCTCCTGTTGGATTCAGAACCAGGCCGTCCTATCTTTTGTACACTTTCCTCCTCGATCCTCCTCCACTGACACACCAAAGTGTCAAGATATTACCAAAGACCGACAAGTGTGATGGCTTGAAGGAGCCAACGAGACTGAAGACTTCCTTTGAGAAGCCCAAACGCGTCTACAATACATCCAAGGGGAGAGAGAGAGAGAGAGAAGTCAGGGAAGGTATTGATACAAAGTAGAAAGTGACGACAACGTCAGGACAAGGTGGAAGCGGAGAGGAAAACCCGGACGTGGTCTAACTATTGACTCAGAGATGCTAAGACTTGTCCACATGGGAGATGTGGACTTCAAAAGATAATAATAAATAAGGACAAGCAACATTTATAAAGAAACTATATTGAGATTATAAGCACAAATTTCTAACAAACTGTGGAGACCGTGGCTGGGAGAATGTTACTCTGCCTTGGGGGCAGAAACTTTGTTGGAACGTCCCGGCTGCTGTAGCCCCCGATTTTCTAAGTAGATTCCTTTTTCGCGTGCTGCTCTGTTTCATCTATGCCCATGTACAACCACACCATTTGCATGTGCTTCACTGCCCCTATGTACATCGCCATGTAACCAATCGTCTTTAGCCATCCATTTTGAACATGTTTACGCATTTCAGGGAGGGCGCACATAGAGACTGTCGCTTCCGGTGAAAGAAAAAGATTGTAGACTTCATCCCGAGTATGGTTAGAGCATAGCCAACGTTTTAGGTCTTCCCTGTGGGCACGTCAAGCGAACGTGGGAGTCGTGGGTCACGCCCATCATCTTACAGACCGTCCAAAGATTGGAGAATGCAGTTTACGTAATTTAGGTACATATATAAATATATTTATTATAGAAGGATACTAAGTTGTAGAAATGGCTGCTTGAAAAAAAAAACATTTAGCGTTCAATGATCTTCCTCCTTTCTGAAAAAAACAGGCATACCAGTGCCCCAACCTCAGACTCAACATTGCCTCCGTTCGTCTATCATTCTTCATTTCCGGTCTCATGACATTCGCTCTGTTCTTACATACTTCATAGACCTCAGCAGGGGACTTCGCACAGCTCATGCAATCAGTACAATGACATTTAGGAAATTGTTACCAAATCTGAACGTTTTAAATAAACAGATATCTATTTCTAGTGGTTGTCATTGGTGTCGACTCATCAGAGAAGGTGTGAATGTGTTTAGGATGAACATGAGGTTAGTGGGGAGGGTTCCTGGAACAGCAAATGGAAGGCTTGATGGAATGTGATGAGAAAGGTCCTACTCTGGGCAATAGGCATTGTTCATTTAAAGTGAACCTGTCCGCCATTTTGAGCTCTCTAGACCCCTCTCTAGCCTAATTCCACTTTACCATGTCTTGTTTTTTCCTGACATCAAGACTTATGCCACGTACACACGATCAAACAATCCGGTGGAAAAATCCGCCCGTGTGTGGGCTTCGGCTGACTTTTTTTTACCCAAAAGTCCAGTGGACTTAGAAAGTAGACTCACAGTCCGGCGGACAATACGGCCGTGTGTGCTAGTCCGCCGTACTTTTGAAATGAACAGACTTTTCCAGCACCGTCACCTGGTATGAACTTAAAGGGGAAGCCCTACGCCAAAAAAAGGGCATGGGTGTCCCCCCTAGGTCCATATCAGACCCTTATCCGAGCACATACCCGGCTGGTCAGGAAAGGGGGTGGGGAAGAGCGAGCGCCCCCCCCCCCCTCCTGAGCCATACCAGGCTGCATGTCCTCAACATGGGGGGTGCTTTGGGGAAGGGGGGCTGCGCGGCCCCCCCACCCCAAAGCACCTTGTCCCCATGTTGATGAGGACAAGGGCCTCTTCCCGACAACCCTGGCCATTGGTTGTTGGGGTCTGCGGGAGGGGGGCTTATCGGAATCCTGGAGCCCCCTTTAATAAGGGGCCCCCTGGATCCCGGCCCCCCACCCTATGTGAATGAGTATGGGGTACAATGTACCCCTACCCATTCACCTGTGAAAACAAATGTAAAAAAAACACAACACACAAGGGTTAAAAATAATTTATTGCACAGCTCCGGGGTCTTCTTCCGTCTTGGGGGGTCTTCTCGCCGGACTCCTCCGCTATCTTCTGCTAGCTCTTCTATTAACAGAGGAGCCCGGCTTTCTTCTTCGTCGCCGCCCGGGGGTCTTCTTCCGACTTCGGGGGTCTTGTCCCCCTCTTCGGTTCTTCTTGCCGGGCCTCCGCGCCTTCTTCTAACTCTTTTACAAGTGGTGGCCCGGTCTTCTATCGCCACTGTCGCCGCTGTCTTCGCGGCCTTCTGTTCTTCTCTTCTTGAGCTGTTGACTCGTCACTGTCTCTGGCCACAATGACAGGGACGCAGCGTGCGGCGACTTATATAGGGACATCGCCGGGTGATGCCCCCGCCCATTATGATGTCACAGTCCCAGCATCCTCTGGGACTGTGAATATCATAATGGACGAGGACATCAGCCGGCGATGTCCCTATATAAGTCGTCGCACGCCGTGTCCCTGTCATTGTGGCCAGAGACAGTGACGAGTCAACAGCTCAAGAAGAGAAGAAGAGAAGAACAGAACAACAGAAGGCAGCAAAGACAGCGGCGATAGAAGACCGGGCCACCGCTTGTAAAAGAGCTAGAAGAAGGCGCAGAGGCCCGGCAAGAAGAACCGAAGAGGGGGACAAGACCTATACCCACATTCCTCCCACTCCCTACACCATGAGATGAGTGGGGAGAGTTCTCCAAACAGCGAATGAAAAGGTTGATGGAATGTGATGAGAGAGGTCATAATGGGCAATGGGCATTGTTCAATTAAATTGAACTTATACGTCATTTGGAGCTCTCTATACCCCACTCCGGTCTAGTTTCATTTTAACATGTTCTGTCTTTTTCTGGACCTCATGCCTTAGCTCCAACAAATGCCATCCTGCTCCCCAATGAGCTGGTCATCATTGGATGGTGGAACAACAGTTGGACAGGCTTAGTTATAAAGTCATGAAATCAGGTCCCTCAGTCTTCCAATCTACACACTTACCATCCCTCAGTCTCCCCCAATCCCCACGCTCCCCACCCTCAGTCTCTCCAATCCCCACACTCCCCACCCCCTAGTCTCCCAAATGCACACACTTCCTATGCCCCAGTGCCCATACTTCCCATCCCTACACTCCCCCCAGTCCTCGCACTCCCAAGCCCCCAGACTCCCTATCCTCCAGTCTCTTCAATTCCCAAACACCCACCCTCAGTCTCGAGCTCCCCACCGCTCCAGTCTTCCCAATCTCCCACATTCCCCATCCTCAGTCTCTGTAGTCCCCACACTTCCCTTCCCCCAATCTCCTCAATGCCCACACCTTCCATCACCCAGTCCCCTCAATGCCCACACTCCCCATCACCCAGTTTCCCCAATGCCCACACTCACCATCCTCCAGTCTCCCTGATGCCTACACTTCCAATCCCCCAATCTCCCTAATGCCCACACTTCCCATCCCCTAGTCTCCCAAAACCCCACACTCCCCACCCTCTAGTCTCCCCAATGCACACACTCCCTGTCCCCCAGTGACCATAATTCCCATCCTCACACTCCCCCCAGTTCTCGCACTCCCAAGCCCCCAGACTCCCCATCCTCCAGTCTCTTCAATTCCCAAACACCCACCCTCAGTCTCCAGCTTCCCACCGCCCCAGTCTCCCCAATGTCCCACACTCCCCATTCTCAGTCTCTCTAGTCCTCACACTTCCCATCCCCCAGTCTCCTCAATGCCCACACTCTCCATCACCCAGTCTCCCCAATGCCCACACTCCCCATCGCCCAGTTTCTCCAATGCCCACACTCACCATCATCCAGTCTCTCTAATGCCTACACTCCCAATCCCCCAATCTCCCTAATGCCCACACTTCCCATCCCCTAGTCTCCCAAACCCCACACTTAGCACCCCTAGCCTCCCCAATGCCCATACTCCCTGTCCCCCAGTGCCCATAATTCCCATCCTCACACTCCCTCCAGTTCCCACACTCCCCAGCCCCCAGACTCCCCATCCTTAAGTCTCTTCGATTCACAAACACCCCACCCTCAGTCTCCATATCCCAGTCACCCCAGTCTCCCCAATCTCCCACACTCTTCATCCCCAGTCTCTCTAGCCCCCACACTTCCCATCCCCAGTCTCCCTAATGCCCACACTCTCCATCACCCAGTCTCCTCAATGCCCACACTCCCCATTGCCAAGTTTTTCCAATGCCCACACACACGACTCTCCAGTCTCCCTAATGCCCACACTCCCCATCCCTCAGTCTACCTAATGCCCATAATATCCATCATCCAGTCTCCCTCATGCTCACACTCCCCATCCCCCAATCTTCCTAATGTCCACACTTCCCATCCTCCAGTCTCCCTAATGCCTACACTCTCCATCGCCCAGTCTCCTCAATTCCCACACTCTCCATCATCCAGTCTCAATTCCCACACTCTCCATCACCCAGTCTCCTGAATGCCCACAATCCCTATTGCCCAGTTTCCCTAATACCCACACTCCTCATCCCTCAGTCTCCCTAGTGCCCACACTCTCAATCACCCAGTCTCCTCAATGTTCACAATCCCTATCGCTCAGTCTCCCTAATACCCACACTACCTATCACCCAGTCTCCCTAGTGCCCACACTCTCCATTACCCTGTCCCCTAAATGCCCACACTCTCCCTCATCTAGTCTCCTCAATCCCCACACTCCCAATCGGCCAGTTTCCCCAATTCTCACACTTACCGTCCTCTAGTCTCCCTAATGCCTACATTCTCCATCACCCAGTCTCCTCAATCCCCACACTCTTCATCCCCCAGTCTCCCAGATGTCCAATCTTCCTATCCCAACACTCCTCCCAATTCCCATACTTCCCATCTCTGCACTTCTCCCAACCCTCCAGTCTCCCTAGTGCCCAAACCCCCCATCCCTCAGTCTTCCCAATGCCCACACTCCCCATCCCACAATCTACAATTTATTTAGAGAAAATGTGAAAAACTAGTCACTTTACCTTCCTCATTCTTTGTAGGTTCTCTATGAAGTAATAAAAACCCAGACTATTTTTTTTTTTGTATCTCCCGTATTGCATTTTTCAGCCTTTGAGTAAGCAGATCTTATCAAGATTCATTGCCTGCCCTGCTGGGTAAAGGGTGATGGTTTTCTCCCATGCTTTATAACAGCAATTGCTTCATTCATTGAAAAAGAAACATTTGTTACTGAAACTTCCATACGCCTTCCCCAGTGACAGCATTTGAGCCCAGCGCCCCAGAATTCCACCACCACTCCTAGTTTTCAGCTTTTTCCACAGATTCTCGATTGGATTCAGGTCTGGACTTTGACTTGGCCATTCTAACACCTGGATACGTTTATTTGTGAACCATTCCTTTGTAGATTTTGCTGTATTTTTGGGATCATTGTCTTGTTGGAAGATAAATCTCCGTCCCAGTTTCAGGTCTTTTGCAGACTCCAACAGGTTTTCATCCAGAATGGTCCTGTATTTGGCTGCATCCATCTTCCCCTCAATTTTAACCATCTTCCCTGTCCCTGCTGAAGAAAAGCAGGCCCAAACCATGATGCTGCCACCACCATGTTTGACAGTGGGGATGGTGTGTTGAGGGTGATGAGCTGTGTTGCTTTTACGCCAAACATATCGTTTTCCATTGTGGGCAAAAAGTTGGATTTTGGTTTCATCTGACCAGAGCACCTTCTTCCACATGTTTGGTGTGTCTCCCAGGTGGCTTGTGGCAAACTTTAGACGAGACTTTTTATGGATATCTTTGAGAAATGGCTTTCTTCTTGCCACTCTTCCATAAAGGCCAGATTTGTGCAGTGTACGACTGATTGTTGCCCTATGGACAGACTCTCCCACCTCAGCTGTAGTTCTCTGCAGTTCATCCAGAGTGATCATGGGCCTCTTGGCTGCATCTCTGATCAGTCTTCTCCTTGTCTGAGCTGAAAGTTTAGAGGGACGGCCAGGTCTTGGTAGATTTGCAGTGGTCTGATACTCCTTCCATTTCAAAATGATCTCTTGCACAGTGCTCCTTGGGATGTTTAAAGCTTGGGAAATCTTTTTGTATCCAAATCCGGCTTTAAACTTCTTCACAACAGTATTACGGACCTGCCTGGTGTGTTCCTTGGTCTTCATGATGCTCTCTGCGCTTTCAACAGAACCCTGAGACTATCACAGAGCAGGTGCATTTATACAGAGACTTGATTACACACAGGTGGATTCTATTTATCACCATCAGTCATTTAGGACAACATTGGATCATTCAGAGATCCTCGCTGAACTTCCGGAGTGAGTTTGCTGCTCTGAAAGTAAAGGGGCCAAATAATTTTGCACGCACCACTTTTCAGTTTTTTATTTGCTAATAAAGTTTAAAATATCCAATAGATTTCGTTCCACTTCACAATTGTGTCCCACTTGTTGGTGATTCTTCACAAAAAATAAAAATGTTATATCTTTATGTTTGAAGCCTGAAATGTGGCAAAAGGTTGAAAAGTTCAAGGGGGCCGAATACTTTCGCAAGGCACTGTACATAAGTACATAGCATAATGGCCATTCAAGATAGGCGTAGACTCAATCTTTCTTCGCATCACACTTGAGGGCTCTTGAGAGGAGTACTGAGGCACGGTGCTGTGATGTTCTTAGCTTTGTACAGCCTCCTGCCTCCCCCGTCCCCAACCATCCATGATCTACCTGCTTTGCATAGAGAAGAATATTGCTAAGAGAAGCACAGAGACCCAGTGATGACATCACTGAATCCAAAGTAAGATATGTAATGAAAATTGAAAATTGTTATTGAAAAATCTCATTAGCTTATGGATGCTCTAAATGTGGAGACTGAGGAACCAAACTTCAGCTTTAACCTATTCCATACAAGCACTGCCCAGGGAACTGCCAATACAGCATCTTATACATGATGAAAGATTGTTTCTATGGATTGTTGCTTTCCTCATGTAGTTTTTATACAGTATCTCACAAAAGTGAGGACATCCCTCACATTTTTGTAAATATTTTATTCTACCTTTTCATGTGACAACACTGAAGAAATGAAACTTTGCTACAATGTAAAGTAGTGAGTGTACAGCCATTTAGCCATTTTCCCTCCCCGGTGTCATGTGACTCGTTAGTGTTACAAGGTCTCAGGTGTGAATGGGGAGCAGGTGTGTTCAGTTTGGTGTTATCGCTCTCACTCTCTCATACTGGTCACTGGAAGTTCAACATGGCACCTCAAGGCAAAGAACTCTCTGAGGATCTGAAAAAAAGAATTGTTGCTCTACATAAAGATGACCTAGGCTATAATAAGATTGCCAAGACCATGAAACTGAGCTGTGACACAGTGGCCAAGACCATACAGAGGTATAACAGGACAGGTTACACTCAGAACAGGCCTCGCCATGGTCCGCCAAAGAAGTTGAGGTCACGTGCTCAGCGTCATATCCAGAGGTTGTCTTTGGGAAATAGATGTATGAGTGCTGCCAGCATTGCTGCAGAGGTTGAAGGGGCGGGGGGAGGGGGTCAGTCTGTCAGTGCTCAGACTATATGCCACACACTGCATCAAATTGGTCTGCATGACTGTCGTCCCAGAAGGAAGCCTCTTCTAAAGATGATGCACAAGAAAGCCCGCAAACAGTTTGCTGAAGACAAGCAGACTAAGGATATGGATTATTGGAACCATGTCCTGTGGTCTGATGAGACCAAGATAAAATTATTTGGTGTCAGATGGTGACAAGCGTGTGTGGGGGCAACCAGGTGACAAAGACAAGTGTGTCTTGCCTACAGTCAAGCATGGTGGTGGGAGTGTCATGGTCTGTGGCGGCATGAGTGCTGCCGGTACTGGAGAGCTACAGATCATAGAGGGAACCATGAATGCCAACATGTACTGCGACATACTGAAGCAGAGCATGATCCCCTCCCTTCAGAGACTGGGCCGCAGGGCAGTATTCCAACATGATAATGACCCCAAACACACCTCCAAGACATCATGGAGGAGTGGGAGAGGACTCCAGTAACAACCTGTGAAGCTCTGGTGACCTCCATGCCCAAGAGGGTGAAGGCAGTGCTGGAAAATAATGGTGGCCGCACAAAATATTGACACTTTGGGCCCAATTTGGACATTTTCACTTAGGGGTGTACTCAAGTTTGTTGCCAGCGGTTTAGACATTAATGGCTGTGTGTTGAGTTATTTTGAGGGAACAGCAAATTTATACTGTTATACAAGCTGTACACTCACTACTTTACATTGTAGACAAAGTGTCATTTCTTCAGTCTTGTCACATGAAAAGATAGAGTAAAATATTTACAAAAATGTGAGGGGTGTACTTACTTTTGTGGTATACTGTATGTGTAAAATCCACAAAATAACCAAAAGGTCTAGAGCCTCCCCTCCCTGGCAAATGATGGAAGTCAGGTGTCCACAGTAAAAGTTAAAGTGGTTGTATAGTCTATTTTTTTCACTTTTACTTTATAAGGCTTACCGGTAGGTAAACAAAAAATATCTCCTAAACCTGTATGGTTTAGGAGATATTCCCCTGGCAATGACCCACTGACTGAAGCGGCGCATGCGCACACAGGGGTTTCTCAGCTGGAAGCCCGGCAGACGCCGGACCCTGCCGGAAAGAAATCTACCGAGTGCATATCGCCACTCTGGCCATAATGAGCTAGTATGCAGTGCATACTAGCTCATTATGCCTTTTCCCTTGCAGGTATGAAAAAAAAAATAAAAAATTTCAGCGGGTTTACTACCGCTTTAATACTCCATTATACAAAGACATTGTAGACAATCATACTCTTCTATCATTTTGTTTACAATTTCTCTTTTATTTATATTCAATTTATAGACAAATATACACAAATATTTATATATCATTTGTATTATGTATACATTCTAATATCTCAATAAAACAAACAATATATTAAATAATAAATACTCCTCCTTGGTCTGACTATAGTTTCCCTCTTCTTATAGATTGAATGTATCAAGGTATTCTCTCCTATCCTTTTGGTAACAGTTTGGTGAAGACCCTTTCCTGCCCCACCATGACAAATTCCCAAAGCCACCCTCCAAAACCGTGTGAAAATGAAGGATGGTATAGCCAAAAAGAAGACAAATTCATTTTAATGGCTATCGAGGGGGGGAGGCGACTCCATATTAACGAACATGAATTTTGAATGGGATGTCCGACATGCTCATATAAGTGTGATAGTCAGGTGTCTACAACAATGGTTCTCAACCCCTGGGCAATGCCCAACTGGTGGACCATGGCCTCCCTTCTCCCAGGCATCCAGCCAGTTGCAGATCTCTTATGCCCCGTACACACGAGAGGGATTAAGTCTGACAGACCTCCAAAGGAGTTCCGCCAGAGTTCCGACGGAGTTCTGGCGGATTTTTCGACCGAACGGACTTGGCCACACACCATCACACCAAACTCCGACGGAGTCGAACGTGATGACGTACGACTGGATTCGACGTAGGAAGTTCATAGACAGTAGCCAATAGCTGCCCTAGCGTCGGTATTAGTCCGTCGGAGTAGCACACACACGAGCGGATTTTTCGAAGGGGACCGGGTCCGGCGGAGTTCCGACGGGAAAATTTAAAGCATGCTTCATTTCTAAAGTCCGTCAGACTTTGGCGAATCAAAAGTCCGTTGCAGCCCACACACGATCGGATAGTCTGACGGACTCGGTCCGTCGGAGTTTGGATGTCGAAAAGTCCGCTCGTGTGTACGGGGCATTAACCTCCTATAGTACTTCAACCCTACTGAACACCTTTGGGATGAAATGGAATGCCGATGGTGATGCAGATCTTCTCATCCGACATCAGTACCTGACCTCAAAAATGGGCACAAATTCCCACAGACACCCTCCAAAATCTTGTGGGAAATCTTGTGAAGGATGGCATAGCTGCTAAACGGAGGACCAGCTCTATATTAATGATCATGGGGGGGATGGAGGAGCAACTCCATATTAATAGTCATAAGGGGAAGAAGTGGGCAACTCCATCTTGATGGTCATAGAGGGACCAAGTACATATAAATGGCCTTGAGCAGAAGAGGGGGTGGGTGCAACTCCATATTAATGGTCATAGGGGGATGGGTGGGTAACTCCATGTTAAAAACCATGGATGCAACTCCCAATTAATGGGCATGGGGAGGAGGGACAAGGTACATATAAAAGGCTGGGGGGGGATCTAAATATTAATGGTCATGGGGGGAAAATCCATATTAATGGTCACAGGAGGAGGGGTGGGCAACTCCATATTAATGATCATGGGGGTAAGGGGGCAGCTCCAAATTAATGGGCATAGGGGAAGAGGGACCAGGTACGTATAAAAGGCTGTGGGGGGGCATCTAAATATTAATGGTTGGGGGGGGCAACTCCATATTAATGGTCACAGGAGGATGGGTAGGCAACTCCATGTTAATGATCATAGGGGGAAGGGGGCAACTCCCAATTAATGGTCACAGGGGAAGGAGGGACCAAGCAAATATTAATGGCTATAGGGGGGCTCCATAATAAGGATCATGAGAGGGCAACTCCATATTAATAATCACAAGGGGAGGGATGGGCAACTCCATATTAATGGTCATGGGGGTGGGGGGAAACTCCATGTAATAGTCATAGAGGTAAGGGTGGAAGACTCCACATTAAGGATCATGGGAGGGCAACTTCATATTAATTGTCACAGGGGGAGGGGTGGGCAACTCCATATTATTGGTCAAGGGTGAGGGGGCCAACTCCATATTAAAGGTCACAGGGGAAGGGGCAGGTAACCCCCTATTAATGGTCATGGGGGGGCAACACCATATTAATGGCCATAGAGGGAAGGGGGAAACTCCATGTAATGGTCATAGAGGTAAGGGTGGGAAACTCCATATTAATGGTCAAAGGGAAGGGAGGCAAATCCCAATTACTGGTCATAGGGGGAGGAGGGATCAAGTACATATAAATGTCTATGGGGGTAGGGGGCAACTTCATATTAATGAACACGAGGGGGGCAACTCCATTTTAATGGTCATAGGGGAGGGGTGGGCAACTTCACATTAATGGTCATGGGGAGGGACTCCACATTATTGGTCACAGGGGAATGGGGTGGGCAACTCCATATTAATGGTCATGGGGGAGGGGCGGGCAACTCTATATTAATGATCGAGGGGGGGGAGAAAATCCATATTAATGGTCACAATGGTAGGGGTGGGCAACTCCCTAATAATGGTCAAGGGAGGGCAACTCTATATTAATGGTCATAGGGGAAGGGAAGCAAATACCAATTACTGGTCATAGGGGGAGAAGGGACCAAGTACATATAAATGTCTATGGGGGAAGGGATGGGCAACTCCCTAATAATGGTCATGGGGAGGCAACTCCATATTAATGGTCATAGGGGAAGGGACGGGCAAATCTATATTAATGATTGGGGGGGGGGGGGCAAATCCATAATCCATATTAGTGGTCACGGGGTAGGGGTAGGCAACTCCATTAATGGCCATAGGGGGAGGGAGGCAAATCCCAATTACTGGTCATAGGGGGAGGAGGGACCAAGTACATATAAATGTCTATGGGGGGAGGGGGCAACTTCATATTAATGATCAAGGGGGGCAACTCCATTTTAATGGGCAACTCCACATTAATGATCAAGGGGAGGGACTCCATATTATTGGTCACAGGGGAATGGAGTGGGCAACTCCCTATTAATGGTCATGGGGGAGGCAGCTCCATATTAATGGTCATAGGAGGAGGGGGCGGGCAAATCTATATTAATGATCAGAGGGGGGCAAATCCATTATCCATATTAATGGTCAAGGGGTAGAGGAGGGCAACTCCCTATTAATGGTCATGGGGGGGGGAACTCCATATTAATGATCATTGGGGGAGGGGCGGGCAACTCCATATTAATGGTCAGGGGAGGAAACTCCATATTAATGATCATTGGGGAGGAGGGACCAAGTACATATAAATGACTTTGGGGGGCGGCTGGCAACTCCATATTATTGATCATAGGGGGAGGGGCGGGCAATTCTATATTGATAGTCATGGGGAGAAACTTTATAATAATGGTCATAAGGCGAAGGAATAGGTAACTCCATGAGATGATAGAAGGGGGGGGGGGGGGTGGGAAACTCCATATTAATGGTCATAAGGGAAGGCTGAGGGAGGTAACTCCCAATTAATGGTCATAGGGGGAAGAGGGACCAAGTACATATAAATGTCTATGGGGGGAGGGGGGCAGGTCCATATTGATGGTCATAGGGGGAGGGGTGGGCAACTCCTTTATAATGGACATAGGGGGAAGGGTTGGCAACAATATAATAATAGCTATAAGGGGAGGAAGGGCAATTCTATTTAGCACTGACCCCCGAAGGAGCGGCTGGTTTTATTGGGCTATAGACTCTGACGACAGATCAGCTTAAAGGGATTTTTATTTACAAAGAACGTAAACAACAATCTCTCTATAGGATCAGAGGGTTTAGGTGGAAAGTCCAGGTTCTGTTAGTGTCAAAACGGTATGAAAGAACTCTCTTACTTTGAATAAATCCAGAGAATAGCCATTCACAGCTGGATCTTCACCCTAATTGGATAGTCCTTGGTAGCGCGATTGACTGGTCGACTTTAAAGAAATATTCCCCATAGGCAGGACATCGAACAAATGGCCGGGGGTTCACAAACAGTCCTTCGCATTTTCCACAGAGCATCCCCAGGGCCTCAACGTCTCCCGGTGCATACAGGATGAAACACCCTTGAGGGGCCAGGCGAATCCCTGTGTCTGTCAAAGTGGCTCCCGGGAGTCTCACACCCATAGGAACTTCTAATGACATTCGGGGTCCCATACTGGGCAACATTCCCGGAGTATGGAACATCTCTGCTTTGAAAGTTTTCTATTTCTGCATCCAGAAAAGAGCTTGCTTCTTTCTCTCACAAAAAATGGCGTAGTCAAAAAACACAACCCTCTGTCTGGTATTCACCACATGCACAGTTCTTTTCTTGCAATGGGTAACGGTAAATCCCGGACTACGAGCCCACACGTGTAGCACTGACTCCTGAAGGAGTGGCTGGTTTTATTGGGCTTACCGTTACCTTCTGCACCTCGTATGCGTCTAGGGGTTTCCCGTGGTAGATGCCCAAAAACTATAGACTGACGAAACACATCCGCTTAAAGGGATTTTTATTTGCAAAGAACGTAGTTAAACAACAGTCTCTCAGTATAGGATCAGAGGGTTTAGGTGGAAAGTCCAGGTACTGTTAGTGTCAAAACGGTATGAAAGAACTCTCTTACTTTGAATAAATCCAGAGAATAGCCATTCACAGCTGGATCTTCACCCTAATTGGATAGTCCTTCTCTCACCAGGCCTAGCAGCCAACAGGGTGCTTGAGTCAGGAACAAGTTTCTGCCACAGACTTTCTGATAGAACACGTTTAGAAATAAGTCTCTGCCACAGACTTTGTTAGAGAACACTAATAAGGAAACCTGAATACTTGTAGAACACTCATGTGGTACCAGTACCTTTCAGCCGGTTTGGCAATACCCACGAGATTGGATTCACTTAGGTACTTCAGCCTCACCAGGCTCTTGCTAAGAAGCCAACCCTTATGTGGCCTTCTCCCGAAGAGTCCTCCCTGGATAGCTACGAAGTTGCTGGGCCTCTCCACAACTTGAGACGGCACCGGACCACCTCCAAATCCTTCCTTTAGTTTCCTTGCCTCGGACTAGCCAGCCCCGAGACATAAATTTGGGTGTATCTGCACCCCAGGCCATAGGCGTCCTGGGGGCTGGTCAGGAGGACCAGGACCATGTAGTCAGAACATACTTCTGGGCCGGAACACGGAAACACGTGACATCCGCATCTTAAGTACCCTCTCCCAGAAAGCACAACAAGAGTGACACTCCCACTGGGCTGGCTCCGAGAGAGAGTAACCTTAAAGCACCCAACCAGACAGTGTTACCATGCCTGCCAGAAGTGGCAGCGCCCCCTCATGGCCAGACAGATCACCCTGTAGTCCAGTCAGACTGATGCCGAGGTCAAAATTTGGAGTAATTAAACCCAAACCAAACTGCGGTTTAGATTAAACATTACATTTCAAAAACACATAGCGTGTGCTCTTCAGGGGCCGGCGCTACATCTATATTAATGGTCACGGGGGGGGGGGGAATCACCATAATAATGCCCCTTGGGGGAGGAGGGATTCCAAAATAATGCCCATAGTTTTGGACTAGGAGGTGCAATAAGCTCGTATGGGTGTAATGGTCAGGTGCTCACCTATTCCTGGCCATATAGTATATTTTAAATAGAGTTTAAAAGTAACTTTCAAAGAAGCTAAACCTCTCATTATGTATAAAATATGACTTAATAATTTTCTAAAGCTGAGCTCCAGGGAAAAGGTAAAAGATCACCATTTAATCTAGCTATGAATTCAGACTGGGAGGGTAGACAGTCAGAGCCGAGTCAAAGTTCCAACATGCTAGTAGGTGGGCGCCCGAAAGAGGTGACCTTCTCAGTGTCCTATTCCAAGCTGGGCTGCGGTGGAGAACAGGTCATAGACATGGTGGTGCTGATTAGGGTCACGGGACCACAGGACTGTCTGGACGGAATTATAGAAGTTTTTTTTGCAGGTAAAGGAGCTCATATGAAGACTTTGTATTTAACCACCTGGAGTTCAGCTTTCTGAATAGTTTGAACATTTAGATTTGAGAAAAGTTTCAGCCTTGATCTGAATAAAATTTGGATCCCGAGGGGAAGTAGTCACCTACGCACCACTCACAGCCCTGTCAGTAATCCCTCTGAACTGTAGGAAGCAGTTGAACTGGCTTGCAACAAAAGAATGCTTTTATAGGATTTCTGTCTACACTGAACTAGGCAGCAAATATGAGTACAGGAGGTGTGTGTGTGTGTATTTGGTGTCTGGCAGCAACAGCAAAAACACATAAAATAAACCTCCTGACTAGGGACGAGCCGAACACCCCCCCCCCCCCCCACATTCAGTTCGCACCAGAACATACGAACAGGCAAAGAATTCATTTGAACACGCAAACACCATTAAAGTCTATGGGACACGAACATGAATAATCAAAAGTGCTCATTTTATATGCATATTATTGTCATAAAAAGTGTTTGGGGACCCGGGTCCTGCCCCAGGGGACGTGTATCTATGCAAAAGAAAAAAGACGGCCATTTTTTCGGGAGCAGTGATTTTAATAACGCTTAAAGAAACAATAAAAGTGTAATATTCCTTAAAATTTCGTACCTGGGGGGTGTCTATAGTATGCCTGTAAAGCGGCGCATGTTTTCTGTGTTTAGAACTGTCTGACAGCAAAATTACATTTCTAAAGGAAAAAAGTCATTTAAAACTACTCGCGGCTATAATGAATTGTCGGTCCGGCAATACACATAAAAGTTCATTGATAAAAACGGCATGGGGATTTCCCCACAGGGGAACCCCAAACCAAAATTTAAAGAAAAAATGCGTGGGGGTCCCCCTAAATTTCATACCAGGACCTTCAGGTCTGGTATGGATATTAAGGGGAACCCCAGCCAACATTTTTTTTTTTTAAATGGCGTGGGGTCCCCCCAAAAATCCATACCAGACCCTTATCCGAGCACGCAACCTGGCAGGCCGCAGGAAAAGAGGGGGTAGACGAGAGAGCACCCCCCTTTGAACCATACCAGGCCACATGTCCTCAAAATTGGGAGGGTGCTTCGCGGTAGCCCCTCAAAGCACCTTGTCCCTATGTTGATAGGGAGAAGGGCCACATCCCCACAACCCTTGCCCGGTGGTTGTGGGGGTCTGCGGGCGGGCTGTGTGAATTGGTATTGGGGTAAAAATGTACCATTTCACAAAAAAAAGTGACAAAAAGGTTAAAAAACACAAGAGATGGTTTTTGACAAGTCCTTTATTAAATTCTTCTTCTTTGTGCTTCTTCTTTCATCTTCTTTCTTCTGGTCTTCCTTTGGTGTTGTTCTTCTTCTCCATCTTCTTCTTCATCTCCTTCTTCGTCCGCTCTTCTCGTCCTGCATCTTGCTCCGGCTTCTTCTCCACGCGGTCCGCACGATCCGCCTCTGTGGGAGTCTTCAGCAATGTGACGCTTCGCTTCTTCTGACACTTCTTAAATAATGGTGGGCGGGGCCACCCGGTGACCCCACCCTCCTCTGATGCACGGGGACTTCCCTATGGCTTTCCCCGTGTTGTCAGAGGGGGGCGGGGTCACCCGTTTATGTATTTACATTTGTACCCCTTTACCAATTTACACGGGGGGGGGGTGACTGGGATCTGGGGGTCCCTTGTTAAAGGGGGCTTCCAGATTCCGATAAGCCCCCTGCCCGCAGACCCCCACAACCACTGTACAAGGGTTGTGGGGATGAGGCTACCTCAAAGCACCCACACAATGTTGAGGGCATGTGGCCTGGTACAGTTTGGGGGGGGGGGGTCGCGCTCTCTCTCCCTCTTTTCCTGTGGTCTGCCAGGTTGCTTGCTCGGATAAGGATCTGGTATGGATTTTTGGGGGGACCCCAGATTCTGCCTTCCCATGTGAATGAGCATGGGCCTTACTCAATCAAAATAAAATAAAATAAAAAAATAAATGTCCCCAGTGTAGATCCATTGTCAATCACGACGCCCTCTGCCACTGCTGACCTGAAAAAAAAAACTCCGGTCCCGAAGAAGGCTCCCGCTGTCTGCCAGCTTTGCCGTCTGACAGTTCTGCGATGTCACCGCGTGGCCCCGCCCCTATGTGACATCATCAATCCAGCACACCCCGGTCGATGATGTCACAGGGGGCGCGGTCAACCTATGATGTCACCCGGCCCTGCCCCTTAGTTATTTAAGAACTGTCAGACAGCGGGGCTGGCAGATGGCAGATGGTAGGTGCCAGCGTTTGTCTTTTTGTCGGGTTGGTGGTAGCGGCCGACATTGTGATTGACATTGGATTTGCATTGGGGTCCTTTTTTTTTGGGAGGGGTTTGCTTTTTAATAAAGGAATTGTCAAAATCTGTCTTGTCTCTGTGTTTTTATTTACTTTTTATACTTTTTTGGTGAAAGAGTAGGGGTACTCTTCTGGCCTGCCCGGCTCCATGCTCGAATAAAGTTCTGGTATGGATTTTTGGGGGGGACCCCAAACCATTTTTTTATTTTGGCATGGGATTCACCAACAATTGATGACTCATCAGCGGTCAGCCGGCTTCCACACTGACAGCTATATGTAAAAAAAAAAGAATTGCCAGCAATATAATTGTTTTTTTTTAAACCAGTAGGGTGCACCCAAAATCCATACCAGACTCTTATCTGAGCACACAGCCTGGCAAGCCAGGAAAAAGGGGAGACAAGTGAGCACCCCCCCTTCCTGAACCATACCAGGCCACATGCCCTCAACAATGCAAGGGTTCTTTGGGCAGGGGGGCTCTGCCCCCCAAAGCTCCTTCTACCCATGTTGATGGGACAAGGGTCTCTTCCCCACAACCCTGGCCCGGTGCTTCTGGTGGTCTGTGGGCAGGGGGCTTATTAACTTTAACTAGGGGGCCCCCAGATCCGACCTCCCATGTGAATGAGTATGGGGTATATACTACTCTTACTCACCAAAAAAGTGTAAATTAAAACACAACACACATTTTTGACAATTCCTTTATCGATGATGTCCCAGGAGGCGGGGCCACCTGATGATGTCATCTGGTGGCCCCCCGCCTCTTAGTTGTTTAAGAACTGTCAGACGGCAGGAGACTTCGTCAGGACTGGAGGTTTTTGGGGGGTTTTTTTGGGTTGGCAGTAGTGGTGGACCTCATGATTGATGTTGGATCTACTTTGGGGGACATTTATTTTTTGGGGGTTATTTTGTCTTTTAACCACTTAAGGACCGGAAGGATTTGCCCCCTTAATGACCAACCTATTTTTTGCGATACGGCACTGCGTCGCTTTAACTGACAATTGCGCAGTCATGCGACTCTGTAGCCAAACAAAATTGATGTGCTTTCATTTGGTGGTATTTGATCACCTCTGCGGTTTTTATTTTTTGCGCTATAAACAAAAAAAAAAGACCAACAATTTTGAAAAAAAATATATCCTTTACTTTTGCTATAATAAATATCCCAAAAAAAAATGTAAAAAAAAAGAATTTCTTCCTCAGTTTAGGCCAATATGTATTCTGCAAAATATTTTTGGTTAAAAAAAAAAAATCGCAATAAGCATATATTGGTTGGTTTGCGCAACAGTTATATGGATATTTTTATGTCATTTTTATTATTATTTTTTTTTTACTAGTAATGACAGCGAGCTGTGATTTTTATCGGGACTGTGACATTGCAGCGAACAAATCGGACACTTTTGACATCTTTTTGGGACCAGTGACATTTATACAGCGATCAGTGCCCAAAATAGCCACTGATTACTGCTTAAATGTCACTGGCAGGGAAGGGGGAACACTAGGGGGATGATCAAGGGGTTAAATGTGTTCCCTGGGAGGTGTTGCTAACTGTATGGGGGCTGGGCTGACTGGAGGAGGAGAGAGATCGCTGTTTTTACTAGGAACAGACGATCTCTCTCTCTCCTCACCTGACAGAACGGGGATCTGTTTGTTTATTTTTACATTTCAGCTGTCGGTGGGGAAGCCCGCTGACAGCTGATGAGTCATCGGTTGTTAAGGACTCAGGCGGCCAACTTCTCGACCCGCCCCTTAAGAACCAGCTATTCCTCACACAGAATTTGAATCGGTCCATCATTTTTCGAACAATCCGAATTCGAATCTTTCCGAAAATGTGGAATTTGTTAGAAAATTTATCAATGAACTTAAACTAAACTAGATGAATTTCCGAAACGTATCAACAAAATGAAATGCGTAACATAACGAATCTATCCAAAATGAAACAAAAACAAATCTTTTCAGTTCTGCAAACATCTAGCAGGTCACATAGGGAGAGGCTGCAGCAGGGGCGGATCTGTGTCAAACATCTGTGAACACAGCCAAGAACTGCACAGGCACAGAGATTTGCATGCATCATCTCTGAGCCGGCATCTCAGTCCAAGAAGTAGATGGTGACCCTGAATGACACCTAAACAAAGATGACACTGTCCTTCTAGCAGGAAAAAGAGATGAAGGCACTATCAAAGGCCGCAGTGTGATCTCTACGAGGGGTAATAAATACCTGAAAGTGTTACAAGTACACAAGTAGTAGTTATATCTCCAGGCAAAAAAAGGCCTGGGTAGCCCAAACTTTGCTCTATATACAGTACTGTGCAAATGTTTTTAGGCAGATGTGATGAAATGCTGTAAAGTAAAAATGCTTTCAAAAATATATATATTTTAATTGTTTATTTTTTATCACTTTACAAAATGCAAAAGTGAGCGAACAGAAGAAAAATCGCAATCAAATCAATAATTGGTGTGACTGCCCTTTGGCTTCAAACCAGCATCAGTTCTTACACTTTGTACACTTACACAAAGTCAGGGATTTTTTGTAGGATTAGAGTCAGGTGTATGATTAACCAATTATACCAAGCAGATCATCAATTTCACATGTAGGTTGAAACACATTCATTAACTGAAACAGAAACAGCTGTGTAGGATGGTTAAAACTGGGTGAGGAACAGCCAAACTCTGCTACTAGAGTGAGGTTGTGGAAGACAGTTTCATGTCACAGGTCATACATCAGCAACAAGACACAAGGTAGTTCTACTGCATCAGCAAGGTCTCTCCCCAGGCAAAGATTTCAAAGCAGACTGAGGTTTCAAGATGTGCTGTTCAAGCTCTTTGGAAGAAGGACAAGTAAATGGGTAATGTTGAGGAGTGTAGATGCAGTGGTCGGGTAACGCCGAGGAGCGTAGATGCAGTGGTCAGGTAACGTTGAGGAGCGTAGATGCAGTGGTCGAGTAACATTGAGGAGCGTAAATGCAGTGGTCAGGTAACGTTGAGGAGTGTGGATGCAGTGGTCAGGTAACGTTGAGGAGCATAGATGCAGTGTTCGGGTAACGTAGAGGAGCGTAGATGCAGTGGTCAGGTAACGTTGAGGAGTGTGGATGCAGTGGTCAGGTAACGTTGAGGAGCATAGATGCAGTGTTCGGGTAACGTAGAGGAGTGTAGATGCAATAGTCAGGTAACGTTGAGGAGTGTAGATGCAGTGGTCAGGTAACGTTGAGGAGCATAGATGCAGTGTTCGGGTAACGTAGAGGAGCGTAGATGCAGTGGTCAGGTAACGTTGAGGAGTGTAGATGCAGTGGTCAGGTAACGTTGAGGAGCGTAGATGCAGTGGTCAGGTAACGTTGAGGAGTGTAGATGCAGTGGTCAGGTAACGAGGAGCATAGATGCAGTGTTCGGGTAACGTAGAGGAGTGTAGATGCAGTGTTCGGGTAACGTAGAGGAGTGTAGATGCAGTGGTCAGGTAATGTTGAGGAGCGTAGATGCAGTGGTCGGGTAACATTGAGGAGCGTAGATGCAGTGGTCAGGTAACAAGGAGCGTAGATGCAGTGGTCAGGTAACGTTGAGGAATGTAGATGCAGTGGTCGGGTAACGTTGAGGAGCGTAGATGCAGTGGTCAGGTAATGTTGAGAAGCATAGATGCAGTAGTCGGGTAACATTGAGGAACATAGACACAGTGGTCGGGTAACGTTGAGGAGTGTAGATGCAGTGGTCAGGTAACGTTGAGGAGCGTAGATGCAGTGTTCAGGTAACGTAGAGGAGTGTAGATGCAGTGGTCAGGTAACGTTGAGGAGCGTAGATGCAGTGGTCGGGTAACGTTGAGGAGCGTAGATGCAGTGGTCGGGTAACATTGAGGAACATAGACACAGTGGTCGGGTAACGTTGAGGAGTGTAGATGCAGTGGTCAGGTAACGTTGAGGAGCGTAGATGCAATGTTCGGGTAACGTAGAGGAGTGTAGATGCAGTGGTCAGGTAACGTTGAGGAGCGTAGATGCAGTGGTCAGGTAACGTTGAGGAGCGTAGATGCAGTGGTGGGGTAACATGCAGTGGTCGGGTAACGTTGAGGAACGTAGATGCAGTGGTCGGGTAACATTGAGGAACATAGACACAGTGGTCGGGTAATGTTGAGGAGTGTAGACGCAGTGGTCGGGTAACGCTGAGGAGCGCAGATGCAGTGGACGCGTAACATTGAGGAGTGTAGACGCAGTGGTTGGATAACATTGAGGAACGTAGATGTAGTGGTCAGGTAAGGTTGAGGGGCGTAGACGTAGTGGTCGGGTAACGTTGAGGAGTGTAGACGTAGTGGTCGGGTAAGGTTGAGGAGTGTAGACGTAGTGGTCGGGTAACATTGAGAAGCATAGACGCAGTGGTCGAGTAACATTGAGGAGTGTAGACGTAGTGGTCGGGTAAGGTTGAGGAGTGTAGACGTAGTGGTCGAGTAACATTGAGAAGCATAGACGCAGTGGTCGAGTAACATTGAGGAGTGTAGACGTAGTGGTCGGGTAACGTTGAGGAGCGTAGATGCAGTGTTCAGGTAACGTAGAGGAGTGTAGATGCAGTGGTCAGGTAACGTTGAGGAGCGTAGATGCAGTGGTCGGGTAACGTTGAGGAGCGTAGATGCAGTGGTCGGGTAACATTGAGGAACATAGACACAGTGGTCGGGTAACGTTGAGGAGTGTAGATGCAGTGGTCAGGTAACGTTGAGGAGCGTAGATGCAATGTTCGGGTAACGTAGAGGAGTGTAGATGCAGTGGTCAGGTAACGTTGAGGAGCGTAGATGCAGTGGTCAGGTAACGTTGAGGAGCGTAGATGCAGTGGTGGGGTAACATGCAGTGGTCGGGTAACGTTGAGGAACGTAGATGCAGTGGTCGGGTAACATTGAGGAACATAGACACAGTGGTCGGGTAATGTTGAGGAGTGTAGACGCAGTGGTCGGGTAACGCTGAGGAGCGCAGATGCAGTGGACGCGTAACATTGAGGAGTGTAGACGCAGTGGTTGGATAACATTGAGGAACGTAGATGTAGTGGTCAGGTAAGGTTGAGGGGCGTAGACGTAGTGGTCGGGTAACGTTGAGGAGTGTAGACGTAGTGGTCGGGTAAGGTTGAGGAGTGTAGACGTAGTGGTCGGGTAACATTGAGAAGCATAGACGCAGTGGTCGAGTAACATTGAGGAGTGTAGACGTAGTGGTCGGGTAAGGTTGAGGAGTGTAGACGTAGTGGTCGAGTAACATTGAGAAGCATAGACGCAGTGGTCGAGTAACATTGAGGAGTGTAGACGTAGTGGTCGGGTAAGGTTGAGGAGCGTAGACGTAGTGGTCGGGTAAGGTTGAGGAGTGTAGACACAGTGGTCGAGTAAAGTGGCGGAGCGTAGAAGCAGTGGTCAGGTAAGGTTTATGAGCTTAGACGCAGTGGTCGAGTAATGTTGAGGAGTGTAGACACGGTGGTCGGGTAAGATTGAGGAGGTTGATGATGATGACCGAGTCATGGGGTGACACTGCGTGTACGTGGTGCTCTGGAATCACAGGGGTCATGACAATCTACAAAGCCCACTGAAGTCTATAGGAGCCAGTGGATGTGGAATCTGAAGGAGGACTTATTAGAATCAGGAATGCCCCTTTAGAACAGTAATACCACTACTAGATTAATGACTTCAAGGTTGGGGCAGAGGAGCAAATTGGCCAAATCTGGTCTTTTAGTTCCTGTGAAGAGTCTGAGATTGGATGGAACGTACATGGTCCCCCTGAACCTGAACGTACACGGTCCCTCTGAATCTGAACGTACACGGTCTCCCTGAACCTGAACGTACACGGTCCCCCTGAACCTGAACGTACACGGTCCCCCTGAACCTGAACGTACACAGTCATCCTGAACCTGAACGTACACGGTCCCTCTGAACCTGAACGTACACGGTCCCCCTGAACCTGAACGTACACGGTCACCCTGAACCTGAACGTACACAGTCATCCTGAACCTGAACGTACACGGTCCCTCTGAACCTGAACGTACACGGTCACCCTAAACCTGAACGTACACGGTCACCCTGAACCTGAACGTACACGGTCCCTCTGAACCTGAACGTACACGGTCACCCTAAACCTGAACGTACACGGTCCCTCTGAACCTGAACGTACACGGTCCCTCTGAACCTGAACGTACACGGTCCCTCTGAATCTGAACGTACATGGTCCCCCTGAACCTGAACGTACACGGTCACCCTGAACCTGAACGTACACGGTCCCTCTGAACCTGAACGTACACGGTCCCTCTGAACCTGAACGTACACGGTCCCTCTGAATCTGAACGTACATGGTCCCCCTGAACCTGAACGTACACGGTCCCCCTGAACCTGAACGTACACAGTCACCCTGAACCTGAACGTACACGGTCACCCTGAACCTGAACATACACGGTCCCCCTGAACCTGAACGTACACGGTCACCCTAAACCTGAACGTACACGGTCACATGGTCATCCTGAAGCATGGTCACCCTGAATGTACACGGTCACCCTGAACCTGAACGTACACGGTCACCTTGAACCTAAACGTACACGGTCACCTTGAACCTAAACTTACACGGTCACCTTGAACCTAAACGTACACGGTCACCTTGAACCTAAATGTACACGGTCACCTTGAACCTAAACGTACACGGTCCCCCTGAACCTGAACATACTAGGTCCCCCTGAACCTGAACATACACGGTCCCCCTGAACCTGAACGTACACGGTCCCCCTGAACCTGAATGTACACGGTCCCCCTGAACCTGAACGTACACGGTCACCCTGAACCTAAACGTACACGGTCCCCCTGAACGTATACGGTCCCCCTGAACCTGAACGTACACGGTCACCCTGAACCTAAACGTACACGGTCACCCTGAACCCAAAACGTACATGGTCACCCTGAACCTACACGGTCCCCCTGAACGTACATGGTCCCCCTGAACGTACACGGTCCCCCTGAACCTAAACGTACACGGTCACCCTGAACCTACACGGTCCCCCTGAACGTACACGGTCACCCTGAACCTGAACGTACACGGTCCCTCTGAACCTAAATGTACACGGTCCCCCTGAACGTACATGGTCCCCCTGAACCTGAACATACACGGTCACCCTGAACCTAAACGGTCCCCCTGAACGTATACGGTCACCCTGAACCTGAACGTACACGTCCCCCTGAACGTACATGGTCCCCCTGAACCTGAACGTACACGGTCACCCTGAACCTAAACGTACAGGTCCTTCTCAAAAAATTAGCATATTGTGATAAAGTTCATTATTTTCTGTAATGTACTGATAAACATTAGACTTTCATATATTTTAGATTCATTACACACAACTGAAGTAGTTCAAGACTTTTCTTGTTTTAATATTCATGATTTTGGCATACAGCTCCTGAAAACCCCAAAATCCTATCTCAAAAAATTAGCATATTTCATCCGACCAATAAAAGAAAAGTGTTTTTAACCACTTTCAGACCGGACCATTTTGCTGGTAAATGACCAGAGGTCTTTTTACACTTTGGCACTGCGCTGCTTTAACTGGTAATTGCGCGGTCATGCAATGTTGTACCCAAACAAAATTTGCGTCCTTTTCTTCCCACAAATAGAGCTTTCTTTTGATGGTATTTGATTGCCTCTGCGATTTTTATTTTTTGCGATATAAACGTAAAAAGACCGCAAATTTTGAAAAAAAATGATATTTTCTACTTTTTGTTATTAGAAAAATCCAATAAACTCAATTTTAGTCATACATTTAGGCCAAAATGTATTCAGCCACATGTCTTTGGTAAAAAAAAAGTCAATAATTGTATATTTATTGGTTTGCGCAAAAGTTGTCACATCTACAAACTAAGGTACGTTTTCTGGAATTTACGCAGCTTTTAGTTTACGACTGCCTATCTCATTTCTTGAGGTGCTAAAATGGCAGGGCAGTACAAAACCCCCCCAAATGACCCCATTTTGGAAAGTAGACCCCCTAAGGAAATTGATAAGAGGCATGTTGAGCCCATTGAATATTTTATTTTTTTGCCTCAAGCGATTGAATAATGACAAAAAAAAAATTATTTTTTTTTTTTTACACAAAGTTGTCACTAAATGATATATTGCTCACACATGCTATGGGCGTATGTGAAATGACACCCCAAAATAAATTCTGCTGCTTCTCCTGAGTACGGGGATACCACATATGTGGGACTTTTTGGGAGCCTAGCCGCGTACGGGGCCCCGAAAACCAAGCACCGCCTTCAGGCTTTCTAAGGGCGTAAATTTTTGAGTTCACTTCTCACTACCTATTACAGTTTTGAAGGCCATAAAATGCCAAGATGGCACAAAACCCCCACAAATGACCCCATTTTAGAAAGTAGACACCCCAAGCTATTTGCTGAGAGGCATGTTGAGTTCATGGAATATTTTATATTTTGCCACAAGTTGCGGGAAAATTACAAACTTTTTTTTTTTTTTTTTTTTTTTTCACAAAGTTGTCACTAAATGATATATTGCTCACACATGCCATGGGCATATGTGAAATGACACCCCAAAATAAATTCTGCTGCTTCTCCTGAGTACGGGGATACCACATATGTGGGACTTTTTGGGAGCCTAGCCGCGTACGGGGCCCCGAAAACCAAGCACCGCCTTCAGGCTTTCTAAGGGCGTAAATTTTTGAGTTCACTTCTCACTACCTATTACAGTTTTGAAGGCCATAAAATGCCAAGATGGCACAAAACCCCCACAAATGACCCCATTTTAGAAAGTAGACACCCCAAGCTATTTGCTGAGAGGCATGTTGAGTCCATGGAATATTTTATATTTTGCCACAAGTTGCGGGAAAATTACAAACTTTTTTTTTTTTTTTTTTTTTTCACAAAGTTGTCACTAAATGATATATTGCTCACGCATGCCATGGGCATATGTGAAATGACACCCCAAAATAAATTCTGCTGCTTCTCCTGAGTACGGGGATACCACATATGTGGGACTTTTTGGGAGCCTAGCCGCGTACGGGGCCCCGAAAACCAAGCACCGCCTTCAGGCTTTCTAAGGGCGTTACAGTTTTGAAGGCCATAAAATGCCAAGATGGCACAAACCCCCCCCAAATGACCCCATTTTGGAAAGTAGACACCCCTAAATTTAGGGGTACACTAGTGAGACTAGGTAATAAATGGCGGGTGCCCTGAAACTATAAAAAAATAACTAACCAACCAGCGTCACCTGTAACAGTTATATGGTGATCACTGGTGAAAGGGTTAACTAGGGGGCAATCAGGGGGCTTTATGCGGTAGTATATGGGGGTCCCTGGCGCTATAAAAAGCTGCGGCGAACCTAAATACCTACCTGCCTAACTAGCGTCACCTGTGACACTAATACAGCGATCAGAAAAACGATCGCTTATTAGGCTGGGTTCACACTGGAGCGATGCGGGAACGCCACGAATGCGCGGCGGGTTCCCGCATCGCATGCCTCCCGGCGGCAGTTCACACTGCCCTATGCGAACTGCTGGGAGTGTCAGTGAAATGTTACTGACACCCCCAGATCAGTTCGCATATCGCAGTGCGATCTGCAAACTCGGATCGCATGGTGTGAACACCCATGCGATCCGATTCTGCTGCGGGCCAAAAAAAGGGTCCCGTGCGAATTTGCGGCGGGTGCGGCGGGTGTGGCGGGTGCGGCGGGTGCGGCAAATGGCTGAACTCGAATCGCACAGAGATCGGATGTGATTTGCACTGCAGTGCGGTGCGAATCACATCCGTTCTCAAACCGCTGCAATGTGAACCCAGCCTTAGTGACACTGGCGACGGGGGGTGATCACGGGGTTAAACCTTTATTGGGGGGGTTAGGGGGGTACCTTAGAACTAAAGGGGGCTAACCCTAACTGCCCTAACAGTTATTAGTCACAAATGACACCCGCCGGGTGATCAGGGGGTTAAACCTTTATTAGGTAATAAATGGCGGGTGCCCTGAAACTATAAAAAAATAACTAACCAACCAGCGTCACCTGTAACAGTTATATGGTGATCACAGGTGAAAGGGTTAACTAGGGGGCAATCAGGGGGCTTTATGCGGTAGTATATGGGGGTCCCTGGCGCTATAAAAAGCTGCGGCGAACCTAAATACCTACCTGCCTAACTAGCGTCACCTGTGACACTAATACGGCGATCAGAAAAATGATCGCTTATTAGGCTGGGTTCACACTGGAGCGATGCGGAAACGCCGCGAATCCGCGGCGGGTTCCCGCATCGCATGCCTCCCGGCGGCAGTTCACACTGCCCTATGCGAACTGCTGGGAGTGTCAGTGAAATGTTACTGACACCCCCAGATCAGTTCGCATATCGCAGTGCGATCTGCAAACTCGGATCGCATGGTGTGAACACCCATGCGATCCGATTCTGCTGCGGGCCAAAAAAAGGGTCCCGTGCGAATTTGCGGCGGGTGCGGCGGGTGTGGCGGGTGCGGCGGGTGCGGCGAATGGCTGAACTCGAATCGCACAGAGATCGGATGTGATTTGCACTGCAGTGCGGTGCGAATCACATTCGTTCTCATAAACCGCTGCAATGTGAACCCAGCCTTAGTGACACTGGCGACGGGGGGTGATCACGGGGTTAAACCTTTATTGGGGGGGTTAGGGGGGTACATTAGAACTAAAGGGGGCTAACTCTAACTGCCCTAACAGTTATTACAGTCACAAATGACACCAATGCAAAAAAAAAAAAAAAAAAATGACATTGGTGTCACTGTGACTGGGGGGCAGGGGTAATTGGGGGGGTGATCGGGGGGTAAAGGGGGGGTGTGAGTGTGCCTGGCATGTTCTACTGTGTGTAGAGTGTTGGTGCAACTCACCGATCCGCTCTCCTCCGTGTCGGAACGAAAAATACCGACACAGAGGAGAGAATACATCACTTCCTCTCCTGTGTTTACATTACAGGAGAGGAAGTGATGTCACGGGGGATTTCCATTCGTCGAGAGCGATCGCGAGGGGGTGGCCATGAATGAATGGCCGCCCCCTCATCCCGGATCGCTCTCGAAGGAATGCCGACCGCCGCAGGCACCGGGGGGGGCCCGATCGGGCCCCCCACCCGCGGGCAGGCAGGGACTTATATATACGCCCATATGCCTGCCCGTGCCATTCTGCCGACGTATATCGTCGTGCGGCGGTCGGCAAGTGGTTAATACAAAAAAAGTCAACCTTCAAATAATTATGTTCAGTTATGCACTCAATACTTGGTCGGGAATCCTTTTGCAGAAATGACTGCTTCAATGCGGCGTGGCATGGAGGCAACCAGCCTGTGTCACTGCTGAGGTGTTATGGAGGCCCAGGATGCTTCGATAGCGGCCTTAAGCTCATCCAGAGTGTTGGGTCTTGCATCTCTCAACTTCCTCTTCCCAATATCCCACAGATTCTCTATGGGGTTCAGGTCAGGAGAGTTGGCAGGCCAATTGAGCACAGTAATACCATTTACCAGTGGTTTTGGCACTGTGAGCAGGTGCCAGGTCATGCTGAAAAATGAAATCTTCATCTCCATAAAGCTTTTCAGCAGATGGAAGCATGAAGTGCTCCAAAATCTCCTGATAGCTAGCTGCATTGACCCTGCCCTTGATAAAACACAGAGGACCAACACAAACAGCTGACATGGCACCCCAGACCATCACTGACTGTGGGTACTTGACACTGGACCTCAGGCATTTTGGCATTTCCCTCTCCCCAGTCTTCCTCCAGACTCTGGCAAATTTCCGATTGACATGCAAAATTTGCTTTCATCCGAAAAAAGTACTTTGGACCACTGAGCAACAGTCCAGTGCTGCTTCTCTGTAGCCCAGGTCAGGCGCTTCTGCCGCTGTTTCTGGTTCAGGCTGGGTTCACACTGCTGCGGGGGGAGATCCGGATGTGATTCGCACCACAAATCACATCCGATCTCCGTAGCGATGCGAGTTCAGCCATACAGATAGTATGGCTGAATTCGCATCGCTCCCGCCGCAAACTCGCACGGGACCCTTTTTTTGGTCCGCAACAGAATCGGATTGCATGGGGGTTCACACCATGCGATCCGATTCCTGTGCGAGTCGGCAGATCGCACTGCGATATGCGGACGGATCTGGGGGTGTCATTAACATATCATTGACACTCCCAGCCGTCCGCATAGGGCAGTGTGAACTGCCGGCGGGAGTAATGCGATGCGGGAAAACGCCGCGGATTTGCGGCGTTCCCGCATCGCAGCGTTGTGAACCCGGCCTTAAAAGTGGCTTGACCTGGGGAATGCGGCACCTGTAGCCCATTTCCTGCATACTCCTGTTCACGGTGGCTCTGGATGTTTCTACTCCAGACTCAGTCCACTGCTTCCGCAGGTCCTCCAAGGTCTGGAATCGGTCCTTCTCCACAATCTTCTTCAGGGTCCGGTCACCTCTTCTCGTTGTGCAGCGTTTTCTGCCACACTTTTTCCTTCCCACAGACTTCCCACTGAGGTGCCTTGATACAGCACTCTGGGAACAGCCTATTCGTTCAGAAATTTCTTTCTGTGTCTTACCCACTTGCTTGAGGGTGTCAATGATGGCCTTCTGGACAGCAGTCAGGTCGGCAGTCTTACCCATGATTGCGGTTTTGAGTAATGAACCAGGCTGGGAGTTTTTAAAAGCCTCAGGAATCTTTTGCAGGTGTTTAGAGTTAATTAGTTGATTCAGATGATTAGGTTAATAGCTTGTTTAGAGAACCTTTTCATGATATGCTAATTTTTTGAGATAGGAATTTTGGGTTTTCAGGAGCTGTATGCCAAAATCATCAATATTAAAACAAAAAAAGGCTTGAACTACTTCAGTTGTGTGTAATGAATCTAAAATATATGAAAGTCTAATGTTTATCAGTACATTACAGAAAATAATGAACTTTATCACAATATGCTAATTTTTTGAGAAGGACCTGTACACGGTCACCCTGAACCTACACGGTCATCCTGAACGTACACGGCCCCCCTGGACCTAAACGTACACGGCCCCCCTGAACGTACATGGTCCCCCTGAACCTGAACGTACACGGTCACCCTCAACCTAAACGGTCCCCCTGAACATACACGGTCACCCTCAACCTGAACGTACACGGTCCCCCTGAACCTGAACGGTCCCCCTGAACCTAAACGTACACGGTCACCCTAAACGTACATGGTCCCCCTGAACGTACACGGTCCTACTGAATGTACACGGTCACCCTAAACCTGACCGTACATGGTCACATGGTCATCCTGAAGCATGGTCACCCTGAACCTGAACGTACACAGTCACCCTGAACCTGAACGGTCACCCTGAACCTGAACGGTCACCCTGAACCTGAACGTACACAGTCACCCTGAACCTGAACGGTCACCCTGAACCTGAACGTACACGGTCACCCTGAACCTGAACGTACACGGTCACCCTGAACCTGAACGGTCACCCTGAACCTGAACGTACACAGTCACCCTGAACCTGAACGGTCACCCTGAACCTGAACGTACACGGTCCCCCTGAACCTGAACGTACACGGTCCCCCTGAACCTGAACGTACACGGTCCCCCTGAACCTGAACGGTCACCCTGAACCTGAACGTACACGGTCACCCTGAACCTGAACGTACATGGTCACCCTGAACCTAAACGTACACGGTCCCCCTGAACCTGAACGTACACGGTCCCCCTGAACCTGAACGTACACGGTCCCCCTGAACCTGAACGGTCCCCCTGAACCTGAACGGTCACCCTGAACCTGAACGTACACAGTCACCCTGAACCTGAACGTACACGGTCACCCTGAACCTGAACGTACATGGTCACCCTGAACCTAAACGTACACGGTCCCCCTGAACCTGAACGTACACGGTCCCCCTGAACCTGAACGTACACGGTCCCCCTGAACCTGAACGGTCCCCCTGAACCTGAACGGTCACCCTGAACCTGAACGTACACAGTCACCCTGAACCTGAACGTACACGGTCCCCCTGAACCTAAACGGTCCCCCTGAACCTGAACGTACACAGTCACCCTGAACCTGAACGGTCACCCTGAACCTGAACGTACACGGTCACCCTGAACCTAAACGTACACGGTCCCCCTGAACCTGAACGTACACGGTCCCCCTGAACCTAAACGTACACGGTCCCCCTGAACCTGAACGTACACGGTCCCCCTGAACCTGAACGTACACGGTCCCCCTGAACCTGAACGTACACGGTCCCCCTGAACCTGAACGTACACGGTCCCCCTGAACCTAAACGTACACGGTCCCCCTGAACCTGAACGTACACGGTCACCCTGAACCTAAACGTACACGGTCCCCCTGAACCTGAACGTACACGGTCCCCCTGAACCTGAACGTACACGGTCCCCCTGAACCTGAACGTACACGGTCCCCCTGAACCTGAACGGTCCCCCTGAACCTGATCGTACACAGTCACCCTGAACCTGAACATACACGGTCACCCTAAACCTGAATGTACACGGTCCCCCTGAACCTGAAGCTCATCCCTTTTTTCTGTCTATTTTTTGTGTTTGATACAAAGCATTTAGCACCGGCAAATGTTTTCTTTCCCCATTACCCCGTAGACAGTGATCTGAGGGACTATTAAGTTGTGTGATTTTACTTTCGCCGTAAAGCAGCGTGAAGTCAATGATACATAGGCACTTTGCCGCGATTTGCGGGTCACGCTCTGATCACTGTTAGTAATGTTGTTAAAAAGTATAATAACAGCAAACAGCGCCGCTCTTTAATTCCGAAATGTTTCTCACAGGAAAGGCGGTTATAAAGAACGACGCGGCGGAGGCTGTAAAATAAATGAGGGAGAAGCATTTTGGTAAATAATAGCAAAATAACATTGATTTAGAGGTCCTAATATCTGTCCATAAAGAGGAGAGAGCTCAGAAAATATCCCACATGGACCCATAAAATGCCAAGACTGGGAAATATTTTTAATGATAAAAACGGACAAACTGAAGATTCCAAAATTACCAACGATAATGTCAGTTAAATGTTCATTTTCTTTATTAAAAGATCTTCGCTGAAGCCGTCCAAATTTCACCCAAAAGAGCCTTTTTGGTCCTCATAGTGCAATGCTGACATTTTTTTACATTATGGTTTAAATGATATATTTTGGAGCACTCTCCTGCCATCCCAAGGAAGACCTGTGCTAATGATTGCCATCATACACTGTATTACCAAAAGTATTGGGACACCTGCCTTTACATGAACTTTAATGGCATCCCAGTCTTAGTCCAGTAGAGTTGAAGCTATAACGGTTTCAGCTCTTCTGGGAAGGCCGTCCACAAGGTTTAGGAGATGTGTCTATGGGAATGTTTGACCATTCTTCCAGAAGAGCATTTGGGAGATTAGGCACTGATGTTGGATGAGAATTCATCCCATCCCAAAGGTATTCTATCGTGTCGAGGTCAGGACTCTGTGCAGGCCAGTCAAGTTCCTCCACCTCAAATTCGCTCACCCATGTCTTTATGGACCTTGCTCTGTGCACTGGTGCTAGGGTTGCCACCTTTTCTAAAAGCCAAACCCGAACACTTCAGCACACGCAACAATTTTTTTTTAGTATGAAAAACAAAGGTGGCAACCATAGGTGTCCCCATCAGAGTCCCCCTTATATCTAGTGTCCTCATCAGAGTCAGTCTTACATCTGTTGTCCCCATCAGAGTGCCCGCTTACATCAGGTGTCCCTATCAGAGTCCCCCCTACATTAGGTGCCCCTATCAAAGTCCCCCTTACATCAGGTGCCCCCATCAGAGTCCCACTTACATCAGGTGCCCCATCAGAGTCCCTCTTACATAAGGTGCCCCATCAAAGTCCCCCTTACATCAGGTGCCCCCATCAAAGTCCCCCTTATATCTGGTGTACCCATCAGAGTCCCCCTTACATCAGGTGCCCCCATCAGAGTTCCCATTGCATCAGGTGTCCCCATCAGCGTCCCCCTTATATCTAGTGTCTTCATCAGAGTCCCTCTTACATCTGTTGTCGCCATCAGAGTGCCCTCTTACATCAGGTGTCCCATCAGAGTCCCCCTTACATCAGGTGCCCCCATCAAAGTCCCCCTTACATCAGGTGCCCCCATCAGAGTCCCCCTTACATCAGGTGCCCCCATCAAAGTCCCCCTTACATCAGGTGCCCCCATCAGAGTCCCCCTTACATCAGGTGCCCCCGTCAGAGTCCCCCTTACATCAGGTGCCCCATCAGAGTCCCCCTTACATCAGGTGCCCCATCAAAGTCCCCCTTACATCAGATGCCCCCATCAGAGTCGCCCTTACATCAGGTGCCCCCATCAGAGTCCCCCTTACATCAGGTGTCCCCATCAGAGTCCCCCTTACATCAGGTGTCCCCATCAGAGTCCCCCTTACATTAGGTGCCCCCATCAGAGTCCCCCTTACATCAGGTGTTCCCATCAGAGTCTTATATCTAGTGTCCTCATCAGAGACCCTCTTACATCTGTTGTCGCCATCAGAGTGCCCTCTTACATCAGGTGCCCCCATCAAAGTCCCCCTTACATCAAAGTTGCCCCCCCCCTTTGCCCTGTACTCACAGATCAATAACTGAAAATAATGCATCTCCCCCTTTCTATCTCCATTCTTCACTCCCCTGCAGTGCCATGCTGACACTGAGCTGTGCTGGCTCTCTATCACCCCCTGCAGGCTGGAGGTTGGAGAACACCCCAAATCCTCTCTCCAGCTATCTTAGGGAGCCACAGTCTGCTCTAAAAAATGTGTCCGGTTTTCAGGCAGACCGAAAACCAGACACATGATTCAAACCCGGACTGTCCGGGTAAATCCCGGACAGGTGGCAACCCTAACTGGTGCGCAGTCATGTCAGAACAGGAAGGGGCCATCCCCAAAATGTTCCCAAAAAAGTTGGGAGCATGAAATTGTCCAAAATGTCTTGGTATGCTGACGCCTTAAAGGGGTGTTCCGGCCGTGGTTTTTCAAAACACTGTAGCTGCTGACTTTTAATAAGCACACTTACCTGTCCAGCGAGCCTGCGATGTCAACCCCTCGAGGCTGATCCATCCATCGGATTGGGTGCATGCGCCGCCATCTTAACGAAGGGAAACACGCAGTGGAGACTTGCGGCTTCACTGCCCGTTTCCTACTGCGCATACGCGAGTCGTGCGGCGCTTTGTGCATGGACCGTTGTTTTCTGGGACACACACGTGTCCCAGAAGGCAATGGGGCCACTCGCCGAAGAGGAGGAAGCACCGCGGAGTAGGAAGAGGCAGATTAGGAAGCCTAGCAACAGGGGTTTCTGGTAAGTTAAAAAAATATATTTTTCATATTTGTTTTACAATTTTTTTAAAGAATATTAATGTTATTTTTTATTTTAGGGTGGCCCTCCACTTTAAGCCCTTGTACACACGGAAAATGTCCGATCGGACCGTGTTGTCGGATAATCCGACCGTGTGTGGGCTCCATCGGACTGTTTCCTTCGGAATATCCGACCAACAAAGTTTTAGAGCAGGGCTATAAAATTTTCCGACAACATGATCCGATCGGACTTTGTCTGATCATGTGTAGAGAATTCCGATCGGACAAAGTGCCGCGCATGCTCAGATCAAATTCCTAGACCAAAGCTATTGGCTACTAGCCTGAATGTAGTCCCGTCATAACGAAATAACGTCATCACGTTACGAACGATCAGATTTTCCGACAACTTTGTCCAACCGTGTGTATGCAACAGTTTCGGACAAAATCCGTCAGACAAAATCCAACGGATTTGGTTGTCAGAATGTCCGACCGTGTGTACAGGGGCTAAGAGTTCCCTTCACTGGAACTGAGGGGCCAAGCCCAACCCCTGAAAAAAAAAACCCACACCATAATCCCCCCTCCACTAAACTTTACACTTGGCACAATGCAGTCAGGCAAGTACTTTTCTACTGGCAACCGCTAAACATGTGCAATTCTTTTTTATTACATTTAGACAAATTTGTTCATTCGGAAATATCTGAATTTCTAAATTTTTGAATTTCCAAATTTTTCTGAATATTCGGAAATTCGAAAATTCGAAAATTCGGAAATTTGGAAATTCGGAAATCCAAAAATAAGCATGAAAATCCAAAAATTCAAAAGAATGAACGGCCGAAAATTCATAAACCTGGAAATTCTAAAATCTCAAATAACTAACTAATAATAACCTAACTATTACTAACTATTAAATGATAGGTATTGGAATTTCCTTTCAAATTTGACGATTTGTGAATGTAACGAATACAAATTTATCCGAAGTTACGAATTATCCGAAATAAGGACTGCCATATCTAAACGAATGGAACGTAACGAATTAATAATAATTAATAATAATAAGACATTATTATTATTATCATATTTATCGGCGTATAACCCTTAAAATAGGGGGAAAATCATGTGTGCGTGTTATAAACTGATGTAGGCTGCCACAGAGGGGACGATCGCTGCTGTGATAGAGCCGGATCTCTTGTGTACTCAGCTTGGCTCGCAGTCACGCTCAATACCGCCCCCTGGACAAGCCTTATGTATGGACCGGCGTTATGTCCATCGTAGGATCCGGGCCAAGGGGTGGGACTGGGCATGATGCCACAGGAGATCCGGCTCTATTTTGGCAGCGCTCGTCCCCTCCTTCCCCTCAGTGGCAGCCTATATTTTGGCAAGGCTGCAGATGGACACTGAGCAATGCTGCAGTTGGGCACTGATTAGACTGCAGATGGGCACAGATTAGGCTGCAAATGGGCACGGATTAGGTTGCCGATGGGCGCAGGTTAGGCTGCCGATGGGCGCAGGTTAGGCTGCCGATGGACACAGATTAGGCTGCCGATGGACACAGATTAGGCTGCCGATGGACACAGATTAGGCTGCAGATGGACACAGATTAGGCTGCAAATGGGCACAGATCAGGCTGCCAATGGACACAGGTTAGGCTGCCAATGGACACAGGTTAGGCTGAAGATGGACACAGGTTAGGCTGAAGATGGGCACAGATTAGGCTGCCGATGGGCGCAGATTAGGCTGCCAATGGGCGCAGGTTAGGCTGCCGATGGGCGCAGGTTAGGCTGCCGATGGACACAGGTTAGGCTGCCAATGGACACAGGTTAGGCTGCAGATGGACAAAGGTTAGGCTGCAGATGGACACAGATTAGGCTGCAGATGGATGCAGATTAGACTGCCGATGGGCGCAGATTAGACTGCCGATGGGCGCAGATTAGACTGCCGATAGGCGCAGGTTAGGCTGCAGATGGACACAGGTTAGGCTGCAGATGGACACAGGTTAGGCTGCAGATAGACACAGATTAGGCTGCAGATGGACACAGATTAGGCTGCCGATGGGCGCAGATTAGACTGCCCATGGGCGCAGGTTAGGCTGCCGATGGGCGCAGGTTAGGCTGCAGATGGACTAGCGGCAATAGCAGCGTTTTGCTGGCGGTATTACAGCGCTGCCCCATTGATTTCATTGGGGAGCAGCGGTGGAGGAGTGGTAAACACACCGCTCCTTCACCGCTCCAAAGAAGCTGCTGGCAGGACTTTTCCTGACGTCCTGCCAGCGCACCGCTGTAGTGTGAAAGCCCTCAGGGCTTTCACACTACAGACATTGGTGCAGCAGTTTTAGGGCGGATTGCAGGCGGTATTTCTAATGCTATAGCGCCTGCAAAACGCTCTTGGTGTGAAAGGGGTCTTAGAGTCCAGTGGTGCTTTACACCACGGCATCCGACGCTTTGCATTGCAACTTGATGATGTAAGGCTTGGATGCAGCTGCTTGGCGATGGAAACCCATTCCATGAAGCTCTTCTCCCTCAGTTTTTCTCCATCATTACTCTAATGTGGCATGGAAGGGTCAAACATGGAGGCCATGCAGGCGATCGACCTGCTCCTTATCAGCTGATGATGCCATTGGTCATTAGGACGCCGGCAGCTAAAAGTTTGTTCAGAACCCTGGCTGAAAAATGTTGGTCTAGATCCAATTTTTTTTCACATATTTTAACCACTTGCCGCTCGCCCACCATCAAATGACTCCGGGGCGGCGCGGCTCTCGTTCTGGGTGGACCTCATATGACGGCCTTCCGGAAAGGCCACTCTCACGCACCCCCAGAGGCATGCAGTGCGGCGGTCGTGGCACGTTGCCAGGACACGGCGCGACCCTGATAAAGAGCCATGGCCGCAGCTCTTTAACCACATGCCGGTAATCGGCTCTCCTCACCTCACACTGACAGAGTGTGAGGAGAGGAGAGCCGATCAACAGCATCTCCTCACATGGGGACATCTAGGCATGTAATCTGGGCACTGATCATCAGTGACCTGATTACAATCAAGTGCCCACCAGTGCCAGCAATGTATGCCCACCACTGCCAGCAATCAGTGCCAACCACTGCCCACAATTGCCAGCAATCAGTGCCCACAAGTGCCAGCAATCAGTGGCCATTAGTGATGCCAGTCAGTGCTGGCTATCAGTGCTGCCCATCAATGCCCATCACTGCTGCCCATCAATACCACCCATCAATGCCCAGTGCCCATGAGTGCCACCTATCTGTGCCGCCTATCTGTGCCCACCAGTGCTGCCTATCTGTGCCCAGTGCCCACCAGTACCACCCATCAGTGCTGTCTATCCGTGCCCACCATTGCCAGCAATGTATGCCCACCACTGCCAGCAATCAGTGCCAACCACTGTCCACAATTTCCAGCAATCAGTGCCCACAAGTGCCAGAAATCAGTGCCCACAAGTGCCAGCAATCAGTGGCCATTAGTGATGCCAGTCAGTGCTGGCTATCAGTGCTGCCCATCAATGCCTATACTGCTGCCCATCAATGCTCATCACTGCTGCCCGTCAATGCCACTCATCAATGCCCAGTGCCCATGAGTGCCACCTATCTGTGCTGCCTATCTGTGCCCATCAGTGCCACCCATCAGTGCTGCCTATCAGCTCTCATCAGTGCCACATATCAGTGACCATAAGTGTAGCATATTCGTGCCTCCTCGTCAGTACCACCTAATCAGTGCCCATAAGTGCCCACCAGTGCCACCAATCAGTGATACCTATCAGTGCTCATCAGTGCCACATATCAGTGCCCATAAGTGCCCACCAGTGCCACCCATCAGTGCTGCCTATCAGTGCTCATCAGTGCCACATATCAGTGCCCATAAGTGTAGCATATTGGTGCCTCCTCGTCAGTACCACCTAATCAGTGCCCATAAGTGCAGCCTCATCAGCACCCATCAGTGAAGGAGAAAAATTACTTATTTACAAAATTTACTGACAGAAACTAAGAAAAACTTTTTTTTTTTTAAATGTTTAAAAAATCCAGGAGTGATTAAATACCACCAAAAGAAAGCTCTATTTGTGTGAAGAAAATGATAACAATTTCACATGGTTACAGTGTAGCATGACCGCGCAATTGTCATTCAAAGTGCGACAGCGCTGAAAGCTGAAAAATGGCCTGGGCCAAACAACCGTATCTATTTTTTTTTCTATTATTTTTGTTTAGCGAAGCAGTTAGATGTAGCCTGGTACACGTGTGATTAGGTACCTGGATCTCACTTACTGTCTAGAAAACATGAATTATATTATATAAATATAACAGTTTTCAAAACTTTTCAGCTGAATAAAAAAAAAATAAGGCTAGGATGTCTAATTTACCCCCTACCCCCCAGCCACATCCCTTATACACACACTATTAAAAAAAAAATAGCAGGGAGCAGGTCCACAACAGCCTGGGCTCCGAGAATGGATGGGTGTGATGATGATGATGATGATGATTCAGCTCCATAGACTGGTGACACCTAGTGGTGGAATGGAATTACTGCAGGGGACAGCTCAGGATTGAAGGTGAGTGTTGAAGCAAAAAAGTTGCTTTTTACTGTTGTTGGTCCACTATTTTTATTTTTTTGCGGTTCTACTTAAAACAAAATGTTTTAGCCCTGAAAGTGAAAAAAAAGAAAAGAAAACATATATAAAGAAAGCATATACCCCCACCAGTATCCATTTCCTTTGAGATCGGCGGCTGCAATAAGAAGACGAAAACATGTACACTCGGAAAGAACAGGAATGTTTTTTGTATATGGAGATATTAAAAATGACGCTTCTATTGTTCCTGACAGCGCCGTTTCAATCATCCGTCTGAGCTGTGAGCCGCCGTTACTCGGGGGGATCGCGGCCCAGCGACTTGTAACAACAGAGATATAATATTCCCCCTCATTAAGCCTTAATTAACCAAATTCCCAGACTGTAATTACCCAGAACCCTCCGTGTCTCTGGATGGGTGATCACAGCCGCAGGTTAATGAGAATATCACAGAGAGGCACCTGGAGGTGTGGGGGGGGGAGGGGGGAGATGGTGCGCCTGCCATGCTCCGAATCCTGCAGAAGACTCGGATGGTAACCAGCTGCAGGTTGTTCTCTTGTTTCCAGATACAGAGGGTCCGTTCTGCTGATTGCAGGCTAAGAATGGCATCGCCACACACACCGTGCGACTTCTGCCCTGATACCGCAGAGAATGCACACTTAGGGGTATATTTATGGAAAAAAAAATCCTATAGCATAGCATCCCATGAAAGTGCGTTCTCCGCAAAAGGGGCATAGACAAATTTTATTACACAGGGGCGAAAATGGAATCTTCAGGGCCCAGGTGCAAGGAACCATAAAGGGCCCCCCTGACATCCGGCCAGGGTCCTTTCTTTACCCCCGTCGCAGAGCCCTTTATGACAGTCTTGCAGCAGGACCCTTTTCTGCCATCTTGGGCCCCCCACAGTGCAGGGGCGGATCCAGGGGGGGTCAACGTGGCAATTGTCCCCCCCCCAAGAAATTAGACGTGGGTGAGAGAGCGGGTGGCTCCGCAGGCCGATGAGAGCAAGGGCGGCTCCCCGAGAAGCTGAGTGGCTCGGCGGGCAGGGGAGAGATCGGGCAGCTGGGTGGGTGAGAAGGTAGGCGGTGCCAGGCAGCTGGACGGCTTGGTGGGTGAGAGGGCAGCGGGCCAATCAGTGAGCCTGTGGGTGAGGGAGCAGAGAGATGACATCATCTTTCAACGCCCGCCATGCAGTTCTGCCCTCACTGTGTAAGCAGCTGTGGGCAGCAGAGAATTTACATAATCTCTCTGCTGCCTGACTCTGTGACACAGCAAGAGACAAACCCCACCATAGCAGCAAGTGACAGTCCGCAACTTGTGGCAGGTTACGTGGCAAGTGACAATCGGCAACGAGTGACAGATAACATGGCAAGTGACAGTCCGCAACTTGTGGCAGGTTACGTGGCAAGTGACAATCGCAAACGAGTGACAGGTAACATGGCAAGTGAAGTGACAGTCCGCAACTTGTGGTAGTTGCGGTGGCAAGTGACAGTCCACAACTTGTGGTAGGGGACGTGGCTAGTGACAATTGGCAACAAGTGACAGGTAACATGGCAAGTGAGAATCAGCAACTTGTGGCAGGTGACGTGGCAAGTAACAATCGGCAACGAGTGACAGGTTACCTGGCAAGTGACAGTCGGCTACGAGTGACAGGTGACGTGGCAAGTGACAGTCCGCAACTTGTGGCAGGTTACATGGCAAGTGACAATCAACAATGAGTGACAGGTGACGTGGCAAGTGACAGTCCACAACTTGTGGCAGGTGACGTGGCAAGTGACAGTCGGCTACGAGTGACAGGTGACGTGGCAAGTGACAGTTCGGCTAAAAATGACAGGTGACGTGGCAAGTGACAGTCCGCAACTTGTGGCAGGTTACATGGCAAGTGACAATCAACAACGAGTGACAGGTGACGTGGCAAGTTTCAGTCCACAACTTGTGGCAGGTGACATGGCAAGTGACAGTCGGTTACGAGTGATAGGTGACGTGGCAAGTGACAGTCGGCGAAGAGTGACAGGTGACGTGGCAAGTGACAGTTCGCAACTTGTGGCAGATTACATGGCAAGTGACAATCAACGAGTGACAGGTGACGTGTCAAGTGACAGTCCACAACTTGTGGTAGGTGACGTGGCAAGTGACAATCAACAACAAGTGACAGGTGACGTGACAAGTGACAGTCCACAACTTGTGGCAGGTGACGTGGCAAGTGAAATCGGCAACAAGTGACATGTGACGTGGGAAGTGACAATGTAGTAATAGAAATAATGCGCTTCAATCATCCTGACACCATAACAACCATGGTGCCGTGATGATTGAAGCGCCAACACCAGCCATTTCCCCAATAAATTGCCTGCAAAAAAAAGTATTTTCTGGCAGTGCCCCTCCTGAGACTAGACTCTGGATCCACCCCTGCCACGGTGGCAGAAGTCAGAACACCAGGGCCGGGATGCAAGTACAATCTTTGCGACCCTGGTAGTTTTGCCACTGTTGACACTATTTTTTTTTCTTTTTTTTTATTATTATTATTATTTTTAACCATTTTATTTATTTTTATAAAAAAATTTAGGAGCCCCGTTGGGGGCTTTAATGAGATATCAGAGGTCTAAACAGACCTCCGGTGTCTCACCTTTGAGACAGAGAAAGGAGATTGAGGACGTGGCCCTCAGTCTCCATCTCTGCAGCCGCAGCTGCACAAAATGAATAAACAGGAATAGCTCTATACAGAGCTGCCCGTTCATTCACAGACTGAAGCATAGTAAACACAGTTTATGAATGGACACAAGAGTGATCGGTACTGATCACTCACTGTGTCCTTGCAGTGAATGATATATTTACTGGCCCCTACCCCCCCCCCCCCCCGCTCTCCATCCTGACAGATCCCCCCGCAGCAGCCGGCAGGAGAGGGGTAGCCGGCAGAGCTGCAGGGGGACAAGGGAGCACACAGGGGCCATTTTCTATTTTCCTCCTGCAGCTGCTAAATGCTTGCGGGAGGGAGAAGTTCAGGAGGAAAATGGAGCGCATCAATTCCTCCATATGCCATCCCCACTTCCCCTCCTAGTGACAGGGGAGCCCGTTTATTAAAGAGGAGCTAATGACCCCCCCCCCCCCCCAAAAAAAAATAAAATTAGAGGTCAGCAGCTACAAATACTGTAGCTGCTGACTTTTAATATTAGGACACTTACCTGTCCCAGGGATTCAGCGGTGTCCGATTCTTCAATTAGCCATCGGGTGCTGCCATCTTGACTAAGGGAAACCGGCAGTGAAGCCTTACAACTTCACAGCCGGTTTCCTACTGCGCATGCACGAAGCGTGCTGTGCTTTGTGAAAGGGCCATAGTCTTCTGGGACCTGTGAAGTGTCCCAACCATGACACTACCTGCCTGGAGTTTGCATGTTCTCCCTGTGCCTGCCTGGGTTTCCTCCGGGTACTCCAGTTTCCTTCCACACTCCAAAGACATGCAGGTAGGTTAATTGGCTTCTGTCCAAAAATTGGCCCCTAGTATATGAATCGGGACCTTGGATTGTGGGCTCCCTGAGAGTAGGGACCGATGTGAGTGTGCAATGTACAGGGATAGGGACAATTGTAGACACTCACTCAAGTTGAACTGGATGGACTGGTGTCTTTATTCAACCTTACTAACTATGTAAGGCTGCGGGGGAAGGAGGGGGGAGGGGGGCACAGCGAACTGAGCCGGAAGTGGGAGCGGGTACCTGTCAAAACTAGGTACCCACTCCTCCCTCCCCCAAAAGGTGCCAAATTGGCGGGGGGGGGGGGGGGGGGAGAGGGCGCAGACAAGGGGAAATTCCCCTTTTTTCCATGCTGAATTAATTTTTTTATTGATTTAACACAGAAAATACCACATTTGTCCACTAGCTAGCAGCAGACATTTTCCATGTCACTTAGCACCCTCTGGTGACCAAATGCAGTAATTCCCAAAGAAAACATTCGACCAGCACAGGAAGTGGCCTAATAAAATTAGTTTTTGCCTAATTCGCACAGAAACCAATGCATGTGCACTTTGACGAGGTGATTTTTTTTTATTTTTTATAAAAACACTCCTCAAAAGTGAATACACTAATATTTACTGGTAAACCCTTGTTAAAGATACTTTGGCATTTTCTTGCTTCCCCATATTTTCCTGCTCTGTAAATCCCTTCCCTACATTTCCTCATAATGGTGGGCGCACAGCACATTAAAACTGAACTCCAAGCAGATTTAAAAAAAAAAGACACAAATTAATGCAGCTCTTTATTCTTGAATAAATCCTTACATATATTTGTAGTGCCCCCCCCATGGAGTCGTAGTGGATTTGGTTATATTTCCCACTCAGAGCACACACAGCCAGTAGACATGTGCGCCGACAAAATAAATTTGTTTCGTTTCGTACGAAAATGTATTCGTATTTCATAATTTGTGACCGAAATTCAATTCGGATTAGTACGAAATATGAATTTTCATTAGATTCATACAATTTTCGTAAAATAACGACGGTTCATTATGATGAATTTATCATTATGAGGGGCTCCCACCATCCCTGTGCTGTGCTGACTTCCTCTGATTGGTGAGCAAAACACCAGTCATGTTTCTGTTGTAACGGAATTTGGATCTGAAATTCCGAAATTCGTTAACGAAATTTCGTATAAAATTCGTAAGTATAGAAATTCCCATAGGGTTCCCACCATCCCTGTGCTGAGTTCCCGGGTCTGTACAACTGCTGTGTGCCCATTATGAGGGGTTCCCACCATCCCTGTGCTGAGTTCCTAGGTCTGTACACCCGTTGTGCCCATTATGAGGGGTTCCCACCATCCCTGTGCAGAGTTCCCGGGTCTGCGCGCCTACTGTGCCCATTATGAGGGGTTCCCACCATCCCTGTGCTGAGTTCACGGGTCTGTACACCTGCTGTGCCCATTATGAGGGGTTCCCACCATCCCTGTGCTGAGTTCCCAGGTCTGTACACTCGCTGTGCCCGAGGGGTTCCCACCATCCCTGTGCTGAGTTCCCAGGTCTGTACACCTGCTGTGCCCATTATGAGGGGTTCCCACCATCCCTGTGCTGAGTTCCCAGGTCTGTACACTCGCTGTGCCCGAGGGGTTCCCACCATCCCTGTGCTGAGTTCCCAGGTCTGTACACCCGCTGTGCCCATTATGAGGGGTTCCCACCATCCCTGTGCTGAGTTCCTGGGGTTTTAACTTTTAGGTTTGTTAGCTTTTCGTAACAATTACGAATTTTTATTATGAATTTGGAACTGAAATTCATAAATGAAATTTTGTATTTCGTACAGAGTTCGTATGCATAAAAATTTGTATTTCGGATTCGTACGAATTTTCAATTCGTATGAAACTAATCACACATGTCTAACAGCCAGGCACACAGCATTTCCCGCTCTCTTCCACTGGCTCCAAAGAACAGCCTATGGGTTTCTTTTTTGGGTTTTTATAGGGAACAATGAACTTGGATAGGGATGAGATACCCCTGTAAACTGTAGAACTAATCAACTTGAAGACTCCCCACTTCTGGGTTAACTGTACAAAACAAGAAATGTCCCTCAGGATCTCTATGCCATCAGTTACCTGTACTCCTTAGCTACACCCAGTAACTACTCCTCATCACTGGGGTCATCTACTCACTCAGCCACAGGATCATCGGTTGCCTCCTGCCGATATTCTCCAGGCTCTTCCTAGTGAGGGAGATGTAGACTCACACCACCATAGGACAGCTGGACTCTTTGCCCACCAACTTCCTCCTGGCTCTATCCAGTAAGCTTCTCCAGACCCAACTTGATCCCCAGACTTGAGCTTGCAAATAGTTCCCCCCCCCCCCCCCCCCCAGCTAAGCCTACCTGGGACCTTTGGTGTCTTCCTCACTGCTTCTTCTAAAGTCCTGTACCAGGGGAAGAACCCCTACATAGCGGTCTTCTCCTACAGGACTGGAACCAGGAACTCTGCGCTCTGCTGCTCAGGCCTCAGACTATTTATGAACTCCCTCACCACCTACTGGGCATGCCTCCCCAGGGATTGTCTAAGGTGCCATAAATATTCAGGCTGCATGCCCCATATTCTTTGTTCCACTAAGGTTCTAGAATCCTCTAGAACAGTGGTCATAAACCCTGTCCTCAGGGCCCACTAACAGGCCATGTTTCATGTATTACCTTGGGGGAGATGCAGACTAGAATACTCCAATCACTGAGCAACAAATGATATCACCTGTCATGTATTTCAGTTATCTTGCAAACCTGGCCTGTTGGTGGGCCCTGAGAACAGAGTGACAACACAGAGATGAGCTCAACAGTCTGTTGCTCCTCTTGTACTGTGAAATCACATTCTGTGGGAGGCAAGAGACCTGTAAATGTATCAATTACTGCAGCACAGAAAAATCAGGTATCCCGCCCTGCCATATAGAGTTATGCTTTATGCCGGAGCTGTGCAAACCTTAGAACTGGTTGGACGGAAAGGCAGATACGGTGTATTTCATCTATTTAATTCTCTGATTCCTGTCGTTTTGGCTTTAGATACACCAGAGGTGTAAGTAGAACCTTCAGGGCCCCGGTGCAATAAAATATGAAGGTCCCCCTGACCGTCGGGGCCCTTTCTATCAGTCCCATATCCTTTCCCCCTGAGCCTGAGGACCTTCTCACTGATGATTCTGGGGCCCTTTTTATCAGCCCCATATCCTTTCCCCGGGGGCCCTTTTTTCACTCATTCTGGGGCCCTTTTACACACATAAAGTCGCATGATAAGTCAAAACACATTCAGCTCAATCATTGCGACTCAAGCCGGCCGTGGTCCATGGTGTGGTCCTCAATTTAGGGTCCAGTGGTACTCTGTTCGGTGGTGCTGCAGAGATGTACCTCGGCCCTAGAGATGCCCCGTGGCCGTCAGGAAGAGACTGAGGCCAGCGTGGAACGCACGTGGAGCACACGTGACGTCACGGGTCATATGATGACTTCCAGGAGCACTTCCGGGGGAGGCCTTCAACCGAGGAGAAAAAAACTTGATAGGCTTCGCGCTCTGAGTCACTGCTCCTTCAAAGGGTCTAAAGGAGCAGTGACTCCAAGCGCGTAGCCAATCAAGATTTTTTCTTCTCAGTTGAAGCCCTCCCCCGGAAGTGTTCCCGGAAGTCATCGTATGACCCATGACGTCACGTGCGCTTTACGTGTGTTCCACACCAGCCCCAGTCTCTTCCTGATGGCCACAGGACATCTCTAGGGCCGAAGTACATCTCTGCAGCACCACCGGACAGAGTACCACTGGACCCTGAATTGAGGACCACACCAAGGACCACTTTTTTAATGCAGATGAGCCCTTTTAACCCTTCTAACCATTCGTTTCCTGTAAGTGTGACCTTTTATTGTGTCATTAACCACCTTCAGACCGGACCATTTTGCTGGTAAATGACCAGAGGTCTTTTTACAATTTGGCACTGCGCTGCTTTAACTGGTAATTGCGCGGTCATGCAATGTTGTACCCAAACAAAATTTGCGTCCTTTTCTTCACACAAATAGAGCTTTCTTTTGATGGTATTTGATTGCCTCTGCGATTTTTATTTTTTGCGATATAAACGTAAAAAGACCGCAAATTTTGAAAAAAAATGATATTTTCTACTTTTTGTTATTAGAAAAATCCAATAAACTCAATTTTAGTCATACATTTAGGCCAAAATGTATTCAGCCACATGTCTTTGGTAAAAAAAAAGTCAATAATTGTATATTTATTGGTTTGCGCAAAAGTTGTCACATCTACAAACTAAGGTACGTTTTCTGGAATTTACACAGCTTTTAGTTTACGACTGCCTATCTCATTTCTTGAGGTGCTAAAATGGCAGGGCAGTACAAAACCCCCCCAAATGACCCCATTTTGGAAAGTAGACCCCCTAAGGAAATTGATAAGTGGCATGTTGAGCCCATTGAATATTTTATTTTTTTGCCTCAAGCGATTAAATAATGACAAAAAAAAATTTTTTTTTTTTTTACACAAAGTTGTCACTAAATGATATATTGCTCACACATGCTATGGGCATATGTGAAATGACACCCCAAAATAAATTCTGCTGCTTCTCCTGAGTACGGGGATACCACATATGTGGGACTTTTTGGGAGCCTAGCCGCGTACGGGGCCCCGAAAACCAAGCACCGCCTTCAGGCTTTCTAAGGGCATTACAGTTTTGAAGGCCATAAAATGCCAAGATGGCACAAACCCCCCCAAATGACCCCATTTTGGAAAGTAGACACCTCTAAATTTAGGGGTACACTAGTGAGACTAGGTAATAAATGGCGGGTGCCCTGAAACTATAAAAAAAATAACTAACCAACCAGCGTCACCTGTAACAGTTATATGGTGATCACTGGTGAAAGGGTTAACTAGGGGGCAATCAGGGGGCTTTATGCGGTAGTATATGGGGGTCCCTGGCGCTATAAAAAGCTGCGGCGAACCTAAATACCTACCTGCCTAACTAGCGTCACCTGTGACACTAATACAGTGATCAGAAAAACGATCGCTTATTAGGCTGGGTTCACACTGGAGCGATGTGGGAACGCCACGAATGCGCGGCGGGTTCCCGCATCACATGCCTCCCCGCGGCAGTTCACACTGCCCTATGCGAACTGCTGGGAGTGTCAGTGAAATGTTAATGACACCCCCAGATCAGTTCGCATATCGCAGTGCGATCTGCAAACTCGGATCGCATGGTGTGAACACCCATGCGATCCGATTCTGCTGCGGGCCAAAAAAAGGGTCCCGTGCGAGTTTGCGGCGGGTGCGGCGGGTGCGACACGAATTCAGCCATACTATCTGTATGGCTGAACTCGAATCGCACAGAGATCGGATGTGATTTGCACTGCAGTGCGGTGCGAATCACATTCGTTCTCATAAACCGCTGCAATGTGAACCCAGCCTTAGTGACACTGGCGACGGGGGGTGATCACGGGGTTAAACCTTTATTGGGGGGGTTAGGGGGGCACATTAGAACTAAAGGGGGCTAACCCTAACTGCCCTAACAGGCAGTTATTACAGTCACAAATGACACCAATGCAAAAAAAAAAAGCAATTGGTGTCACTGTGACTGGGGGGGCAGGGGTAATTGGGGGGTGATCGGGGGGTAAAGGGGGGGTGTGAGTGTGCCTGGCATGTTCTACTGTGTAGTGTAGTGCTTGTGCAACTCACCGATGCTCTCTCCTCGGTGCCGGAACGAAAAATACCGATACGGAGGAGAGAATACATCACTTCCTCTCCTGTGTTTACATTACAGGAGAGGAAGTGATGTCACGGGACATTTTCATTCGTCGGGAGCGATCGCGAGGGGGTGGCCATGGATGAATGGCCGTCCCCTCGTCCGGGATCGCTCCCGAACGAATACCGACCGCCGCAGGCACCGGGCGGGGGCCCGATCGGGCCCCCGACCCGCGGGCAGGCAAGGACGTACATGTAAGCCCTTATGCCTGCCCGTGCCATTCTGTCGACGTACATCGTCGTGCGCCGGTCGGCAAGTGGTTAAAGTAATTTAATACTGCACTTTAGTACTGCACTTAGGTTGGCGCTTCCTTTCTCTACCTTCACAAGGAGATCACAAGCAAGTCGCAAGGAAGTCGAGGAAATTACAAGCTGGTTGCATGACTTTGGGGTCACAGCAGTGTGAATCGAGCCTTATGGTCCAGCAGCGGGATCCTTTCAGGTTTTCGGTGGCGGAATCTCCAGGGCCCAGTCACAAGTGCGACCTCTGTGACCCTGGTAGGTCCGCCACTAAGTTTAACCTTTACTCTCCCTAAGGCCGCGTACACACGCGGGGACTGTTCGCTCAACTTTGTCCGCTGAACAGTGTTTCAGCGGACAGTCCGCTCGTGTGTGGGCTTCAGCGGACAGTTTCAGCGGACAGTCTGACGAACAAAGTTTTTCGGAAATTCCGTAAAACTGTCCGCTGAAACTTAGTTTGAGCGGACAGTTCGCTCGTGTGTAGGCTTGTTCGTCAAACTAAGTTCCGCGCATGCTCAGAAAGGATTTACACGGCGAAGGTTGCATTGCAGTGTATAGGACGTCGTATTTCTAGTCCCGTCGTACGTGCCGTTCACGTCATCGCGCAAGTTTCAGCGGACTGTTCGTTCGTCGTGTGTGGCCAAGTCCGTCCATGCTAATTTTGAGCGCACTGTCCGCTCAAACTGTTTGACGAACAAAGTTGGGCGAACAGTCCCCGCGTGTGTACGCGGCCTAATAGTCACTTCATCTCGCACCTCCAGCCTCTGTGCTGAGAGCATGATGGTTCCACACCAAATGCTTCTCCCACCAATATAAACAAAAAAACCTGGGATTGTCCTTTTCGAGGCCGAAAGGAACCAGAGGACCAAATGAGCGACATAGAATGCAATGTATGAGAATTAGAAAAATATTAGAGTTTATTAGTAAATAAAAACTATCATAAAACTCCACATTAGGAGACAAAATTCTAAATAGAGACACTGGAAAGTTTACAAAAAAACAATCAGAAACACTGGCATCAAAAAGTGTCTCTGGTTGTGACCACTAATGCCCCGTACACTCGGACATTCCGACGACAAAATCCGTCTGATTTTTTCCAACGGATTTTGGGCCAAACTTGTCTTGCATACACACGGTCGGACAAAGTTGTCAGAAAATCCGATTGTTCTGAACGAGGTGACGTTAAACATGTATGTCGGGACTATAAACGGGGCAGTAGCCAATAGCTTTCGTCTCTTAGTTTATTCTGAGCATGCGTGGCGCTTTGTCCGTCGGAATTGTCTACACGCGATTAGAATTTAAACGATCGGATTTAGTTGTCGGTAAATTTTAGGTCCAGCTCTCAAACTTTGTGCGTTCGACATTCCAAACGGAAAAAGTCAGATGGAGCCCACACACGATCGGATTTTCCGACAACATGATCTGATCGCACATTTTCCATCGGAAAAATCCAACCGCGTGTATGGGGCATAACAGTACACAGCACAAGACAAGACACACGACAATGGGGTACAAATAAACTATCGTCCGGATGCCACAGATCTGTACATGGGTGAGCATGCCACGGCAATTGCCGTATAATGTGTCCCAATCAATGGTATAATAAGGCATGGACATCCAGGTCCCTGGAAGGCTCGAGCCCAAAAATAAGGGAAAAGGGGAGGGAAAGGAAAATTGGGGAAGGGAAGGGAAAAGGGAAGGGACACCTAACAGGCCTCAAAAAGAAACTGATGGCAATTAAAGAGAACCCCGATAGGGTCAATATAGATGTACAATGGAAAAAAGTACAATGAAAAAATGTTGCACCGCAAAAAACCTAATCACTACGATGTAGAGAAAAAGGTAAGTCCATAATGAATCCAGGTGTAGAGGAAGTAATCAGCCCAGACTGTCACGTAGTCGTCCCCTGGCCAGGCACTGCGCTATCATTCCATGAATTATGGGAATGCTGAGAATTTTTCAGCGAGGCGCCTATCTGGAGAGCCGCACCGGCTCTAACAAGGGAGCGTGCGGCGAGTTTAAACAGGCGCGTTTCATGTTTTTTCACGACGTAGATCATCTGGGCCTAGCATGAAAAATAAATCAAAGCGGCCCTCATTCAGGAGGTGAGACCGGCCTTATTAATTGCCTTATTACAGATAAATTATACAGGTCCCCTTTGCGACTGACAGCTGCTTGACGGTGGGGCTTCGTTCAGGGGGACATCTTAGAGACTCTGCATGGAGCAAAGAAGAGATTGTTCAGGGATAGAGAGGCTTCACGCATCTGTCCTGCAGGAAGCGTGCCGCCTTTCAGGTGATCTCCGACTCGTTATGAATGTTCTACTCAGATCTAAGATTCGCACTGACAAAGAGGCTGATGTGAGACACGGATCCCGGTCTACATTCTGGAGAACGGACAACCCAAAGGGCAACAAGGCCAAAATTGTGAATGGTATTGGTATTTGTAGATACACTATATGACCAAAATGTTGTAGACCAAGTGGTTCTCAACCTTTGTAAAACCAGGGCCTGGGAAATTTTTAAAACCTTCCATGGCCCAACAGTAAAAAAATTAAAACATGCAAAACATGTATTGAACTGCTGGAAGTGTCAGAAACTATGAAATCAGACCGAGACAGAAGTACAGTTAAATCACACTTGTTTAATAATGAAAGTAAAAAGAGCAAACGTAGTCAAAACATAGCCAAAGTTCAGTAACCGGAACGGATAGTCAACCAAGCCAGAAGTCAGGGATCAATGTAGTGGAACAGCAAGCAGGATCTGGATCCAGAAGGGATGTCAGCAAAGCCAGTCTTTAAACAGGACGCAGGAGCTAGTCTCTTGTGATGTTGACCAAGGCAAAGGCAGAGCTCCTCTGGAATGGACAGCTTAAGTTGGCAGGGCTGACGAGCAGGATATCATCAACAGCTGAGTAAGTATGGAGAGAGATGGGTGCTGAAAATTAGCGGACAGCTGAGCGGCCAACTCAGAGAAGGAAGGGCTGAGCCCAGCCCTGACGGCAGGGCTCTGGATGGGGCTGGGTTTCACTGTTGGACGGGGGGGGGGGGGTATTGAGGTTGTGGAGGGGGTTAGGAGACTCTGCAGTTGACTTCCTATTGAGGATGAGGTTTCCAGAGGAAGCTGAGGGACACTATTGGTGGGTGGGGGCACTATAGAGGCTCTGTAGCAGGCTGGGAAGCATTGTGGATGGCTCTCAGGGAGCCTGGGGGGCATTATGGGTATTGGGCACTATAGGAGGCTAAGAGATCTGAAGCTGACTGGAGGCCTGGGATAAGGGGGGCCATGTTGGCCATTGTCCAGTTGTTGAGAATCACAGTTGTAAACACCTGAATATCACACCTACAGTATATGAGCTTTTTGGACATCCTATTCAAAATCTAAGGCCATTAATATGAAGTTGTCTCCTTTGTGGCTATACCATCCTCCACACGATTTTGGAGGGTCTCTGTGGGAATTTTTACCCATTTGTGAGGTCAGGTACTGATGTTGGTTTAGAAGACCTGGCTCGCCATCGGCGTTCCAGTTCATCCCGAAGATGTTTAGTAGGGTTGGGGTTAGACATGTGCATGCCGAAAAATGTTGTTGTAAGAGAAGTGCTCTGGCGCACACGTGTGCGCATGTGCGCCCACGGGCAACAGCAGACTTCCAAGGCTTCAATGCGCGTGCGCAACAGAATGCATGCACGCGCAGGAGTGCGTCCCTAACTCCAGTTCGCGACAGACGGCCTATTTAAAAGGTGCCCTGACTCACAAATAGTGCTGACTGACTTCAGCTGTGTCCTGATCTTCTGATTCCTGTTGTACCCGTTGCTGATCCCGGCTTTCCCTGACTTTGCCTCTGGATTTTAACACATTCCTGACTACCAGTTCCTGATCTCAGATTCCATTAGACTTTGCTTCTGCTCATGCCTTTGTACTTTGTTGCCCGCCTGTTACTGAACCCGGCTATCCTTGAGACCCTGCTCCTGCTCTTCGCCCGGCTTAAACACTGCCTGTTGTGCCTCTGCCACCGAGCCTACAACTCCATCTGCAAGCAACACCTGCAGGCTCTCGTGTTCCTCCTGGCCCTAGCCACCATCTGTTCCACCTTCAGTGGGGCTTGGGCTGGATATACAAGGGAGGCCGACCTCGTCATATCAGACTCCTTCCTACCAGGTACGTGACAGTTGTTTTGTTAAATTTGGTTGATTCGTTCAATTCGTATTTTGGGATTCGTATGACTTTTTCGAATTTTCTTCAAATGTATTGATTCGAAACGATTGAATCAAACGTTTTCGATTTTTTTCGACTCAAAGTGAATAAACAAAAGAAAAATCTTCATCAAATGATAACAATGACTGTTTAAATCACCTTTGGCTTAACAAAAACAGCATTATTTCCAAATGGTACTCTAATGCCGCGTACACACGTAGCCGACTATCCGACGGACTTAGTCTGGCGGACTTCCCGCCAGACTGTCCGTCGGACTTACCGAACTGGCTACTTGCCCACACACGGCACTTTTTCAGCGGACTAATATGGCGTACTAAGTCCGCCGTACTATCCGCCGTACTTTTGAAATGAACGGACTCGCCCACACACGCGGAGGAAAGTCCGCTCATTTCGGGCGCGTCTCCAGGTAGGCGAGGCCCGTGAGGGAGACGTCGCTGGCCCCGCCACCTATTATGGACTTAAAGGGGAACCCCAACACCGAAAAAAATCGGTGTGGGGGTCCCCCCAGGTCCACATCAGACCCTTGTCCGAGCACGCTACCCGGCCGGCCAGGAAAGGGGGGACGAGCGAGCGTTGCCCCCCCCTCCTGAGCCGTACCAGGCCGCGCGGCACAACATGTCTAGTTGACAAACGGTCATTCAAAAACGAACTGAAAAGCATGAATGAAAATGAAAAGCGCAAATCAACACTCACCAAAACTTCTACTAAACACAAAATTAGCAGAAGGAGCCCAAAGGGTGGCGCCTGACAATTGAACTTCCTCTTTTTCGGCTCGTAGTATGTCTAGTACATCACTACTTTCGTGTTTTTTGGCCGACAATTGTGTACCATTTGTATGCAAGACATGTTTGTATGCAAGACAAGTTCCTGGTACACGCCCTTTGGACAAAAGTCTGACGCTCTGTTGGCCAACAATCGGGTCGTGTGTACGAGGCTTTAGTCTCTAGATAGGAGCACACACCCCCCCCCTCTTGGCTGCAGCAACTGCAACTCCAACTGCTCCCCGGTGCTATGATCAGATCTGTCTTATATTGATCTTGCACGCCTGTGGCAAAGCATGGACACTGGATTGAAGTTTCCGTCCCGCCCAAGACACTTTAGAACCTTCAAGCTCCTGGCACAATTTGGAACTACCAAGTCTAGAGAAAACTTTTTGCGTGGCTTTTTTCCATTCATTATAACAATGCCAGAGACTCTAAAATTGGCACCTTTTAGAACACAAATTTACACAAATTTGCTACATTTTCACCATTGCACGGCCTTGCACTATCACAACCTTGATAGTCTTCATATTTTATTTTAGTTTATTTTATCTTTTTCAGGCAATTCCCTTTATGGGGAGGAAGAGGTCCCTCTGAAAACAAGTCATTAATTCACTCCGCTACTTTAGAAGTAAAAATTAGAAGATCACTAACTTTCCTACAAAAGGGAAATGGGGGGAAGAAAATGGACTATCTCTATAAGGACTATGAGGATAACCGTGCACTGAGGAAATTTGAAACTCCTACCTTCCATCATGGAGTGTATCTGAGCAGTGAAGTTCAATTTGTATAATTTTTTTTATAGTCGCAATTTTTTGTATCTGGATACGTCATTGTATTTTAACTGTAGCACTGACCCCCCAAGGAGCTTCTAGTTTGATTTGGGCTTACCGTTACCTCACCTGCTTGCTTCTCCGTTTTGGGGATCCCGTGGTAAATGGCCCAAAGAATGTTGAAACTGACACCAAATCCTCTTTTGGGTTATTTATTTAGAAAAAACAAAGTCTCTTAGCGGAGGGTAGAGGGTTAGGGGTGAGTTCAGGCACTTAAATTGCAGAGTGAAGGTATTAAGAGAATCCAGAGAATAAAACTTTTCCACAACTGGATTCAACAACCTCCGGATAGACCCCTCTCACCAGGCCCAGCAGCCGGTGGGATGCTCGGTAAAGTCTCTGCCACAGACTTGTGAGATACACTTGAGCGTTACTGAGGGACGTGGATAAATTTAAAGAACTGACATACGGTACCAGTTTCTCTCAGCCCATCCGGCGATACCGTATGAGCAGGGCCGTCTTTAAGGCAGGGCAAAAGGGGCAGCTGCCCTGGGCCCTGTCATTGTTGTGGGGCCCAAAGCAGCTGCCTCATACTTGCCAACTATCCCAGTTTACATTCCCTTGAAGTTTTAGCCCTGTGCTGCTACTAATGCTGCCCAGCTCTGCCCTATTGTTGTGTACAGATGACTCCCCTGCAGACCCTGTGTTTACATGTAAATACTGGCATTCGTATGTAAATAACAGTGATATGCATATGTAAATAGCTGAGGCCAACTGCATTGATATGTAAATAAAGGCAGCCTTCATAGGTATGTCATGCCCCCCTGCAGTGAGGAGAAGATGTGCTGTAACCTATAGCAACCAGTGAGCAGTATTACTGTACAGCAATCTCTAGCAGCCAATCAACAAGCAAAAATGTGCTGTAACCTCTAGCAACTAATCAGTGAGCCTTAAGGAGTGATGTAACCTCTAGCAACCAGTCAGTGATACAGTAAACTGATTTTAAGTCTAGCTGCTATTTATTGTATGTCTCAGAGAAGGTGGAGAGCGAAATTGCATGGGGGGAGGGGGGCCCTAAGAAAATATTTGCCCAGGGTCCAATCAATATTAAAGACGGCCCTGCGTATGAGTGTTGATCCAGGTTGCGTCCTTCAACTAAGCCTCCAGGCTCCTTCAGAGAAACCAGCCTTGCGCACATTCTTCTCCTGAAAGAGTCCTCCCCTGGGGTTCTTCAGTTGCTGGGCCTCTCCCTTCTGATGAGACCGGACCATCCCTGGATCAGTAGGCCCCGAAAATTCGCTCGGGCCTATACATTCAGTTGCGTCGCCTAGGGCCAGCCAGCCCCGAGACAGAGGATGCATAATTCCGCACCCCAGGTCAGGAGGGCCATGGGGCTGGGTCAGGAGGACCACCGGAACCATACACACAGAAAGTAATCCCCCCGCCAACATGGAGTCGGTACCTTAACCCTTTCCCGCCGAGCGTATGCAGATGTCCGTACTCGGCTTCCGGGGGGTATACCGGGATGTTGTCCGCACCTGCAGGCATCATCCCGGTACCGTTTTGTTCAGCGGGCGATTGGCTATCCAGCCATAACAACCGATGCGGCTAAAAGCCGCTCGGCTGTTATGCCGGAGGAGCGGGAGGGGACGTCCCCCCCTCCCGCCGCCTCCCGCCGCTGTTACCCGATCGAGCGGGAGCACCGATTCCTGCTGCAATGCCTCCGGCCGCTGGGGAGGAACTGGAACGAAGCCGTAATCGGGTTCGTTCCAGTCTCCTCATAGTAAACACGGAAGCGACGTCATGACGTCACTTCCCGTTTACTCGGCTGCCAATGGCGCCGGTTTTAAAAAAAATCCGGTATTCAGAATCGCCGTTTTCGGCGATCGGAATACATTGAAGTGTAAAGGAGGGGTGGGGGGTCTTTTAGACCCCCGATCCCTCCATAAAGAGGACCTGTCACCGCCTATTACTGTCACAAGGGATGTTTACATTCCTTGTGACAGCAATAAAAGTGATCAAATTTTTTTTTTAAACAATTTAGTCATTTTAAGATAAATAAAAAAATAAAAAAATTTATTTTTAAAGTGCCCGCCGTCCCCGCGAGCTCACAAAGCAAAGAAAACGCATACGGAAGTCGCGCCCGCGTATGTAAACGGTGTTCAAATCACACATGTGAGGTATCGCCGCGATCGTCAGAGCGAGAGCAATAATTCTAGCACTAGACCTCCTCTGTAACGCTAACCTGGTAACCGTAAAAAATGTTTAAAGCGTCGCCTATTGAGATTTTTAGGTACCGTACTTTGTCGTCAATCCACAAGTGCGTGCAATTATAAAGTGTGACATGTTTGGTATCTATTTACTCGGCGTAACATTATCTTTCACATTATGCAAAAAAAATGGGATAATTTTACTGTTTTTTTTTTTTTAATTCATGAAAGTGTCCCTTTTCCCAAAAAGTTGCATTTAAAACACCGCTGCGCAAATACCGTGTGACATAAAATATTGCAACAATCGCCGTTTTATTCTCTAGAGTCTCTGTTAAAAAAAAAATATATATAATGTTTGGGGGTTCCAAGTAATTTTCTAGTAGAAAATATGGATTTTAACTTGTAAACACCAAATGCCAAAAATAGGCTTAGTCATGAAAGGGTTAAATACCACCCCCCAAAATGTACAGCAGGAAAACACTCCCACTAAGCTGGTTCAGAGAGATAAGTGGCATTCAATGCATCCAGCTAGACTGCGTTTCTACTCTTGCCGGCGGTGACAGCGACACCTGCGGTCAAGGAGAACCCAGTGCAACCCAGCTGGACTGGTACTGAAACCAGAAATTTAGAGAAATAATCCCAAAGCCCAACTGTGGCTTCGGGCAACTTAACTTTACAAAAACAATAGTGCCTGCTCGTCAGGAGCCAGAGCTACATAACTATCTATCAATAAATAAATCTTTATGTTTTATTTTATGTTCAGGGTACCATTTTTTTCCCCCTTTTCCCCATCCTGCTCTGGAGACCCATTTGGCTGATATCTCCTTGCACCCAATTATCTATTGTCATTCGGATGATGGTACCCCTTATCTTTAGTTTATATTTAATCATTCAATTTTTTTTAATATAGCTTTCCTACAAAATCTCCTATTTCGGCTTCCCACCCCCTGGAATGATTAAGGACAATGCCACAAATTTCAAAAAAAAAAAAAAGTTCTAAATCAAAGGAGTAAACTATGCGGAAGTCAGTCCAAGAGTTTTTGTAGATATGATTTGCGCCAACCCGCGTTCCCAGATCCGACCGGCTGCCTCTCAGCCTTGGCAGGAGTTGTCTCCCACAGGTACCGTTCATTTGTTTACGAGCTGCCTAAAATGAGAGCGGGGCAAACCGGGGTCTGACGGGCCGGGAAAATCTGCTCCGTCCATATGTGAACACTTAATTATCAAGCAGGATGCAGCACAGACCCTTCTTCTCGCTGGATGGATTGTGTTCATATCAATTTCCTTCTGCTTATTGATCTCCATCACACAGGAGATAATTAATGACCATCTCCACTAATAGCCATCTGTCTAGCGGCAGGCGACTGTCTCTGAGCGCCCGGCCCTTGTATCGGGCGTCCAACTGGTTTTTTTTTTCTTTCTGGGCTGGTCAGGTTTGTGTTCTCACCTGCCAAGCATCGCAGGGTTAAACTCATCTCAAAACCATTCAGCACGTTACCTGATTACAGTGATGTGCCAACTGCGGGGTCATTCCTGATCCATGACTGTCACTGTAAAAGTCCCATTCAATATCATGTGTTGCAGTAATGTGCAGTAAACTCTTACCACAATGCATGCCACTTATACTGCATTGCAATTATAATGGCGCCCCAACGCACAACTACAAATGTGGCAATGGATCTCGCACTTCAGCACACCACAGCGCACATGCCGAGAGCAACTGAAAAAAAAGGTGCAAGTTTGGTTTTTGATCCATTGCTGTACATTGGAATCCTATTATATGTGGATTGGTTGCAGTACTGCAGCATGCATTATTGCAAAAATTACATGCATGCAGGAATGCATCACATTTCTTAGGGTGGGTTTCCTGATGGCGACAACAGCTGACTATGCCTTTGTAATATGTGTTGAAATGGCTACCTATATGTCCCACATATGAAGATGTCACATACCTAGATGTCTCATATGGAGATGTCCCATATGAAGATGGCACATACCTATATGTCCCATATGAAGATGGCACATACCTATATGTCGCATTTGAATATTTCACCTATATGTCCCATATGAAGATGTCACATACCTAGATGTTTCATATGGAGATGTCCCATTTCAAGATGTCACATACCTATATGTCAAATGTGAAAATGTGAAGATGTCACATACCTAGATGTCTCATATGAAGATGTCCCATATGAAGATGGCCACATACCTATATGTCGCATGTGAATATTTCACATATATGTCCCATATGAAAATGTCACATACCTAGATGTCTCATATAAAGATGTAATTTACCTAGATGTCCCCTATGAAGATGTCCCATACCTAAATGTCCCATATGAAGATGTCACATACCCACATGTCTCATATGAAGATTTCCCATATGAAGATGTCACATACTTATATGTCAAATGTAAAAAAGTCACATACCTAGATGTCTCATATGAAAATATCCCATATAAAGATGTAATTTACCTAGATGTCCTCTGTGAAGATGTCCCATATCTAGATGTCGCATATGAAGATATCCCATATCTAGATGTCACATATGAAGACGTTACTTACCTAGATGTCACATATGAAGATGTCACATACCTAGATGTCACATACCTAGATGTCACATACCTAGATGTCTCATATGAAGCTATCCCATATGAAGTTGTACCATATGAAGATGTAATTTACCTAGATGTCCCCTATGAAGATGCCCCATATCTAGATGCCACATATGAAGATGTCCCATACCTAAATGTCACATATGAAGATGTCACTTACCTAATGTCACATATGAAGATTTCCCATATGAAGAAGATTTCTCATATCTAGATGTCACATATGAAGATGTCACATTTGAAGATGTTACATATAAAGATCACAATTTGGATTAGCGGCAAGAATGGGAAATGTCATTATAATGGGGGATTTTAATTTGCCAGACATAGACTGGGTGGAAGGAACCACGCATTCATCTAAAGCTCGCCATTTCCTAAATGTCTTGCAGGACAGTTTCATGGGTTAGATGGTAAATGCACAAACTAGAAACAAAGCGTTACTAGACCTACTAATTACCAAAAATACAGACCTGATCACGGATGTGGAAATAAGGGGCAATTTAGGAAACAGCGATCACAGGTCAATGAGTTTCAATCAGTTTCAGTATAAGTTACACAAATAGAAAACATAGGGGAATACAAAGACACTGAATTTCAAAAGACCCAACTTCCCTAAACTATGATCCTTGCTAGAAAGTACTAAGATGGATAAAATCTTAGGAACAAAGAACACGGAGGAAAAATGGGTATGTTTTAAGACAGGGGTGCCCAACCTTTTAAAGAGTGAGGGCCACTTAAGTGACTTGGTAACCGGTCGCGGGCCACAATGAGCAGAGCAGTCGGATGAAAGGTTCGTGAAGAGTGGCCACTGACACAGCCCACTCTATGGGTCCTCAGATCCGATCCTCCCTGAGGGAAGGGGATTGATCCCCTTCTGTTTTTTTTTGTTTTGTTTTTTAAGCAAATCAGATTAGAGGTAGGCAGGTGTAAAAGGACACAAATCTGTTTACATCTGCCATTTCATAGAGGTGAATGGAGGGTTCGATTGAGTTGGACCAATTGTGTGAAAGGGGCCTTTCACACTAATGCAGCGCACCTGTGTCTTTCCTGCGGGTTAGCTACACTTTTCCATAGACTTCTATTATATCCTGTAGGTGTGGTGCACTTTCTGAAAGCTCACCAAACCCGCAGGTGATAACAGAAGTCTATGGCTCAGTGCAGGTAACCTGAAGGTGCACGGCACCTGCGGATCAGTTTGAAAGCAGCCCAGTAACCCCTGTGCAGATATGCCCTTATATACACTGCAATTTTCGTAATAAACTGACCTTTAATAACAGACTTCCATTCAGGTATCACCTGCTGTTGCTGTCCCCGGCAGAGTGCATTTGGTATCACTGCGCCTATGGCAAGAGACAGCACTATACAGGAAGCAATCTGCCACACTACAAGAGGGCTTCGCGGGCCACTGGTTGGGCACCCCTGCTTTAAGAGCATATTAAATAAGGGTATTAGCCAATGGTGTATCCCTGTGGGAAATACATTTAAAAGAGCTAATAAAAGTCCTGGGTGGCATAACTCTAACGTAAAAATGCATATAAAAGCAAAGGAGAAGGCATTCAAAAAATACAAGGCTGATGATTCATCATCATCATTCCAACTTTACAAAGAATGCAACAAGAAATGTAGGGTTGCAATCAGGGCGGCTAAGATAGAACATGAAAAGCACACAGTGGAGGAGAGTAAAAAAAATCCCAAGAAATTCTTTAAGTATATAAATAGTAAGAAAGGGAGGACAGACCATATTGGTCCCATAAAGAATGATGAAGGGAATCTGGTTGCTAAGGATGGAGAGATGGCGAAGGTATTATATTAATTCTTCTCCTCAATATAAACGAGGGAAGCGGGGGTTTCAGTAACCAAAACTGCAATGTATATCCTCATGACACATCACAGGAAGCACCCTCATGGCTAACAGAGGATAGAATTAGAAATAGACTTGAAAAAATTAACATTAATAAGTCACCGGGACCAGATGGCTTGCACCCGAGGGTCTTTAAAGAACTCAGTCAAGTAATTGCCAGACCATTGTTCCTAATTTTTATCAACAGTCTACTGACTGGAATGGTGCCAGCTGATTGTGGAAAAGCCAATGTAGCACCAATACTTAAAAAAGGGCCACGATAGCCTAACATCAATAGTATGCAAGCTCTTGGAGGGGATGATGAGGGACTATATGCAAGATTTTAGTAATGACAACGGTATCATTAGCAGTAATCAGCATGGATTCATGAAGAATTGTTCTTGCCCAACCAATCTATTAGCCTTCTATGAGGAGGTGAGTTGCCATCTAGATAAAGGAAGGCCCGTAGACGTGGTGTATCTGGATTTTGCAAAGGCATTTGATACAGTTCCCAATAAATGTTTACTGTACAAACTAAGGTCCGTTGGCATATAGGGTGAGTACATGGATTGAAAACTGGCTACAGGGGCGAGTTCAGAGGGTGGTGATAAATGGGGAGTACTCGGAATGGTTTGTTGTGGAAAGCGGGGTCCCCCAGGGTTCTGTGCTGGGACCAATCCTATTTAATTTATTCATAAACGAACTGGAGGATGGGGGAAACAGTTCAATCTCTGTATTTGCAGATGATACTAAGCTAAGCAGGGAAATAACTTCTCCGCAGGATGTGGAAACCTTACACGAAGATCTGAACAAATGAATGTGGTGGGCAACTACATGGCAAATGAGGTTTAATGAAGAAAAAAATATGAATGCAATCTACTCACTGGGGAAAGAACCTCTGGGGGGATCTAGGATGAAAAGGACCTGGGGGTCCTAGTAGATGATAGGCTCAGCAATGCCAAGCTGCTGCAAGCAAAGCAAACAGAATATTGGCATTAAAAAGGGGATCAACCCCAGAGGTAAAAGATAATTCTACCACTCTACAAAACTCTGGTCCAGTCGCACATGGAGTATGCTGTCTAGTTGTGGGCACCAGTCCTCAGGAAGGATGTACTGGAACTTGAGAGAGTCCAGAGAAGGGCAACAAAGCGAATAAAGGGTCTGGAGGTTATTAGTTATGAAGAAAGGTTACGAGCACTGAACTTATTCTTTCAGGACAAGAGACGCTTGAGAGGGGATATGATTTCAATGTACAAGTACCGTACTGGTGACCCCACAATAGGGAGAAAACTTTTCAGAGAAAGGGAATTTAAAAAGACACGCAACCATTCACTAAAATTAGAAGTGAAGCTTGTTTAACCTTAAACTGTGTAGAGGGTTATTTACTGTAAAATCGTCAAGGATGTGGAATTCCCTTCCACAGGCGGTGGTCTCAGCGGGGGGCATCGATAGTTTCAAGAAACTATTAGATAAGCACCTGAACGACCACAACATACAGGGATATACAATGTAATACTGACATATAATCACACACATAGGTTGGACTTGTGTCTTTTTTCAACCTCACCTACTATGTAGCGATGTAACTATGTCAGATATTGCTTACCTAGATGTCCCCTATGAAGGTGTCCCATATCTAGATGTCACATATGAAGATGTCACATTGAGGATCAAATGCACATATTCTCCAGCACACCACGTCCAAATCTTTATTATACTTTGATAATGGAGCAATGTGTTCCGATCTGTTGATTTGGTGTAGAGAGATGTGGTCAGGATGCCCTATGTTATGGTGATTGACATGTCAAGAAAAGGGATTCTATTTGGAGAGACCTCAGGATATTATTTTAAAAATTCAACAAACAGAAAGAACTCTGTGTCCTTGCCTGGCCCAAATGAGGAAGATATCATGTAGCGCATCCAACATTTATGCAATGTGTGTACGAAAACGATTCAGATGGATAATTGTAACCCTCCTCTAGGTAGCAAATAAAGAGATTTGCCCATGGCAGTGCGGCGGATCTGGGAATATGTTTAACCTTCGAATGCAAAATGATTATTATTACCCAGTAAAAATTCAAGGCATTCAAGCACGTATTCATTCGGTAGGTCTTACAGATTATACTTGGTCAAAAAAAGTCCCACAGCCTCATACATTTGAGAATGTCCCATATGAAGATGTCCTATGTAAAGGTGTCCCATACTTAGATGTCACAAGTGAAGATGTCACATTAGAGGATGTCACATAAAGATGTCCCATATGAAGATTTCCCATATGAAGATGTCCCATATCTAGATTTCCCATATGAAGATGTCCCATATCTAGATTTCCTATATGAAGATGTAACTATTCTGTGAAGTCCGACGTTGGAGGTTTCCTGGCAATCATGACATGTGTGGAGGAGCTCACAGAACCTGAGATGGGAATAGAAGAGACAATAAATCAGACATCGATCAGACATTTATCATGGATGACACATATTTCAGTGTATTCTGTCCTCTGATTATACAAAATTCGGAGTCACCGATGAGCGATGTCACCCCGTCCTACAACCAGTGTGTGATGGATGACCGAGAGACTCCATGTATGAGATTATATAGAGATCATATCAATGTATACATGGCAGAGACAGCTACATTATGACTGAAGGTATCCAATATATCATACGCTGAATGTATTACAGCCGGCATACAGGACAAGAGAAGTGGTACTGTGCAGAGTCCATACATACAGAATAAGAACAGATACCGAGAATTACACCCGACATACAGGACAAGAGAAGTAGTACTGTGCAGAGTCCATACATACAGAATAAGAACAGATACTGAGAATTACACCCGACATACAGGACAAGAGAAGTGGTACTGTGCAGAGTCCATACATACAGAATAAGAACAGATACTGAGAATTACACCCAGCATACAGGACAAGAGAAGTGGTACTGTGCAGAGTCCATACATACAGAATAAGAACAGATACCGAGAATTACACCTGACATACAGGACAAGAGAAGTAGTACTGTGCAGAGTCCGTACATACAGAATAAGAACAGATACTGAGAATTACACCCGACATACAGGACAAGAGAAGTGGTACTGTGCAGAGTCCATACATACAGAATAAGAACAGATACCGAGAATTACACCCGACATACAGGACAAGAGAAGTGGTACTGTGCAGAGTCCATACATACAGAATAAGAACAGATATCGAGAATTACACCCGACATACAGGACAAATGATGTGGTACTGTGCAGAGTCCAGATTTGGATACAGATATCTCCGGTTGGTACAGATCCAGCCTCTGATTGGGTGGGAGGGATAATCTGGCCGCTGTACAGATATTATTGATAATTATCCTCTATATCAATCAGTGATGGGACATTACAACCTCCAGCTATGGATCACTATGGAGACTCTGTGTGTAATTTACTAATGTCCTTCTACTAATAATTCTGAGCGTTACCCTCATTAGCGCTCATCTCATCTTGCCTGGATATTGTCAGAAGCGGCGGAGATGTCACTTAATCAGCGCTCAGTTCTGCTGATCAATAGAGAGAACAATAGAGTGTGGGAATTATAGATGGCGGGGGAGCGATACAATGTAGCATTGCGGAGGGTCATTACCAACCCAGAGACATCCAAGGCTGCTACATTCTATCAATGTTATCTTCATCATCATCATTATTATTAGCGGAGGATAAGCTCACCCATCCCGGTATAAAGAGGAGAATTACCTTGTAATTGTTAATTGTTATCTGCAAAAAATAACTACATTTCTCAAAGCTTTCATTATCTTGTTTTATAGACTTTGTAAGTCTCTGCCATCAATATACTAAGTTATTGTTGCCGGGTTTATTATTTCAATAAAATTGAACTCTGGTATTGCATTCTATCTTCTAATCTGAAATAGTTTACTCGGATTTCACAGCACACTGTAAAATATAAACAATTGTCTCAAGCCTTGCACATTGTCCATTCGGGTCACTGGCCTTCTAGTGCCACAATGACAACCACTTCAGGCCCTTTCAAACTTACGGAAAGCATTACAAACACTTCCTCTCTTCATTCCTTCCCTAGCAACCTTCTCAAGATCCCTTATAGATTTTGAAACCTTACGCATAGACCCAGGCCTGCTCTGACATTCCATATCCATTCTTTACGCCGATCTTTCCCTAACAAACAATTGCCCCAAGCCTCACACTTTGTTCAATCCTTTACTCATACCTTTGCTTACTAAACAATTGTCCCTAACCTCACCAAACAATTATCCCAAGTCTCACTGAACAATTATCCCAAGCCTCACCGAACAATTGTCTCAAGCCTTGCTGTCAGGTCACCTTGAGGCAAGGTGACAGGTGCACGCCGTAGGGATCAGGAGTGCACCGCATGGTTGTGGACCCTACGGCTGACTGCTGCAGACGGGGGACAGATCCCACCAGGGTTAGAGCGTAAGATTCCCTGGGGCGCAGAGTCTAAGAGCCAGCAGGTGTTCACCAGCGCCTCCAGTGGTGAGGATGGACTTGGCTGCAACTGGCTCCAGGTTGCGACCCCCAGGGTCCCCCAGCTCACACCCACAGTAGGCAACAGGAGGATAGGGATGGTGAGGGACAAAGCCAAGGTTGGGGCCACAAGCAGACAAGAATAGTCGGGTACACGCCAAAAGGTCAGGATCACAGGCAAACAGGGATAGTCAAGACACGCCAAAGTCGGTAACAGAAAACAGAAGCAGAGCACACGGCAGGGAACAGGAAGCTAACACACAAAGGAATACACAATGGTTGATCAGCACTGAGGCCTGCAGTGCACAGGTTAATATAGGGCTCCCTGATAGGGCCTGGGGTGGAGCCATGCTTAGAGGAGAGGTTATAAAAACCACCAGGTGGAAGTGGCTGGTCTCTTAGGCTGAAGACATGAGGGGAGGTAAGCAAACACAGGAAGATCACTGCATAACCATGACAGTACCCTCCCTCTTACGAGGCCTCCCCCTCCCCCACCTGGGTCCAGGCTTAAAGGGAAACTCCAGATGGAACCTCCTTAACAGACAGGGAGCAAAGACCTCAGGTGCAGTGATCCAAGACCTCCCCTCAGGACCCAACCCTTTCCAAAGTACGAGGTATTGAAGAATGTCTTTACGGAGCTGGGAATCCAAAACTTGACTAACCTCGTATTTTAGATTATCCTCAGAGACCGAAACAGAGGTAGGGAGAGGACTTGAGGACAAAAGGCTTTTTAGGAATGGGTAAGGGCATGAGAAGATCAGGAGTCTTAGCAGGGACCCCCACACCCTTAAAGATGAGCTGGGCATCCATAACAGGACCAATAGACTGGGCAGAGGTCAGTGGATCCCTGAGGTCATGTTGGTTAGAAAGTGACATGTCACAAGAGTCAAGCTGGGTAGCTGCAACACAAACAGAATGCAGGGAACCCTGAGAAAAAGATTGAAAACCCCTCTTGGCCGAATGAGATATTCTATCCAAAGGATGGATTGAGCCTCTTAAACGGGTTTGAACGGACATAGTAGCAGTAGGGTGAGGCCAGGTCACCGAAGGTGCTAAACAAGAAGCAGGAAGCTCATTGGGCATGGGCTGGACTGGCATAACTGGTGCAGGGGTCGACTGAATAGTATTGTCAGTTGTAGCGACCATCTCAATCGCATCACAGGGCATAGCAACTGTGGAACTTGCAGACAAGTTAGTGTCATGGTCGGTTCCGAGTTCCAGCAGCCCATGGAAGACTTACCCACAGTGTTGGTCCGTTGAGCGCTAATAGGTCTTCCCGGGCGCGCGTTAGCGCGAACGGACGCACGCGGGTGCAAGCAGGAACGATCGGGCGCACGCGGGTGCGCAAGGTTGCGAACGTGCGCACGCGGGTGCGCGGGGTCACGGACGGTTGCACGGTTTTACGTGGGCGCGAACGGGCACGCCGTGCGACCGTTCTTGGCGCCCAGAGGGCTTCTTAAGTGATTCATTCTAGTGGCCCGTTGCTGTCCTGTCTACAGCGTTCCTGAGAGTTGCCTCTGATTACCTGATTGTTCCTGTCTCTGATCTACTCGGCTTGTTCCTGATTATCCTGCTTGCTGCCAGCTCTGACCCTCGGACTTCCTGACTATTCTCCTGCCTCCTCCTTCGGTACTTCTGCTGCCAGCCCGTTGACGACCCGGCTTGTGTTTGACCCCGCTTCTGCCTGCTGTTCCAGTCTGTGTTCTGTGACCGCTGCTGCCTGCCTGCCAGCCGTTCCTGTGTGCTCACCTACACCTACTTGCTGCCAGCTGCTGACTTCCAGCCACTCCAGAACCACCTGCCTGTATCCACTGCTGTCTGACGCCAGTTCCTGGACCAGGCCCACCTACACGGACTTGGCACTTGTGCACTCTGCCCTCCAGAGCCCCTGTTCCCACTCTCAGGGGATCTCGAGCCAGAGGCTTACGAGAGGCCGCTCCCTGCACTCCGGGCTCCTTCCACCAGGTACGTGACAGTACAGGACAGCCATGTCCGAGCCCACGCAGGGAGCCTCTCCAATGGACGAACTTTGCCGCCATCTCGCAGGCCTCACCCAAGCAGTGAAGAGTTTACAGGAGGGTTACAGTCAACTGGAGGAACGGGTCCAGGCCCTGTCCACCTCCTCTCCTGCTACTTCCGGAACTTCTGCTACTCCTGCTGTAGTGATGCTGCCACCCGAACCCAGGGTGCCTACACCTGAGAGATTTTCCGGAGATCGAGGGAAATTCCGGGCTTTTCGGAACTCATGTGAACTGTTCTTTGCTCTACAGCCGAGGACCTTCTCCCTCGAGGCTACCAAGGTGGGCTATGTGATCTCTCTGCTAACCGGTGAACCTCAGTCTTGGGCCCACCGCCTACTAGAAAAGAAGGATCCCTCCCTTGAAACCTTGGACATCTTCTTCCAGGCCATGTCGCGGTTGTATGAAGATCCACAACTAACCGCCACCGCTGAAGCAGCCCTGCATTCGCTGCAGCAAGGTCGCCGACCTGTAGAGGACTACGTGTCGGAGTTCCGACGCTGGAGCTCCGACACAGACTGGAATAACGCGGCTTTACGCTATCAGTTCCGTATGGGCCTATCGGAACCGTTGAAGGACGAGCTCGCCCGAGTGGGCATTCCAGAGACTCTAGAAGCCTTGGTGGAACTGGCGATCCAAATAGACAGGCGGCTGAGAGAACGCCGCCTGGAGCGGTCCTCAACCACTTCTCGTCCGGTATGGATGCTTCCTCGGGTCCCCAGCTCTCCTCATCTCACCCCTCCTGCTGTCACCACGACAAGTCAAGACCTCCCTGAGCCCATGCAGCTGGGCTTACTCCGGCCTTCCTTAACGCCTGAAGAACGCCAACGCCGCCGGGATGGAAATCTCTGCCTCTACTGTGGAGGGTCTGGACACTTCGTGCGCAATTGCCCTGCTAAGCTCCGTAAGTCCCTCTCCGTATCTCCTGCCCTTACGTTAGACTGTCCTAGTGCTGCCTCCCATTTGACTGTGTCCATTTCCTTGCAGCTACCAGGAGGGAACGTCCAGACCAACGCCATTATTGACTCGGGAGCTTGCAGTGGCTTTATGGACCTAACCTTCGCCTCTAAACATAACATCCCTCTTCGGCCCAGGGCAAGGGGACTTTCTATACATCTGGCCGATGGTTCCACCCTCAAGTCCGGACCTGTAACCCAGCAGACTCAGCCCCTGTTAACCACTATTGCCGGGACCCATCAAGAATTACTCTGTCTGGACATTATTACTTCTCCCCTCTTCCCTATCATTCTCGGCATGCCCTGGCTGAGGGCACATAACCCCCTTGTTGACTGGACCACCGGGGAGTTAAGATTCCCCTCACCTTACTGCCTCCAGCACTGTTTGTCGGGAACTGACCAGGCCTCCTCTTCTTTGCTCTGCCTGGAAGTTGACGCAGAAACCCGCCAAATTGTACCATCTGCCTACCATGATTACCTGGACGTGTTTAGCAAAAAGGGTGCGGAGACCTTACCCCCTCACAGGCCATACGACTGTCCCATTGAATTACTTCCCGGGGCAGAAATTCCTTTTGGGAGAATCTTTCCGCTATCAGAGACTGAGTTGGTGACCTTGAAGTCCTACCTGGACGATAATCTCAGGAAGGGGTTTATACGTCCCTCTACTTCACCGGCGGGAGCAGGGATCTTTTTCGTGGAAAAGAAAGACCAGACCCTGCGCCCCTGCGTTGACTACCGGGCCCTTAACAAAATAACTATTAAGAATCGTTATCCCCTACCACTTGTGCCGGAGCTTTTCCAGAGACTGGGGTCAGCGGCAGTGTTTTCGAAACTAGATCTCCGGGGGGCCTACAATCTGGTCCGCATCCGTGATGGCGACGAGTGGAAAACTGCCTTTCGTACTCGCTTCGGGCACTTCGAGTACCTGGTCATGCCCTTCGGTTTATGCAACGCTCCCGCCACATTCCAGCACTTTATCAATGATATTTTCAGGGATTACCTAGACCTGTTCGTCATTACCTATTTGGACGACATCCTGATCTTCTCCTCCTCTCTGGCAGAACACCGGGAGCATGTCAGGAAAGTACTATCCCGACTTCGTCTGCACGGGCTATATGCCAAGCCGGAGAAATGTACCTTTGAGCAATCAAGTATTCAATTCCTGGGGCTGGTAATTTCTGTAGATGGCATCGAGATGGACCCTCAGAAAGTCTCCGCTATCCGTGATTGGCCCGCTCCCACTGACAGAAAAGGGGTCCAGCGTTTCGTGGGATTCGCAAATTTCTATAGGAAATTTATTAAAGGGTTTTCCACTATTATAGCCCCCATCACCAGACTGACCAGGCAGGGTCTGAAGTTTCAATGGTCCCCAGAGGCTCAGGAAGCCTTCTCTACCCTGAAGGACTTATTTGTGTCGGCTTCCATCCTCAAACATCCTGATCCGACCCGGCCCTATATCTTAGAGGTTGATGCCTCTGAGATTGCGGTTGGGGCGATTCTCTCCCAGAGACATGGGCCTAGGGCCCGCTTGCACCCAGTAGCGTTCTTCTCCCGCAAGCTAACCGAAGCAGAGGCAAATTATGATGTCGGAGATCGAGAGCTATTGGCCATTAAAGTGGCCCTTGAGGAATGGCGCTATCTGCTGGAGGGGGCTACACATCCAATCCTCATTTACACGGATCACAGAAACCTGGAATACTTGAAGTCCGCCAAGAGGTTGAAGCCACGCCAGGCCAGATGGGCTCTTTTCTTTTCCCGGTTTTTGTTCCACATAACTTATCGCCCGGGTTCCAAGAATACCAAACCGGACGCCCTGTCCCGAATGTTCAACGAGCCAGAGACCTCTCCACATCCGGATACCATCCTGACCTCAGGGAACTTTCTTCTTCTTCAAGCTGATTTGTTGTCCCTGATTAAGCAAGTCTCCGTTGGTGCCACTCCTCCACCTAACATCACACTTCTGGCTCAAGATGAACTTCTCTGGCATGAAGGCAAGATTTTTGTCCCCCAGGAGGCTCGGGTGCCAGTCCTCAGTGCATGCCATGACCACCCGTTGGCCGGCCATTTCGGTGCCCTCAAGACCACCGAATTGGTCCAGCGCACCTTTTGGTGGCTCCAGTTGAGATCCGACTGTAAAAGATACGTGGAGGCATGTGCCATTTGCATCCGTAATAAAAGCAGCAAGTCCAGGGCCTGGGGCCTGATGAAACCATTACCTGTTCCAGAGAGGCCTTGGCGGATGATTTCGATGGATTTCATCGTAGAGCTTCCTCCATCAGAAGGCTACTCCACAATCTTCGTGGCAGTGGATAGGCTAACCAAGATGGCCCACTTCTTGCCGATGAAGGGCACCCCTTCCGCTGCAGAGACCGCTGAGGTCTTTATTAAAGAAATCGTGAGGCTGCATGGTGTCCCCGCAAACATTATCTCGGATCGGGGTGTGCAGTTCACGTCCAAGTTCTGGATAGCACTCTGCAGGGCCTTGAAAATTGATCTCTGTCTCTCGTCTGCCTACCACCCACAGACCAATGGGCAAACAGAACGGACGAACCAGACGCTGGAGCAGTACCTGCGCTGCTTCTCGTCCTTTTCTCAGGACAACTGGGCTTCCTTGCTCCCGTTAGCGGAGTTCGCTTATAACAACTCCTTCCACTCTGCCACAAGTCAGTCTCCGTTCTTCGCCAATTACGGCTTCCACCCCTCATTCTTGTCCCAAGACCTGCCTGAAAGCCCGGTACCAGCAGTCCAGGAGAATATCGACTTCTTTAGTGCCAACAACAAACTTCTGCAGGAGACCATGGCAAAGACCCAAAGACATAATAAAGAAGTCTTTGACAGGAGGAGAAGGGGGGAGCTTGAACTCAAGGTTGGGGACCAGGTGTGGCTCTCCACGTTGAATCTAAAGATGGCCTGCCCTACTAAGAAGTTGGGACCAAGGTTTGTGGGTCCCTTCCCAATTGTAAAGAAAATAAACGATGTAGCATTTGAGCTGAAACTGCCAGAGTCGTTCCGGATTCACCCCGTATTCCATGTGGCGTTACTCAAGCCAGCCGTCCCGGATCCCTTTGTCAGTCGGAGGATTGTCCCACCTGAACCTGTGATCGTCGACGGTGAAGTCGAGTACGAGGTGGAGTCTATCTTGGACTGCAGGCGTAGACGGAATCAAGTTCAATTCCTGGTAAAGTGGAAAGGGTACGGACCTGAAGAGAATTCTTGGGAACCTGAATCCAACATTCATGCCAGGAGATTGATTCTCGCCTTCAGAAGGGCCCATCCTAGTAAAATGGCCCAATTGGGCATCCGGAGGCTGCCCCTTGGGGGGGGCAATGTCATGGTCGGTTCCGAGTTCCAGCAGCCCATGGAAGACTTACCCACAGTGTTGGTCCGTTGAGCTCTAATAGGTCTTCCCGGGCGCGCGTTAGCGCGAACGGACGCACGCGGGTGCGAGCAGGAACGATCGGGCGCACGCGGGTGCGCAAGGTTGCGAACGTGCGCACGCGGGTGCGCGGGGTCACGGACGGTTGCACGGTTTTACGTGGGCGCGAACGGGCACGCCGTGCGACCGTTCTTGGCGCCCAGAGGGCTTCTTAAGTGATTCATTCTAGTGGCCCGTTGCTGTCCTGTCTACAGCGTTCCTGAGAGTTGCCTCTGATTACCTGATTGTTCCTGTCTCTGATCTACTCGGCTTGTTCCTGATTATCCTGCTTGCTGCCAGCCCTGACCCTCGGACTTCCTGACTATTCTCCTGCCTCCTCCTTCGGTACTTCTGCTGCCAGCCCGTTGACGACCCGGCTTGTGTTTGACCCCGCTTCTGCCTGCTGTTCCAGTCTGTGTTCTGTGACCGCTGCTGCCTGCTGCCTGCCTGCCAGCCAGCCGTTCCTGTGTGCTCACCTACACCTACTTGCTGCCAGCTGCTGACTTCCAGCCACTCCAGAACCACCTGCCTGTATCCACTGCTGTCTGACGCCAGTTCCTGGACCAGGCCCACCTACACGGACTTGGCACTTGTGCCCTCTGCCCTCCAGAGCCCCTGTTCCCACTCTCAGGGGATCTCGAGCCAGAGGCTTACGAGAGGCCGCTCCCTGCACTCCGGGCTCCTTCCACCAGGTACGTGACAGTTAGTCTGGCTGTGCGTCCAAGGGAAATTAGGGACAGGCAAAGGTAAATGGTTATGCGAACTGGAGTGAATGATCGACTCAGGTTCATAGGTGGGCCCCTCATCCAGAGTACCACATGACCTAGAGAGTGCAGTCTGACTATTGCAGGACGCATCCCAGAGATCGCTATATACAGCGGGAAGAGCAGAAGATACTGGCATGGTGGTAACAGGAAATTTCTCCTTTGGGGTACCCTTGAGTAGGCAGGAAGAGGAACAGGAGGAACCCCAAGCCAGGACCTGACCGGCAGACCAGTCAACGTGTGGAGAATGGAGTCGTAACCAAGGAAGACCTAATATGATAGGAGATGAAGCCTTAGGTAAGACAAGGAAGGATATCCACTCCTGGTGGAGTGTCCCTACTGACATCTTAACAGGAAGAGTCTGGAAGCGGATAGGGCCCCCTGGGAGAACAGTGCCATCAATCGCCAAGACCACAAATGGCGTTGTAAGGGGCAAAAGGGTAAGTCTCATGGAGGATGCAGTTTCCCAATCCATGAAATTGGCAGCGGCTCCGGAATCCAGATGTGCTGAGACCAAACGAGAGGAAGCACCGACATGAAGGAACACGGAAAGGAGAAGACGAGAAGGTGAAGGTGATATTTCAGGGTCTAATACTCCACCTTCCAGATGTATTAGCCCTGAGCGGTTTTCCAGACAAAGAGAACAAGTATCACGGAAATGACCTTTGGCCCCACAATAGAGGCATAGGCCCTGAGTTCTGCGCCTAGCACGTTCTTCGGGCGATAACTTTGTCCGGCCCAACTGCATAGGTCCCTCAGCAGGCAGGGGGTGCTCCTCGGATCGAAGAGAAGGGACTGGGGGCTCAGGCTGCCTAAAGAACGGGGAGTGCTGGCGTCTTTTTTTCCAGGGCCCTCTCCTGAAAGCGAATATCGATCTGGTTACACAAGGTGATGACACTGTCCAGATCAGCAGGAAGGGATCTTCCTGCTAATTCATCCTTCACTCTATCAGAGAGGTCATGTAAAAAGGTTGCAACTAGGGCCTCATTATTCCAGCTCAATTCAGCTGTGAGGATACGGAACTGAAGAGCATACTGTCACACAGACGCGGACTCTTGACGGAGACGTAAAAGAGCGCTAGCCGCTGAGGAGACATGACCCGGTTCCTCGAAGATATTCCGAAAAAGTTTCAAGAAATCAGACAGGCTAGAAACCACTGGATCATTCAGTTCCCACAGAGGGGCGGCCCAAGCTAACGCCTCGCCGGACAGGAGGGATAAAATATATGCGACTTTTGCCCGATCGGACAGGAAGTTTTGGGGCAGAAGTTCAAAATGAATTGTGCACTGGCTAAGGAACCCCCTGCAAGCCTTGGAGTCCCCAGAGAAACGGATCGGAGCTGGTAGTTGTAATGAATGTGTGGCTGCGACTGATGCGATAGGTGCAGCGGCAGATAGCGGTTGAGGTTGTTGAACCGGGGGTCCTAATGAGGCCTGAACCTGTTCAACACGGGATGCCAAATCCTGAAGGAATCGCATCACCTGGGTCTGATGCGATTCTTGGGTCTCAAGTCGCCGAACTAAGCTCTGCAATGGATCATCTGCAGGAAGCGGCACGTCAGCCGGGTCTATGGCTGATCAAACTGTCAGGTAACCTTGAGGCGAGGTGACAGGTGCACACCGTAGGATCAGGAGTGCACCGCATGGTTGTGGACCCTACGGCTGACTGCTGCAGACGGGGGACAGATCCCACTGGGGTTAGAGCATAAGATTCCCTGGGGCGCGGAGTCTAAGAGCCAGCAGGTGTTCACCAGCGCCTCCAGTGGTGAGGATGGACTTGGCTGCAACTGGCTCCAGGTTGCGACCCCCAGGGTCCCCCAGCTCACACCCACAGTAGGCAACAGGAGGATAGGGATGGTGAGGGACAAAGCCAAGGTCGGGGCCACAAGCAGACAAGAATAGTCGGGTACACGCCAAAAGGTCAGGATCACAGGCAAACAGGGATAGTCAAGACACGCCAAAGTCGGTAACGGAAAACAGAAGCAGCGCACACGGCAGGAAACAGGAAGCTAACACACAAAGGAATACACAATGGTTGATCAGCACTGATGGCCTGCAGTGCACAGGTTAATATAGGGCTCCCTGATAGGGCCTGGGGTGGAGCCATGCTTAGAGGAGAGGTTATAAAAACCACCAGGTGGAAGTGGCTGGCCTCTTAGGCTGAAGACGTGAGGGGAGGTAAGCAAACACAGGAAGATAACTGCATAACCATGACACTTGCATTTTGTTCATTTGGGTCAATGGCCTTCTATTGAAACACTGAAGATCTTCTCAGGCCCTTTTGACCCTAACTTATGGAAAGCATTACTTTCTCTTCCATTACTTTCCTCAACAACCTTTTGAAGACCCTTTAGAGATTTTTAAACCTTATGCACAGACCCAAGTCCACTTTGACAATCCTTATCCATCCTTTACTCTTTACATTACATTTCCCTACTAAACAATTATCCCAAGCCTCACCAAACAATTATCCCAAGCCTCACCAAACAATTATCCCAAGTCTCACCAAACAATTATCCCAAGTCTCACCAAACAATTATCCCAAGTCTCACCAAACAATTGTCCCAAGCCTCACCAAACAATTATTCCAAGTCTCACCAAACAATTATTCCAAGTCTCACCAAACAATTATCCCAAGTCTCACCAAACAATTATCCCAAGTCTCACCAAACAATTGTCCCAAGCCTCACCAAACAATTGTCCCAATCCTCAACGAACAATTATCCCAAGCCCCACCAAACATTTGTCTCAAGTCTTGCATTTTGTTCATTTGGGTCAATGGCCTTCTATTGCAACATGTTACTCTTTACATTACATTATGTTTCCCTACTAAACAATTGTCCCAAGCCTCACCAAATTATCCCAAGCCTCACCAAACAATTATCCCAAGTCTCACCAAACAATTATCCCAAGTCTCACTGAACAATTATCCCAAGTCCCACCAAACAATTGTCCCAAGCCTCACCGAACAATTGTCCCACGCCTCACCGAACAATTGTCCCAAGCCTCACCAAACAATTATTCCAAGTCTCACCAAACAATTATTCCAAGTCTCACCAATTATGCCAAATCCCACTGAACAATTATCCCAAGCCCCACCAAACAATTGTCTTAAGCCTCAGTGAACAATTGTCCCAAGCCTCACTGAACAATTGTCCCAATCCTCAACAAACAATTGTCTCAAGTCTCACCAAACAATTATTCAAAGCCTCACAGAACAATTATCCCAAGCCTCACCGAACAATTATCCCAAGCCCCACCAAACATTTGTCTCAAGTCTTGCATTTTGTTCATTTGGGTCAATGGCCTTCTATTGCAACATGTTACTCTTTACATTACATTATGTTTCCCTACTAAACAATTGTCCCAAGCCTCACCAAACAATTATCCCAAGTCTCACCAAACAATTATCCCAAGTCTCACTGAACAATTGTCTCAAGCCTCACCAAGCAATTGTCCCAAGCCTCACCAAACAATTGTTCCAAGCCTCACCAAACAAATGTTCCAAGCCTCACCAAACAATTGTTCCAAGCCTCACCGAACAATTGTTCCAAGCCTCACCAAACAATTGTTCCAAGCCTCACCAAACAATTGTTCCAAGCCTCACCGAACAATTGTTCCAAGCCTCACCAAACAATTGTTCCAAGCCTCACCAAACAATTGTTCCAAGCCTCACCAAACAATTGTTCCAAGCCTCACCAAACAATTGTTCCAAGCCTCACCAAACAATTGTTCCAAGCCTCATCAAACAATTGTCCCACGCCTCACCAAACAATTGTTCCAAGCCTCACCAAACAATTGTTCCAAGCCTCACCAAACAATTGTTCCAAGCCTCACCAAACAATTGTTCCAAGCCTCATCAAACAATTGTCCCACGCCTCACTGAACAATTGTCAAAAGCCTCACCGAACAATTGTTCCAAGCCTCACCAAACAATTGTCTCAAGCCTCACCGAACAATTATCCCAAGCCTCACTGAACAATTATCCCAAGCCCCACCAAACATTTGTCTCAAGCCTTGCATTTTGTTTATTTGTGTCAATGGCCTTCTATTGCAATTTGCAACACTGAAGAATTCCTCAAGTTCTTTCAGCCTGAACTTATGGAAACCTTACAGTTCAGGTACTTCTGCTTATCACTACTTTCCCCAGCAACCTTCTCAAGAACCTTTAGAGCAGCCATTCTCAACCAGGGTTCATTGGAACCCTAGAATTCCTCCAGAATGTGTTAGGGGTTCCTTGAGCTGTAGCTAATTGGCCTTCCATCTGATAGTGCCATTATACATCAAGGTCCATCACTACTTAGCAGAGCCAGTAGCATGATATAAATTTTCTTTAAAGCTTTCTGCAATAGTGGCATTTTAACCACCACTTTAAGGGGAATATTCTTTTCACTGACAACCAATGTAGGAGGTATTTTTATAATGACCCCCAATTGAATATTTTAGCAGTGGTTCCCTGAGGCAAGACAATGATTTCAATGGTTCCTTTGGAATAATAAAAGGTTGAGAAATAACACTTAAGAGATTTGAAAAGCTTATGTGGTGTTGTGGTGCCTGTGCAGTTCTTGGCTGTGTTTAAAAAGGTCTGACACAGATTAGCCCCATGATGCAGCCTCTTACCGTGTGACACTGGATACAAAGTTCCAATGTTGCAATATGATCACTAAGGTAGAGAAAACTGAGGAAATGATCCACCCTGCCTGCAATAGACTGATGACATCATCTCACCCTAGGCAAAGTCACTGACTAGAGCTCTAGGGTGGCTCTTTAATATCATTTTTTGTGAAAATGATACTGTTGCTATAAATTGTGGCATGTCACGAATTACAGTAGAAGAAATTCCTTCAGACTTATGGAGTTACTGACAGGTCCACTGTAAACACATGATACCCTTACTTCCAACGACATGTCCAGTTGACACACACACTACGGCAGGTGAACATCAGGGGATGCATGCTGGAAGACCGGACTCATACGTTTGTATGAGATTTTTTATTAAAAGCCACATGTTTAGGGCCTGAGGCTCTAATTGGCTTAAAAAGGGTTGGGCTCGGGGCGCAATGCACCCACCCACTGGTGACAAGGCTCGGGGCGCAATGCACCCACCCACTGGTGACAATTGCGAATCAATATTGTGAGTGTGGGGGGACCGTGCCATGGAGAGGTGAGTGTGGGGGGACCATGCCATGGAGGGATGAGTGTAGGGGGATCATGCCATGGAGGGATGAGTGTGGGGGGACCGTGTCATGGAGAGGTGAGTGAGGGGGGGACCATGCCATGGAGAGGTGAGTTCGGGGGGACTGTGCCATGGAGAGGTGAGTGTGGGGGGACCATGCCATGGAGGGATGAGTGTGGGGGGATCATGCCATGGAGGGATGAGTGTGGGGGGACCATGTCATGGAGAGGTGAGTGCGGGGGGGACCATGCCATGGAGAGGTGAGTTCGGGGGGACTGTGCCATGGAGAGGTGAGTGCGGGGGGATTGTGCCACGGAGAGGTGAGTGCAGGAGGAATCTGCTGTTGAGGGGTGAATGTGGACCTGGGGGGGTTTGTTTGCCACCCCCCCCAAAAAAAAGTTTAGCACCAGCTGCCACTGGTAAAAATACACTTACGTTCTTTGTGCATGCGTTGGACTAATGGCCCCCAATGTTGTGGAATTGTTTTGGGGTTTCTTAGACCCCATTTAGTTGATCAGATTCATGGGCATAATTGCATGATTCTGCCCGCGATTCCATATTGTACAAAAGTTCTAATGGCACCCCAAATGCAAGAAAAACCCCCTATGCAGTTTAAGGTTAAACCGTGTGGCCCCGTGTCTCCTTACATTCCCTTGTCATTCCCTGAGACATTAAGTTTCCTGAGACAATAGTTTCCCACTAAGGATGAGCCGAACACCCCCAGGTTTGGTTCGCACCAGAACCTGCGAACAGACCTAAACTTCGTGTGAACTTTAGAACCCCATTAAAATGTATGGGACTCGAACGTAAAAAATCAAAAGTGATCATTTTAAAGGCTAATATGCAAGTTATTGTCCTAAAAAGTGTTTGGGGACCCGGCTCCTGCCCCAGGGGACATGGATCAATGCAAAAAAAAGTTTTAAAAAGGACCGTTTTTTTGGGAGCAGTGATTTTAATAATGCTTAAAGTGAAACAATAAAAGTGTAATATTCCTTTAAATTTCGTACCTGGGGGGTGTCTATAGTATGCCTGTGAAGGGGCGCATGTTTCCCGTGATTAGAACTGTCCCTGCACAAAGTGTCATTTCTGCAGGAAAAAAAGTAATTTAAAAGAACTTGCGGCTATAATGAATTGTCAGCTCCCTGTAATACAGAGAACAGTCATTGAAAGTCATTGATAAAAAAAATAAATAAAAAAAAGCGTGGGGTTCCCCCAAATTCAATTACCAGGCCCTTCAGGTCTGGTATGGATATTAACCACTACAATACAGGGCACTTTCGCCCCCTTCCTTCCCAGCCCAATTTTCAGCTTTCATCGCTCTAGCGCTTTCAGTGACAATTGCGCGGTCATGCTACACTGTACCCAAATTAAATTTTTATCATTTTGTTCCACAAATAGAGCTTCATTTTGGTGGTATTTATTCACGACTCCGTTTTTTATTTTTTGCAATATAAGCGCAAAAAAGCGGAAATTTGGAAAAAAAACAATATTTTCTTTTTTCTATTTTAAAAGAAATCCAATAAAATCAAATTTTGTCATAAATTTAAGCCAAAATGTATTCTGCTACATGTTTTTGGTAAAAAAAATTCCGTTAAGTGTATAATAATTGGTTTGTGTGATCACGGACATATGTACACAAATGATCATGTACAGATATGTGCAGGTGATCACGTACATATGTGTGCAGGTGATCACGTACATATGTGTGCACATAATCATTGGGACAAGTGATTTTAGTGGGACATATGTGGGGGACATGTTTTTATTATTAGGGACATGTGTTTTTATTTTTTGGGGACATGTATGTTTTGGGGACATGTGTGTTATGGGGACATATGTGGGGACTGTGTTTACACTGTGTGGTGTGTTGTGTGTGTACACTAGACTGAAGATCAGTGAGTAAAAAGCTGTAAAAAACAGCTCATACTCACTGATCATCAGCCAGCTGCAGCAATCTGCTCTCCTCTCCTCAGCGATGACTTCTGTGTGAGGAGAGGAGGAGCCGATTGCCTAGCAACCGGCTGTTTGTTTACATCACATGACGGCCGTGATTGGACACGGCCGTCATGTGATCAGGAGGGCCAATCACAGAGCCCTCCTGCCGATCTGAGATGCGCCGTGTCCCGGTGACACGGGCGCATCGGGATCGCGCCGCTGCGCGGGCACGCGCGCGCGCGATCCCGCTCCTCCTGATGGACGTTCCTGAACGTCCTATGAGGAGTAGACGGCTCCCACCCGGCCGTATATGTGCATTGGCCGGGTGGGAAGTGGTTAAGGGGAACCCTGCATCAAATTTTTAAAAAAAATGACGTGGGGTTCCCCCCAAATATCTGGTATGGATTTTAAGGGGAACTCCACGTCAAATTAAAAAAAAAATGGTGCGGAGTTCCCCCCAAAAATCCATACCAGACCCTTTATCCGAGCACGCAACCTGGCAGGCTGCAGGAAAAGAGGGGGGGACGAGAAAGAGCCCCCCCCCCCCTCCTGAACCGTACCAGGCCACATGCCCTCAACACACTGGGATCACCATTGAGATATATGTAAATCACTATCAAACCCCGTCTTCTTCTCCAGGGAAAATAAACTTAGCGCTTGTAATCATTCCTCGTAATTAGGATCCTCAAGTCCCCATATTAATTTTGTTGCCATTCTCTGGACTCTCTCCACCTCCAGCACATCCCTCCTGAGGACTGGTGGCCAGAACTGGACGGAATACTCCAGATGTGGCCAAACCAGAGCTTTAAAAAGTGGCAGAATAATCAAATTTTATCTCTGGAGTACATTTTCCCTTTTTATTGAATGCTAATACTCTGCTGGCTTTGTTTGCATCAGCTTGGCATTTCTCAAATAAATGGTATGGCTCCAAGAACACACTCCATAAAAGGTGATGCAGGAGCATTCCCCGATGTGAACGGGATCTTAAAGGGCCAGTGATCCCAAATAATGGGCATGGGGGTTGGGGTTAGGTGTCACTGGTCACCAAAAAGTGGAAGAAGAATTATACCCAGTCTAAATTGTAATTCTGGCTATACACCTATCTAGCCATAAAACTGCCCCCCCCCCCCCCCAACACTTGTGCTAACCTGTGTAAGAAAGATCATGTGATCCCCTGTGTCGGCCGTTGACAGCTGCAGGGGAGAGGCGAAAGCTCTCTGACAATGGGTGGTAAAGCCTGGAGCGGTGATGTCCCCCATAGGCTCACATGTCCCAGCCTCTCGCCCCTGCAGCTACCATTGCCTGGCACAAGGGAGCCGGATCACATGACCAGAGCAGGCTAATAATAAGTATATACAACACATCTTTCTTAAACTAATTAGTTAGTATAGGTCTTATGCCCCGTACACACGAGCGGAATTTCCGTCGGAAAAATCTTGGATGGTTTTTCCGACGGAATTCCGCTCAAGCTTGGTTTGCATACACACGGGTCACACAAAAGTCCGCTGAACCTTCGACCGTCAAGAACACCGTGACGTACAACACCACGACGAGCTGAGAAAATGAAGTTCAATGATTCCGAGCATGCGTCGAATAGTTTCCGAGCATGCGTAGGAATTTTGCGCGTCGGAATTGGTACAGACGATCGGAATTTCCGATCTGACCTTTTTCAGACCGAAAAATTGAGAACCTGCTCTCAATCTTTTCCTGGCGGGAATTCGGCCAACAAAAGTCCCATGGAGCGTACACACCCTTGCATTTTCCGACCAAAAGCTCTCATTGGTCTTTTGCTGGCCTAATTTCCGATCGTGTGTACGTGGCATCAGTGGGGGGGGGGGGGGCGCACATCACAGATTTACCAATCTAGGTAATGAGTCTCTGAGAGAGTCTCTTTACCAAATGATCAGCCGTGTCCAATCACGGCTGATCTCAGTGTAAACAGGAAGAGTCGCTGATCGGCTTTTCCTCACTCGTGTCTGTCAGACGCTCGTAAAGGAGAGCTGATCGGCTGCTCCCCTGAAAGGGGGGGTCTGTGCTGATTGATTATCAGCGCAGCCCCCTGAGGATGTCACCAGGGACACCACCAGGACCACGAGGGATGCCCACCATTAGTCATCACCAGGTATGCCACCCATGGCCACCAGGGATGTCAATCAGTGCTCACAATGGATGCCAATCAGTGCCCACAATGGATGCCAATCAGTGCCAAACAATAATGCCTGCCAATCACTGATGCCCATCAGTACCATCCATTAGTGTACATCAGTGTCACCCAACAGTGCCCATCCATGCCACCTATTAGTGCCCATCCATGCCACCTATCAGTGCCCAGTGCCGCCTTTCAGTACACATCAGTGCCACCTATATGTATCTATCAGTGCCACTTGTCAGTGCCACCTATCAGTGCCCCATCAGTGCCACCTCATCGGTGCCCAGTGCCGCCTTATCAGTGCCCGTCACCGCATATTAGTGCCCATCAGTGCCCATCTGTGCCACCTCATCGGTGCCCAGTGTCGCCTTATCAGTGCCCGTCACTGCAGCCCCATCAGTGAAGGAGAAAACGTACTTATTTACAAAGTTTTGTAACAGAAACAAAAAAGAAACTTTTTTTCAAAATGTTCAGTCTTTTTTTTATTTGTTTAGCAGAAAATAAAAATCCCGGAGGTGATCAAATATCACCAAAAGAAAGCTCTATTTGTGGGAACAAAATTATAAAAATGTAGTTTGGCTACAGTGTAGCACGAGCGCGCGATTGTCATTCAAATTGCGACAGCGCTGAAAGCTGAAAATTGGTCTGGGCAGGAAGGTGTATAAGTGCCCGGTACTGAAGTGGTTAAGGTTAGTTAGGTGCATAGCCGGAATAGCCGGAATTCCACTTTAAGAATAATCGTAACAAGAAATTTAGCACCTAGATCCCCACTTGCACAATCTAAATGGATTTCTGCAGACAGACGTAGGGTCCAGGTGGATGTCCCTGGGAGTTCCGCTCCGGAATGGATTGGGTGGCGTGGTGAGAGGTCGGATTATTGCTGACAGAATATCCGGATGAGCTGCGACAGGTAAAATGGGAATTTTATGGTCCCGTCTCTCTGCTGACCCTCTCGGGGGCGATGGAAATGTCAGAAATCTTTATGTGGAATCATAAAACGTTCTCTTTTCTGACGTGGAAACAATTTCTTCCTTTTATCTCCTCATGTGGACAAACTCCGAGTGCCAAATCTGCAGATATTGATCCCAGGGAGGAGATGAGGTTTTCAACATCCGCCGTCCCAGGGGTCCTCTTGGCACCATCTTGGAGAAGAACACAGCAGGGAGGCCGGCCGACTAATATGACTGCATTTTATAGTTGCCAACGTTGCCATAAAAATACGGGCGTTTGAAAAACAAAGTCATGATGGGCAACGCTTATATCAATTCTTACTGCCAATTTTGGCAAAATCCTAGACAGTGTTGTACAGTGATACAAAATCTGCTACCACTGCAGCCATATTTAGTGGCTAGCTGCAGTTTTCTGCTCTAGAGGTTTAAACAGAAGGTACCAAAACCACAGCTTTTCCACTGCTGACTCCCAACAAAAGTGTAAAGGATGAGACAAGATCCCTGCTGGGTCTTCCAGCACTCCTAGGACTCCAGTATTCACAGGATCCAGGCTTGGTTTTCCAGGACTCCTAGGACCTTGAGCAATCGCAGGATCCATGCTGAGTCTTCCAGGAGTCCTTGGAGCTCCATGACTCACAAGATCCCTGTTGGGTCTTCCTGGACTCCTAGGATCTCTAATACTCACAGGATCCATGCTGGTTCTTCCAGGACTCCTAGGAGCTCCATGACTCACAAGATCCCTGCTGGGTCTTCCAGGACTCCTAGGACCTCCAGTACTCACAGGATCCATGCTGGATCTTCCAGAACCCACTCACAGGATCCATGCTGGGTCTTCCAGGACTCCTAGGAGCTCCATGACTCACAAGATCCCTGCTGGGTCTTTAAGGACTCCTAGGACCTCCAGTACTCACAGGATCCATGCTGGATCTTCCAGAACCCACTCACAGGATCCATGCTGGGTCTTCCAGGACTCCTAGGAGCTCCATGACTCACAAGATCCCAGCTGGGTCTTCAAGGACTCCTAGGACCTCCAGTAATCACAGGATCCATGCTGGGTTTTCCAGAACCCGCTCACAGGATCCATGCCGGGTCTTCCAGGACTCCTAAGTCCTAAGACCTCCAATACTCACAGGATCCGTGCTGGGTCTCCCAGGACTCCTAGAACATCCAGTACTCAAAGGATCCATGTCAGGTCTTCCAGGATTCCTAAGACCTCCAGTACTCACAGGATCCCTGCTGGGTCTTCCAGGACTCCTAGGACCTCCAGTACTCACAGGATCCATGTCAGGTCTTCCAGGACTTCTAGGATCTCCAGTACTCACAGGGTCAATGCCAGGTGTTCCGGGACTCCTAGGACCTCCAGTACTCACAGGGTCAATGCCGGGTCTTCCAGGACTTCTAGGACCTCCAGTACTCACAGGGTCAATGCCAGGTTTTCCGGGACTCCTAGGACCTCCAGTACTCACAGGGTCAATGCCGGGGGTCTTCCAAGACTTCTAGGACCTCCAGTACTCACAGGGTCAATGCCAGGTCTTCCGGGACTCCTAGGACCTCCAGTACTCACAGGGTCAATGCTGGGTCTTCCAGGACTCTTAGTGCAATCTGTTTCATTACAAATGAAAAATAGGATAAAATTTTCATTATTCTGAGACTTAGATGCATCCGAGTCGCCGAATCACAATAGTAACGAACTTCAAGTAATCTAAAATAAATTATAACGAAACAAATTTAATGCATAGCAAATGATCCGAATTGCTTTGTATTTATGTTGTTTTTATTTTGCATTAATATTTTGTGTTATCATAAAAAATGTGCTACATATGAAATGGAAACATATCGCAATAAATACAGTACGTTTTAGAAAAATAAAATTAAACAATTCCTCCTACTTACTGTGTTTGGGTTGGATGGAGGTGGAGCCATCAGAATCTCTACATCATAAAATAACGATAAATCCATTCTTTTGGACGTGCCTGACTCCAGTCAAGATCGTCCAGCATACTCCATTTCTCTTCATAGGTTGAAATAGCAGGGATGCATAATGCCGCGTACACACGATCGGACTATCTGGCGGACAATCCACCCATGTGTGGGCTCCGGTGGACTCCGGCGTCGAGTCAACATCTCAAGGAAGAAGAAGAGAAGGCGGAGGCAGCGACAGAAGACCGGGCCACCGCTAGTAAAAGAGCTGGAAGAAGAAAGCGGAGGCCCGGCAAGAAGAACCGAAGAGGGGGACAGGACCCCCGAAGTCGGAAGAAGAGGCGGTGGCGACAGAAGACCGGGCTACCGCTAGTAAAAGAGCTAGGAGAAGAAAGCCTAGGCCCGGCAAGAAGAAACAAAGTGGGGGACAAGACCCCAAAGAGGGGGACAAGACCCCTGAAGTCGGAAGAAGACCCCCGGGCGGCGGCGGTGACGAAGAAGAAGAAAGCCGGGCTCCTCCGCTAGTAAAAGAGCTAGCAGAAGATAGCGGAGAAGTCTGGTGAGAAGACCCCCTGAGAAGGAAGAAGACCCCCGGAGCTGTGCAATAAATTATTTTAAAACCTTGTGTTGTGTTTTATTTACATTTTTTTCACCAGGTGAATGGGTAGGGGTACATTGTACCCCATACTCATTCACATAGGGTGGGGGGCGGTATCTGGGGGACCCCTTATTAAAGGGGGCTCCCGGATTCCGATAAGCCCCCCACCCGCAGACCCTGACAACCAACGGCCAGGGTTGTCGGGAAGAGGCCCTTGTCCTCATCAACATGGGGACAAGGTGCTTTGGGGTGGGGGGGTCGCAGGGCCCCCCTTCCCCAAAGCACCCCCCCATGTTGAGGGCACGTGGCCTGGTACGGCTCAGGAGGGGGGCGCTCGCTCGTCCCCACCCCCTTTCCTGACCGGCCAGCCTGCGTGCTCAGATAAGGGTCTGATATGGATCTTGGGGGGGACCCCCACGCTGTTTTTTAGGCGTAGGGCTTCCCCTTTAAGTCCATACCAGGTGACGGTGCCGGTGAGGAGTCCATCTCGCCGCCGAAGGCGGCAACATTGACTTCCTTCGCTAGTCCCGTCTACCTGGAGCCACGTTCAAAATGAACGGACTTTCCTCCATGTGTGGGCAAGTCTGTTCATTTCTACAGGCCGGCCATAGTCCAATGGTTTGTCCGCCGGAAAAGTCCGGTCGTGTGTGGGCAGGTCCGCTCGTTTTGAAGTCCGGCGGACCTCCGCTTCAAAGTCCGGAGGTTTGTCCGCTGGACTAAGTCCACCAGATAGTCCGATCGTGTGTACGCAGCATTAGTCTCCTGAATTAAGGCATTAAACTGAATATAGCCGATCTTTCGAAATAACGTCTGAAAATACTAATCGATTTGGAACAAGGAATGTATGAAATGAATTCTGAAAACGGATCATTCCAACAAAACCAATAGGACTGAATGAAATGATTAAAGCGGGAGTCCGCCGGGAGTCCGCGTTTTTTTTTTTTTTTAAAAGCCAGCAGATACAAATACTGCAGCTGCTGACTTTTAAAATAGTGACACTTACCTGTCCAGCGCGCCTGCGATGTCGGCACCCGAAGCCGATCTCTAGATCGTCTCTCGGGTGCTGCCGCCGCCATCTTAGGTATGGGAATCAGGAAGTGGAGCCTTTCGGCTTCATTTCCCGGTTCCCTACTGCGCATGCGCGAGTCGTGCTGCGCAATAAGGATGGTACCCGCTGCCTCTGGGATCCGTGTGTTTCCCAACAGGCAGCGGGGGACTTTCAGAAAGGGGCGTAATCTACGCCCCTTTCCGCAGAGAGCTATCCCGGAAGTGGGTGCAGATACCTGTACTGTACAGGTACCTGCACCCCCCTCCCCCCTGAAAGGTGCCAATTGTGGGGCCGGAGGGGGGGAGGATTCCAATGAGCGGAAGGTCCACTTTAGGGTGGACCTCCGCTTTAACCACTTAAGGACCGAGCCTCTTTCTGAGATTTGTTGTTTGCAAGTTAAAAAAACGTTTTCCTTTGCTAGAAAATTACTTAGAATCCCCAAACATTGTACATTTTTTTTTCTAACACCCTAGAGAATAAAATGGCGGTCGTTGCAATATTTTCTGTCACACCGTATTTGCGTAGCGATCTTACAAGTGCACTTTTTTTGGAAAAAAATAAAAAATGTTATTAAAAAATAAGACAACAGTAAAGTTAGCCCAATTTTTTTTTATATTGTGAAAGATAATGTTATGCTGAGTAAATTGATGCCCAACATGTCACGCTTCAAAATTGCGCCCGCTTGTGGAATGGCGATAAACTTTTACCCTTAAAAATCTCCATAGGCGACGTTTAAAAAAATTCTACAGGTTGCATGTTTTGCATTACAGAGGAGGTATAGGGATAGAATTATTGTTCTCGCTCTACCGATCACGGCGATACCTCACATGTGTGGTTTGAACACCGTTTTCATATGCAGGCGCTGCTCACGTATGTATTTGCTTCTGCACGCGAGCTCGGTGGGATGGGGCGCGTTTACATTTTTTCTTATTTATTTTACCTTTTATTTTTTTATTTTTACACTGTTCTTTAAAAAAAAAAAAAAAGTAAATAAATAAAATGGTGTCACTTTTATTCCTATTGCAAAGAATGCAAAAATGTAATAGAAAAAAAAACATGACATGACAAAAAAGACTTCAGATCCAGTGGCGTTGCTAGGCAGGTGCGGGGGGTGCGGGCCGCACCCAGGTGACACCCGCCAGAGGGGTGACACCCGTGGGTAACGCCACCGCTGCACTGTCCCACACCGCGGCTGTTTCCCTCAGCGTGGAGCGAAGCCGCCTCCCCCTCCTGTCTGTTTACATCCACAGAGGAGGAGGAGCCGAGGTTGAGGGGGACACACCGCTGCTGTTCTGCTGTTCTGAGGTATAACAAACAAAAGATAAAAATAGTGTAGCGCTTCAATGGTAATAGGTGTAGTCAACATAAATTAAAAGGATAATCATGTAACAGAGATCATATAGATGATATAGATGGCTAGAGAAAAAGTCCAAAAATGGGCACAAATTTCACAATGTAGCTGGCACGGGGGTGACCGAACCGTCACAAAGCAGGAAGAGATCACACTAAGCGGATGTATTCATGTGAATCTGCTTGTCTGTAAACATCAAGGAAGGTAGATAAATACTTCTTACCAACTCTGTTGGACTCACACAGTCGTATGACAGTTGAGTCTGAAAGGCTTGAGGTCACAATCTGGGACCAAGGAGTGTGTGGAGGGAGGTCCGTTGAACTGGTGGAGGAACTCCAAACGGCTGTATGCCCGATGATGTATTTCACAGGTGGAACTTCAAGGTAGTTTGTAGTCCAGCTCAGACGCGGCCCGTTACACCGATACTCCAATCTCCCCAGAGTGGGGAGGAAGATATTTGGGGGTTTAGACCAAAAAGAAGGGAAAAAAGAAAAAAGGGCTCCACATGGTGCGGGTCAAACGGTATAAAATGGTAATTTATTAAAGTCAAAAGGTTATTAATGACTTGGTGATCACAAAAAATGGAATAAAATGAAATTAAAAGCAATGTAGGGTGCCAACAGCTAGCCCAACGAGTTTCGACACATATGTCTTCGACAGGGGCATGTTGGGGCCCGCCACATTGCTAACAAATATATAAGGAGTCAGAAACAGTTCCGCCTACAAAGGGGCGGAGACTCCTGTCTCGGACAACCTCTTACAAATGCAATGAACAATTTAATCGGATCAAGATAAGCATGTTCAAACATGATAAACAAATACAAATATCGTCTAATGTAACCTTCCTACTCATACGAGCTGTTAGATTAAATTTAGTGACAATAAAGGATGGATATAAGCAACCATAATCATGAATAAATTAGTTACATATATTAATCTGGGCCTCCTCAAACGTATAAGTCCAGGGAAGTCTAATACACACATAGAACATATACAAAAATACATCTAGCACTGATGCAAGAAGATCAGACATGTAATATTAATTCCATATAGACTGTATTATACCATCACCTGAAAGGACTGGTTCACGTTTGTATTGTGTCATAAATGAAAATATGGAGGTCAAGGTGGTGATATCTAATGGCAATCGGTCGTTGTGCAAGTTAGATGTTTCTTACTTGTTTACTGGCGGTATGCGGCCGAGAGGTGTATATGCGTAACCATAGTAACTGTTATTGCGTGCTATTCTATTGCTTGGAATTCCGGTCAGGTGACCAGAAACGTCATGACGTGCAGTGTAACAAAAAAGGCTCCACCAATCCGACACGCACACCGACGGATTGGTGGAGCCTTTTTTGTTACACTGCACGTCATGACGTTTCTGGTCACCTGACCGGAATTCCAAGCAATAGAATAGCACGCAATAACAGTTACTATGGTTACGCATATACACCTCTCGGCCGCATACCGCCAGTAAACAAGTAAGAAACATCTAACTTGCACAACGACCGATTGCCATTAGATATCACCACCTTGACCTCCATATTTTCATTTATGACACAATACAAACGTGAACCAGTCCTTTCAGGTGATGGTATAATACAGTCTATATGGAATTAATATTACATGTCTGATCTTCTTGCATCAGTGCTAGATGTATTTTTGTATATGTTCTATGTGTGTATTAGACTTCCCTGGACTTATACGTTTGAGGAGGCCCAGATTAATATATGTAACTAATTTATTCATGATTATGGTTGCTTATATCCATCCTTTATTGTCACTAAATTTAATCTAACAGCTCGTATGAGTAGGAAGGTTACATTAGACGATATTTGTATTTGTTTATCATGTTTGAACATGCTTATCTTGATCCGATTAAATTGTTCATTGCATTTGTAAGAGGTTGTCCGAGACAGGAGTCTCCGCCCCTTTGTAGGCGGAACTGTTTCTGACTCCTTATATATTTGTTAGCAATGTGGCGGGCCCCAACATGCCCCTGTCGAAGACATATGTGTCGAAACGCGTTGGGCTAGCTGTTGGCACCCTACATTGCTTTTAATTTCATTTTATTCCATTTTTTGTGATCACCAAGTCATTAATAACCTTTTGACTTTAATAAATTACCATTTTATACCGTTTGACCCGCACCATGTGGAGCCCTTTTTTCTTTTTTCCCTTTTTTTGGTCTAAACCCCCAAATATCTTCCTCCCCACTCTGGGGAGATTGGAGTATCGGTGTAACGGGCCGCGTCTGAGCTGGACTACAAACTACCTTGAAGTCCCACCTGTGAAATACATCATCGGGCATACAGCCGTTTGGAGTTCCTCCACCAGTTCAACGGACCTCCCTCCACACACTCCTTGGTCCCAGATTGTGACCTCAAGCCTTTCAGACTCAACTGTCATACGACTGTGTGAGTCCAACAGAGTTGGTAAGAAGTATTTATCTACCTTCCTTGATGTTTACAGACAAGCAGATTCACATGAATACATCCGCTTAGTGTGATCTCTTCCTGCTTTGTGACGGTTCGGTCACCCCCGTGCCAGCTACATTGTGAAATTTGTGCCCATTTTTGGACTTTTTCTCTAGCCATCTATATCATCTATATGATCTCTGTTACATGACTATCCTTTTAATTTATGTTGACTACACCTATTACCATTGAAGCGCTACACTATTTTTATCTTTTGTTTGTTGAACTTTGTTTGTTTTTGGTGTTGGCTGCTGTTTTGGCTGTTGAGGCCTTTCTTTTATATATACATAACTATAGCGCAGTGTTTTCCCCCTAATTTTATGTTCTGAGGTATGTAAGGGGGGGTGTCTGTACTGCTGGGGGTGTCTGCACAGAGGTCTGCAAGGAGGAGGGGTCTGTACTGAGGTGGGTCTGCACTGGGGGGGTCTGCACTGGGGGGGTTTCTGCACAGAGGGGGGTGTCTGCACGGAGGGGGGTCTGCACTGAGCAGTTGCCTGCACTGGGGGGGTGTCTGTACTGGGGGGTTGTCTGCACTGGGGGGTCTGTACTGCTGGGGGGGTCTGCACTGGGGTGTCTGCATGGAGGTGGGTGTCTTCACTGGGGGGTCTGCACGGAGGGGGGTGTATGTACTGGGGGGTGTCTGCATTGGGGGGGTGTGCACTGGGGGGGTCTGCACGGTGGGGGGTGTCTGCACTTTGGGGTCTGCATGTAGGGGGGTGTCTGTACTGGGGAGGTTTCTGCACTGGGGGGGTGTCTGTACTGAGGGGGTCTGCACTGGGGGGTCTGCACTAAGGGGGGTGTCTGTAATGTTGGGGGGTCTGCAGTGAGGTGGGGGTGTCTGTACTGAGGTTGGGGTGTCTGTACAAATGGGCGGTCTGCACAGAGGTGGGGGTGTCTGTACCGATGGAGGGTGGTCTGTATTGAGAGAGGGGGATCTATACTGCGGGAGGAGGGTCTGTAGTTAGTGGAGGGGGGTCTGTACTGAGGGGGGACTATAGTTGATGGGGGTGACACCATTTTTTTTCACGGGTGACACCAACCCTAGTGACGCCACTGTTCAGATCTCATATTTACACTAAAATGCAATAAAAAAACAAAAAAAAAACGTAATTTGAATTTTTTTTTTCTAAATGGCCCTTTAAGAGCTATGGGATGTTTTGACGTCGCTTCCGTCCTGCAATGGTATGGAGACAGGTGGGGGTCACCTTCCCCTCACTGCTCTCTATAGCCAGCAGAAGGATCCGATCGCCTCCGCCGCTGCTGACAGCTGGAGGGGGGACCCTCCCACCGCCGATAAATGTGTCTTGCGGCAAATCCATCGCAGAGACCACTATTATCGGAAAACGGACCGCCGACCGAAGAAGAGGATACCGGGGTTATGGTAGCTAGCTGCTGCCATAACAAAGATACCCCTCTTCAATGTGCCGACGTATATCGGCGTGCCGCGGTCCGGAAGTGGTTAACATAACAAAATTAGTTTGAAATGAAACGTCGTGCACAGCTCTAGGTAATATTGTGCAACATAAAAACTGGAACTACGACCACTTTATTCTCCAGGGTCTCTGCTTTCAGAAAATATATCATGTTTTGGGGGGGATATTCTCTCTGCTCCAACCAGCACATGATCATCAGAAAGCACAGATAATGAAAAAAATATACACCCCCACCCCCCACACTTATTTTGTGTTTCTTCCATTTGCAAATAATCTCACCAACTGTTGTCACCCTCTCACCAAGCTGCTTGGCGATGGTCTTGTAGCCCATTCCAGCCAGGTCTACAATCTTGTCCCCGACATCCTTGAACACCTCTTTGGTCTTGGCCATGGTGGAGAGATTGGAATCTGATTGCTTCTGTGGACAGGTGTCTTTCATACAGGTAACAAGCTGAGATTAGGAGCACTCCCTTTAAGAGAGTGCTCCTGATCTAAGCTTGTAACCTGTATAGAAGACACCTGGGAGCTAGAAATCTTGCTGGCCGATAGGGTATCAAATGCTTATTTCACTTATTAAAATGCAAATCAATTTATAACTTTTTTGAAATGCCTAAGGCCGCGTACACACGGGCGGACTGTTCGCCCAACCTTGTCCGCTGAACAGTGTTTGGGCGGACAGTCCGCTCGTGTGTGGGCTTTCAGCGGACAGTTTCAGCGGACAGTTGGACGGACAAGGTCTTTCGGAAATTCCGAAAAACTGTCCGCTGAAACTGTGTTTGAGCGAACAGTCCGCCCGTGTGTGGGCCTGTCCGCTGTACTTTCGAAATGAGCGGACTGTTCCCGCTCGGAAAGTCCGCCCATTTCGAGCGCGTGTACAGGTAGGCGGGGCCCGCGAAGGAGACGTCGCGGGCTTCGCCGCCTGGAATGGGCTTAAAGGGGAACCCCAACGCCGAAAAAAATCGGCGTGGGGGTTCCCCCCAAGTCCACACCAGACCCTTGTCCGAGCACGCTACCCGGCCGGCCAGGAAAGGGGGCGAGCGAGCGCGCCCCCCCTCCTGAGCCGTACCAGGCCGCGTGCCCTCAACATGGGGGGTGCCTTGGGGAAGGGGGGGCCGCGCGGCCCCCCCCACCCCAAAGCACCTTGTCCCCATGTTGATGAGGACAAGGGCCTCTTCCCGACAACCCTGGCCGTTGGTTGTCGGGGTCTGCGGGCGGGGGGCTTATCGGAATCCGGGAGCTCCCTTTAAGAAGGGGGCCCCCCGGATACCGGCCCCCCACCCTATGTGAATGAGTATGGGGTACAATGTACCCCTACCCATTCACCTGTGAAATAAAGTACAAATAAAAACACAACACAGGGGAAAAAAATATTTTATTGCACAGCCGGGGGTCTTCCGTCTTCGGGGGTCTTCTCGCCGGACTCCTCCGCTATGTGTGTGTAGCTCTTTTGCCAGCGGAGGAGTCCGGCTTTCTTCCTCCCCGCCGCCGGCCTCTTCTCCCGACTTCGGGGGTCTTGTCCCCCTCTTCGGTTCTTCTGCCGGGCCACCGCGCCTGGTCCGGTGGCCCGGTCTTCTGTCGCCGTCTTCCGTTCTTCTGTCGCCGCCTTCGGTTCTTCTGCCGGGCCACCGCGCCTTCTTGTAGCTCTTTTACAGGCGGTGGCCCGGTCTTCTGTCGCCGCTGTCGCCGCTGTCGCCTTCCGTTCTTCTTCTTGTTCTTCTTGTTCTTCTCCAGGAGATGTTGACACGTCGCTCCCTCCGGCCGGAATGCCAGAGCCGCCCTGCGCTGTGACTTATATAGTGACAATGGGGCGGTGTCACATGGTATATGTCACATGGGTTGGTCACATGGTGACCCCGCCCCCTTACGATGTCATAGTCCCCATGTGACATCAACCCATGTGACCAACCCATGTGACATATACCATGTGACACCGCCCCATTGTCACTATATAAGTCACAGCGCAGGGCGGCTCTGGCATTCCGGCCGGAGGGAGCGACGTGTCAACATCTCCTGGGGAAGAACAAGAAGAACAAGAAGAAGAACGGAAGGCGACAGCGGCGACAGAAGACCGGGCCACCGCCTGTAAAAGAGCTACAAGAAGGCGCGGTGGCCCGGCAGAAGAACCGAAGGCGGCGACAGAAGAACGGAAGACGGCGACAGAAGACCGGGCCACCGGACCAGGCGCGGTGGCCCGGCAGAAGAACCGAAGAGGGGGACAAGACCCCCGAAGTCGGGAGAAGAGGCCGGCGGCGGGGAGGAAGAAAGCCGGACTCCTCCGCTGGCAAAAGAGCTACACACACATAGCGGAGGAGTCCGGCGAGAAGACCCCCGAAGACGGAAGACCCCCGGCTGTGCAATAAAATATTTTTTTCCCCTGTGTTGTGTTTTTATTTGTACTTTATTTCACAGGTGAATGGGTAGGGGTACATTGTACCCCATACTCATTCACATAGGGTGGGGGGCCGGTATCCGGGGGGCCCCCTTCTTAAAGGGAGCTCCCGGATTCCGATAAGCCCCCCGCCCGCAGACCCCGACAACCAACGGCCAGGGTTGTCGGGAAGAGGCCCTTGTCCTCATCAACATGGGGACAAGGTGCTTTGGGGTGGGGGGGGCCGCGCGGCCCCCCCTTCCCCAAGGCACCCCCCATGTTGAGGGCACGCGGCCTGGTACGGCTCGGCAGGGGGGGCGCGCTCGCTCGCCCCCTTTCCTGGCCGGCCGGGTAGCGTGCTCGGACAAGGGTCTGGTGTGGACTTGGGGGTAACCCCCACGCCGATTTTTTTCGGCGTTGGGGTTCCCCTTTAAGCCCATTCCAGGCGGCGGAGCCCGCGACGTCTCCTTCGCGGGCCCCGCCTACCTGTACACGCGCTTGAAATGGGCGGATTTGCCTCCTCCTTACGTGGGCGAGTCCGTTCATTTCAAAAGTTGAGCGAACTGTTTGCCCAACCTTGTTCGTCAAACAGTCCGCTCGTGTGTGGGCAAGTCCGCTCATGCAAATTTTGAGCGGACTGTTTGATGAAACTGTTTGCCGAACAAGGTTGGGCGAACAGTCCGCGCGTGTGTACGCGGCCTAAGGGGTTCCCTTACCCTCAGGAAACTCCTTTCTCTCAGGGAGTTCCTTACCCTCAGGGAACTCCTTACCCTCAGGGAACTCCTTACCCTCAGGGAACTCCTTACCCTCAAGGAACTCCTTACCCTCAGGGAACCCATTACCCATTGAAACTCCACGAGGTGAGATCTTGCATGGAGCCCCAGACTGAAGGTGATTGACAGTGGTGTAGTGGTTAGCACTTCCACCTAGCAGCAATAGGGTTGCTGGTTCAAATCCCAACCACAACACTATCTGCCTGGAGCTTTCATGTTCTCCATGTGCCTGTGTGGGTTTCCTCCAGATACTCCAGTTTCCTCCCACACTCCAAAGACATGCTGGTAGGTAAATTAGACCCTGTCCAAAAAATAAATAAAAAATTGGCCATAATATGTGTATGTCAATATTGTAAGTGTGTCAGGACCCTACAGGTTAAAGGACCACATAAAAAAAAAGCTGCAGATGGACACCAGTGGCGAGAAAGCACCCTAAGGCAATTCAGTTTGCATAGGTAGCACTATACAAGCCACTCATTCATTCACAGTTATTTTGTGTTTCTTCCATTTGCGAATAAGAGAGTGCTCCTAATCTCAGCTTGTTACCTGTATAGAAGACACCTAGGAGCCAGAAATCTTGCTGACTGATAGGGGATCAAATGCTTATTTCACTTAATAAAATGCAAATCAATTTATAACTTTTTTGAAATGTTTAAGGGGTTCCCTTACCCTCAGGGAGCCCCCTTACCCTCAGGAAACTCCTTGCCCAACCCCTTACCCTCAGGGAACCCCTTGCCCTCAGGGAACCCCGTTACCCCCAGGAAAACTCCTTGCCCTCAGGGAACCCATTTCCCATTGAAACTCCATGAGGTGAGATCTTGCATGGAGCGCCACACCGAAGAAGATTGACAGTTATTTTGTGTTTCTTCCATTTGCAAATAAGAGAGTGCTCCTAATCTCAGCTTGTTACCTGTATAGAAGACACCTGGGAGCCAGAAATCTTGCTGACTGACAGGGGATCAAATAATTATTTCACTTATTAAAATGCAAATCAATTTATAACTTTTTTGAAATGCATTTTTTCTGGGTATCTTTGTTGTTATTCTGTCTCTCACTGTTAAAAGAAACCGACCATTAAAATTATAGACTGTTCATTTTTTTGTCGTGGGCAAACGTACAAAATCAGCAGGGGGGATCAAATACTTTTTTCCCCTCACTGTAACTGTGCATTTTACAATTATCACCAACCATTTGTCTGAACGAAAACGACTCATTCAGGGTTTTCTATTGTGATTGTGCTAATCGCATGGTACAGATGGGCTGTGATTGGCCCTGTCTGGACCATGTGACGACTGTGACCAATCACAGAGCTCATCACAATAGTACACAATAAAAGGCATGTAAAAAAGCCTTTCATTGTGTACAACTGTCCTGTGATCAGCTGTGATTGGCCACAGCAATCACATGATACCGGCAGCAGGCTGGTACAGCGAGCTGTCACTGGCCGTTTCCGGTGGACATGGCGGGTGACGGGTCGCCCCGGAGCGCCGGCCCGATCCTGGGAGGACGTCCTGTGATGGATATGGTAAAATGACGGCTGGGTGGGAAGAGGTTTAAGCCTTTGCAAAAAAAAAAAAAAAACCACAAAAACTGCTCAGGCAGAGAAAGTGTTAACGCAAGGCTACTGACAGACTGCATTGTATATGTATTTTTTTCCCAAAAAATTTAAAATTGTATTGAGGAAGATTGGATTCAGGCATCCCTTTCCCGACACTTTATGAGCCCCATAACTTCTACAGCCAGCTGGGCAATGAGAAGAGTTGCCCGACGTCACAGAATCATACGCCGCGCCATTCCTGTCCAATCTGAGGACGGCGGGGGTTAAAAACTGGGAGCAAATAAAACCTACAGAAAACTGGGAGCGGCGCTGTCATTGCGATTGTTAACGATTCATCGGCGGTGACAGTTGCCGTGACATGAAGTGACTGTTTTAGACTGGAACATGTATGTCAGATGGCGTCGCGGTGACAGCCCGGCGTATCGGCGGAAGATAGAGCACCCGTTTCAGTGCTTGTTTTTTTTTGTTTTTTAATCTCAATTATCACCTTGTAGTTCATATAATTTTCATTACAAAGAACCTCCACCAGGCGCTGAGTGCATCCGATGGGAAAGGAGTGCGTGACCAACGAGGGACAAAAAAAAAGTGATCCCGCTCAATGTAAATGGCTTGGTGGGGCTTCTAAAGGCCATGTGCCGGTATGTGCCGGTGATTGTGCCGGTAACGAAAGCTAAAGCAAAACATATACTTCATTTGTACCCGTAGTCATTACGAGCACAATCACCACAAATATAGTCACTGGCAAAACAAGCATCACTGCATGTGAATCTTTTTTCCTGTCAATTTTTGCTACATTGTCTAAGCCAATCTTTCTCAACCTTTTTACCCTCAGAGAACTCCCTTACCCTCAGAGAACTCCCTTACCCTCAGAGAACTCCCTTACCCTCAGGGAACTCCCTTACCCTCAGGGAACTCCCTTACCCTCAGGGAACTCTTTACCCTCAGGGAACTCCTTACCCTCAGGGAACTTCCTTACCCTCAGAGAACTCCCTTACCCTCAGAGAACTCCCTTACCCTCAGAGAACTCCCTTACCCTCAGAGAACTCCCTTACCCTCAGGGAACTCCCTTACCCTCAGGGAACTCCCTTACCCTCAGGGAACTCTTTACCCTCAGGGAACTCCTTACCCTCAGGGAACTTCCTTACCCTCAGAGAACTCCCTTACCCTCAGGGAACTCCCTTACCCTCAGGGAACTCCCTTACCCTCAGAGAACTCCCTTACCCTCAGGGAACTCCCTTACCCTCAGGGAACTCCCTTACCCTCAGGGAACTCCCTTACCCTCAGGGAACTCTTTACCCTCAGGGAACTCCTTACCCGCAGGGAACTCCTTACCCTCAGGGAACTCCTTACCCTCAGGGAACTCCTTACCCTCAGAGAACTCTTTACCCTCAGGGAACTCCTTACCCTCAGGGAACTCCTTACCCTCAGAGAACTCCTTACCCTCAGAGAACTCTTTACCCTCAGGGAACTCTTTGCCCTCAGGGAACTCCTTACCCTCAGAGAACTCTTTACCCTCAGGGAACCCCTTACCCTCAGGGAACTCTTTACCCTCAGGGAACTCCTTACCCTCAGGGAACCCCCTTACCCTCAGGGAACCCCTTACCCTCAGGGAACCCCCTTACCCTCAGGGAACCCCCTTACCCTCAGGGAACCCCTTACCCTCAGGGAACCCCTTACCCTCAGGGAACTTCTTACCCTCAGGGAACCCCCTTACCCTCAGGGAACATCTTACCCTCGGGGAACCCCTTGCCCTCAAGGAACCCCCTTACCCTCAGGAAACCCCTTACCCTCGGAGAACTCCTTACCCTCAGGGAACCCCTTACCCTGAGAGAACCCCTTACCCTCAGGAAACCCCTTACCCTCAGGAAACCCCTTACCCTCAGGGAACTCCTTACCCTCAGGGAACCTCTTACCCTCAGGAAACCCCTTACCCTCAGGAAACCCCTTACCCTCAGGAAACCCCTTACCCTCAGGGAACTCCTTACCCTCAGGGAACTTCTTACCCTCAGGGAACCCCCTTACCCTCAGGGAACGTCTTACCCTCGGGGAACCCCCTTACCCTCAAGGAACCCCCTTACCCTCAAGGAACCCCCTTACTCTCAGGGAACTTCTTACCCTCAGTAAACTCCTTACCCTCAGGAAACTCCTTACCCTCAGGGAACTCCTTACCCTCAGGGAACCCCCTTACCTTCGGGGAACCTCCTTACCTTCGGGGAACCCCTTGCCCTCGGGGAATAGAATAGAATAAAACAGAATAGAACAGAAAACAAAGGAATAGTATAGAAAAGAATAGAAAACAAAGGAATAGAATAACGTATAAAAAAATGTAATAGGATAAAATAGAACGAATATAGCCATCTTCTGAAATTCTAATCCTAGCAACCTCTGGAGGAACCCTAGTTGAGAATGGCTGGTGGATCCCTGATGAAGGGGGATCGTTGGCCCCTGAAACACGTTAGCTGTCTTTAGTTTCTCTACTGTCACTCTTAAAGGGTAAGTTCACCTTTACAGAAAAATCTGTAAGGTGAACTTACACAGGACCCCCTCCTCATCCTCTCCTCCCCAGTCCCGCTGACCTGGTGACCTGGAGTCTGGCGATCACTCGCACTGACACATCGGGCCGCTGATTCACCGGCTCGGGGCTTAGAAAACCCCTTCGGCACAATCTCCTAAATGTAGCTCGTCAGGGGGTACGTATAGGAGCATTCTAATGTGTCGACGTCGTCACATGGGCAGCGCTGACCAATCAGAACCCATGTAGCCCATCCTGAGGACAGAAAGCCACAGTGATTTCAAATCCCCAAACTGGTAAAACGGCGATACGATCGGTCAGGAGGGGAGATCACCAGACTCCAGGTTAGCGGGATTGGATGGGAAGGGGCTCCAGTGTAGGTTCACCTTACAGATTTTCTGTAAAGGTGAACTTACCCTTTAAGGGGCTTTGGACCCCTGAGAAGACATGTGTGGCATTCTTTTGACTTGTTCACTGGGATTTCTCGAGTTGGGTGGCCCCCACCGCTGCTTTGGGGGATCTTTGTTTTGTGGAGAGCAGTCAACCATAGCATTAGACTCAAACTCAGACGACACTTCATCCAGTGCCTCACCTCCACCGACCTTTGGATGGCTAACATGTCCAGTTCTGTTCCTGCTCACCCGGGACTTTTTTTGGTTTGGCATCTTTTTGGTCCACAGAAAACTGAACAGAAGTGCGGGAGGGGGTTTCAGTAGTGGCGACTGGTGCTCAAAATTTTTGGGGGGGCGCAAACAAACTGAAAAATTCGGAAAAAAACTGTGCCCATCAAACGCAGCCACTGTGCCATCAAACACAGCCACTGTGCCCATCAAATGCAGCCACTGTGCCAACACAGCCACTGTGCCCATCAATTGCAGCCACTGTACCATCAAACATAGCCACTGTGCCAAATGCAGCCACTGTGCCCATCAATTGCCACCACTGTGCCCATCAAACATAACCTCTGTGCCATATCAAATGCTCCCACTGTGCCATCAAATACTGCCACTGTGCCCCATCATATGCAGCCACTGTGCCCATCATATGCAGCCACTGTGCCCCATCAAATGCAGCCACTGTGCCCCATCAAATGCAGCCACTGTGCCCCATCAAATGCAGCCACTGTGCCCCATCAAACGCAGCCACTGTGCCCCATCAAACGCAGCCACTGTGCCTATCAAACGCAGCCACTGTGCCCATCATATGCAGCCACTGTGCCCATCATATGCAGCCACTGTGCCCATCATATGCAGCCACTGTGCCCAGCAAATGCAGCCACTGTGCCCCATCAAATGCAGCCACTGTGCCCCATCAAATGCAGCCACTGTGCCCCATCAAATGCAGCCACTGTGCCTATCAAACACAGCCACTGTGCCCATCATATGCAGCCACTGTGCCCATCATATGCAGTCACTTTGCCCATCATATACAGCCTCACTGTGCCCCATCAAATGCAGCCTCACTGTGCCCCATCAAATGCAGCCACTGTGCCCATCATATGCAGCCACTGTGCTCCATCAAACGCAGCCACTGTGCAAAACGCAGCCACTGTGCCCATCAAACGCAGTCACTGTGCCATATCAAATGCTACCACTGAGCCATCAAATGCTGCCACTGTGCCCCATCAAATACAGCTAATGTGCCCATCAAATGCAGCCACTGCACCCATCAAACGCAGCCACTGTGCCCATCATATGCAGCCTCACTGTGCCCCATCAAATGCAGCCACTGTGCCCATCATATGCAGCCTCACTGTGCCCCATCAAATGCAGCCACTGTGCCCATCATATGCAGCCTCACTGTGCCCCATCAAATGCAGCCACTGTGCCCCATCAAACGCAGCCACTGTGCCCCATCAAACGCAGCCACTGTGCCCATCAAACGCAGCCACTGTGCCATATCAAATGCTACCACTGTGCCATCAAATGCTGCCACTGTGCCCCATCAAATACAGCCAATGTGCCCCATCAAACGCAGTCACTGTGCCATATCAAATGTTCCCACTGTGCCATATCAAATGCTGCCACTGTGCCCCATCAAATACAGCTACTGTGCCCATCATATGCAGCCACTGTGCCCATCAAATGCAGCCCTGAGCCTCACTTACCTTACAGGCAGCTCTGCTCGGGCCGTGCATTCCACAGAGCTGCCGGCGTCACTTCCGGTTTCCGTCTGGAACAGGGAAACCAGAAGTAACCTCTTCACTTGAACAACAAACCTCCTGCCCGTAGTAGTACTACTGTTTTTTTTTGGTCTTTTTTTGTGACTGCTGGGTGGGGGGGAGGGGTTTGCCCGTGCGCCCCCTATGGACGGACCGCCATAATAGAATTAATAGAAACTGTATTATTGAAGCTATATAATTGTGAATGAAGCTTGCAAACAGCGATTGCAGATTTCATTCACACAGAAGCCACTGCCAGCACTCTGGACTGGGATCCCTCCACTCGTTTGCCTCGCCCTCCCATTTGAGCACCATCTTGTTGTCTTCGGACCCGTCATGTGAAATCACAGATCATCTTCACCCTCTTCCTTCTCTGGCTGTGGGTAGCTTCTAATGTATAAACGAATGATGTGACACCGATCTCTGCAGCATTCTGCTGGGATTCCAGGGCCTGGTGAGGGGCAGAACTTTGACACCATGGGCTCACAGAAAGTGGACTTCATCTTGAAAGTGATGCAGCGTTGGGTTCGTTTACAGCCATGCCTCACAAATTTCCATACTTTTCAACATTTCAGTACCGGTTGCCGGACAAAAATTAACCTGGCTTACAGTCTCCCTGGTGCCCGATCAGTGACCGAGCGGTCCCAGCCAGATCCCACCTCTAATTATGAAGGGACCGCCCACTTTTAGCCCCCGAGCACTGCAATAATGTCCTTTCTGAGCCTAGGACACAGTATTATCGGGAGGTCCAAGGTGTGGGACTGTTCTGGTAAATCTGGGACAGTTGGCATCTGTGAATTTGAGGGCAAGCTGGATACTTTGAATAACATTTTTTTTTTTTTTTAAATGGACTGTACAGTTCAAAATTGATTGGGTTTTGGGTGTTTTGAACATCCTCTTTGTGTTCAGTTTTCTCCCGTTACATTCTCTATAATTTAGAGATGTGCAGAGCCAGGAACTGAGTGCAGGGATGGTGGGAACCCCTGAGAATGGGCACGGCAGGTGTACAGACCTGGGAACTCAGCACAGGGATGGTGGGAACCCCTCATAATGGGCACAGCAGGTGTAAAGACCTGGGAACTCAGCACAGGGATGGTGAGAACCCCTCATAATGGGCACAGCAGGTGTACAGACCTGGGAACTCAGCACAGGGATGGTGGGAAACTGCCATTCCTCTCCTTGACAGCGAGGTGAGAGGTTGCTAGTTCCTTTGCTCCTGTGCTTCCAGAGACCAGGGGCTAGAGTTACTCCTCTGCCCCAGGAAGGATGCTGGATCCTGGGGAGGACCCTGGCGGGGGCCCCCTGGATAGGCCTCAACCTGCGGAAGATTCTGGGCCTGGCCCAAGGAAGGATGAATCTCTGTCTGCCTTTAGACGGAGGATTGTGGAAACGCTGAAGCGGATTGAGAAGGAAGAGGAGAAGTTGGGAGCTTTGAAAGCTGAATTTAAAAAGAAGAAGCAGATTTGTGCCAAAGTCTTCAGTAAGAAGAGACCGGCTCTGAGGCCTGAATTGAAGGACCTGGAACAAGCTCTGCGGAAGCAGAAGGAATTGGTGAGTTCTCTGAAGGAGAATAGTGGAGCTTTTAAAGAAAAATATAAAAATGAGGAGCGATTTAACCAAATGAGGAAAGGAGCTTCTTCCTGCATGGAGAGCGAGGAGATGGAAGCAGAGAGTGAGAAAGTGGGCCCGGAGGATGAGCCCAGCTGTTCAACATCTCGGACACCTGCTGAGCCCTCAATGGCGGAGGCCTCTGTCCCCTTCCCTCCCCAGCAATGTGGAACATCCCAGCAGGAGGATGAAGGTTCTGACATGTTGGATCTGATCAACAAACTGGAGGCCAGTCCAGATTCAGCTCCCCAGGAAGGTGAGGAGAAGATGGACACCGTTCCTATTCCTGTGGAGAGAGCAGGTGCAGGTACTGTGTGTGTGCAGGATGGTGGGATCTTTAATAACAATGGGCCTGCTGAGGGTTGTAGTACTGCAGACAGTCAGCCCAGACCCATAGACAATGTACAGCGAGCAATAACATCTGCTAATAACTGTCAGCTTCAGTCTGCAGAGAGGTCCATGGACAATACAGAGACTTTGCCTGGACCAGGCACAGCGGCTGTTCCTGTGAATGGTGGAGGAGATGCTGGGAGCAGTAGTACCACAGCTCTCCAGGAGTCTGCAGCAGCCAAGACTGTGATGGCTCCCAGGATTGAAGCTGAGTGTTCGGGGGAGGGGGTGGGTCCTGCTAATCAGAAGACTGCTATCCCAGCTGATTCAGACTCTCTGCCAGCAGGTTTGAATGTATCTGAGGACAAGACTGCAAAAGCTGGAAGAAAAACTTATGCTGGTGTTGCTGCCACAGGATCTGGAAAGGGGGAACAAGCAGGGAGGGAGCATGGGGACGTTTTATCTTTCTCCCTGTTTAAAAGGAGGAATGTTGTACAATTGAAATGGGAAGGTGATGGAAACCCCCCACATAGGAGGGTGGTGGTGGATAAAATTCTGCAGATGGGGTTTAGGCCTGCGGATATCTTCGCCCTGATCAGTCCGGCAGGTTCCTATGAATATGATTTGTCCTTTATCCGTCCCGAGTCTCTGGACATATTTTGGGAGAAGTTTGAACACGTGTGTAGGGGCCTGCCGGACTGGAAAGGGCTCATCCCCAAACGTATTTCCCGCCAGCCCCTCATTAAAATGGTGACAATACTTGTGCGCAATGAGTCCATACCCCAAGGGGATCTGACTGTATGGTTGAGGAGGTATGGGGACGTCCCGAGCCCCCTGAGAAAGATTTTGGACGATCGGGGAATATGGACAGGGGGATGGTCTGTGCAGCTGAAACTAAAGGTTATTGACAATGTTGTCCAACATCTGCCATCCTCAGCTTTCCTGGGGAGGGACAGGCTGACCATCTTCTACCCGGGCCAGCCAAAGCTCTGCAATAAATGTGGAGATAAAGGGCATCTTGCATCCTCCTGTCCAGTGATGAAGTGCTCCCTGTGTCAGGGTATAGGGCATTTGGCAAAGGATTGTAATATTATAAGGTGTAATCTGTGCAATGCAGTGGGACATCCTTATAGTCAGTGTCCTGAGGCAATGCACAACAAGCCTGAGCTCATGAGGGAGTTTTTCCGTCTGGACATGGAGGATGCGCAGAGCTCATCAGCTGGAGGGTCTGTGATCCCATCTGAGTCTGTGCCAATACCCAATGTGTCTCCCCAGTCTGTGCCAATACCCAATGTGTCTCCCCAGTCTGTGCCAATACCCAATGTGTCTCCCCAGTCTGTGCCAATACCCAATGTGTCTGTGTCTCCCCAGTCTGTGCCCATACCCAATGTGTCTGTGTCTCCCCAGTCTGTGCCAGTACCCAATGGGTCTGTGTCTCCCCAGTCTGTGCCAGTACCCAATGTGTCTGTGTCCTCCCAGTCTGTGCGTGTACCTAGTGTGCCTGTGTCCTCCCAGCCTGTATGTAAAGTTTCAGTTGCCAAGAATGTGTCCAATCCTTCTGTGTCTTATCCTTCTGTGTCTTCTAAAATTGCAGAGGCAGCAAGAGGTGCTGAGGCTGGTGCATCAGGTGTGGTGCCAGTCCCCCTCCCCCGACGCTGCAGGGTTCCTATTGCAGATCGTGGGGGCCAGAGGAGTGGGGAAAATAGTGGGGAGGCTGGCCTGGTGGTAGATAAGGGAAGGGAGAGTGGGGGGGAGGGGTTTGAAGGGGAGGATAGGTGTGGGGAGGCTGGTTGTGGTTTATCCAAAGATGATATGGAGTGGTTGGAGGATAGGAGGAGGAGGGGCAAAAGAAGGAAAAAAAGGGGTTCAGTTCCCTTAAATCCTGTAGTTTTGCCTTTGGAAAATAAGTTTAAGGTCCTGTCGGACGATGATGATGATGATGATTGGGACTCGTTCAGTTCAGCGTCCTCCATGGACGATGAGTGCCAGGGCGCAACAAAGCGTGCTGGTTCTCCAGGCAGAGGGAGTAGTCAGGCTAAGAAACGTCTGCCTCAATTACCCTGATGGCAGTTCCCACTCCGTTAAAAGTGGCAACCATTAATGTTGCCAGCTTGAGATCAGTAAGTGCTCGTCATATGGCCTTATTTTTGCTCAGCGAGTTTGATGCTGACATTTTGTTTTTACAAGAGACCCATCTGAGTAGTCTGGCTGATATACATCTGGCAAAGAAGGAGTGGAGACGTGGTCCCTCATTTTGGTCTCTTGCGGCCGAGCCTTACAGCGGGGTTGCAGTCCTTTTTTCTGGTATGGTAACGTGCCGGCGGGTAATTGAGGTAGAGATTGGGAGATGCATGGTCTTGGACGTCTCTGTAAGGGGGCAGGACTTGCGCCTGATTAACATCTATGGTCCCCAGACGAAGTGGGACAGGAAATGCCTCTTTACAAAGATTAAGCCTTTTCTTTTTACGGCCCAGCAGGTTATCTTTGGAGGTGATTTCAACACCATTACTAGGTCTAAAGACAGGAGAGGTTTCAGAGATAGGCTGGGCTATGACACCCTTTTTCTCAATGCGATAGTTAGGGAAGCAGGTCTGGTAGATGCGCACATTAAGCGTTGCCCAGACAGCACGGGGTTCACTTTTCAGAGAGGTAGTAGTCAGAGTAGGATAGATAGGTTTTTTTTAAAGGGAGACTCTGCTTTTTCGGCACCTGTGTGTCGGGCAGTGGAGTTTTCTGACCACTGTATTCTGTCTGTGACTCTGAATGCCTCAGACATGCCACCTAGGGGGAGGGGTATCTGGAGATTGAATTCGGCCCTCCTGGAAGACGAGAGAGTAAGACAATCCTTTGAGGATTTTTTTCAAGCACAGGTAACAATCCTAGACTTTTGCAACAGCAAGTCAGAATGGTGGGAGCTTGTAAAACAGCGGACTGTTAGGCTTTTCAAGGCCATAGGAAGAAAGAAGCAGCAAGATAAGTATATCACCTACCAGCGTTTGCGGAGGAAACTTGACCGCCTTGTTTCGAATGGAGGAGATTCTGGGGCGATCTCTGAGGTGAAGCTCCTCCTTAGGAGACATGAATATGACCGGCACGCCTCTTTGGTTCAGGAGAGGGATTACGGGAAATACCATTCGCCTGACCCTTACCAGAACTGTAAACAGAGCGTAGCAGTTAAGACGGTCCATGGCCTGAAGGACAGTACGGGCTCCCTGACGAAGTCTAGGTCAGGGATCCTGGAGGTGGTCAGGTCATACTATGCCGATCTCCTGGGAGGAAGGAACCTTGATCGGACAAGGATGTTGGGTTTTTTGGACTCTACACCAGGACTGGAAAGTAATGTTCCTTTTTTGACAGATGAAATCACTGCAGATGAGGTAGTCCAGGCTATTGATAAACTGGCCATCAAGAAAACGCCAGGGCCAGATGGGTTGACAGCTGAGTTTTATAAATGTTTTAAGACGATCCTGGCTCCCTACCTTGCGGAGGTTTTTAATGGCTGTTTGTATGAGGGTTCTCTCCCTCCCTCCATGAGGCAATCTGCAGTGATCCTTCTGTCAAAGGGTAAAGATCCTTCGATGATTGAGAATTGGCGCCCCATTAGCCTTCTTAATGTCGATAGAAAGATACTGGCAAAGATTTTTTTCTGGCGATTATCACCAGTGGCAGGCAGTTTGTTATCCCACCACCAGCACTGTTCGGTCCAAGGTAGAAGCACTTTCTCAGCAGTGTTAGCCGTCCGGGAGGCCTTGGAGCGTTGTAGGGCTGCTGGTTGGGGTAAATTTTTGCTGACATTGGATCAGGCTAAGGCCTTTGATCGGGTTAATCATGAGTACTTATGGCTCCTTCTTGACAGATATGGCCTGGAGGGGGGTTTCATTGATTGGCTTAAGATTTTGTACAAAGGGGCTGAAAGCTTTCCGCTAGTTAATGGTTGGGTCGGGCAACCCTTTGTGGTCGGCTCGGGTGTGCGTCAGGGGTGCCCATTGAGTCCTCTGTTATATGCATTTGCAATTGACCCCTTCATCAGAAGGCTGGAGAATGGGCCATTGTGTGGGGTACCTATGGGAATCGCTGGTGAGCCTCCTTTGAAAGTTGTGGCCTATGCTGATGATGTTTCTGTTTTTGTCTCTGGGACTGGAGAGGCGCAGGAGGTGGTCTCAGTGATAACACAGTATTCAGAGGCATCAGGTTCAAAGGTCAACCAGGACAAGTGTGAAGCTTTCTGGATGGGCGTGGAAGGTGAGAGCTTTGTTCTCCCGGATGACTTCCCGGAGCCCCAGCAAAAAATTAGAGTTCTAGGCATTGAATTTGGCCCAGGTGACTATGGTCATGCAAATTGGGTGAACAGGCTGGAGAATGCCGATGCCAAGGTGGCAAGCTGGAAAGGTTGGCAGCTTTCCTTGAGGGAAAAGGTTGATCTGATCAAGACTTACCTGATTCCGATTTTTCTATATGTCAGTTTTGTTTGCGTTTTGCCAGCTTCTCTCTATACCAGGGTCTATACTTGTTTCTTCCAGCTGTTATGGGGGAACAGAATAAACCTTGTCAAAAGGAATGTGACTTACCTTTCTAGGCGGGAGGGTGGTCTAGGGATGATCAACCCTGTAGTCTTTTTCTCTCTGATGTTTGTGAAGTACAATCTTGGTAACATGTTGGCAGAGAGACCGCCTGGGTGGGTTGGTATTTTCCAGTCCTGGTTTAGGCCCTTTCTGCGAGACTGGGAAAATGGTGGGCCAGTGAAAAGCCTGAGGGTCAAGCATGATAAGCTCCCGGCTTATGTTGCCCCGTGTTTGAAAATGCTTCGGCAGTGGCAAGTAACGGCAGGAGAAGTCAGATCTCTTCCAAGGAAACTTCTTGAGAAGCGGATCATGAGCTCTGTTTTTTGCGAGCCACTGGCCTTGAGGGATTGCCCAAGCCTGGTTTTGGGGGTGGGTTTGCGGTTGATTAATTTGGAGAGAATCCCAATGAAATTTAGGGATCAGGCTTGGCTTGCCTTTCATGGAAAACTATATGTGAAGGGCAACTTGAAGTTTCTTTCCATGAGTGATCGGGGCTGCCCGAGAGTGGAGTGTGGAGGAGTGGTGGAGTCCATGGATCACTTTCTACTTCAGTGCCCTTTTAATATAGATGTGTACAAGAGGGTGGGGAGGGCTCTGAGTATACCCTTCCTCCCCCATATGAGTTATGCAGAGTGGGTGTATGGGGCTTTCCAGACTCGTCGGGATTATGATTTAGAAACACTTTTTTTAGTTAGTTTAGTAGTCCGTTATTTCACGTGGAGTGCACGGTGTCAGGTATCCTTACGGGGTAAAATCCTCCCTGTGGAAGTGGTGGTGGAGAACATTCTGGGTGAGGTTGGGAAGATTCGGGGTCTTGAGAAAGACCGGAGGCAGCAGGAGGCCTGGATAAAGGCGTGGAGGAATATCAGGGCTCTGTAGCTGCTGCCTGTTGATCTCGGGGTGTGCGGCTTTCTTTGTATTCTTCTTTCACTCCCCTAGATTTTCAGATCCAATATAATTTTGATAAAAGGCTACATGCATGGTGACGGTGATGTTCCTTAGTCTGGCTCTCCCATAGGGATTATGTTGTGCGCAATTTGTTTTGCACCGTTTATTTTGTTCTTGTTCTTTCTAGTTTGTATAATTATATTCAATTATTTTGTAAATATGTTTTATTTATTTATTATGGTTTTATTGTATATAAGTTGTTGTTTGTAAGATTTTCAATAAACAAAATTAACCCCTCATAATGGGCACAGCAGGTGTACAGACCTGGGAACTCAGCACAGGGATGGTGAGAACCCCTCATAATGGGCACAGCAGGTGTACAGACCCGGGAACTCAGCACAGGGATGGTGGGAACCCCTCATAATGGGCACAGCAGGTGTACAGACCTGGGAACTCAGCACAGGGATGGTGGGAACCCCTCATAAGGGGCACAGCAGGTGTAAAGACCTGGGAACTCAGCACAGGGATGGTGGGAACCCCTCATAATGGGCACAGCAGTTGTAAAGACCTGGGAACTCAGCTCAGGGATGGTGGGAACCCCTCATAATGGGCACAACGGGTATACAGACCCAGGAACTCAGCACAGAGATGGTGAGAACCCCTCATAATGGGCACAACGGGTATACAGACCCAGGAACTCAGCACAGAGATGGTGGGAACCCCTCATAATGGGCACAGTGGATGTATAGATCCAGGAACTCAGCACAGGGATGGTGGGAACCCCTCATAATGGGCACGGCAGGTGTACAGACCTGGGAACCCAGTACAGGGATGGTGATAACCCCTCAAAATGGGCACAGCAGGTGTACAGACCTGGGAACTCAGCACAGCGATGGTGGGAACCCCTCATAATGGGCACAGAAGGTATGCAGATCCAGGAACACAGCCTAGAGATCTCAGCAGTGTAGTCTTCCAGAAGTAGAAGGCACTATCGGGGGGTGGGTGAATGGTTGCCACCTCATCCCTTTAAACCCGAACACATATTAATTACACGGGTTCTGTGGCTGATTAAGATGGTAATTAAACTAACTTGGTGCCTTATCTGCATTTAATTAGTCTTAGAACCCGTGTAATTCAAAGGTGTTCAGGTTTAAAGGGATGAGGTGATGAAGTGGCACCTCTAGGGGGGGGGGGGGGGGGTTCACTCTCTAACACTGAGATATCACTTAGAGGTAGACTAGTCTTGTAATGATTGCTACACATACATAGGAGCAGACTGACCCTTTAACTTCTAGAAGGCACGTGGCTCTGCGGTGGGAATAAATGTATTCAGAGGCCTCCGTGGTTCGTCATCTGCAAGTGCAATTAAAAGGCCCGGAAATATGGGAGGATTAAATGTTCTTGCAGGCAAACTAAATTAGTCACACTACATCTCCCCGAGACCGGGAGTTATACCTGAATCCCAGGAAAAAAAAAAAAAACAATATTCTATTAAATCCTGCAGGGCTCGCGGGGCCTGGCACGCGGCATGCTGCTGGAGACTGATAGCGCTAAATCCTGCGAGATAAAAGCCGTTTTTTTTTTTCTTGTTTTTTTTTTTTTTCAAAGCACGTTGGCTGTAGAAGTGCAGCAAAAGTCTGTATCAGCTTTATCAGCGAAGAGGGGCCATCTGTTCCACGGATAATAGTAATAGATATGAGGAAGAGTTTGGCCCTGGGAACCGCCACGCGGGAAAAGGATCGCGCTCAGAGAAAAAGAGTGAGAGCGAGCGAGCGCACGTGCGGGGGCCCTACGGCTCTCCATTTATAGATCTCACGTCTGAACCTTTTTGTTGTGTCTTCTCTCTTCTACAGTCTGACTAGTACAGCAAAAACTAAACCCACTGAGAAAGTTGAAGTAGAACTAAAAGGCAAAAACTTTTTTTTTTTTTTTTTTCATTTTGGATAGAGTAAGGGAGGGTTATGACCCCTGTCAGTTTTTTTTTTTGTTGTTTTTTGCCATCTGCGTTCTATTGGGGAAATTTCTCTATACTTCTGTAGCACCCTCCTAGGTAGGTGATAGGATTAGACAGATTTAAGATCGGATTTTCCGACGGGAATTGTGTGATGACAGGCTGTTGGCGGTAAATCCGACCGTTTTGTACGCTCCTTCGGACAATCGTTGCCGGATTTTCCACGGACAAATGTTGGATGGCAGGCTTTCAAATTTTCCACGGACAAATGTCTGTTGTCGGATTGTGCACAAGCCCGTCGGACAAAAGTCCAAAGTACAAACACGCATGCTCGGGAGTAAGGAACGAGCCGGAAGCGGTCGGTCTTGTAAACTAGCGCTCATAATGGAGAATTAACATTCGTGACGCGGCAAATTATGAAATCTGGAAATGCAGCGCACAATTCTCTTCTTCTATAATGGGATAATAATGAAGCTGCTTTGCTGGTGATACTGATGGAGTTATTGCAAATGAATTTTCAAAGGCTTTTTTTTTTTCTAGTGATATCAAGAATAATATTATTATGCTTTTTTTTTTTTTTTTTTTTTTTTTTTTTGGTGCAAGTTACCACAACACCATTACCCCGGAGTTTTTAAGATCCAAAATACAACTATGTTGGTGTCCCTTGTTAATTTTACATTGTATTTTTTTTTTTATGTAACTGCCACTCCCAAACTGTCATTTGAAGTAAAACACACAGCCAAGTATTATTCTACACAATTTTTTTACTGTGCATTAAAAAAAGAAAACAAATAAAATTAGACATGCTCTCTGCCAGTAGAACTTAACCAAAAAGTGCATTCTATGCATCCAAAAATATAACAAATCAAATCATTATTATTAAAAAAAAAAAAAAAAAAATTAATAAAAGCCTCATGCGTGTGTCCTTCTTCCTAATATAGGGGGTCAACATTGCCAAGAGTTGGTGAAATCAGGGGTCCGTCATCCAGAGATAATTCCAAAAATCATCCGGATTATTCTCCTGGAGCTCCCGCAGCAAAGGCATATGACATGATTGCATACAAAAAGACAAGGGTCCTTAAAAGACAGGTGACCCCAAGGGCAGTGAGGCTCACTGAGAGACAATACACCAAAGTATCAAAACTAATCTTACTTTATTAAAATAATTAATACATATGGTACACCTAAAATTCACTAAGCCCTTGTACACACGGTCGGAGATTCCGACGGAATGTGTCCGATCGGACCGTTTTGTCGGATATTCCGACTGTGTGTGGTCTACAAGAGTTGGTGAAATCAGGGGTCCGTCATCCGGAGATAATTCCAAAAATCATCCGGATTATTCTCCTGGAGCTCCCGCAGCAAAGGCATATGACATGATTGCATACGAAAAGACAAGGGTCCTTAAAAGACAGGTGACCCCAAGGGCAGTGAGGCTCACTGAGAGACAATACACCAAAGTATCAAAACTAATCTTACTTTATTAATATAATTAATACATATGGTACACCTAAAATTCACTAAGCCCTTGTACACACGGTCGGAGATTCCGACGGAATGTGTCCGATCGGACCGTTTTGTCGGATATTCCGACTGTGTGTGGTCTACAAGAGTTGGTGAAATCAGGGGTCCGTCATCCGGAGATAATTCCAAAAATCATCCGGATTATTCTCCTGGAGCTCCCGCAGCAAAGGCATATGACATGATTGCATACGAAAAGACAAGGGTCCCTAAAAGACAGGTGACCCCAAGGGCAGTGAGGCTCACTGAGAGACAATACACCAAAGTATCAAAACTAATCTTACTTTATTAATATAATTAATACATATGGTACACCTAAAATTCACTAAGCCCTTGTACACACGGTCGGAGATTCCGACGGAATGTGTCCGATCGGACCGTTTTGTCGGATATTCCGACTGTGTGTGGTCTCCATCGGACTGTTTCCGTCGGAATATCCGACGGACGAAGTTTTCCAACTTGTTGGTAAAATTTTCCGCCAAAATGCTCAGATCGGACATACTCCTTTAATGTGTAGAGAATTCCGATTGGACAAAGTGCCACGCATGCTCAGATCAAATTCCTAGACCAAAGCTATTGGCTACTAGCGTGAACGTAGTCCCGTTGTAACGAAATAACGTCATCACGTCGGATTTTCCGACAACTTTGTCCGACCGTGTGTATGCAACAGTTTCGGACAAAATCCGTCGGAATCCGACGGATTTGGTTGTCGGAATCTCCGACCGTGTGTACAAGGGCTTAGACATGCTGAGGTCTATATAAAAGATCACCACTTAAATAACTTACAATATGTGAGCTGTTGTTGACCGAATAAGGTTAATCGGTCCCAACTAGTGATGGACGAACTTCCGACGGGACGTTTCGCGAACGCGAAACGCGAACGGACACAAACGTTCGCGAAAACGACCGTTCGCCGCGGGCTCCATTGACTTCAATGGGAGGCGAATTTCGCAAACCTTTAGGTCGAATTTGCGGCCACGGGGTAATTATTAGGGGGTAGCACGTAGTCCCACCACCTGGACAATAGCATAATACATGTATGAGGTGAATTTGGGATCGATAACTACAAGCATTTTTTTTTTATTTGGGAAATTGTTCTGACAATTCAGGACTATGGAGCTAATGAAGGCAATGGAGGAGAGGGAAGGTCAGGGACCAGGGTAGGCAAACAAGAGGGTGCAGGAGATACAGAGCACTGACAGCAGCACCGTAATACAGAGCACTGACATCAGCACCGTGACATACAGCGCTGACAGCAGCTCCGTGACATACAGCGCTGACAGCAGCTCCGTGACATACAGCGCTGACAGCAGCTCCGTGACATACAGCGCTGACAGCAGCTCCGTGACATACAGCGCTGACAGCAGCTCCGTGACATACAGCGCTGACAGCAGCACCGTGACATACAGCGCTGACAGCAGCTCCGTGACATACAGCGCTGACAGCAGCTCCGTGACATACAGCGCTGACAGCAGCTCCGTGACATACAGCACTGACAGCAGCTCCGTGACATACAGCGCTGACAGCAGCTCCGTGACATACAGCGCTGACAGCAGCACCGTGACATACAGCGCTGACAGCAGCTCCGTGACATACAGCGCTGACAGCAGCTCCGTGACATACAGCGCTGACAGCAGCTCCGTGACATACAGCGCTGACAGCAGCTCCGTGACATACAGCGCTGACAGCAGCTCCGTGACATACAGCGCTGACAGCAGCACCGTGACATACAGCGCTGACAGCAGCTCCGTGACATACAGCGCTGACAGCAGCTCCGTGACATACAGCGCTGACAGCAGCTCCGTGACATACAGCACTGACAGCAGCTCCGTGACATACAGCGCTGACAGCAGCTCCGTGACATACAGCGCTGACAGCAGCACCGTGACATACAGCGCTGACAGCAGCTCCGTGACATACAGCGCTGACAGCAGCTCCGTGACATACAGCGCTGACAGCAGCTCCGTGACATACAGCGCTGACAGCAGCTCCGTGACATACAGCGCTGACAGCAGCTCCGTGACATACAGCGCTGACAGCAGCTCCGTGACATACAGCGCTGACAGCAGCTCCGTGACATACAGCGCTGACAGCAGCTCCGTGACATACAGCGCTGACAGCAGCTCCGTGACATACAGCGCTGACAGCAGCTCCGTGACATACAGCGCTGACAGCAGCTCCGTGACATACAGCGCTGACAGCAGCTCCGTGACATACAGCGCTGACAGCAGCACCGTAAGCAGCCCCAGGAGGAAGTCAGCACAGCACAGGGATGGTGTGATCCCCTCATAATAAGAACCCCCAGGAGGAAGTCAGCACAGCACAGGGATGGTGGGAGCCCCTCATAATAAGAACACCCAGGAGGAAGTCAGCACAGCACAGGGATGGTGGGAACCCCTCATAATAAGCAGCCCCAGTAGAAATATGACACCGCTCAACCTCTTCAAAGAGGAGGGTAGGGGCATATAGTACGGTGTGCTTTTTTGGGTCAGGGAAGTGAGCCAAATGAATTAAGAAGGTCTGTGTGCTTGATTCCAAAAATTGTTTATAGACATATACATGGTCTACTGATCACATGTGTTGAATTCCTCCGAGATCCATGCCTCATTCATTTTTAGAAATGTGAGGTAGTTAACACTGTGGTGAGCTAGGCGAGTACGCTTATCGGTCACAATCCCCCCTGCTGCGCTGAACGTCCTTTCGGACAGGACACTGGATGAGGGGCAAGCCAACAGTTCGATTGCAAATTGGGCAAGCTCTGGCCAGAGGTCAAGCCTGCCCACCCAGTAGTCTAGGGGTTCATCACTCCTCAGAGCGTCCACATCGGCCGTTAACCCAATGTAGTCGGACACCTGACGGTCTAGGCGTTCCCTGATGCTGGATCCGGATGACACCTGTCGATGGGTCGGCTGAAAGAATGACCTCATATCCGAAGTCACCAACACATCTTCAAACCGGCCTCTTCTTGCAGGCGCTGTTGGATTGGTACCCGCAAATCCTTCTCTGGGAGTGGGAATTGCTCCTCTGCCAGCGCACGCAAAAGCAGAATGCAGCATTTCTCGAAGCAAGGCCTGGAAGTGCTGCATTCTGACAGCCCTCTGCGACGGCGGTAACATTTCCGCCATTTTGTGTTTGTACCGGGGGTCTAAGTACGTTGCCACCCAGTACTGGTCCTTGACCCTCATGCTTTTTATACGGGGGTCCCTATTAAAACACTGGAGCATGAAGGCCCCCATTTGCACTAAAGTGGAAGCGGTGTGGTGGCCTGGCTCCTGCTCATCATCCAGGATAATGTCGTCCTCTTCATTCTCCTCTCCCCATCCTCGCACAACAGGGATCCCAGAAAGGTTTAAAGCATGCTCTTCTTGCTCCTGCTCATCCGCCCCGGCACCATCCTCCTCTGACTCCTCATCAGACTCCTGTTGTTGACTTGTCTCAGATAGAGTAGCCCCCCCTGGGAATTCATCCAGCATTGCGACTTCCTCATCTTCCCGCTCCTGCTCCTCCACAGCCTGATCAATGACACGACGCAATGCACGCTCCAGAAAGAAGGCATAAGGTACCATGTCACTGATGGCGCCATGGCTGCGACTGACCAGTTTGGTGATCTCCTCAAATGGCCGCAGAAGTCTGCATGTGTCGCGCATGAGCAGCCACTGGCGCGGTGAAAAAAAACCCAGCTCCCCAGAACCGTTTCTTTCGCAGAGTTCATACAGGTAGACGTTAACTGCACGTTTCTGCTGGAGCAGCCTATCAAGCATATAGAAGGTTGAGTTCCATCGCGTCGGGCAATCGCAAATAAGACGTCTGACCGGCAGATGGTGTCGCCGCTGAATGTCAGCAAGGCGAGCCATGGCCGTGTAAGATCTTCTGAAATGGGCCGAGATTTTCCTTGCCTGCCGCAAGATGTCCTGGACCCCAGGGTATTTGACAAGGAATCGCTGCACGACCAAGTTTAAGACGTGTGCCATGCACGGCACGTGCGTGATTTTGCCCTGTTTCAATGCGCTAAGCAGATTGGCACCGTTGTCACACACCACTTTACCAACTGTCAAATTGAGCGGTGTTAGCCACTCATCTGCCTGTGAACGCAAAGCTGAAAGGAGTGCCGGGCCAGTGTGGCTCTTTGCTTCCAGGCACAACAGACGCAGCACGGCATGGCAACGTCTCACCTGGCATGTGGAATAGGTTCTGGGGAGCTTGGGCGGTGCAGTGGAAGAGACGCTAGCAGCGGAAAAGGAGGAGGCAGCTGAGGAGGAGAGGGAGGAGGATGGAGTAGGAGGAGGAGAAGAAGAGTCAGGCCTGCATGCAATCCGTGGCGGTAAAACCAAATCTACACGGGTGCCACGGGTTACATGCTTGACGGCCGTCAGAAGGTTCACCCAGTGGGCAGTAAAACTGATATACCTTCCCTGCCCGTGTTTGCTAGACCACGTGTCTGTGGTCAGATGTATCTTGGCACCGACACTGTGTGCCAGAGATACATTCACTTGCCGCTGAACATGGCCATATAGCTCTGGGATGCCCTTCTCTGAGAAATACTTCCTTCCTGGGACCTTCCATTGTGGTGTTCCAATGGCCACAAATTTGCGAAAGGCCTCCGAGTCCACCAGTTTATATGGCAGTAGTTGGCGGGCTATGAGTTCTGACAAGCCAGCCGCCAACCGTTGGGCAAGAGGGTTATCCGGCGTCATCATTTTTTTACGCTCAAACATTAGGCCCACGGAAGCCTGCCTTTTTGCAGAAAAATGTGAGCTTGGCGTGATGGAAGGTGGAGTGGAGGACAATTGTGAGGAGAGAGGAGAAGGAGAAGTAGAAGACGAGGCTGGACGGTGAGAGCCTGCAGTGTGGCTTTGTGTGTTCCGTTGCTCCCACTGGGCTCGGTGATGGCTGCTCATGTGCCTTCTTAAGGCGGTCGTCCCTAGGTGAGTATTGGGCTTACCGCGACTAACGCGTTGACTGCAAAGATTGCAGATGGCAACGCTATTGTCAGCAGCGGACACGTTAAAAAAAGCCCACACTGCGGAGCCATGTGCCGGTGTCCTGGGAGCGCCAGATGTGACCGTACATGGTCGATGACTCGCTCCTGATACATTTGCAGTCTGCTTTGTCCCTGCTGTGCAATGTAAGTCATTGCTGCTTCTCCTCCCTATCTGCTGGTCCATATCTCCCTCTGAACTCCCCTCCTCTTCCTCTCTTGTGGGCACCCACGTGACATCACTAGACACGTCATCATCAACGTCACCTTCCCCACCGCTATAAGTAGAGTAGGCAGCAACACCGGGGACCAACCTCCTCCTTGGGCTGATCTGGGTACTGGCGTCAGACTGCTGAGTAGCGCTTGTTGCTACCTCCTCTTCCTGATCCAATACCAAGAGTGGCTGCGCATCAGAAATGTCCTCTTGATATGGATCGGAAAATAATTCCAGTGACTCAAGCGGAAGGTATGTGGTGGTGGTGGTGGTGGTCGTGTTGTTGGTGGTAGTGTCTTTGGGGGTGCACATAGCAGAGAGTGAAGAAGAGGGTGCAGATCGAGAGGATGAGGAGGGTGCAGAAGAGTAAGGCTGAGCGAGCCACTCAACCAAGTCTGGTGCATCCTTTAAAGTAATTGAACGCACCTTCTGCAACTTCCCACTTTGGCTCAAGCCTGTTGCTCCTGCCCTACCCCTACCACCCCTGCGGAAGGGCCTGCCTCTTCCTCTGCATGTCATTTTTTAAATGACCCTGTGACAAAACTCTTAGTCCCTATACCGCTGAAGGACTGCTGCAGTATAGGTGAGCGGTCAGCAGTGGTGCACGTCAACCCTATCTATTGTGGACCTATAGCGGTCCTTACAGAACAGCAGACTGTACCGCACTCAAGCCTATGTACCGTAGCACCCTATACCAAGTTACCAGTCCTTATAAGAACTTTTGTGGACCAAGCAGGTTGTGTATTAGTGTTTAGCAGACTGTACGTCAGTCCCTATACCGCTGAAGGACTGCTGCAGTATAGGGCAGCGGTCAGCAGTGGTGCACGTCAACCCTATCTATTGTGGACCGATAGCGGTCCTTACAGAACAGCAGACTGTACCGCACTCAAGCCTATGTACCGTAGCACCCTATACCAAGTTACCAGTCCTTATAAGAACTTTTGTGGACCAAGCAGGTTGTGTATTAGTGTTTAGCAGACTGTACGTCAGTCCCTATACCGCTGAAGGACTGCTGCAGTATAGGGCAGCGGTCAGCAGTGGTGCACGTCAACCCTATCTATTGTGGACCGATAGCGGTCCTTACAGAACAGCAGACTGTACCGCACTCAAGCCTATGTACCGTAGCACCCTATACCAAGTTACCAGTCCTTATAAGAACTTTTGTGGAACAAGCAGGTTGTGTGTTAGTGATTAGCAGACTGTACGTCAGTCCCTATACCAATGAAGGACTGCTGCAGTATAGGGCAGCGGTCAGCAGTAGTGCACGGCAACCCTATGTATTGTGGACCGATAGCGGTCCTTACAGAACAGCAGACTGTACCGCACTCAAGCCTATGTACCGTAGCACCCTATACCAAGTTACCAGTCCTTATAAGAACTTTTGTGGACCAAGCAGGTTGTGTATTAGTGTTTAGCAGACTGTACGTCAGTCCCTATACCGCTGAAGGACTGCTGCAGTATAGGGCAGCGGTCAGCAGTGGTGCACGTCAACCCTATCTATTGTGGACCGATAGCGGTCCTTACAGAACAGCAGACTGTACCGCACTCAAGCCTATGTACCGTAGCACCCTATACCAAGTTACCAGTCCTTATAAGAACTTTTGTGGACCAAGCAGGTTGTGTATTAGTGTTTAGCAGACTGTACGTCAGTCCCTATACCGCTGAAGGACTGCTGCAGTATAGGGCAGCGGTCAGCAGTGGTGCACGTCAACCCTATCTATTGTGGACCGATAGCGGTCCTTACAGAACAGCAGACTGTACCGCACTCAAGCCTATGTACCGTAGCACCCTATACCAAGTTACCAGTCCTTATAAGAACTTTTGTGGAACAAGCAGGTTGTGTGTTAGTGATTAGCAGACTGTACGTCAGTCCCTATACCAATGAAGGACTGCTGCAGTATAGGGCAGCGGTCAGCAGTAGTGCACGGCAACCCTATGTATTGTGGACCGATAGCGGTCCTTACAGAACAGCAGACTGTACCGCACTCAAGCCTATGTACCGTAGCACCCTATACCAAGTTACCAGTCCTTATAAGAACTTTTGTGGACCAAGCAGGTTGTGTATTAGTGTTTAGCAGACTGTACGTCAGTCCCTATACCGCTGAAGGACTGCTGCAGTATAGGGCAGCGGTCAGCAGTGGTGCACGTCAACCCTATGTATTGTGGACCGATAGCGGTCCTTACAGAACAGCAGACTGTAACGCACTCAGGCCTATGTACCGTAGCACCCTATACCAAGTTACCAGTCCTTATAAGAACTTTTGTGGACCAAGCAGGTTGTGTGTTAGTGATTAGCAGACTGTACGTCAGTCCCTATACCAATGAAGGACTGCTGCAGTATAGGGCAGCGGTCAGCAGTAGTGCACGGCAACCCTATGTATTGTGGACCGATAGCGGTCCTTACAGAACAGCAGACTGTAACGCACTCAGGCCTATGTACCGTAGCACCCTATACCAAGTTACCAGTCCTTATAAAAACTTTTGTGGACCAAGCAGGTTGTGTGTTAGTGTTTAGCAGACTGTGCGTCAGTCCCTATACCGCTGAAGGACTGCTGCAGTATAGGGCAGCGGTCAGCAGTGGTGCACGTCAACCCTATCTATTGTGGACCGATAGCGGTCCTTACAGAACAGCAGACTGTACCGCACTCAAGCCTATGTACCGTAGCACCCTATACCAAGTTACCAGTCCTTATAAAAACTTTTGTGGACCAAGCAGGTTGTGTGTTAGTGTTTAGCAGACTGTGCGTCAGTCCCTATACCGCTGAAGGACTGCTGCAGTATAGGGCAGCGGTCAGCAGTGGTGCACGTCAACCCTATCTATTGTGGACCGATAGCGGTCCTTACAGAACAGCAGACTGTACCGCACTCAAGCCTATGTACCGTAGCACCCTATACCAAGTTACCAGTCCTTATAAGAACTTTTGTGGACCAAGCAGGTTGTGTATTAGTGTTTAGCAGACTGTACGTCAGTCCCTATACCGCTGAAGGACTGCTGCAGTATAGGGCAGCGGTCAGCAGTGGTGCACGTCAACCCTATGTATTGTGGACCGATAGCGGTCCTTACAGAACAGCAGACTGTAACGCACTCAGGCCTATGTACCGTAGCACCCTATACCAAGTTACCAGTCCTTATAAGAACTTTTGTGGACCAAGCAGGTTGTGTGTTAGTGATTAGCAGACTGTACGTCAGTCCCTATACCAATGAAGGACTGCTGCAGTATAGGGCAGCGGTCAGCAGTAGTGCACGGCAACCCTATGTATTGTGGACCGATAGCGGTCCTTACAGAACAGCAGACTGTAACGCACTCAGGCCTATGTACCGTAGCACCCTATACCAAGTTACCAGTCCTTATAAAAACTTTTGTGGACCAAGCAGGTTGTGTGTTAGTGTTTAGCAGACTGTGCGTCAGTCCCTATACCGCTGAAGGACTGCTGCAGTATAGGGCAGCGGTCAGCAGTGGTGCACGTCAACCCTATCTATTGTGGACCGATAGCGGTCCTTACAGAACAGCAGACTGTACCGCACTCAAGCCTATGTACCGTAGCACCCTATACCAAGTTACCAGTCCTTATAAGAACTTTTGTGGACCAAGCAGGTTGTGTATTAGTGTTTAGCAGACTGTACGTCAGTCCCTATACCGCTGAAGGACTGCTGCAGTATAGGGCAGCGGTCAGCAGTGGTGCACGTCAACCCTATGTATTGTGGACCGATAGCGGTCCTTACAGAACAGCAGACTGTAACGCACTCAGGCCTATGTACCGTAGCACCCTATACCAAGTTACCAGTCCTTATAAGAACTTTTGTGGACCAAGCAGGTTGTGTGTTAGTGATTAGCAGACTGTACGTCAGTCCCTATACCAATGAAGGACTGCTGCAGTATAGGGCAGCGGTCAGCAGTAGTGCACGGCAACCCTATGTATTGTGGACCGATAGCGGTCCTTACAGAACAGCAGACTGTACTGCACTCAGGCCTATGTACCGTAGCACCCTATACCAAGTTACCAGTCCTTATAAAAACTTTTGTGGACCAAGCAGGTTGTGTGTTAGTGTTTAGCAGACTGTGCGTCAGTCCCTATACCGCTGAAGGACTGCTGCAGTATAGGGCAGCGGTCAGCAGTAGTGCACGGCAACCCTATGTATTGTGGACCGATAGCGGTCCTTACAGAACAGCAGACTGTAACGCACTCAGGCCTATGTACCGTAGCACCCTATACCAAGTTACCAGTCCTTATAAGAACTTTTGTGGACCAAGCAGGTTGTGTGTTAGTGATTAGCAGACTGTACGTCAGTCCCTATACCAATGAAGGACTGCTGCAGTATAGGGCAGCGGTCAGCAGTAGTGCACGGCAACCCTATGTATTGTGGACCGATAGCGGTCCTTACAGAACAGCAGACTGTACCGCACCCAAGCCTATGTACCGTAGCACCCTAGACAGACCAAGTTACCAGTCCTGATAAAGAGCTTTGTGGAACAAGTGAGTTGTGAATGATTAGCAGACTGCAGCAGAAGGGCAGCAGTCAAGTATAATATTCTTTCTATATTTGGAAGAAAGAATATTATACGTGTACAAGCCTATTACCGTACCACTGATACCAGTCCTGAAAAGAACCTTTGTGGAACTAATAGTAACAGCAAGTCTTTAAAATTATCCTCACTGCCTGACACACTGCTTCCTGCCTGTCCCTATACAAATTGGCAAAAAAGAGTAGGCTGGAACGATTAGCTGGAACAGCTCTTTTGTGGACCTGATAGTAACAGCTAATGATGATGATGATGATGATGATGAAGAAAGACTAATCTGGCTGAGCTGTCCCTAAAATAGCAGCATACAGCGCTCTGTCCCTTTATCTAAACTGACAAAAGAAACTCAGGCTGCTGACCTAACACCTATACCAGTCCTGAAAAGAACTTTTGTGTACCAAATAGCTAGCGTTTTCTCTGTCCCTACTCCACACAGGATCCTTTCCCTACAGTGACAGAAGAAAGAATGTAAAATGGCCACCGGATCGGGTGTATTTATAGGTTAGGGGGAATGTCCAAGTGTCCATGAGCTGTCATGTCTCAATTGGTTGTCCTGTAACACATGATAAACGTGTCACGAAAGGTTAAAGTTCTTGTATACATTAAACACGTAAGTCCGCCGGGGCGAACGACGGAAAAAGGCGTTCGAACCCGCGGACGGCGAAAGTCGGAAATTCGCCGCGAAACGACCGCCGGGCGAACCGTTCGGCCATCACTAGTCCCAACAGGCACAGACGAGAAGGAAACATAGACACAAAAAATCGTGCTTACACCAAACATAAAGCAAAAAACATACACATCCGGTGGAATTTCAGCTGGTCCAATGTTGGTGTCAATGAAATATGCACCAACTACCACTAATTGGCAAAATAGATCCAACCTCAATTGCCCCCGGGGGCTCGAGCCACATAGGAGAAAGGGATAGCCAAGAGGGTATGACATGATTGGTCACGATTAATAAAGCAACCAATTTTTGGTCCAAGAAATCCTCCTCCTCCTGTTCCTGGACTGGACTTGGGTCAAAACAATAACTCCAAGGCCAGTAATAAATAACACCTTATCTCCTCCGATTCTGCAACATGGCTGGTTGACGAACGGCCGTTCAGAAACGAACTGAAAAGTACGAAATGAAAAGAGCAAAATGAAAAAGCGCGAATCAACACTCATCAAACTTCTACTAACACGAAATTAGCAGAAGGAGCCCAAAGGGTGGTGCTAAAGAGCTGAAAAAACACGTAGTACGCCACTACGTTTGTGTTTGTTGGCCGACAATTCCTTGCCGCTTGTATGCAAGACAAAATCCAGGCACACGCCTTTGGACAAAAGTCGGAGGTTTCTGTCTGCGGAAAATCCGATCGTGTGTACGAGGCTTTAGTGTTTGCTCACTGTAATCAGTGCAGTTGCATTCTATTAGTCAGGTCTGCTCGGTGTGCTCAGCTGTTACCAGCTTGATAGCTCCTCTCTGTCTTCAGAGAGCTTGAAAAGTTTCTTTCCTAGGCACACCCGTTCAACTGCTCGGTAACACAAATTGCTAATCAGCCAATCACATGGCAGCAACTAAATGCATTTAGACATCTATACGTTGTGAAGAAGACTTGCTGAAGTATAAAAGGAGCATCAGAATGGGAAAGAAAGGAGATTTAAAGCGGGATTCCACCCTAAAGTGGAACCTCCGCTGATCGGATCCCTCCCCCCCTACGGTGTCACAATTGACACCTTTCAGGGGGGAGGGGGGTGGAGATACCTGTCAAAGACAGGTATTTTCACCCACTTCGGGCATAGACTCCCATGGGAGTCTACGCCATTTCCTGCCCTGCCGCGCTGTCTGCTGGGACATACACGGGTCCCAGTGACAGCGCGGAGATTTCCTATTGCGCGGCGCGGCTCGCGCATGCGCAGTAGGGAACCGGGAAGTGAAGCCGATTCGCTTCACTTCCTGATTCCCTCACCTAGAATGGTGACTACAGCAGCCTAGAGCCGAGCGATCGATCGGCCTCGGCTGCCGGCATCGCTGGAACCCGGGACAGGTGAGTGTCCATTTATTAAAAGTCAGCAGCTGTAGTATTTATAGCTGCTGGCTTTTAATATTTTTTTTTTTTGGTGGAATCCCTCTTTAAGTGACGTTGAACGTGGCATGGTTGTTGGTGACAGACGGGCCGGTCTGAGTGTTTCTGGGATTGTCACACACAACCATCTCTCTGGGTTTTACAGAGAATGGTGGGGAAAAAAGAGAAAATATCCAGTGAGCGGCAGTTGTGTAGAAGAAAATGCCTTGTTGATGTCAGAGGAGAATGGGCAGACTGGTTCCAGATGATAGAAAGGTGACAGTAACTCAAATAACCTCTTGTTACACCCAAGGTATGCAGAATATTATCTCTGAACACACAACACATCCAACCTTGGATCATTGAGCCATGGATCCATCCTGCCTTGTATCACCGGTTCAGGCTGGTGGTGGTGGTGTAATGGTGTGGGATATTTTTTTGCCACACTTTGGGCCCCTTAGTACCAATTGATCATGGTTTAATCACCACGGCCTACCTGAGTATTGTTGCTGACCACGTCCATCCCTTTATGACTACAGTGTCCCCATCTTCTGATGGCTCCTTCCAGCAGGATAATGCTCCATGTCACAAAGCTCCAATCATCTCACCACTGTACTCCAATGGCCTCCACCATTCACCAGATCTCATCCAACCTTTGGGATGTAGTGGAACGGGAGATTTGCATCATGGATGTGCAGCCGAAAAATCTGCAGCAACCGCATGATCCCATCGTGTCACTATGGACCAAAGTCTCTGAGAAATGTTTCCAACACCTTGTTGAATATATGCCATGAAGAATTAAGGCAGATCTGAAGACAAAAGGGGGTCCAACCCGGTACTAGCAAGGTGTACCTAATAAAGGTGTGGAGATATGCAGATGGCAGCATGAATATTGATACAGCTTTGGCCAATCCCAGGGAGGCAGGCCCTGATGGCATGCTGGGAGACTGTATATATTTTTGGAGCACACCGAGCTCTGGGTGTTTTCCTGGAGAGGATTGGTCCAGCCTGGGGGGGGTTTGCTGCCCTCCATGGGCATTGTTGCCACCTGTAGGCTGTTGCCGGGCATCAGATGAGCGACCTGAGGACCTGGGATGCTGAGACCCTGAAGCTAGAGAGAAAGCAGACTGAGGGGGGTGTCCGCTGAGGCTCTGGTCGAGTATCACCGGAGTAAGGTGTTGCTTGGAAGTTGAGAAGATAACATGCCACTCCAGCAGTATACCAACCACCACGTCTCCGATTTGGCCAGTACAGTGGAACCTTTGTTAACGAGTAACGCGGTCAACGAGCGCTTTGAAAGACGACCAACTTTAAAAAAAAAATCCTGACTCTTTATCTCGCGAAATGAGCAGGATTCAAGCTATTGTGGTTTGCAGTACCGCATTTGGCCAGAGGTGCGGGGGCACCGTTGACACTCAGAATGGTTCGGAGCCGTTTGGAAATACTCTTAATCACTTGGAAATATTGAGAAACACTGGGAAATACTCAGTTCCCGAGTGTTTCCGAGCCTTTTGCGAGGGTTTTACAGAGTTCCGCCGAGCCGTCCCCGAGTATTTCCGAGGCTCTCCGGTGCCCCTCCCACCTCTGGCCATTTGCGGTATTACATGTATATTCGACCAGCACAGGAAATAACCATGTAACATTAATTTTTTTGCACTTTTGTTGGCTTGCTATGCAATTTTTTTTTTTTAATTTGCTATAAAATATACCCCCTAGTGATGCTCAGTTACCACCTGCTGTATGTGCGGCTTGCTAGCTCCTACATGCACACCGGCTGTCCAGAATTCAAGCTAATATGGTGTGCAGTACCACATTTGGCCAGAGGTTCGGGGGCACTGATGACACTCGGAATGGTTCGGAGCTGTTTGGCAATACTCGGAACCACTTCGAAATACTGGAAAACACTCGGAAATACTCCGTTCCTGAGTGTTTCCGAGTTCAGCCGAGCCGTCCCGAGTATTTCTGAGGCTCTCCGGTGCCCCCCCCACCTCTGGCCACTTGCGGTATTGCATGCAATAGAAGTCGATGTGAAACGAAATTATCTTCGTTTCCATTGACTTCTATAGGGAAACTCGCTTTGATATGCGAGTGCGTTGGATTACAAGCATTCTCCTGGAACGGATTATGCTCGTAATCCAAGGTTCCCCTGTACATAGTAAAACAATGTGCCAATAGTGCAGATCATCCAAATATTTATTACAAATCACCCATAGTATAAAACAAATGCTGACTACAACATAAAACCCCAAGGGATGTATTTATAAAAAAAATTAAAAATAATCATAGCAATTTACCCAGAGTAAGTGAATGTACATTCATTCTGTGCGAACAGAGAAAAAATAAATAAATAAATAAACGATTGTTATTAGGCTATTTCCTGTGCTGGTCGAATGATTTTCATTGATTTAAGATGTCAAATGCCGCGTTTGATCACTAGATGGAGCTAAGTATCATAAAACACTCCTTAGCAACATCTAGTGGCCAAAGGCGGTATTTTCCATCTTAAACCAATGAAAAATATTCGACCAGCACAGGAAATAACCAAGTAACATTCATTTTTTTGCACTTTTGTTGGCTTGCTATGCAATTTTTTTTATTTATTTATTTTTTGTTATAAAATATACCCCCTAGTGATGCTCAGCTACCACCTGCTGTATGTGCGGCTTGCTAGCTCCTACATGCACACCGGCTGTCCAGAATTCAAGCTAATATGGTGTGCAGTACCGCATTTGGCCAGAGGTGCGGGGGCACCGCTGACACTTGGAATGGTTCGGAGCTGTTTGGAAATACTCGGAACCACTTGGAAATACTGAGAAATACTCCATTCCTGAGTGTTTCCAAGTTCAGCCGAGCCGTCCCGAGTATTTCCGAGGCTCTCCAGTGCCCCCTCCCACCTCTGGCCACTTGCGGTATTGCATGCAATAGAAGTCGATGTGGAGCGAAATTATCTTCGTTTCCATTGACTTCTATAGGGAAACTCGCTTTGATATGCGACTGCTTTGGATTACAAGCATTCTCCTGGAACGGATTATGCTCGTAATCCAAGGTTCCCCTGTACATAGTAAAACAATGTGCCAGTAGTGCAGATCATCCAAATATTTATTACAATCACCCATAGTATAAAACAAATGCTGACTACAACATAAAACCCTAAGGGACGTATTTATAAAAAATTTAAAAATAAAAATCATAGCAATTTACCCAGAGTAAGTGAATGTACATTCATTCTGTGCGAACAGAGCAAAAATAAATAAATAAATAAACGATTGTTATTAGGCTATTTCCTGTGCTGGTCAGGGCCGTCTTTAATATTGATTGGACCATGGACAAAAATTTTCTTGGGGGCCCCCTCCCCATGCAGTTTCGCTCTCCACCTACTCTGAGACATACAATAAATAGCAGTTAGACTCAAAATCAGTTTACTGAATAAGATCAGGCAGCTATTGCGATTGGTTGCCAGAGGTTACAGTGTATCATTACCGCTCACTGAATGGTTGCTAGAGGTTACAGCACACATTACAGCTCACTGGTTAGTTGCTAGAGGTTACAGCACATGATTTCTGCTTGTTGATTGGTTGCTAGAGATTACTGTGTATATGACCTGAGGGGAGGATGATGTACATATCAATGCTGCCGACCACCTCTATTTACATTTGAATGCCAGTAATTTACATGTAAACACAGGGTCTCCAGATGAGCACAGGACTAAAACCTCAAGGGGCAAGGGAATTTAAACCAGCATAGTTGGCAAGTATTAAGCAGCTGCTTTGGGCCCCACAACAATGACAGGGCCCAGGGCAGCTGCCCCTTTTGCCCTGCCTTAAAAAACGGCCCTGGTGCTGGTCGAATGATTTTCATTGATTTAAGATGTCAAATGCCGCGTTTGATCACTAGATGGAGCTAAGCATCATAAAACACTCCTTAGCAACATCTAGTGGCCAAAGGTGGTATTTTCCATCTTAAACCAATGAATAATATTCGACCAGCACAGGAAATAACCAAGTAACATTCATTTTTTTGCACTTTTGTTGGCTTGCTATGCAATTTTTATTATTCATTTATTTTTTTGTTATAAAATACACCCCCTAGTGATGCTCAGCTACCACCCGCTGTATGTGCGGCTTGCTAGCGCCTACCTGCACACCGGCTGTCCAGCGCGGCTCAGAAAGCGTTGAGATTTATTGACAATGAAAAGTGGATGTACACTCTACACCTCTGCAATGAACTTAGTTCCTTTTTTTTTTCCCGGATGTTGGAAAGCTGGCATATGCTTTAAGATAGGCCATTAGTGAATTGTCTCCTCCACGTTGACTTGACCTGGTTAAAACCCGATTGATAAAGTTTTCTACTTTTTTTTTTTTTTTCTTCGCAGCAAGTTGGGTCTATTCTGTATTCAGCTGCAGCGGAGAGAGACGGATTCAGACGGAGAAGCAGAACAACAAATCACAATACAAAAAAAATAAAATAAATGAACAAGAACATGTCCCAGCCTACCCATAATCCTCTCCTGCTGCCCTGTGCTTATTTGTTCAGCACAACACAAGCTTGGCGTCTTCTGTTCTCCTCAATTCACACATCCAGCTGCCGCTTATTGGTCTTTGTGCAGAGAGACCTTTGAGCTGTCTCCAGGCTAAAGAAATGGAGGGATTTATATTGTTGAGGTTTTTTTTGTTTTTTTTTACCGTAGCTGTTTATTGAGTCAGAAAAAATATGTACATTCGGCTGCTCATAAATGCCCCCCGCTGTGGCCCATGACAGAATACAACAAAAAGTTCTTGTAGGAATCATTGAGACAATCATTGGCCATTTCATATACAATTAATAAGATAAAATGTATCAAATTATCTTTTCTTAGACATTCAGATCTTTATAGCAAATAAGTCATGGCACCGAGATCAATGGCACTCTACCGGAGCGTAGAGGCCAATGGGAGAAATTACCAAAGAAGAACTGGCATGGACCTGGCATGTTCAGACCCGTGCATACATTTGTCGAAGTTTCCACACGCTGTGGTTGAAGAGTTTTGCTTATTATCTTCATTTGCATACACCGCCATTTGTCCCCTGCATGCTACAAAAGATTGTAACTCCTGCGATCATTGACACAAAGACAAGATATGCTGACTTATTTAAGTATGCATGCTTATGTTCACCAAGGAAGGTGAGTCCTTTATGGCGGTGGTTCTCAACAGCCAGGTCGTGGCCTGATACCAGGGCCACAGCTTCTCTCTTCTTGGGCCTTCAACCAGTTACAGATCCCCTAACCTACCCATATTTGCCTGTAGTGCTGCTTAACCCCCTATAGTGCCTCCAGGTCCCTTGAGGGCCTCCATCAAGCTGCAGATACCCTAACCTATCCATATTTGCCTGTAGTGCCACTCAACCCCGTACAGTGCCTCCAGGTCCCTTGAGGGCCTCCAGCCAGCTGCAGATCCCCTAACCTACCCATATTTGCCTGTAGTGCTGCTCAACCCCTTACAGTGCCTCCAGGTCCGTTGAGGGCCTCCATCAAGCTGCAGATACCCTAACCTACCCATATTTGCCTGTATTGCCACTCAACTCCCTACAGTGCCTCCAGGTCCCTTGAAGGCCTCCAGCCAGCTGCAGATTCCTTAACCTACCCATATATGCCTATAGTGCTGCTCAACCCCCCACAGTGCCTCCAGGTCCCTTAAGGGCCTGCATCCAGCTGCAGATCCCTTAATCTACCTATATTTGCCTATAGTGCCGCTCAACTCCTGCAGTGCCTCCAGGTCCCTTGAGGGCCTTCATCAAGCTGCAGATCCCCTAACCTACCAATATTTGCCTATAGTGCCGCTCAACCCCCTGCAGTGCCTCCAGGTCCCTTGAGGGCCTCCAGCCAGCTGCAGATCCCATAACCTAGCCATATTTGCCTATAGTACCGCTCAACCCCCTACAGTGTCTCCAGGTCCCTTAAGGGCCTCCAGCCAGATGCAGAACCCCTAACCTACCCATATTTGCCTATAGTGCCGCTCAACCCCGTACAGTGCCTCCAGGTTCCTTGAGGGCCTCCAGCCAGCTGCAGATCCCCTAACCTACCCATATTTTCCTGTAATGCCCCTCAACCCCCTAACGTGCCCCCTGGTCTCTTGAAGGCCTTCCAGTGTTACTAAAGACAACATTTTTGCAAAAATGTAAATAACAAACATGTTATGCCGCGTACACACGACTGGACTTTCTGTCAGAATAAACGCTGATGGTCTCCCCGACAGAGTTCCGACGGAGCTCCAACCGACTTGCCCACACTCAATCACACCAAAGTCCGTTCATTTTGAACGTGATGACGTACGACGGGACTATAAAAGGAAGCTCAATAGCCAGTAGCCAATAGCTGCCCTTGTGTCGTATTTAGTCTGTTGGACCAGCATACAGACGAACGGTTTTCCGGATTGGAATATCCGATGGAATGATTCCGTCTGACCTTTTCTGCCGGAAAAGTCCGGTCGTGTGTATGCGGCATTATACTTACCTGCCCTGTTCAGTGTTATTGCACAGAGTGGCTCCGATTCTACTCTTCTCGGGTCCGCGGCGGCGATCTCAGCTTCTCCTCTTCTTCTTGGGACCACCGTAGCCTGCTGCTGGATATGGGGAGAAACGTAGTTCCCTCACTCCTGTCCTATGTTACATATTACATAGTTACATGGTTGGTGAGATTGGAAAAAGACACAAGTCCATAAAGTCCAACCTATGTGTGTGATTATATGTCAGTGTCAATATTACATTGTATATCCCTGTATGTTAAGGTCGTTTAGGTGATTTTTTTAAATCATTTATGCTCCCTGATGAAACCACTGCTTGCGGAAGAGACTTCCACATTCTTACCGTAAAGAACCCTCTTCGCAGTTGCCGGTTAAATCACTTTTCCTCTAATTTTAGTGAATGGCCGCAAGTTTTTTTAAACGTCCTTTCAGGGAAAGGTTTTCTCCCTATTGTGGGGTCACCAGTACGGTATTTGTACATTGAAATCATATCCCCTCTCAAGCATCTCTTCTCCAGACAGAATAAGTTCAGTGCTCGCAGTCTTTCCCCATAGCTGAGATCCTCCAGTCCCTTTATTAGCTTTGTTGCCCTTCTCTGGACTCTTCCAGAACATCCAGTTCCAGTACATCCTTCCTGAGGACTGGTACCCACAACTGGGCGGCATACTCCAGGTGCGGCCGGACAAGAGTCTTGCAGAGCGGGAGAATTGTTGTTTTATCTCTGGAGTTAATTCCCTTTTTAATGCATGTCAATATTCTGTTGGCATTGCATGCCATTGCTGAGCCTATCATCTACTAGGACCCCAGGTCCTTTTCCATCCTAGATTCCCCCAGAAGTTCTCCCCCTAGTGAGTAGATTGCATTCATGTTCTTGCTACCTAAAGGCATTATTTAAAATTTTTCTACATTAAACCTCATTTGCCATGTAGTTGCCCACCCCATTCATTTGTTCAGATCTTCTTGCAAGGTTTCCCCATCCTGCGGAGAAGCTATTGCCCTGCTTAGCTTAGTATAGTCCGCAAATATTGAGAATGAGCTGTTTACCCCATCCCCATCCTCCAGATCATTTATGAATAAATTTAAATAGGATTTGTCCCAGCACAGAACCCTGGGGGACCCCACTACCCACCCCTGACCATTCCGAGTACTCCCCATTTATCACCACCCTCTGAACTCGCCCTTGTAGCCAGTTTTCAATCCATGTACTCACCCTATGGTCCATGCCAACGGACCTTATTTTGTACAGTAAAAGTTTGAGGGGAACTGTATGAAAATGCCTTTGCAAAATCCAGATACACCACGTCTACGGGCCTTCCTTTATCTAGATAACAGCTCACCTCCTCATAGAAGGTTAATAGATTGGCTTGGCAAGAACGATTTTTCATGAATCCATGCTGATTACTGCTAATGATACCGTTCTCATTACTAAAATCTTGTATATAGTCCCTTATAATCCCCTCCAAGAGCTTGCATACTATTGATGTTAGGCTAACTGGTCTGTAATTCCCAGGGATATAGCTTGGTCCCTTTTTAAAGATTGGTGCTACATTGACTTTTCTCCAATCAGCTGGTACCATTCCAGTCAGTAGACTGTTCGTAAAAATTAGGAACAACTGTCTGGCAATAACTTGACTGAGTTCCTTAAGGACCCTCGGGTGCAAGCCATCTAGTCCCGGAGGAGGAGCTAGAGCAAACAACTGCTGCAGACACCTTGGAGCTGGATGAAAAAGGACGTGAGTGTGGCCCCCCCTGTAACCTGAATAGGAGGAGCAGTGGGGCGGCTGCATATAGTAGAATCAGTCTCTCCATCTTCCTCCTGCAGTCTCTGAATGCCTGCAAGAGGGAGAGGAGAAGCGGGCATTCAGAGACTTCAAGAGGAAGATGGAGAGAATGATTTTTCTATATGCAGCCACTCCCCTGCTTTTCCTATCCTGCTTCGTTCTGCCCTCCCCTGCTCTCCACCCCACTCATACTCTTTGCCCCCTCATGTTCTCCACCTCCCCCCATGCTCTCCTCCTCTCCACCTGTGCTCTCCAGCCCCCCTGTGTTCTTCACCTCCCCCCATGTTCTCTGCCTCTCCCCCCAGTGCTCTCTAGCCCCACTAGTGCTCTCCACCTCCCCCCATGCTCTCCTCCTCTCCCCCAGTGCTCTCCAGCCCCCCAGTGCTCTCCACCGCCCCCCTGTGCTTTCCACCTCCCCCCATGCTCTCTGTCACTCCCCTGTGCTCTCCACATCCACCCATGCTCCCCACTGCCCCCTGTGCTCTTTACATCCACCCATGCTCTCCGCTGCCCCCTGTGCTCCCCACCTCCTCCCTGGCTCTCAGCTTCCCCCGTGCTCTCACCTCTCCTCGCGTTCTCTGCTCCCCCCTGTGCTCTCCACCTCCCCCATGCTCTCCACTGCCTCCCTGTGCTCTCCACCTCCCCCCACATGCTCTCCGCTGCCCCCCATGTGCTCTCCACCTCCCCCCATGCTCTCCACTGCCCCCCTGTACTCTCTACATCCTCCCATGCTCTCCACCTCCCCACCTGCTCTCCGCCATCCCCCCCGTGCTCTCCACCTCCCCCCATGCTCTCCGCCACCCCCTGCGCTCTCCACATCCACCCATGCTCTCCATTGCCCCCCTGTGCTCTTCACATCCACCCATGCTCTCCGCTGCTCCTGTGCTCTCCACCTCCTCCCTTGCTCTCCACCTCCCCGTGCTCTCCACCTCTCTCCACGCTCTCTGCTTCCCCCTGTGCTCTCCACCTCCCCCCATGCTCTCCGCTGCCCCCTGTGCTCTCCACCTCCCCCCATGCTCTCTGCTGCCTCCTTGTGATCTCCACCTCCCCCCATGCTCTCTGCTGCCTCCTTGTGATCTCCTCTTCCTCCCTGTGTTCTCTGCCTCTCCCTTGTGCTCTCCTCTTCCTCCCTGTATTCTCTGCTTCTCCCCTGTGCTCTTTCCCCACCCCATGTTCTCAAGGTTCCTCCCTGTGCTCTCCACCCCCACCCCCCCATGTTCTTTTCTTTCCTGGTCCCCCCTCAGGGGATCTGTCAGGGTGGAGAGTGGGGATGGGCTGGCTAACATGTCATGGGCTGCTCAATCCAAAATGCCTGGGCCTATTTTTTGTCCCAGTCCGAGCCTGGACAGCAATATGAGCCAATGGCTCCTGCTGCTGCTCAAATGCTGTGTAAAGAGGGGAGAATAGATGTAGCTGTGCTGATCTCTTTTCCCCTCTCTTCCCCTTCAAATAGGGGAGGGGGGACACAGGGAGACTGAAAAAGTTTTTTACCTTAATGCAAACACTGCATTAAGGTAAAAAAATGTTTTTAGGTTTAGTAACACTTTAAGTCAGCCGCAGATTCCCTAACCTATTGCAGCACTTCCCAGCTCCCATAGAGCTCCCAACCTTTCACAATTACCCAAAGTACCCCTCCCACACCTGCTCCACTGTGGTCTCCTGAGAGTCCTCAGGCTCCCACAGTGCCCCCCAGCCTCCCATACTGTCACCCATCTTCCCACAGTGCACCAAGCCTACTAGTCAACTCCCTTAAAGAGGAAGTAAACCCTTTCAAACCACTTTGACCTACAGGTAAGCCTAGATTAAGGCTTACCTGTAGGTCCAAGCAATATCTCCTAAACCTATATGGTTTAGGAGATATTTGCCCGAAAATGGGCACCGCTGTCTACGGCGCATGCGCCGTAGACAGCGGCGCGCAGGCGCACTAAATGCGGCAAGTCCAAGAATAGATCTGCCTAATTTGTCGACTCCTGTGCGCATGCGCGGGAGTGACGTCATCGCGGCTTCGCCGAATGGCAGCGGCGGAGCTGCGAGACGCGACTCCCGTGCGCATGCGCGGGAGTGACGTCATCGCGGCTTCGCCGCTGTCATTTGTCGGAGCTGCGAGACGCCACCAGCAAGATGGATGCGGCGGACTACAGGGGACAGCGGCGACTTCGCTGGCTCCTGTGTCAGGTAAGTGACACATAATGAGCTACTATGCGATGCACAGTAGTCCATTATGCTTTACCTTTGCAGGGAAAAAAAGAGGAAGTAAACCCCATCAGGGTTTACTTCCTCTTTAATGCCTCCAACTTCCAACAGTTTCCCATAATCAATTGAAGAGTGTGGAGGCCAGATGATATTTACAGGCAGGGCCACTGATAGGGGGGGGGGGGGGGGTAGCACCAGTCCTCAGGGCCCAGGCCAGCAGGGGGGGGGGGGCATCAGGGGAATTTGATATGGGGAGTAAAAAGGGTAATTGGTAAAGTGTGGGGGGATGCAGATAGAGGAACTGATCCCCTGGGTGCCACTCCCTGCAGCAGATAAAAGCTGGCTTCTCCTTCTCTCCCACCCATTGACTTTTAGCTGCTGTAGGAAGAGACACAAAGGGGATTGGTTCCTGTAATTGACCCCTAACCACTGTCTGCCCCCCCCCCCCCCCACACACCCCCATGCCTCATGATCCCCTTCCCTGTCCAATTCCTCCTGCTTCCCCAATTAATCATTTTAGTGTTTTTTTTTTAATGAAAATATAATTTCAATATTTTCTGGGGGGGTCCTGTCAGATAGGCTGTACGGGACCCCATGATTTCTAACAGCAACCCTATATGTAGGAGGAGTGAAGCAGGAACCTGGCTTGGAGCACCATGCATGGACTTCATCTCCTGGAAGCTTGGACTTTGCAAGAAATCGAATGGCTCCTCTGTTGTAATATAATATCCTACATAAATCAGCCGATATTATATGACATCATCCAGACAACAGATCCTCTTACTGCAAATAATATACAGTCTGAAATATACTGATCTGGCCTAAAGCAGGGACTGGCCAAGATTTAATCCATCAATGGGCAGGCTAGTTGTACTGAAGCCGATCCATCAATTGACTTTAATACAACCAGCCAGGCATCACACAGCAGCAGGCACACCAGTGGCTGGACATCAGGTGTAAAAGGAAGGCCCGGTAGTAACTATTGTCTGGTGCTGGTTTAACAGAGTAGATGATGGATATCATGGATAAATGGCATCACCACGTCATTGTCCACGTACCTCTGTCAGCAACCAAGAAAGAATCAGCACGTGTTTTTCTTTCCACTCCCTCTCTTCTTTTCATCCATCTCCTCCTCTCTCTTTTTCTCTTTCTTTTCTTTTTCCTCTCTATCTCTTCTCTTGTGTTCCCCTTTCGCTTCTCTTCTCTTCCCGTTTCTCTTCCCCTTTTCTCTTCTCTTCTCTTGCCCTTTCTCTTCTCTTCTCTTGCCCTTTCTCTTCTTTTCTCTTCTCTTCCCTTCTCTTGCCCTTTCTCTTCTCTTCCCTTCCCTTCCCTTGCCCTTTCTCTTCTCTTCTCTTCCCCTTCCCCTTTCTCTTCTCTTTTCTTCCCCTTCCCCTTTCTCTTCTCTTCTCTTCCCCTTCCCCTTTCTCTTCTCTCCCCCTTTCATTTCTCTCACCCTTTTTCTCTTCCAGTTTCTCTTCTCTTCTCTTCCAGTTTAGTTTCTCTTCTCTTATCTTGCCCTTTCTCTTCTCTTCTCTTGCCCTTTCTCTTATCTTCCCCTTTCTCTTCCTCTTCTTTTCTCTTCTCTTCCCTTCTCTTGCCCTTTCTCTTCTCTTCTCTTCACTTCCCTTCTCTTGCCCTTTATCTTCTCTTCCCTTCCCTTCTCTTTCCCTTTATCTTCTCTTCCCCTTTCATTTCTCTCTCCCTCTTTCTCTTCCATTTTCTCTTCTCTTCTCTTCCAGTTTCGTTTCTCTTTTCTTCTCTTTTCTTCCTTTCCCTTCTCTTGCCCTTTCTCTTCTCTTTTCTTCCCCTTCCTCTCCCTCTTCCCCTTTTTCTCTTTTCTTCTCTTCTCTTCCACTTTCTCTCCCTCTTTCTCTTCTCTTCCCTTCGATTCCCTTACCCTTTCTTGTCTCTTCCTCCCCCCTTTCTTGTCTCTTCCCCTTACTCTTCTCTTCTCTTTCCTTCCCTCTTCTCTTCTCTTTCCCTTTCTTTTCAATTCTCTTTCCATTTATTTTCCTTTCCCCATTCTCTTCTCTTTCCTTCCCCTCCTCTTCACTTCTCTTTCCTTTCCTTTTCCCTTCCCCTTTCTCTTCTCTTCTCTACTCGTCCCCTTTCTCTTCTCTTCTCTTCTCTTCTCTTCTCTTCTCTTCTCTTCTCTTCTCTTCTCTTCTCTTCCCTACCTTTCTCTTCTCTTTCCTTCCCATTTCTATTCACTTATCTTTCCTTCCACTTTCTCTTCACTTCTCTTCTCTTTCCCTTTCTCTTCTCTTCCCTTCCCTTCTCTTGCCCTTTCTCTTCTCTTCTCTTCACTTCCCCTTCCCTTTTCTCTTCTCTTCCCCTTCCCCTTTCTCTTCTCTTCCCCTTTCATTTCTCTCACCCTTTTTCTCTTCCAGTTTCTCTTTTCTTCTCTTCCAGTTTAGTTTCTCTTCTCTTCTCTTCTCTTGCCCTTTCTCTTCTCTTCTCTTGCCCTTTCTCTTCCTCTTCTTTTCTCTTCTCTTGCCCTTTCTCTTCTCTTCTCTTCTCTTCCCTTCTCTTGCCCTTTCTCTTCTCATCCCCTTTCCCTTCTCTTCCCCTTTAATTTCTCTCTCCCTCTTTCTCTTCCAGTTTCTCTTCTCTTCTCTTACAATTTCGTTTCTCTTCTCTTTTCTTCTCTTCTCTTTTCTTCCTTTCCCTTCTCTTGCCCTTTCTCTTCTCTTTTCTTCCCCTTCCTCTTCCTCTTCCCCTTTTTCTATCTTCTTCTCTTCTCTCCTACTTTCTCTCCCTCTTTTTCTTCTCTTCCCTTTGATTCCCTTACCCTTTCTTGTCTCGTCCTCCCCCCTTCTCTTCTCTTCCCCTTACTCTTCTCTTCTCTTTCCTTCCCTCTTCTCTTCTCTTTCCCTTTCTCTTCAATTCTCTTTCCTTCCCCTCCTCTTCACTTCTCTTTCCTTTCCTTTTCCCTTCCCCTTTCTCTTCTCTTCTCTTCTCTACTCGTCCCCTTTCTCTTCTCTTCTCTTCTCTACCTTTCTCTTCTCTTTCCTTCCCATTTCTATTCACTTATCTTTCCTTCCACTTTCTCTTCACTTCTCTTCTCTTCTCTTTCCCTTCCCTTCCCTTCCCTTCCCTTCCCTTCTCTTCTCTTCTCTTCTCTTCTTCTTTATATTCACTTCTCTTCTCTTACCTTCCCTTTCTCTTTTCTACCCTTCCCTTCCCCTTTCTCTTCTCTTCTCTTTCTTTCCTGTTTCTCTTCTCTTCTCCTTTCTCTTCAATTCTCTTCCCATTTCTTTTCCCTTCCCCTTTCTCTTCCATTTTTTCTTCTCTTCCCCTTCCTCTTTCCCTTTCTTGTCTCTTCTCTTCCCCTTTCCCTTCTCTTCCCCTTTCCCTTCTCTTCCCCTTTCATTTCTCTCTCCCTCTTTCTCTTCCAGTTTCTCTTCTCTTCTCTTACAGTTTCGTTTCTCTTCTCTTTTCTTCTCTTCTCTTTTCTTCCTTTCCCTTCTCTTGCCCTTTCTCTTCTCTTTTCTTCCCCTTCCTCTTCCTCTTCCCTTTTTTCTCTCTTCTTCTCTTCTCTTCCACTTTCTCTCCCTCTTTCTCTTCTCTTCCCTTCGATTCCCTTACCCTTTCTTGTCTCTTCCTCCCCCCTTTCTCTTCTCTTCCCCTTACTCTTCTCTTCTCTTTCCTTCCCTCTTCTCTTCTCTTTCCCTTTCTCTTCAATTCTCTTTCCATTTATTTTCCTTTCCCCTTTCTCTTCTCTTTCCTTCCCCTCCTCTTCACTTCTCTTTCCTTTCCTTTTCCCTTCCCCTTTCTCTTCTCTTCTCTACTCGTCCCCTTTCTTTTCTCTTCTCTTCTCTACCTTTCTCTTCTCTTTCCTTCCCATTTCTATTCACTTATCTTTCCTTCCACTTTCTCTTCACTTCTCTTCTCTTTCCCTTTCTCTTCACTTCCCTTCCCTTCTCTTGCCCTTTCTCTTCTCTTCTCTTCTCTCCCCCTTCCCCTTTCTCTTCTCCTTCCCCTTTCTCTTCTCTTCCCCTTTCATTTCTCTCACCCTTTTTCTCTTCCAGTTTCTCTTCTCTTCTCTTCCAGTTTAGTTTCTCTTCTCTTCTCTTCTCTTCTCTTGCCCTTTCTCTTATCTTCCCCTTTCTCTTCCTCTTCTTTTCTCTTCTCTTCCTTTCTCTTCTCTTCTCTTCTTTTCTCTTCTCTTCTCTTCCCTTCTCTTGCCCTTTCTCTTCTCTTCCCCTTTCATTTCTCTCTCCCTCTTTCTCTTCCAGTTTCTCTTCTCTTCTCTTCCAGTTTCGTTTCTCTTCACTTTTCTTCTCTTCTCTTTTCTTCCCTTTCCTTCTCTTGCCCTTTCTCTTCTCTTTTCTTCCCCTTCCTCTTCCCCTTTTTCTCTCTTCTTCTCTTCTCTTCCCCTTTCTCTTCTCTTTCCTTCCACTCCTCTTCACTTCTCTTTCCTTTTCCCTTCCCCTTTCTCTTCTCTTCTCTTCTCTTCTCTACTCGTCCCCTTTCTCTTCTCTTCTCTTCCCTACCTTTCTCTTCTCTTTCCTTCCCATTTCTATTCACTTATCTTTCCTTCCACTTTCTCTTCACTTCTCTTCTCTTTCCCTTCCCTTCCCTTCCCTTCTCTTCTCTTCTCTTCTCTTCTCTTCTTCTTTCTATTCACGTCTCTTCTCTTACCTTCCCTTTCTCTTTTCTACCCTTTCCTTCCCCTTTCTCTTCTCTTCTCTTTCTTTCCCGTTTTTCTCTTCTCTTCTCCTTTCTCTTCAATTCTCTTCCCATTTCTTTTCCCTTCCCCTTTCTCTTCCATTTTTTCTTCTCTTCCCCTTCCTCTTCCCCTTTCTCTTCTCTTTCCCTTTCTTGTCTCTTCTCTTTCCTTTTCTTGTCTGTTCTCTTCCCCTTTCCCTTCTCTTCCCCTTTCCCTTCTCTTCCCCTTTCATTTCTCTCTCCCTCTTTCTCTTCCAGTTTCTCTTCTCTTCTCTTTCAGTTTCGTTTCTCTTCTCTTTTCTTCTCTTCTCTTTTCTTCCTTTCCCTTCTCTTGCCCTTTCTCTTCTCTTTTCTTCCCCTTCCTCTTCCCCTTTTTCTCTCTTCTTCTCTTCTCTTCCACTTTCTCTCCCTCTTTCTCTTCCCTTCGATTCCCTTACCCTTTCTTGTCTCTTCCTCCCCCCTTTCTCTTCTCTTCCCCTTACTCTTCTCTTTCCTTCCCTCTTCTCTTCTCTTTATCTTTCTCTTCAATTCTCTTTCCATTTATTTTCCTTTCCCCTTTCTCTTCTCTTTCCTTCCCCTCCTCTTCACTTCTCTTTCCTTTCCTTTTCCCTTCCCCTTTCTCTTCTCTAATCGTCCCCTTTCTCTTCTCTTCTCTACCTTTCTCTTCTCTTTCCTTCCCATTTCTATTCACTTATCTTTCCTTCCACTTTCTCTTCACTTCTCTTCTCTTTCCCTTTCTCTTCTCTTCCCTTCCCTTCTCTTGCCCTTTCTCTTCTCTTCTCCTTCCCCTTTCTCTTCTCCTTTCTCTTCTCTTCCTATTTCATTTCTCTCACCCTTTTTCTCTTCCAGTTTCTCTTCTCTTCTCTTCCAGTTTAGTTTCTCTTCTCTTCTCTTGCCCTTTCTCTTCTCTTCTCTTGCCCTTTCTCTTATCTTCCCCTTTCTCTTCCTCTTCTTTTCTCTTCTCTTCCCTTCTCTTGCCCTTTCTCTTCTCTTCTCTTCCCTTCTCTAGCCCTTTCTCTTTTCTTCCCCTTTCCCTTTCTCTTCTCTTCCCCTTTCATTTCTCTCTCCCTCTTTCTCTTCCAGTTTCTCTTCTCTTCCAGTTTGTTTCTCTTCTCTTTTCTTCTCTTCTCTTTTCTTCCCTTCCCTTCTCTTGCCCTTTCTCTTCTCTTTTCTTCCCCTTCCTCTTCCCCTTTTTCTCTCTTCTTCTCTTCCACTTTCTCTCCCTCTTTCTCTTCTCTTCCCTTCGATTCCCTTACCCTTTCTTGTCTCTTCCTCCCCCCTTTCTCTTCTCTTCCCCTTACTCTTCTCTTCTCTTTCCCTTTCTCTTCAATTCTCTTTCCATTTATTTTCCTTTCCCCTTTCTCTTCTCTTTCCTTCCCCTCCTCTTCACTTCTCTTTCCTTTTCTTTTCCCTTCCCCTTTCTCTTCTCTTCTCTACTCGTCCCCTTTCTCTTCTCTTCTCTTCCCTACCTTTCTCTTCTCTTTCCTTCCCATTTGTATTCACTTATCTTTCCTTCCACTTTCTCTTCACTTCTCTTCTCTTTCCCTTTCTCTTCTCTTCCTCTTTCTATTCACTTCTCTTCTCTTACCTTCCCTTTCTCTTTTCTACCCTTCCCTTCCCCTTTCTCTTCTCTTCCCTACCTTTCTCTTCTCTTTCCTTCCCATTTCTATTCACTTATCTTTCCTTCCACTTTCTCTTCACTTCTCTTCTCTTTCCCTTTCTCTTCTCTTCTCTTCTCTTCCTCTTTCTATTCACTTCTCTTCTCTTCTCTTCTCTTCTCTTCTCTTCTCTTCTCTTCTCTTCTCTTCTCTTCTCTTCCTCTTTCTATTCACTTCTCTTCTCTTCCTCTTTCTATTCACTTCTCTTCTCTTACCTTCCCTTTCTCTTTTCTACCCTTCCCTTCCCCTTTCTCTTCTCTTCTCTTTCTTTCCCCTTTCTCTTCCCTTCTCCTTTCTCTTCAATTCTCTTCCCATTTCTTTTCCCTTCCCCTTTTTCTTCCATTTTTTCTTGTCTTCCCCTTCCTCTTCCCCTTTCTTGTCTCTTCTCTTTCCCTTTCACGTATCTTCTCTTCCCCTTTCTCATCTCTTCTCTTCACCTTTCTCGTCTCTTCTTTTCTCTTCCCCTTACTCTTCTCTTCCCCTTTCTCTTCTCTTTCCCTTTCTCTTCTCTTTCCCTTTCTCTTCTCTTCTCTTCCCTTTCCTACCCTTACCTTCCCCTTTCTCTTCTCTTTCTTTACCCTTTCTCTTCTCTTCTCTTCTCTTCTCTTCTCTTCTCTTCTCTTTCCTACCCTTCCCTTCCCCTTTCTCTTCTCTTCTCTTCTCTTTCTTTCCCCTTTCTCTTCTCTTCTCCTTTCTCTTCAATTCTCTTCCCATTTCTTTTCCCTTCCCCTTTCTCTTCCATTTTTTCTTGTCTTCCCCTTCCTCTTCCCCTTTCTCTTCTTTTCTCTTCCCCTTTCTCTTCTCTTCCCCTTTCTCATCTCTTCTCTTCTCCTTTCTCGTCTCTTCTTTTCTCTTCCCCTTTCTCTTCTCGTCTATCTTCTCCCCTCTCTCTTTCCTCTCCATCTCCCCATCTCTCTTTTTTTCTTCCGTTCTTGGGTTACAGGTTGTGATTGTGAACGATTCCTGAACACAGACATGTCCTCGTGTATTGATGTCAGCAGATGTTTTATAGATTTGATTCGAATTCATAAGACAAATAAAGAAAGCTTCTGCCCGGCTTGCCTGCGAACGGTTTGATCTTCCGGCTGATATGAACATTTGCTGATCAATTAACTTCAGTTTTGATCATGGGAGATGGGGCAGTTGCGTCTACACAGCAGATGTGTCCATGACAGGAAATCTGGGGCCCCGAGGGGCCACAGTGGAGATAGATTTTATACCATCATCTTATCATCCTCCACTCTGTACGAATTAGGCGAATGAGGCAGACACATCTGTCAGCAGAACATAAAGTGACATGACACATGAATTAAGATCCGATATACACAGCGCCGGCAACTGGGCCAGGCTGGAGCGCGGAGAGGGAATTCTGCACTATATTTAACACACCCCATGGGGGAGATTTATAAAAAGCCGGAGCGGGTGAAAAATGACGGTAAACAAGCCCATAAAATGTCAACTTATTAAGAATTCAATTTGAAAAGTATAACTGAGCAGAGCCGAGTTTTCGTATTAATTTTCAGAGGCATTTCAGAAATGAAGTGTTAAAAAAAAAAAAAAAAAATTTGGAACGAAGATTTAAATTGCAATAAAAACGCACAAAAAAAAAATCTGCGCCGCCACCTGTCTCTACTTCCAATAAAAACACGATTTTGCATTTGTAAAATTGGATTCTCTTTTTTTTTTTTTAAAGAAGTTGATTTATAATAATAAAAAAAAAAATTCGCTGGAGGAATGTGACGAGAATTTGCCCATGCTTGATGAATTCTGACTGTATTTTGCTTTTAACCACTTGGCACCCATACAACTTACTTACATGGCAGCAAGGTGGCGCTGCTGCATTGGATCACATACCTAGTGCGTGATCCCACACTTTTGGGTCTGGGGCGCGCCTGCTCGCCGCCGGCAACCTGTAAAGGGTTCATTTTCTTCTACATTGAGGTGATCCTACCCAGATCTTCTGCAGGAGCTCCAGAGGTTCCAGTCTTGGTCCCCTCTCAGCCATCCATCCAGTTCCCTCATCCCTTCCTCCACCCTGTTGATGGTCTACAGATACAGAAGAAAGTTCCAATGGACCACTTCTCCTAGGAGTGCCATATGTACTGTGTACTTATACAATCTTTGGATCCCCTATCTCAGTGGCTTTACCTCGAATAAGAAGATGTCATCAGTCTGCTGCAGGCAGGAGGAAGCATTTCCTCAGTCTCCCCTCTCCCAATGACTTTGTATAGGCTGAGATGATGTCATCAGTCTGCTGTCGGCAGGAGAAAGCATTTCCTCAGTCTCCTCTCCACCAGTGACTTTGCCTAGGGTGGGATGATGTCATCAGTCTACTGCAGGCAGGAGGAAGCATTTCCTCAGTCTCCCCTCTCCATCAATGACTTTGCCTAGGCTGAGATGATGTCATCAGTCTGCTGCCGGCAGGAGGAAGCATTTCCTCAGTTTCCCCTATCCCAATGACTTTATCTAGGCTGAGATGATGTCATCAGTCTGCTGCCAGCAGGAGGAAGCATTTTCTTGGTCTCCTCTCCACCAGTGACTTTGTCTTGGCTGAGATGATGTCATTGGTCTGATGCAGGCAGGAATAAGCATTTCCTCAGTCACCCCACTCCCAATGACTTTGCCTAGGATGGGATGATGTCATCAGTCTGCTGCAGGCAGGAGGAAGCATTTTCTTAGTCTCCCTTCTTTCAGTGAGTTTGCCTAGGCTTAGATGATGCCATCAGTCTGCTGCAGGCAGGAGGAAGCATTTCCTCAACCCCCTTTCCCTCAGTGACTTTGCCTAGGCTGAGATGATATCATCAGTCTGTTGCAGGCAGGAAGAAGCATTTCCTCAGTCACCCCACTCCCAATGACTTTGCCTAGGCCAGTGATGGCGAATCTTGGGACCCCAAATGTTTTGGAACTACAACTCCTACGATGCTCATGCACTCTGCAGTGTAGTTGAGTATCAAGGGAAATGTAGTTCCAAAACTTCTGGGGTCACCATCACTGGCCTAGGCTGAAGTCACCAGTCTACTGCAGGCAGGAGGAAGCATTACCTCAGTCGTCTCTCCCCCAGTGACTTTGCCTAGGCTGAGATGATGTCATCAGTCTGCTGCAGGCAGGAGGAAGCATTTCCTCAGTCTCCCCCCCCCCCCCCGTGTTCAGACTGAAACATTGTAACTTTGTGTCAGACATTTGTGAACACCGTCAACGGAATTTACATGATTGTGTCATCTCTGAGCCAACACCTCAGCCCAGGAAGGAAATTGTGACCTTAGATGATGCCTGAACAAATATGGCGAGGTCCTGCTGGAGAGAAAAGTGGATGAAAGCATTTTTCAGGACGAGTCCTGTGACCTCTGTGAGAGGTGATACATACCTGGAAGCAGGGGTGTTGCTAGGTCTACAAAAGATCTGGGGCTAGAGCCCATAGGAGCGTAGTAAAGAAAGTCATATGCTTGGGCAGGCATACACATGCATTTAACCACTTGCCGACCAGCGCACGACGATGTACGTCGACAGAATGGCACGGACAGGCAAATGGGCGTACATGTACGTCCCTTTAAATTTGCCGCCCTGCCATTGGGAGCGCGCCGCCGGCGGCGCACTCCAGCGCTGGTCGGGACCCCTGTGAGTCCGGTCGCGGGACCCGCGGACTCGATCGCCGTGGGCATCCCCGCGATCGTCTCACGGAGCGGCCAAATGAAGAAATGCCGTTGTAAACAACATTTCTCCATTCTGTCTAGCAACTAGTGACGCTGATCTCTGCTCCATGTGATTGGAGCAGAGATCAGTGTTCACTAAATGAAAGCCCAACCCCCCCACAGTTAGTAACACACCCCTAGGAACACTTAACCCCTACACTGCCACCCACTGGTTAACCCCTTCACTGCCAGTGCCATTTACACAGGAATCACTGCATTTATATAGCAGTGATTACTGTATAAATGACAATGGTCCCAAAAATGTGTCAAAAATGTCCGATGGGTCCCCCACAATGTCGCAGTCACAATAAAAATGGCTGATTGCCGCCATTACTAGTAAAAAAAAAAATAATAAAAAATTATTAATAAAAATGCTATAAAACTATCCCTATTTTGTAAACGCTATAACTTTTGCGCAAACCAATCAATAATCGCTTACTGCGATTTTTTTTACCAAAAATATGTAGAAGAATACGTATCGGCCTAAACTGAGGGAAAAAAATGTTTTTTTATATATTTTTGGGGGATATTTATTATAACAAAAAGTAAAAAATAATGCGTTTTTTTTCAAAATTGTCGCTCTATTTCTGTTTATAGCGCAAAAAATAAAAACCGCAGCGGTGATCAAATACCACCAAAAGAAAGCTCTATTTGTGGGAAAAAAAAGGACGTAAATTTTGTTTGGGAGACACGTCGCACGACCGCGCAATTGTCAGTTAAAGCGACGCAGTGCCGAATCGCAAACAGTGGTCTGGTCTTTGACCAGCAAATTGGTCCGGTCTGAAAGTGGTTAATATATACATGTGTGTGTGTGTATATATATATATGTGTATATATATCCCCAGAGAGCCCCCCCACTTACATCAGGGTCCCCAGAGAGCCCCCCCTCCTCTTGGGGACCCCTGCAGAAACTCTGAGCTATTAGCCCCAGATTCGGGTCTATAGCCCCAAAAGCCACCCCCTAGCAACGCCACTGCCTGGAAGTGTCACACTACCTACCTAATATGAAAAAAAAACACATCTGCTGACAGGTCCATTTTAAGGAGTGCAATAATAAATACGGAGGTCCTTCTCCACACAAAGCAGAGTCCCTCCAGCAACTGGCTCAGGTAACTCAGCCAAGTTCCCCCCTTTACCATCTGCCGTCCTGTCTATCTATCCAGGAGATGGCGGGGGTAACGTTACATCGTCCGCAACAGCTGTCGTCTCCGTTACTTTTTTTTTCAATTTAATATCAGATTTTTTATTTTATTTTTTAATTTAAATTTCATCTCCCCGTACTTCCCGTTCTCCAAAAAAAAAAAAACCGAAGGGATTAAAACCTGATTAAAATGAAAAGACATGAGCGGCGGCGGGAAAGATAATGACGCTGTAGGCCGTCTATTTTATGTAGTGTGCAATCCGCCGTGATTGAATCCGCGCTCCGCTAATGCACTCAGGTAGCGGCTTTCAGAAGATTTGTGATTAGAGGAAGGATTTGAAAGTGGCGGGGTGAAATTTCGTACGCCGAGGTTTCCGGGCAGACATTTGCCTAATACGGAATGAATAAAGATTACTACCTGGGGTTATTGCTTAAGCTGTAAAAACAAAACAAAAAAAAAACAAAAAAAAAAAGGTGAAGGGTTTAATGTCAGGCTGCGCGGCGCAGAGACGAGCTCACGCCAACGACCATTAATCAAACGTCCCGTAGGTTATTACACGTTAGATATCACGCTTGGACAAGCAAAGCCTGCAGCATCCCGAGACGGGGGAGCGAGAGAATGTTTGCTAAATAGAATTCAGATTCACGCTTTCCAAAAAAAATTAAAATAAATAACATTTTGCAAATATCATTCGGCCGACAAGTGAAACCAATACAAAGAACATCGGAGCTGTCATGGAAAGGGATCCCTATTCACCGAGAGAGGGACAGTCCAGGAAATGGTGATGCTGGTGTCATAAGATGCAGGAGCACAAGGGTCACTGGAGACACAGGAGTACAGGGGTCACTGGAGACACAGGAGCACAGGGGTCATAGAAGGCACAAGAGTCACTGCAGCTGCAGGAGCATGAGGGTCACTGGAGACACAGGAACACAGGGGTCATAGAAGGCACAAGAGTCACTACAGATGCAGGAGCACGAGGGTCACTGGAGACACAGGAGCACAGGGGTCATAGAAGGCACAAGAGTCACTACAGATGCAGGAGCACAAGGGTCAACTGGAGACACAGAGGTTCCCGGAGAAGCTTGGGTCACTAGAGTCATTAGGGCACAGGGATCACGGCTTGACACTGAATGCTCTAGGGCCACTGCGTTACAAGATGCTTTGGAGTCACTGGAAGTTACAGGAGCAACTGGAGAATGAGGAACACAGGGGTCTCTGGGCTTGGGTCACTGGAGACATTAGGGCGCAGGAGTCACAGGAAGCACAAGAGTCACTGCAGGTGGAGGAGCAAAGGGTCACTGGAGACATAGTGGCTCCCGGAGACGCTTGGGTCACTGGAGACATTAGAGTGCAGGGGTCATAGAAAGCACAAGAGTCACTGCAGATGCAGGAGCACAAGGGTCACTGGAGACACAGCAGCACAGGGGTTCCTGGAGAAGCTTGGGTCACTGGAGACATTAGGGCACAGGGGTCATAGAAGGCACAAGAGTCACTGCAGGAGCACAAGGGTCACTGGAGACACAGGAGCACAGAGGTTCCTGGAGAAGCTTGGGTGACATTAGGGCACAGTAGTAACAAATGGCACTATAGATGCAGGAGCACAGGGATCACTGCTTGACACTGAATTCTCTAGGGCCACTGTGTGACAAGATGCTTTGAAGTCACTGGAAGTCACAGGAGTAACTGGAGACACAGGAGCACAGGGGTTCCTGAAGACACTTGGGTCACTGGAGACATTAGGGCGCAGGAGTCACAGGAAGCACAAGAGTCACTGCAGGTGGAGGAGCAAAGGGTCACTGGAGACATAGTGGTTCCCGGAGACGCTTGGGTCACTGGAGACATTAGAGTGCAGGGGTCATAGAAAGCACAAGAGTCACTGCAGATGCAGGAGCACAAGGGTCACTGGAGACACAGCAGCACAGGGGTCATAGAAGGCACAAGAGCCACTGCAGAAGCACAATGGTCACTGGAGACACAAGAGTACAGAGGTTCCTGGAGAAGCTTGGGTCACTGGAGACATTAGGGCACAAGGGTCATAGAAGGCACAAGAGTCACTGCAGGAGCACAAGGGTCACTGGAGACACAGGAGCACAGAGGTTCCTGGAGAAGCTTGGGTGACGTTAGGGCACAGTAGTAACAAATGGCACTATAGATGCAGGAGCACAGGGATCACTGCTTGACACTTAATACTCTAGGGCCACTGCGTGACAAGATGCTTTGAAGTCACTGGAAGTCACAGGAGTAACTGGAGACACAGGAGCACAGGGGTTCCTAAGGACACTTGGGTCACTGGAGACATTAGGGCGCAGGAGTCACAGGAAGCACAAGAGTCACTGCAGGTGGAGGAGCAAAGGGTCACTGGAGACATAGTGGTTCCCGGAGACGCTTGGGTCACTCGAGACATTAGAGTGCAGGGGTCATAGAAAGCACAAGAGTCACTGCAGATGCAGGAGCACAAGGGTCACTGGAGACACAGGAGCACAGGGGTCATAGAAGGCACAAGAGCCACTGCAGAAGCACAATAGTCACTGGAGACACAAGAGCACAGAGGTTCCTGGAGAAGCTTGGGTCACTGGAGACATTAGGGCACAGGGGTCACAGGAAGCACAAGACTCACTGCAGGATCAAAGGGTCAATGGAGACATAGTGGTTCCTGGAGACGCTTGGGTCACTAGGTGCAGAGTTCATAGAAGGCAACGGGTCACTGGAGAAACTAGGGCGCAGAGGTCATAGAAGGCACAAGAGTCACTGCAGAAGCATAAGGGTCACTGGAGACACAGGAGCACAGAGGTTCCTGGAGAAGCTTGGGTCACTGGAGATGTTAGGGCACAGGAGTAACAGGGGGCACTGGAGATGCAGGAGCACAGGGATCACTGCTTGATACAGAACGCTCTAGGGCCACTGCGTGTCAAGATTCTTTGGAGTCACTGGAAGGTTCAGGAGCAACTGGAGAATGAGGAGAACAGGGGTCTCTGGGCCTGGGTCACTGGAGACATTAGGGCGCAGGGGTCACAGGAAGCACAAGAGTCATTGCAGGTGCAGGAGCAAAGGGTCACTGGAGACATAGTGGTTCCTGGAGACGCTTGGGTCACTGGAGACATTAGGGTGTAGAGTTCATAGGAGGCAACGGGTCACTGGAGACAGGGCGCAGGAGTCATAGAAGGCACAAGAGTCATTGCAGAAGCACAGGGATCACTGGAGACACAGAGGTTCCTGTAGAAGCTTGGGTCACTGGAGACGTTAGGGCACGGGGGTAACAGATGGCACTGGAGATGCAGGAGCACAAGGATCACTGCTTGACACTGAATGCTATAGAGCTACTGGGTGACAAGATGCTCTGTAGTCACTGGAAGTTATAGGAGCAACTGGCGACTAGGGATGAGCTTCGTGTTCGAGTCGAACATACGTTCAACTCGAACATCGGCTGTTTGCCCATTCGGCGAATACCGAACATTATGGGCCGTTCGCGCCAAATTCGTGTGGCGCTCACGGCCCACAATGCACTGCGCCATCGCAGTGCATTGCTGGCTCATGATTGGCCAAGCATGCACTGTGACCCCAATCACAGCGCCGGCAGCGAGGAGAGCCATGATTGGCCACAGGCAGGATGCCTGTGGCCAATCATAGCTCAGGCTGTGTAGTACACGCCCCACACTATATAAGGCCGCCTGCGTGGCGGCCTTGTGTAGTGTGTTGGCGTCTGTAGGAGTTAGTGGGTGTTCTGTGCACCTTCAACACAGTATACACCGTTCGTTATCGGCCGATTTTACGTTCTTGCTCTTCTGTAGTGCAGTATACACCATTATATCCACCTATATAGCTAGCTTTCCTGCTCTTTTTAAATAGAGCTTGCAGTCAGTTGTAGGAGATTGTGTGTGCTGTCTGCGTGCCCTGACCGCAGAATACCCCTGTTATATCCACCTATATAGCTAGCTATCTTGCTCTTTTTAAATAGAGCTTGCAGTCAGCTGTAGGAGATTGTGCGTGCTGTCTGCGTGCCCTGACCGCAGAATACACCGTTATATCCACCTATATAGCTAGCTATATTGCTCTTTTTAAATAGAGCTTGCAGTCAGCTGTAGGAGATTGTGCGTGCTGTCTGCGTGCCCTGACCGAAGAATACACAGCTATATCCACCTATATAGCTAGCTATATTGCTCTTTTTAAATAGAGCTTGCAGTCAGTTGTAGGAGATTGTGCGTGCTGTCTGCATGCCCTGACCGCAGAATACACCATTATATCCACCTATATAGCTAGCTATCTTGCTCTTTTTTAATAGAGCTTACAGTCAGTTGTAGGAGTTTCTATGTGCTGTCTGCGTGCCCTGACCGAAGAATACACCGTTATATCCACCTACATAGCTCTTCTCCAACTGAGCCATCTGCCATCTGCAGGAGGGGGTGTTGTGTGTGCCTCCAGCACAATATACACTACCCAATTGCTGGTTTTCCCATCTTCCTTCGGCTATTACCATGTCTGGAAGGCCAGCAAGGAGAGGCAGACAGGAGCGAGCCGATAAAAGATGGCAAGCAGGCTCTGTGTCTAGAGACAACAGTGCTGGTCGTGGACGCAGTGCATCGTCATCATCAGCACGTGGCCATGGGACACGCTTGTCCTTCTTTTCGGCAGCTGGACATGTTAAGCCGCAACATGCCGAAGACTTGGTAGAGTGGATGACCAAGCCCTCTTCATCCTCCTCATCCTCTCTCACCCAGGCTCAGGGTACTAGCAAAGCAGCTGCCAACGCATCGTCTTCCCTCGTCTCAATGTCATCATCAGTGACTCCTTCCCTAGACCCACCACGTCCTCCTGAGGAGTCTCCTGAACTCTTTGAGCACAGTGTTGGGTACATGCTCCAGGAGGATGCCCAGTGTTTTGTAGGCTCTGATGATGATACTCAGCTAGAAGAAGGCAGTAGCGTGAGCGCAGAGAGAGGGGATGCTCAAGAAGGACAGCAATCTGGCAGTCATGTTCCACAAGCTGCAGCATACTGCCAGGTTTGCTCCAGCGATGAAGAGGGAGGGGATGATGAGGGCACTGACTCCACGTGGGTGCCTGGTAGGAGAGAGGAGGAGGAGGAGGCACATGTCCAACGAGGCAGGATGCCCTCCGGGGGCCAGCTTAGGGGCAGCACACCGACTGAATCACACCGCAGAGCTCCGCCTGTGCAGGGCGCTGCCTCTGCGCGTTATTCTAAAAGTTCTTTGGTGTGGGCCTTTTTTGAGATGAGTGCATCAGATCACACCGCTGCTATTTGCAACATATGTCCCAAGCGTATCTCGCGTGGCCAAAACATCAGCCGCTTGGGCACCACATGCTTGACCAGACATATGTTGACCTGCCATGCAGCTTGTTGGCAAGCGTAGCTCAAAGACCCACACCAAAGAACAAAGCGGACCTCTCCTTGCTCCTCATCAGATGGGATCTCCAACCCCACTAGACCTTCAGTCCTCTCTGAAACCTGCTCTGAGAGGAATGAAGGTGTAGAATTAGGTGTGTCACAGCCAAGTGCTTCCGGGCACTCCGCTAGCAGTACACCCACGTCCGATTATAGCAGGCAAATGTCCCTGCCCCAGCTGCTGGACCGCCGAAAGAAGTTCACTCCCAGCCATCCACATGCCCAGCGGTTGAATGCTAGCTTGGCTAAATTGCTAGCACTTCAACTGCTGCCTTTTCAGTTGGTAGACTCGGCCCCCTTCCGTGAGTTTGTACAATGTGCGGTTCCTCAGTGGCAGGTCCCCAAACACCTTTTTCTCATGGAAGGCGATTCTGGCTCTCTACCGGCATGTGGAAGGCAATGTCCTTGCCTCGCTGGACAGGGCGGTCAGCGGTAAGGTGCATATTACTGCTGACTCATGGTCCAGCAGGCATGGACAGGGACGTTACCTGTCTTTCACGGCCCATTGGGTCACTCTTCAGCTGGGAAGGATGCAGGACAAGGTGCAGTAGTGTTGGAGGTTGTTCCGCCACAAGCCTCCAAAATGCTACTATTGGTTGTGACACACCTCTCTCCTCCACCCCCTCCTCTTCTTCTTCCTCCATGACCTCTTCCAGTGCTCTGTCCTCAGAACCAGCAGTGCTCCGTAGGCGTTCCAGGGGCTATGCAAGTACGCAGGCAAAACGATGCCATGCCGTGCTTGCGCTGGTTTGTTTGGGGGACAGGAGCCACACTGGGGCAGATGTTTTGTCAGCTCTGCAGGGGCAGGCCGAGAGGTGGTTGACGCCACGCCAGCTTAAGCCAGGAATGGTGGTTTGCGACAATGGCACCAACCTCCTCTCTGCCCTCCGACAGGGACAACTGACCCATGTGCCCTGTGTGGCTCACGTCCTTAACCTGGTGGTGCAGCGGTTCTTGGGTAGGTACCCGGGCTTACAGGATGTCCTGAAGCAGGCCAGAAAAGTCTGTGTGCATTTCCGCCGATCATTTAATGCCTGTGCTCGGCTGGCTGAGCTCCAAAAGGAGTTGAACCTGCCCAAGAACCGCCTTATATGTGACATGCCCACCAGGTGGAACTCAACGTTGGCCATGCTGCAGCGGCTGCACATGCAGCAGAGGGCCATCAATGAGTACCTGTGCGACTACGGCACCAGGACAGGTTCAGGGGAGCTCGGTTTTTTCTCAGCAAGCCAGAGGGGCATGATCAGGGATGCATGCACTGTCCTTTCACCGTTTGAGGAGGCCACAAGGATGTTGAGCAGTGACAGTGCCACTGTACCTCTTGTCCACCTCTTGGAGCATACACTGCGTGGAATAATGGACAGGGCACTTGAGGCAGAACAGAGGCAGAAAGAGGAGGACTTCTTTGCCTCTCAGGGCCCCCTTTATCCAGACAGTGTTCCTGCTGTGCCACCCATCACACAGGAAGAGGATGAGGAGGAGGAGGAGTAGGAGGAGGAGGATGATTGTGTCAGCATGGAGGTGGAGGCTGGCACTCAGCATCAGCAGCAGTCTTGTAGGGATGATTTACAGTCCCAAGAAACCCGTGGGCTTGTACGTGGCTGGGAGGAGGTAGCTGCGGATCATGTTGTCCTTAGTGACCCAGAGGACTCCGGACCGAATGCCTCAGCTAACCTACGCTGCATGGCCTCCCTGATCCTGCAAAGCCTGCGGAAGGATCCTCGTATTCTTCGGATCAAGGAGAGGGACCATTACTGGCTGGCGACTCTCCTTGATCCACGGTACAAGGGTAAGGTTGCCGACCCTATCTTGCCGTCGCAGAGGGAGCAGAAGAAGAGACATCTCCAGGAGGCCTTGCAGAAAGGTCTGTGCAACACGTTGCCAGAGACTGGGAGGTTACAAACTCCTGGTCCTGGACAACGTGTTGCTGAGGCATCGGTCAGAAGGAGCGGTGGAGAAGGTGACCGTCTGACCGATGCGTTCAGACAATTTTTTAGTCCGCAGCCCCAAGGTATGATCGGTTCCAGCAACCATCGCCAGCGTCTGATTTACATGGTGCAGGAATACCTAGGGGCAAGGTCAGACTTGAACACCTTCCCCACCGAAAATCCTCTGGCTTACTGGGTCTTGAGGATGGATCACTGGCCAGAGCTTGCACAGTATGCAAATGAGCTACTGGCCTGTCCTGCATCCAGCGTTCTCTCGGAACGCACCTTCAGTGCTGCTGGTGGCTTTGTTACCGATCACAGGGTGCGCCTGTCCACCGACTCAGTTGATCGACTGACCTTCATCAAGATGAATCAGTCTTGGATCACCCACAGCTACCAAGCACCTGAAGCTGATGTAACCGAATAATTTTTTTTTTAAATATCACATCCCTTCAAGACTGCCTATGCTGATGCTGAGTGACTGTCCTGTTATGTTGATTGTCTATCCTCTTCCGCCTCCGCTGATATTTTGGAAGAACATTTTTGGTTCTGGGTGATGCCACCAGCCCAATTTTTCAGCCCCTGTTTAACAGGGGCGTTTAATTACAATTTTTGATGCAATGCTTTGCAGCAGGGCTCATTCCTGCACCACAACTAGAGTATATGGGAGAGGTTGCAGTGTCGTGGCACCAGCACCAGTGCCTAAGGCCCAATTTTTCAGCCCTTGTTTAACAGGGGCGTTTAATTAAAATTTTTGATGCAATGCTTTGTAGCAGGGCTCATTCCTGCACCACAACTAGAGTATATGGGAGAGGTTGCAGTGTCGTAGCACCAGCACCAGTGCCTAAGGCCCAATTTTTCAGCCCCTGTTTAACATGTAATTACAATTCTTGATATAATATTTCACAGCAGGACCCGTTCCTGTGCCCACCGAGAGTAACTGCGAGGACTTATAGTGTTGTGGCACCAGCACCACAACCACCAAAGGCCCAATTTTTCTACCACTGCTCAACAATGGCATGTAATTACAATTCTTGATATAATCGTTCACAGCAGGGCACTCCAGCGCCCACCAAGAGTCACTTTGAGGGCTTACAATGTTGTGGCAACACCAACACATTGTTCCGCCATGTCTGCAGAGCATATAGGGCAGGCCCCTACTTTCAAACATCCAACTTACAAACATCTCCTACTTGCAAACGGAAGGAGACAACAGCAAGTGAGATGAAAAAAGACGGACAGCAAAACAAATTATACAGGGGTGATAACCCTTCCCTATGTTTTCCAAAAAGCTTAAAAATAGATTTTTTGACTGCAGCTACACTTTAAAAATGTACCAGTTCAAAATTACAAACAGATTCTACTTAACACAAAAAACCTACACAGTCCCTGTCTTGTTTGCACCGCCTGTATACTGCTGTTCTGAGTATATAGGGCCTGGGGGCCACACGCATTTCCTTTTTTTAATATGGGTACGGGGTTCCCCTTAATATGCGTACAAGACCCAAAGGGGCTGGTAATGGGCAGGGGGAGCTACCCATGCCATTTTTCTCAATGATTATCATTTTTTTCATTTTTTTTCACTTTAATCGTCATTAAAATCAGTGCTCCCGCCAAAACGGCCATTTTTAAAAACATTTTAGGCATTGATCCATGTCCCCTGGGGCAGGAGCCAGGTCCCCAAACCCTTTTTAGGACAGTATCTTGCATATTAGCCATTAAAATTAGCAATTTTAATTTTGAACGTTCGAGTCCCATAGACGTCAATGGGGTTCTAAAGTTCGTACGAATTTTGGGTCCGTTCGAAAGTTCTGGTGCGAACCGAACCGGGGGGTGTTCGGCTCATCCCTACTGGCGACTCAGAAGCACAAGGTTGTCTGGCAAGGCAGGAGCACAGGGGTCTCTGGAGACACAGGAGCACAGGGGTTTATGGCGATGTTTGGGTGACAGGAGACATTAGGGCGCATGGGTCACAGGAGGCACGGGAGACACAGGAGCACAGGAGTTACAGGAGGCACAAGAGTCACTGCAGAAGCATAAGGGTCTCTGGAGACACAGGAGCAAAGGGGTCTCTGGCGACACTTGGGTCATTGGAGACATTAGGGTGCAGGGGTCACAGGAGGTACTTTAGACACAGGAGGCACAAGAGTCACTGCAGACACAGAAGCACAAGGGTCACTGGAGTCACAGGAGAACAGGGATCTCTGGAGATACTTGGGTCACTGGACACATTAGGGCACAGGAGTAACAGTGGGCACTGGAGATGCAGGAGCACAGTGATCACTAACTGACACTGAATTAGGGATGCCACCTTTTCTTCAAGTCAAGCCCGAACACTTTAGCAGCGCACAGCATTTTTTTTTACAGTATAAACTATATGGAAATGGGTGGCACAGCATTACGGATTGGAGTGTGGGCAGACACAGATTGGTAGGGGTGGGGGGAAGAGGTGCAGATCAAGCCCTCTCTCCTCTCCCTTCAGTGTGTGGGGGGAGGGGGGGATTGTTAGTGCTGGCTTTGAGCAGTGTTAAAGTGAGTGTAACAGCACTCTCAGATTAGACAACTGCTGCCAGAAACCCTGCTGGGAAGCCATAGTCCAGTCTGAATAATGTGTCTGGGTTTCAGGCAGTCTGAAACCCGGACGCATGATTACAAACCCGAACTGTCCGGGTGAATCCAGGACAGGTGGTAACCCTACACTGAATTCTCTAGGGCCACTGGGTAACAAGATTCTCTGGAGTCACTGGAAGTCTCAGGAGCAACTGGAGACACAGGAGCACAATGGTGCCTGGAGACACAGGTGCACAAGGGTGTCTGGAGACACAGGAGCACCGGGGTCTCTGGAGACACAGGAGCGCTGGGGTCTGGGGCACAGGGCATCCTGTGACACAGGATTACAGGGGTCTCTGAAGGCACAGGAGCACATTGGTCTCTGGAGACACAGGGGCACTGGGGTCTGTAGAGTAGGGATGAGCTTCGTGTTCGAGTCGAACGTACGTTCGACTCGAACATTGGTCGTTCGTGCGTTCGGCGAATTCCGAACGTTTTGGCCGTTCGCGTCAAAATTCGAGTGACGCGCGCGCGGACCACAATGCACTGCGTTGGCGCAGTGCATTGCTGTCCAATGATTGGCCAAGCATGCACTGTGACCCCGCATGTTTGGCCAATCGCAGCGCCGGCAGCGAGGAGAGCCATGATTGGCCACAGGCATCCTGCCTGTGGCCAATCATAGCTCAGACTGTGTAGTGCACGCCCCACACTATATAAGGCCGCCTTTAAGGCGGCCTCCTGTAGTGTGTTACTTTGCATCTGAAGCAGTGGGTGTTCTGTGTACCTTCAACACAGTACACACCAATCGTTTTTGGCTGATTTCCTATCTTGCTGCTGTGTAGTGGTTGTTGTCTGTGCCCTGACTGCAGTATACACCACTATATTCACCTCACCTATATAGCTAGTGATCTAGCTTTAACCACTTAACAACTGCCCATTGCCGATTAACGGCTTCAGGGCGGTTGTTTAACTCAGAGAGGCCGTTAATTAACGGCCTCCCAGAATTCTGCTCTCGCGTGCCCCGAGGTGTGCGCACTCGAGAGCATCCGTGACCGCCGGGTCCATAGGACGGAGTGATCACTTGGAAACAAACCGGCGTCATGTTATGACGCCTGTTCCTCCCTCCCCTTTCTGTACTGATCGGTACAGCGGAGGGGAAAGAGATCGGTGTCAGCAGTGATGTGGGCTGCATCTGCAGTGCCCACATCGCTCCTCACCGAATTTAACCCCTCAATTCCCTGCCAATACTCTGCAATACCAGTGCATACTCTGCAGTACCCTGCCATTACTCTGCAGTACCCCGCCATTACTCTGCAGTACCCCGCCATTACTCTGCAGTACCCCGCCATTACTCTGCAGTGCAGTACCCCGCCATTACTCTGCAGTGCAGTACCCTGCCATTACTCTGCAGTACCCCGCCATTACTCTGCAGTACCCCGCCATTACTCTGCAGTGCAGTACCCCGCCATTACTCTGCAGTGCAGTACCCCGCCATTACTCTGCAGTGCAGTACCCTGCCATTACTCTGCAGTGCAGTACCCTGCCATTACTCTGCAGTGCAGTACCCTGCCATTACTCTGCAGTACCCTGCCATTACTCTTCAGTACCCCCCATTACTCTGCAGTAACCCCCATTACTCTGCAGTACCCCCCAATACTCTGCAGTACCCTGCCATTACTCTGCAGTACCCCGCCATTACTCTGCAGTACCCCCATTACTCTGCAGTAACCCCCATTACTCTGCAGTACCCCCCAATACTCTGCAGTATCCCCCATTACTCTGCAGTACCCCCCAATACTCTGCAGTACCCTGCCATTACTCTGCAGTACCCCGCCATTACTCTGCAGTACCCCCCAATACTCTGCAGTACCCGCCATTACTCTGCAGTACCCCCAATACTCTGCAGTACCCTGCTATTACTCTGTAGTACCCCGCCAATACTCTGTAATACCCTGCCATAAATTGCCATACCCAGCCATACTCAGAGATACCCAGCCATACTCGGTGATACCCTGAAGTACCCAGCCATAGACGCCCCCCACCCCTCACCGCCCTCTGGTGCTTCTACCAACTCGCCAGTACGATCAAAGCCAGAATCTTTTTTTTAATTTTTTATTTCAGGCTTCCCAGCCTAGAGGTGAGATGTGGGGTCATATTGACCCCCCGGATTTCACTGTAAAGAGGACCTGTCATCCCATATTCCTATTACAAGGGATGTTTACATTTCTTGTAATAGGAATAAAAGTGATCAAAAATATATTTTTGGGAAAAAAAATGTCAAACTAAAATAAAGTAAAATGAACAATAAAAAAATAAAATAAAAATTAAAGCGCCCATGTCCCCATGTGCTCGCATGTGCCACACATGTGAGGTATCGCCGAGAATGTTAGAGCGAGAGCAATAATTCTAGTCCTAGACCTCCTCTGCAACTCAAAACATGTAACCAGTAAAAAAATATTTAAAGCGTCGCCTATGGGGATTTTTTAAGTAGCGACGTTTGGCGCCATTCCACGGGCATGTGCAATTTTGAAGAGTGACATGTTTGATATCTATTTACTCAGCATAACTTCATCTTTCACTTTATGCAAACATTGGGCTAACAAGTGGTTAATAATAGAGCTAGTCTGCGTGCTCTGTACCCAGTACATACCGCTATAATATAGGGCAGGCCCCTACTTTCAAACATCCAACTTACAAACATCTCCTACTTGCAAACGCAAGGAGACAGCAGCAAGTGAGATGAAAAAAGATGGACGACAAAACAAAATTATACAGGGGTGATAACCCTTCCCTATGTTTTCCAAAAAGCTTAAAGATATTTTTTTTGACTGGAGCTACACTTTAAAAATGTACCGGTTGAAAATGACAAACAGATTCAACTTAACACAACAAACCTACACAGTCCCTGTCTTGTTTGCACCGCCTGTATACTGCTGTTCTGAGTATATAGGGCCTGGGGGCCACACGCATTTCCTTTTTTTAATATGGGTACGGGGTTCCCCTTAATATGTGTACAAGACCCAAATAGGCTGGTAATGGGCAGGGAGGGCTACCCATGCCATTTTTCTGAATGATTTTCAACCATATTGCAGGAACCAGATATAACATTAAAACCGCAAGCAGTTTTAAATGATGTTATTTCCGTTTAATGTCATTTTGTGCAGGGACTGTTCTAAACACGGGAAACACGTGGCACTTCACAGGCATACTATAGACACCCCCCAGGCACCATATTTAAAGGAATATTTCACTTTTTTTTTTTCACTTTAATCGTCATTAAAATCACTGCTCCCGCCAAAACGGTAGTTTTTAAAACTTTTTTTTGCAGTGACCCATGTCCCCTGAGGCAGGAGGCAGGTCACCAAACCCTTTTTAGCACACTATCTTCCATATTAGCCGTTAAAATTAGCACTTTCCAATTCGAACGTTCGAGTCCCATAGACTTCAATTCTAACGTACCGAACGCGGGGGTCGTTCGCAAGTTCTGGTGCGAACCGAACCGGGGGGTGTTCGGCTCATCCCTACTGTAGAGATGCCGGAGACACAGGGCTCACAAAGGTCTCTGGAGATGGTAGGGTCACTGGAGACATGAGGACACATGTGTCACAGGAGGCAAAAGAGTCACTGCAGACACAGGAGCACAAGGGTCAGTGGAGACTCAGGAGTCACTGGAGACACAGGAGCACAGGGGTCTCTAGAGACACATGAGTCACTGGAGACTCATGGTTACAGGGGTCTCTGGAGATGCTTGAGTCACTGGGAACTCAGGGGCACAGGAGTCTCTGGTGATGTTGTGGTCACTAGAGACACAGGAGCACAGGTATCACAGGAGGCACAAGAATCACTAAAGACTCAATAACATGGGAGTCACTGGAAATGCTGCTGGACTCACAAGGGCTGCTATAGACACATGAGAGGCAGGAAAGGAGGAGAGCAGCAGAGGGATTAAGCAAAATGAAGCATTGCTCCAAATGGCGAGGTCCATATAGACATGGATGAGCGAGTTTGGGGTGGAGGAACTTGACTGGCCTGTACAGTCCTGACCTCAACCCGATAGAACACCTTTGGGATGAATTAGAGAGGAGACTGTGAGCCAGATATTCTCATCCAACATCAGTGCCTGACTTCACAAATGCTCTTCTGGAAGAATGGTACTCCTAAACCTTGTGGACGGCCTTCCCAGAAGAGTTGAAGCTGTTATAGCTGCAAAGGGTGGGACCAACTCAATATTGAACCCTACAGACTAAGACTGGGATGCCCTTAAAGTTCATGTGCGTGTAAAAGCAGGCGTACCAATACTTTTGATGATATAGTGTACCGTATATTATAATTGAAATATTCTACATATTTTATGAAGAAAAAAAATTATATAAACTATATATATTTTTTACAAGACCATTTTTGAGCATCCTGAGAGATTGTTAGCCATAGCCAATATAATAACAATGGTAAATATTCATGACATTTTCGCATTTGATTCCAGTGTCTGGTTTCTCGGCGTACGCAGGACAGCTGCGTGTTTGTATTAGCATTGTGCAAAGTACTGACTGGATTTGAGTGATTTTATATATTTAGAATATTTTACTGATACCTGGTCCAGAAGTTTCAAAAGTCACATTGCCTTGGCCTTGCTAAGATGTTTATATCGTATCTGTACAATGGGCATCACTAATTGGCGAGCCAGCCAGTCCCCAGCACAAGTCCCCCCAACTCCCCCCCCCCCCCCCCCGTGATTCGTGATTGGTTATTAGGGCCGGAATTGAGTTTTTTTTTCTTTTTCTTATAAGCTTGGCTGACATGCAGCAGTGCCCCAAATCTGATTCATTGTTGTTTTTATTTTTATTTTTAAATAGTCATTTTATTTTTCCAGATCCCGACGCTTCCTTCCGAACACCATCCTGCAGTTTCCCTTTAAGAGCGAACTCCCCACCTGCAAATATATATATTTATATATACACGTATATTGTATTTTAATCTCTGCAGCCCCGATATTTTAATATGTGAATTTTAAATAAAGAGTTTTTCTTAAGAGACAATGTACAGAGTAATAATTACTTCTCAATTTAATTATATTATCATTTATATCGTATATAGAGAGAGATTTGCATGTTTCTCATCTCACTAAGGAATATACATAATTAGCTCAGCATTTCCAAACTTCTTTATTATATTTTTTTTAATTAAAAAGTAATTACTTCTCATTTTAATTAAGAAATGTAAGTACTGGTAGGAAGCTGGCGATATTCCACCATATCACCGGACCGGGCTGTTAACCCTACACGAGCCGAGGCTGAGCCACCGGGGGGCTGTTTAGTGACGGAGCTTTTTAGTTTTGGATGTTGCTCTGTTTCAAATGCCCCTTTATGCATTGACATTCCTCCTTATACCCAGTTCATCCAGGTGGTGTGGTCACCTACTGACTTGGTGCCATCAGGGCCGTCTTTAAGGCAGGGCAAAAGGGGCAGCTGCCCTGGGCCCTGTCATTGATGTGGGGCCCAAAGCAGCTGCCGCATACTTGTCAACTACATAGCTCCCAACTGTCCCTGATTTCGAGGGACTGTCCCTGATTCAGAGCAATGTCCCTCTGTCCCTCTTTCCCCCTCATTTGTCCCTCATTTTGGTCTGATCTATATAGTTGTATATAAAATACACTTTGTATCTATCAAAAAAGTGTTTTCCAGCTCTAAACCTTTCATCCAATTTCTAAATTGCAGCATTTGAACATTTAAAAAGCCAATATAAAGGAACAGTAACCTTTTTTTTTTGGTTAATTCTCCTTTAAGGGGGTGTGGCAGGGGGGCGTGTCCTATGCCTACATACATTTGTTAGTACGTGTCCCTCATTCCTATCTCAAAATATTGAAAGGTATGCAACTATCCCAATTTAAATTCCCTTGTACTTTGAAGTTTTAGTCCTGTGCTGTGTCCCAATATCTCAGTGAGAAGTGCTGGTAATAATGCTGCTCAGCTCTGCCCTATTGTTGTGTACAGATGACTCACCTGCAGACCCTGTGTTTACATGCAAATAACCAGCATTCGTATGTAAATAGTGTCGGCATCCATAAGTAAATAGCTGCGGCCGGCAGAATTAATATGTAAATAAAGGAAGCATTCATATGTAGATCATGCCCCCCCTACAGTGAGCAGTATTACTGTACAGTAATCTCTAGAAACCAATTAACAAGCATAAATCATTTGCTGTAACCTTTAGCAACCAGTCAGTAAGCAGTAATGGTATGCTGTAACCGCTGGTAACCAATCGCAATTGCTGCCTGATCTGATACAGTAAACAGATTTTAAGTTTTATTGTATGTCTCAGAGCAGGTGGAGAGTAAAATTGCATGGGGGGGGGCCCGAAGAAAATTTTTGCCCGGGGTCAAATCAATATTAAAGACGGATCTGGATGTAACCATCGCTACGGCATGAGTGGGACTGGCGCCGAGCGGATGAAGAGGCACAGCGCAATCGCAAACACGGAAGCCAGGGAGACAATACCCCCCTGTGTGTGTACTTCCGTATTGCGTAACTAGCCCAAAATAAAAATTAGGCAGTGGCGCCTGGGCGGCCGCATAGTGGTGGGGAAACTGACTGAATCCAACAGTAACCGGGCAGCCAACACCAGAACATAGATGTATAATAATAGAGGGGGATCAAAGAGGCACAGCATCAAGGCGTTAAAATACCTTAACAAATACATGAATATCATAATGAAGATATAATTGTTAACAATATAAGCTCGAAAAAAATCCAATGTTTGTAAATAAGTAGTTAATATATCATAAATCTCTATATAACAAATAGACTAATTAAATCATTATAGAAAACACTAAAGTAAGAGACCTTGGAAAGTAGGGAACAGGCTGGGATGAAGGAAGAAAAAAAAAAGGAATTATATTAACTACAAACCTAATATGGAGATTGCTATTATAGGAACGGTTTGTATGTTTGGGCCTCGCTAATCCCGGGTATGTGAGTGGCATTTAAAGAGGAACTAAACTCTCCCACTCCGATGCTTCTTTTCATTTAGTCCATTATAATAAGTAATTATCAGACTATAGCCACTGTAATCCAGTCCAAATCACATATTACTTACTGAAAGAAACTTTAAAAAAAACTTGTTTCCAGAGGTTAGGCAGCGCCATCTTAAGTATTGTTTTCTGAGTCCACAGTGGAGTGTAGTTCCGCCCTTACATTGAGCACTTCCTGTACTGTTAACCAAAGCCTCCTTCTCAATACAAGGTTTCTATGGCAACCCTGCTTTCCTGTTCATAGCTGACTTGTTTTATTTCATAGTATTTACTTGTGCTGATTGTCTAATGTTTGACTTTGTCATTCTTATCAGCTTCAATTGATAAGACTGCAGTAATGGGCAAGTTTACACTGCATGTGATGTCACATGGTCACATGGTGTGTAGGAGGAAGCTCTGAATGATTCTGCAGCCTCCTGGGATACCAGTAGTGTGCCGTAGAAAGTCCTGATAATAGACAGATAAGCACACAGAGTGTGCTGTAAATCAGGAGAGATCTGGGCATGCTCAGTGACATCATTCTAAAGAACAAAAAGGATTACAACAATACTAAGCAAGTAAGCAGATATCTACAAGCAGTGTTCATTATGTTTTTTATGCTGATTTACATGGGACAAAGTTGCGGGGGGAGAGTTTTCATTTGCAACCACTTTACATGTTCTATCCACATAGTTTCTTTTTGTAAAAATAGGATTTTTATATACAGCTTACCTGTAAAATCCTTTTCTTGAGAGTACACCACGGGACACAAGAGCTTCATTACATAGTGGGTTATATAGGCACCTCTGGTGATTGGACACTGGTAAACCCCCAATTAAGGAGAATTCCGCCCCTATATAACCCCTCCCATATCGGAGGCACCTCAGTTTTGTAGCAAGCAATAGGAAACCATGTAAAACCCAAGAGGGGTGGGAGCCCTGTGTCCCGTGATGTACTCTCAAGAAAAGGATTTTACAGGTAAGCTGTATATAAAAATCCTATTTTCTTGATCATACATCACGGGACACAGGAGCTTCATTACATAGTGGGATGTCCCATAGCAATGCTCAGATTGAGGGGAGGGAGACACAGATCATAATAATAGATCACCATGGACCGGAGGACCTAAACTGCAGCCTGCAGTACACTGCACCCGAAGGCGATATCCTCTTGCCCTCTAAAATCCACCTGATAGAATCTGGTGAATGTGAGGACTGATGACCAAGTCGCAGCCTTACAGATCTGAGCCATGGAGGCCTGGTGATGCACTGCCCAAGAAGCACTTACAGCTCTAGTTGAGTGCGCTTTCACTTGAAAAGGAGGGATCTTCCCTTTAACACTATAGGCCTGAGAAATAATCTGTCTACCCACCTTGAGAGAGTGGATTTTGATGCCGCCTGGCCCTTCCTAGGGCCTTCCGGCAAAATAAATAAGCAATCAGTTTTCCTTATCTGAGCAGTTGCCTGGAGATAGATACTGATTGCCCTTACCACATCCAAAGTGTGCAAAGATTCTTCTTCTGCGGACTGTGGGTCCGGAAAAAAGGATGGTAGGATTACATCTTGATTCAAATGGAATCCCGAAACCACCTTAGGCAGAAAGGACCTGTTGGGACGCATTACCACCCGGTCCTTATGAATAATTAGATACGGTTCCTTGCTGGAGAGAGCTGCTAGTTCTGACACTCTCCTAGCCGAGGAAATGGCTACCAAGAAAACCAATTTTTTAGTCAAAAAGAACTAATGATGCCAGATGCAAAGCTTCAAATGGTTGCCCCTGCAAAGCTGAGAGAACCAAATTCAGATCCCATGGGCATACCGGAGGTTTGACTGGCGGTCTTATCTGCATGGCCCCCTGGATCAAAGCCCACACCAGGGAATGCGATGCAAGTGTCACGGTCCCTACCGTGTATTTTGGACAGCCAGGTGTAGTCACGCCTCAAGTGGCTCTGGGTGGTATTGAACTCATGACTGCCAGTAGTTGTTCCCGTTACCTTACCTCTGAGCCACACCTCAGTTCTATTCTGCCTGCTTTCCAGCCATGTCTAGTTTTGCATAAGTACTGTGGGCAATTCTGTTTGTACCTGTCACTCTTGGATCAGCTGTGGCAGGTTACCTAATCAGCTGGGTATAAAACACTGCCTCACTCTGAGGGCTTTGTCAGTTCACTGTCTCTTGTTGCCAAAGGTTCCTGAGTTCCAAGACTGACCCCGGCTGCCGACCCTGGCTTGTATATCGTTTATTCTGTCTTCTGGAATCCCTGACTACGGCTTTACCTGGACAATCCTTTGGCAAATTCCTGTCAAGCCCCCGTGCACAGATTCACAGCCCAGGTAGCTTATCTGTTTGTTACTGTGGGCTGTGTTTATTTGCAAGGGTGAGCCTACATCTCTGCAACATGGACTCCAATCTAGGTAAGCCCTTACATAATGAACTGACCAACAGGGAGTCCGCAGAGATGTACAGGATGCTCACCTCCCTTGCTCTACAAATCTCCAGCTTGGGCCAGACCATTGCTGAGCTGCAGCAAGAAGTCCGTTTGTTTAGAGGCACAGTACACCCAACCCTGGAACCTGCATGTCCAGAACCGTTTGTTTTGATGCCTGAGAAGTTTGATGGTAATCGTGCATCCTTCTTTTGTTTTAAGATGGATTGTGAGCTGTTGTTTGCCCTTAAGCCTAGGACCTATGCCACTGACTTTATTAAGATTCGTGCTTCCATCAACCTGCTCACTGGACAATGCAAAACATGGGCTCATCAGCTTTTACAGGAAAGGAGTCCAGTCTTGGATAGCTGGGAGGCATTCATGTTTGCTCTGGATTCTTACATTCGTGTTTCTAAGACCAGAGTTCCCAAGTCTACTCTTTGCTCACGTGGCCTGCGGGAATCCAAGGACAGAAGTACCCGGTACAGATACGACTCCATGCCATCACAGTATGTTCCAAGTCATGAAGCTGAAGTCCTTACCCCACAAAGCCTAGACGCTCCTAAGGTCACACGCACACCTTCCCTGGGAGACGTAGAACCCATGGAGATAGGGGCCATCCGGCTCAAGCTATCCCAAGGTGAAAGAGAGCGGAGGAGAGACTGTGGTCTTTGTTTTTACTGTGGGGGGAGAGGGCATCTTATATCTCTCTGTCCAATTCGCCCACCTCGGTCTAAGGTTCTCCAAGTGGGTACTTCTAGGATCCTTCCTGCTGTCCCTGAATCTCTGCCTGCTATCCAGCTCGAAGTGTCGGTGCCTGTTTCCCCAGTTGAAGTGTCGGTGTCCCCGCTTGAAGTTCCTGTGCCGGTGTCCCCGCTTGAAGTTCCTGTGCCGGTGTCCCCGCTTGAAGTTCCTGTGCCGGTGTCCCCGCTTGAAGTTCCTGTGCCGGTGTCCCCGCTTGAAGTTCCTGTGCCGGTGTCCCCGCTTGAAGTTCCTGTGCCGGTGTCCCCGCTTGAAGTTCCTGTGCCGGTGACCCCGCTTGAAGTTCCTGTGCCGGTGATCCCGCTATCTCCTCACTGTACGTATGCCTCAAATGGCACCATAGTCCGTAAGCAGGACCTGAAGATTTTCGAAAGAGCCTTGCGAGCGACGAAAGCCTACCCAACTGGAACTTCTAAAACTAAGAAAGCCCAAAAGAAATAGGATGTTCCATGCTCTGAGGGCATTCCTAAGGGGAGGGAACTGTCACGGTCCCTACCGTGTATTTTGGACAGCCAGGTGTAGTCACGCCTCAAGTGGCTCTGGGTGGTATTGAACTCATGACTGCCAGTAGTTGTTCCCGTTACCTTACCTCTGAGCCACACCTCAGTTCTATTCTGCCTGCTTTCCAGCCATGTCTAGTTTTGCATAAGTACTGTGGGCAATTCTGTTTGTACCTGTCACTCTTGGATCAGCTGTGGCAGGTTACCTAATCAGCTGGGTATAAAACACTGCCTCACTCTGAGGGCTTTGTCAGTTCACTGTCTCTTGTTGCCAAAGGTTCCTGAGTTCCAAGACTGACCCCGGCTACCGACCCTGGCTTGTATATCGTTTATTCTGTCTTCTGGAATCCCTGACTACGGCTTTACCTGGACAATCCTTTGGCAAATTCCTGTCAAGCCCCCGTGCACAGATTCACAGCCCAGGTAGCTTATCTGTTTGTTACTGTGGGCTGTGTTTATTTGCAAGGGTGAGCCTACATCTCTGCAACATGGACTCCAATCTAGGTAAGCCCTTACAGCAAGTGGCTTCTGAAAAAACACTGACAGGGCCGAAATCTGCACCTTGATAGTGCTTATGGCCAAATTCATTTCTAGGCCTGACTGGAGAAAGGCCAAGATCCTGCTAATGACATACTTTCTAGGAGTTCACACCAGGAAACATATGCCTTCCAGATCTTGTAGTAAATAAGCCTGGAGGCCGGCTTTCTGGCATTGACCAGAGTAGAAAGGACTGGCCCCGAAAGCCCACGATCCCTCAGAATGTGGGTCTCAGCAGCCAAACCGTCAAATTCAGACTGCGTAAAGCAGGATGGTAAATTGGACCCTGTGAGAGCAGATCTGGCCGGAGAGGGAGGATCCATGGCCTGCCTACTGCCAACTTAAAGATCTCTGCATACCAAGGTCAACTGGGCCAAGCCGGGGCTACCAAAAGCACCGACTTTGTATCCCTCTTGATTCTTCCCAGGAACCATGACAGAAGCGGGCTCGGGGGGAAGGCATAAATTAGATTGTACTGATCCAAGGGAACTGTCAGAGCATCCGACCCCTGAGCAAGAACATCTCTTGTCCTTGACACAAATTTATCCAGCTTTCTGTTGAATCTGGACGCAAACAGATCTACGTCTGGAGTACCTCACCTGCGACATATGTTCTGAAAACACGTCGGGGTGCAGAGCCCATTCTCCTGGGCACAACTGCTGGCGGCTCAGAAAATCCGCCTGCCAATTTTCCACTCCTGGAATGAGGACTGCAGAAAGGGATGGAACATGCCTTTCTGCCCAGGCAAGTATGCGATTCACCTCTTTTTGTGCAACCAACCTCCTGGTACCACCCTGGTGATTGATATAGGCCACTGCTGTGGCATTGTTGGACTGAACCCTCCATTAGCACGGGAGCGCGCCTAGCGCATGTGCACAAGGACCACCGGACGTCCAGGGGGTAAGGGGACCACCATCGGAGCTGTGCGGGACCCCCAGACTACGTGGGACCCCTGTATTACCTTTATTGTGGCAGGGATTGCAGTGGAGACGTGAGTCATCTGGGAGAACCAGGCTTCACTGAGTGTGTGTATCTGAAAGGCATGTAAGTATGCATCAGGCTGCTCTTACTCCCTCTAGTGATGGAAACCAGGTAAGACATACAACTACTCAATGAAGAAATCCATAATATACATTTATATAGGATTAACTTCCCTTACCTGTCCTCGCCGCAGAAATTGCTGAAAACAGACAGATTCCAGCCTTCACCCATCACGGCGGGCAGAGTTGTGCCAACCTTCAGGTTTTTTTGGGGTTCCTTCTCAGAAGAACCTCCTACCTGGACCTTGTAAAAGACTCTGCCAGAAACTTTCGTGCCACTATGTAAATAGTACACCAAGTCTGGTTTTCCCAGAGCCCAGTCTTCCAATAGGAGAGGACTTACAGGCAAAACCTTGTTTCTTCGAATGACGAGGCCCAGGTACCATACCATCTTGGGAGTCAAATTATCGGAGCGAGATATGGATCCGGTTTGTTGTAGCCCTTAGGCCCCCGCAGGGACCTGCACAGAGCTTTCTTCAGAGCACATGTTTTACGTGACCAACCACCATAGACACTGGCGAAAAAACTGAGGTGCCTCCCATATGGGAGGGGTTATATAGGGGAGGAATTCTCCTTAATTGAGGGTTAACCAGTGTCCAATCACCAGAGGTGCCTATATAACCCACTATGTAATGAAGCTCCTGTGTCCCGTGATGTATGATCAAGAAATGTATTTATCCCATTCCCCGCCCATGGGGTTCTTGGGGATCACCGCCAGTACCATAAAAGAAACCAAGGCTACATCAAATCTATGGTAAAGATCTAAATGCCTGCTGACGGCAGTGACCATTTTGCCACCTGCAGAATAGTAGATGTGATCCTTGATTCTTGAACGTAGTTGCCTGGCGGTTTTCCCCACATAAAAAGCCCCACATTGGCAGAGTATGAGGTAAACCACCCCTTGTGTTTCACAACTCGCATGGAATTTGTGAATAAATATTTCCCCATTGGGGAGTATAAATCTAGTACCTATATTGATAAATGAGTAAAAATCACATTTGCCACAACGAGTCATGCCATGGTTAGAATGCCTGAATTTTGGATTTGGTGAGTAATGACTGGATATTGGCTTATCCCGTAGGGATCTAGCTCATCTAAAGACAATTTGTGGGGCCGGGCCAATATACTAGGATCCTCTTGGAGGGTGGGCCAATGATTGGTAAGGATGGTACATAATTCCTTATGTTGTTGGGAAAATCTGGTGATATATTTTACAGTCTCTATATTTTTAGTCTCTTTGGTCTTATATAATAGAGCATTCCGGGGTTGGCGCAAAGCTTTATTAAATGCTTTGCGAAGTATGGACTTAGTATACCCCCTTGCCTGTAAACAAGTGTGGAGGACTTTAAACTCCTCCATTTGGGTACAATTTCTACGCAATCTCAAATATTGAGCATATGGAATACTCTTAATGAGTGCTGCAGGATGGGCACTGTCTGCATGTAGCAGAGTGTTCCCTGCAGTTTCTTTTCTAAATACTGTGGTTGCCAGGCAATTCTCCTGATCTTTAAAAATTGTAAGATCCAGGAATGTAATTGCTTTAGGATTACTTGAAACTGTGAAGTTGAGAATGAAGTCATTGTTATTAATGCGATTGACAAATGTAGTAAGTAGAGTCTGAGAGACAGAACAGACCATAAAAATATTGTCAATATATCGTAGCTAGACTAGAGCATGGTTGATATAGGGTGATAGTGTGTCATCAGAAAAAAGCAAACATTCCCACCCTCCCAGGTACAGGTTGGCGTAGGCTGGTGCACAGCAAGTGCCCATAGCCACCCCCTGCACCTGGAGGAAGTGGGACTCCTTAAACTGGAAATAATTCCATGTAAGTATGAATCTTAATAACTCCAGAATAAATTCACAATAGTTCCATTTGTGATGATCTTGTTCAAGTAAGAAGGTATGGGCCATCATGATGCCCTGCTCGTGAGGGATAGTCGAGTACAAAGACTCAACATCCAGTGTCATGAGCAGGGCATCGGGAGGAACAACCGTATCCTCAATCTGTTTTAAAAGATCCAAAGTATCTCGTGTATACGATGGTAGTCCCAACACGTGTGGCATGAGAATGGAGTCGACTAAGCGACTCGCATTTTCAGTCAGGGATGCAATCCCTGACACAATAGGTCGACCTGGGGGCATGGTTGGATGTTTGTGTATTTTTGGCAAAGCGTAAAATGTCTCCTCCTTAGGATTACGTATATTAAGGTAGTTGTATAACTCCTGGTCGATCAGGCCTCTCTGATGGGCAGAGCCAACGATATATAGATACTCATCCCTGAATTTAGTAATCATAGTTAATCATAGTATAATTGTATACCATTGTGTATTACGCAGTATGTTCATGACCATTTTCTCATAATTAGCTTTGGTCATGAGCACAATGTTTCCACCTTTATCAGATGCTTTAATTTCAAGATCAGGATGGTCTTGAAGATGTTTTGTAGCTTGTAGTTGTAAAGGTGTAAGATTATTCGGCTTGGACTTGATCGCCATTCGTTTAATATCATTAACTGTGCCCAGCAGAAAGGCACAAATGTGGGTGTTGGTCATCAAGTCTGGAAACTTTGGGATTTGCATTTAAATTGGTTAGCTGAGGGTTTATGTGAACCCAAAGCGAGTACCTCTGTAGAGGGAGTCTGGTTAACTATTTCATTAGACTGATCGCTCTCATCTAACAAAAGCATTAGATCAGGAAGGGCTCGAAAGTCCTTCATGGTGAAATGTTTAACATGTTCCGATATTAACTTATCTTGTTTAGATTGGAGATAGTCTTTGTCAAAGAGGAATTTGTAGGTAAGATTGCGTGAAAAAAGATAAATATCTTTTATAGCCTCATATCTGTCAATATTCATTGACGGGCAGAAGCTAAGCCCGAATTTAAGAACATCCAATACCTGGTTATCGAAAGAATATGGAGTAAGCTTAATAACTAGGGATGAGCCGAACACCCCCCGGTTCGGTTCGCACCAGAACTTGCGAACGACCCCCGCGTTCGGTACGAACGTTAGAACCCCATTGAAGTCTATGGGACTCGAACGTTCGAATTGGAAAGTGCTAATTTTAACGGCTAATATGCAAGATAGTGTCCTAAAAAGGGTTTGGGGACCTGCTTCCTGCCTCAGGGGACATGGGTCACTGCAAAAAAAAGTTTTAAAAACGGCCGTTTTGGCGGGAGCACTGATTTTAATGACGATTAAAGTGAAAAAAAAAAAGTGAAATATTCCTTTAAATATGGTGCCTGGGGGGGTGCCTGTAGTATGCCTGTGAAGTGCCACGTGTTTCCCGTGTTTAGAACAGTCCCTGCACAAAATGACATTAAACGGAAATAACACCATTTAAAACTGCTTGCGGTTTTAATGTTATATCTGGTTCCTGCAATATGGTTGAAAATCATTCAGAAAAATGGCATGGGTAGCCCTCCCTGCCCATTACCAGCCTATTTGGGTCTTGTACGCATATTAAGGGGAACCCCGTACCCATATTAAAAAAAGGAAATGCGTGTGGCCCCCAGGCCCTATATACTCAGAACAGCAGTATACAGGCGGTGCAAACAAGACAGGGACTGTGTAGGTTTGTTGTGTTAAGTTGAATCTGTTTGTCATTTTCAACTGGTACATTTTTAAAGTGTAGCTCCAGTCAAAAAAACTATTTTTAAGCTTTTTGGAAAACATAGTGAAGGGTTATCACCCCTGTATAATTTGTTTTGTCGTCCATCTTTTTTCATCTCACTTGCTGCTGTCTCCTTGCGTTTGCAAGTAGGAGATGTTTGTAAGTTGGATGTTTGAAAGTAGGGGCCTGCCCTATATTATAGCGGTATGTACTGGGTACAGAGCACGCAGACAGCACGCACTATCTCCTAACACTACTGACTGCAAGCTCTATTATTAACCACTTGTTAGCCCAATGTTTGCATAAAGTGAAAGATGAAGTTATGCTGAGTAAATAGATATCAAACATGTCACTCTTCAAAATTGCACATGCCTGTGGAATGGCGCCAAACGTCGCTACTTAAAAAATCCCCATAGGCGACGCTTTAATTTTTTTTTTACTGGTTACATGTTTTGAGTTGCAGAGGAGGTCTAGGACTAGAATTATTGCTCTCGCTCTAACATTCTCGGCGATACCTCACATGTGTGGCACATGCGAGCACATGGGGACATGGGCGCTTTAATTTTTATTTTATTTTTTTATTGTTCATTTTACTTTATTTTAGTTTGACATTTTTTCCCCCAAAAATATATTTTTGATCACTTTTATTCCTATTACAAGAAATGTAAACATCCCTTGTAATAGGAATATGGGGTGACAGGTCCTCTTTACAGTGAAATCTGGGGGGTCAATATGACCCCACATCTCACCTCTAGGCTGGGAAGCCTGAAATAAAAAATAAAAAAAAGATTCTGGCTTTGATCGTACTGGCGAGTTGGTAGAAGCACCGGAGGGCGGTGAGGGGTGGGGGGCGTCTATGGCTGGGTATTTCAGGGCATCACCGAGTATGGCTGGGTATGGCAATTTATGGCAGGGTATTACAGAGTATTGGCGGGGTATTGGCGGGGTACTACAGAGTAATAGCAGGGTACTGCAGAGTATTAGGGGGTACTACAGAGTAATGGCAGGGTACTGCAGAGTATTGGGGGTACTGCAGAGTAATGGCGGGTACTGCAGAGTAATGGGGGGTACTGCAGAGTATGGGGGGTACTGCAGAGTATGGGGGGTACTGCAGAGTATGGGGGGTACTGCAGAGTATGGGGGGTACTGCAGAGTAATGGCGGGTACTGCAGAGTAATGGCGGGTACTGCAGAGTAATGGGGGTTACTGCAGAGTAATGGCAGGGTACTGCACTGCAGTGTAATGGCAGGGTACTGCACTGCAGAGTAATGGCGGGGTACTGCAGAGTAATGGCAGGGTACTGCAGAGTATGCACTGGTATTGCAGAGTATTGGCAGGGAATTGAGGGGTTAAATTCGGTGAGCAGCGATGTGGGCACTGCAGATGCAGCCCACATCGCTGCTGACACCGATCTCTTTACCCTCCGCTGTACCGATCGGTACAGAGAGGGGAGGGAGGAACAGGCGTCATAACATGACGCCGGTTTGTTTCCAAGTGATCACTCCGTCATTTGACGGAGCAATCACGTGGTAAACGGCCGCTATGAGCGGCCGTTTACCGTGATCCGTGATGCGACCCGGCAGTCACGGATGCTCTCGAGTGCGCACACCTCGGGGCACGCGAGAGCAGAATTCTGGGAGGCCGTTAATTAACGGCCTCTCAGAGTTAAACAACCCCCCTGAAGCCGTTAATCGGCAATGGGCAGTTGTTAAGTGGTTAAAGCTAGATCACTAGCTATATAGGTGAGGTGAATATAGTGGTGTATACTGCAGTCAGGGCACAGACAACAACCACTACACAGCAGCAAGATAGGAAATCAGCCAAAAACGATTGGTGTGTACTGTGTTGAAGGTACACAGAACACCCACTGCTTCAGATGCTAAGTAACACACTACACGAGGCCGCCTCTAAGGCGGCCTTATATAGTGTGGGGCGTGCACTACACAGCCTGAGCTATGATTGGCCACAGGCAGGATGCCTGTGGCCAATCATGGCTCTCCCCGCTGCCGGCGCTGCGATTGGCCAAGCATGTGGGGTCACAGTGCATGCTTGGCCAATCATGGGGCAGCAATGCACTGCGCCACCGCAGTGCATTGTGGTCCGCGCGCGCGTCACTCGAATTTTGACGCGAACGGCCCAAACGTTCGGAATTCGCCGAACGCCCAAACAGCCAATGTTCGAGTCGAACGTACGTTCGACTCGAACACGAAGCTCATCCCTATTAATAACATCAAGGCCTGGTGCTAAGTTGGGGGTGGTTGTGTCCTGGACAACTGGAAGACTGCGAGCTATTAGGGTGCATGTGCGAATCTAAAGTGCTTTGTTTAGTATGTATTTGAAGTTGTGCTGTGGGTAGAGTAATGGATGATAAAAGATTAGAGGATTGAAGTTGAGACTGGTTGGTGTAAACAGTTTGAAGTGCTGTGCTAGGTATAGTTTGATCTGAGACCAAAGTAGGGTTTGTGGGATTAGAGCGTCCATTGTGAGCTGGTCCAGATGGGTTTCATCATCTGAATAGCTTGTAGAGCTGTGGCACCCATATATTTTGATTGTGACCCACCACCATTATTATGTGTGTTACTGTGTGTTTGAATATAATGCATTAGGTTAGTGTCTTGAGTGGGAGGAAGTTTCTTTGAAGAAGGTGTAAAAGACCCACCACCATAATCCCGCTTACGTGCTCCTACATTGCCGTGCGGATAGGGGTTACTTCATTTCCTGGATAGAGACTGTGAAGAGAACATAGAAGAATCACATTCAGTGTCATCATCAGTTGTCACATAATTAGGTTTATTTTTCCAAACTCTGTGTTTATTTTTTGGTCCTCTCCCCTGGGATGAGTTTTGCCAATGATATGCGAAACCCTCTGAGAAAATTAACCTATCCTTTGATAGTTTGTTCTGTTTTTTTGTAAATAATGTCTTTAGTGATTTTGGTAATATAGTCTTTTGTTTCTTGTAGCCTTTTGGTGAACTGTGCATGACTATAGGATTCGTCAACCTTGGGACTTATCATTAAATTAAAGACACAAACTGCGTGACGTGGGTTTTAAATGGCCACAGTAGCCAAATTTTATTAACCGAAGAATAAAATAACATCACTTAAAAACATGTAAAAGAATACCCGTAACAACAAGAGGTCTTTGGGTATCTTTAAGGCACAATTTTAACTGTAATGGTATATGCCAGTGATGGCGAACCTTGGCACCCCAGATGTTCTGGAACTACATTTCCCATGATGCTCTTGCACTCTGCAGTGTAGTTGAGCATCATGAGAAATGTAGTTCCAAAACATCTGGGGTGCCAAGGTTCTCCTTCACTGGTCTATGCCCTTGTACACACGATCGGAGATTCCGACGGAATGTGTCCGATCGGAGCGTTTTGTCGGATATTCCGACTGTGTGTGGTCTGCATCGGACTGTTTCCGTCGGAATATCCGTCGGACCAAATTTTCCAACTTGCCGGAAATATTTTCCTACAAAATGCTCCGATCGGACATACTCCGATCATGTGTAGAGAATTCCGATCGGACAAAGTGCCACGCATGCTCAGATCAAATTCCTACATCAAAGCTATTGGCTACTAGCCTGAACATAGTCCCGTCGTAACAAAATAACGTCATCACGTTCTGAACGATCGGATTTTCCGACAACTTCGTCCGACCGTGTGTATGCAACAGTTTCGGACAAAATCCGTTGGACAAAATCCATCAGACAAAATCCGTCAGACAAAATCCGACGGATTTGGTTGTCGGAATCTCCGATCGTGTGTACAAGGGCTATGTCCTCAGCTGTGCCCCCGACCGGCTCGAGGACTCTCTGACGTCACCCATACTTCCATATTACCTTCCCCCAGGGGACCCAGCTCCTGGGAGAACCACCGCTAACCAAGTGTAAGCGCCATACCTTAGATGGGCCCCACTAATCCTGCAACCACGTAATTCCTCACTGACCCCCCAAAGACTCCTTGAACCGCCCACTGCTGTAACAAATGAACACCATACATCATTCAGGCAAATATACCCAAATCGAACACGTTAGCTATGCAAGTTTTTTTTGTTTTTTTTTTGTTTTTTTTATATTCTCACTGGTCAATTGTAGTGAAGCAATTTCCTGGTCAAGAATCTTGAGCTCATCTTGATATTGAGAAATCAGCAATTTCATTATTTCTAAGCTACACTGTGTAAGTATGTTCTCCCAGGCTAATTTAAACTCAGGAGATGCGGTTTGAAAAGATGGATAAATCTGCACTCTTAGGCCAAGAGGACTAATGTTCTCGCTGTAAAAAATTGTATGTGCCAATAAAGATTGGATTTTTTCTTTAATAAGCGTTTCATTTTACTTATATATTGATTGAAACCGATTTCCTGTTCGGTATCAATATTGCAATTAGTCTGAATTTCAGACATATAACCCATCCACCCCGAACCTACAAACCCCACGTCTCTCTAAATTAGATACAAACACAAAACAAAACAAAACATTTTTTTCAAGATTGGCAATTTGAAACAAACATTGGATAAGATAACAAAAATAAACAAAAAACAGGGGTTTATTCTAGTGATGAAAGAGTAAAAGAGGCTTGATAGCCGGTAAGCAGTAATGATATGCTGTAACCGCTGGCAACCAATTGTAATTGCTATCTGATCTGATACAGTAAACTGATTTTAAGTCTAGCTGCTATTTATTGTATGTCTCAGAGCAGGTGGAGAGTGAAAAATTGCATTGGGGGGGGGGGGGGGGTTGGGCCAAGAATTTTTTTGCCAAGGGTCCAATCAATATTAAAGACGCCCCTGGGTGCCATCAACAGGCAGCTTAACTCTTCAATAAGACACAGATATTGAATTCAATGCTATTTGACTTCAACTAATTTCAGTACAAAGGATGTTGTGACACTTTGGGTGGGGGGCTTGTGGAGCCCAGCTTGCCTTGGAAAACACTGGAGGCTCCTGGTCTGGCTCCCCTGGCCCCTCCTATGTGTAAATAACCCTGTGTCCATTAGGGGCACAGGGTGACCAAGAACCCCAGTCTGATCTGAATGCATGGGGGAGGAGGGGGGGGTATAGGTTGTCCACGTGTGCCCTCTGTGTACCTGTGTTTCAATCAATTTCACGTGAAAAGTTCATGATATTAAGAAAGCATGAACTTTCGCGTGAAATGCATCTACCTACCTTTTCCCTCCCCTGCCTGATCAGTTGTGGTAGTTTTTTATGGACTTAAATTTTTTTTTTCTATTACAAGGGATGTTTACAGGAATAAAAGTGACATTTGTTTATCTTTTTTTAAACAATGTAAAAATAAAAAAATAAATAAAATAAATAATAAAAAAAAAAAATGTAAACGCGCCCTGTCCCACCGAGCTCACACGCAGAATCGAACACATACGTGAGTACCGCCCGCATATGAAAACGGTGTTCAAACCACACATGTGAGGTATCGCCGCGATCAGTAGAGCAAGAGCAATAATTCTAGCCCTAGACCTCCTCTGTAACGCAAAACATGCAACCTGTAGAATTTTTTAAACGTCGCCTATGGAGATTTTTATGGGTAAATGCTTGTCGCCATTCCACAAGTGGGGCGCAATTTTGAAGCGCGACATATTGGATATCAATTTACATGGCGTAATATTATCTTTCACAATATAAAAAATAATAAATTTACTGCTGTCTTATTTTGTTACCGTATTTGCCGGCGTATAAGGCGGCTGGGCATATAAGACGACCCCCTAATCTTCTTTTAAAATGTTGGATTTTTTGCTATACTTGCCGTATAAGACGACCCCCTTCCGACCAGTCTGTCAGCCTGCTCGATGTAACAGTTAACACTGTCCCACAGTATACATACAGTATACCTCGCTGAGCCAATCACGGTGAGCGATGTATTCTATTCATGAATACAAAGCCTGCTCGGATTGGCAGGGGCTGTAACATCATCAGCCCGCGCCTCTCTCAAAGCCAATCGGAGCAGACTACCGTATGGCCTGCTTGGATTGGCAGAGGTGGTTACTCCAATCCGAGCAGGCTTTGTATTCACTAATAGAATACATCGCTTGCCAGGATTGGCTCAGCGGTGTATACTGTATACAGTATTACCGCACATTTATTGCGAGCATCCAGTAGGCTGTCATCCAGCGGACGGCTTGCATAGAAAATGACCCCTGCTTTATACCCGGCGTATAAGACGACCCCCGATTTTTGGCCGTTTTCTTTTAGTGTAAAAAGGTCGTCTTATACGCCGGCAAATACGGTATTCAAAAAATGAATTTCTTGATCATACATCACGGGACACAGGAGCTTCATTACATAGTGGGTTATATAGGCACCTCTGGTGATTGGACACTGGTTGACCCAATTAAAGAGAATTCCTCCCCTATATAACCCCTCCCATTAGGGAGGCACCTCAGTTTTTTCGCCAGTGTCTGGTCGATGGTCACGTAAAACTTAGCTCTATGCGGGTCCCGGCGAGGGCCGAAGGGCTACAACAAACCGGATCCATACCTCGGGCCGATAATTGACTCCCAAGATGGTATGGTACCCGGGCCTCGTCTGCCGAAGACACGAGGTTTTGCCTGTAAGTCCTCTCCATTGGAAGACTGGACTCTGGGACAACCAGACTTGGGGTACTGTTTACTCAGGGCGCCCGTAAGTTCTGGCAGAGTTTTCTACAAGGCCCAGGTAGGAGAATCTTTTCGTAAGATTCCCAGATACGCCTGAAGGTTGGCTAACAATACCCGCCGTGATGGGTGAAGGCTGGAATTGGTCTGAAATCAGCAATTCCTGCGGCGGGGAACAGGTATGGGAAGTCATCCTATATATTTAATATATGAATGGATTTCTTCATTTTGAGTAGTTGTATGTCTTACCTGGTTTCCACCACTTGAGGGAGTAAGAGCAAGCCTGATGCATACTTACATGCCTTTCAAACAAACACGCTCAGTGAAATGCCTGGTCCTCCCAGCTATCACGTTTCCTTGCAGTCCCTGCCACAATACAAATAAAAAAGGGGTCCCACGCAGATCAGGGGGTCCCAGGTCACTCCTTTTGGGTTCCCCTTCCCCCCTCCGGATCCCGCGGTCCTCGTGCACGCGCGCCGGGCGCGCTCCCGGCCTAATAGGGAGAGGGGGGGGGTGTGGTTGCCAGCTGTGCACAATCAAGTGCTCCAGGCTGCTATGCAGGCGCCAAAACGGCCGTTTTTAAAAGCCCAGAGCGTCAGGGGACTGTAAGGTGAGACACAGGAGCTGTGGGCTGTAAGCATCCGTGGGATTGGATCCAGGCGAACCTTAAGACACCTACTCAGCATCATATTGTGCAGTTAAGCTTATATTGATTTATTGTGAGACTTTAAGCACAACAAAGTGATTGCATTTTACACTAGTAACTCTGCTTTGTAGCTCAGTACTATGTCTCCTCGTAAGAGGGTTTCAGGGGCAGGTAACAAAAGCACTGGCAGGTCACCGCCTAGGTCTAGGGGTTCTAAAGGTGCATGCAGATTACCATCCCCCTCTGCAAGAGTGGAGCCTGCATCTCAAGACGAGTCAGTGCCCCTTTCAGGCTTTGCAGCCTCTCCTAATGTCGCAGCCCCGGTCTATGTCACGGAGGACTCCCTTAGGGCTTCATTGGAGAATTTTGAAGGGAGGATAATGAATTTTATTTCTGCTTCCCTAAAAGATAGCAAGAAAAGGGGTAGATCCCCTCCCTCTGCTGAGATTCCTCTCTCAGACAGTTGCTCTGAAAATGAGGAGAGATCCCTATCTTTGGAAAGGGATCATGAGCAGTCGGATCAGTCAGAGGATGAGGAGTCAGTCCCCTCCTCCCAGGCACTCAGAAAGCAGGTGCAGTATTACACTGAATTGGTGCGTACCACGTTCAGAATGCCAGCTGCTGAAGTCGCTACATCCTCTGTCTCTTCCCTGGGAGTCAGAAGGGCCCCACAGACTGCTTGTTCCTTCCCAATTCATCCTTTAATGGCTGACTTGATGTATAAGGACTGGGGACATCCCGATAAACTGTTTACTCCTCCCAAGAGGTTTTCTATGTATTATCCCGTGGAGGAAAGTTTCACCAAGAAGTGGGGGGCCCCATCTGTGGATGCGGCTATCTCTTGTGTGAATAAAAACCTAACTTGTCCTTTGGATAATGCGCAGGTATTTAAGGATCCAGCTGACAAAAAGCTGGAAACCTTGTTAAAAGCCTCCTTTTCCATGGCCGGCGCTGTGGTGCAACCTACAGTCACAGCCGTGGGGTTGTGTCAGTTCCTTAAGGAACAGGTTAAACAGATGTTTGAACTCCTTCCTAATGAGGAAGTAGAGAAATATGCAGAGATGCCTCACATCTTATGTTTCATAATTGATGCGATTTTGGATTCTGTCCAACAAGCATCACGTTTGTCCCTCATGCTGGTACACATGCGTAGGGCTCTATGGCTAAAGAATTGGGCTGCTGAGATGTCATGCAAGAAGCATTTGGCTGGGTTCCCATTTAAAGGGGAACGGTTGTTTGGAGAAGAATTAGATAAATTCGTCCAAAATATTTCGGGAGGTAAATCTACACTCCTTCCAGTCAAGAAGAGTAAACGTCCTTCTTTCAGGCGTACTCTCTCTCCTGAAGCGTCAAGCTCTAAACAGTGGCGACGGCCTTCGCAGCCCTCCTCGGCTGGAAAGCCTCAGGGCCAAGCCCAGGGACAGAAAAGGACTTGGGGGCGGAAGCCTGCCAAGCAGACCTCCAAGACATCCTTGTGAAGGGGCGCCCCCGCTCGGCCGAGTGGGGGGAAGGCTCCTGCAGTTTGCAGGCGCCTGGCGGGAAGAGATTCAGGACAAATGGGTGATCTCTTCAGTATCTCTGGGCTACAAGCTAGAGTTTCAGGAGATTCCACCTTCTCGTTTTCTAAGGTCAAGGATCCCCAGGGATCCGATAAAGCAGAAACCGCTATTTCTGGCCTTAGATCAGTTACTATCCCAGGGTGTGATAGTAGAAGTGAGCCCGAAAGATCAGGGTTCAGGTTTCTATTCGAATCTCTTCACCGTTCCAAAACCAAACGGAAGTGTCAGACCTATCTTGGATCTGAGAGACTTAAACCAGTTTCTACACATCCAGACCTTCCGGATGCAGTCAATACGCACTGTGGTCTCCTCCCTGCAGGGAGGAGAATTCATGGCATCAATAGATATCAAAGACGCATATCTCCATGTGCCAATATTTCCCGCACACCAGAAGTTTCTGAGGTTTGCGGTAGAGCAGCGCCATTTTCAATTTGTGGCCCTGCCGTTCGGCCTAGCCACGGCCCCTCGAGTCTTCACGAAGATTCTAGACCCTCTCTTAGCAATCTTAAGAGTTCAGGGCATAGCCGTCATGGCTTACCTAGACGACTTGCTTCTCGTAGAGAGAACTGCAGCGTGCCTAAGTCGCAGCGTCACCAAAACGCTAGAACATCTGGGCCGCCTAGGTTGGATTATAAACCTAGAAAAGTCGTCTTTACAACCGACCACCAGGTTGGATTACCTGGGTCTGATTATCGACACCACTCAAGGCAGGGTGTTCCTTCCAAAACCAAAGGCCTTGGCCATTGGAGATCTAGTGCACCTGATTCTGGGCAGAAGATCTTCCGCCATTCGGTTGTGCATGAGACTGTTGGGAAAGATGGTCGCCTCTTTCGAGGCCGTTCCATTTGCCCAGTTCCACTCAAGGCCCCTGCAAAGATGCATCCTTGCGATTTGGAACAGGAAGCCCCAATCCCTGGATCTTCCTATGCGTTTATCCCCTCGGGCACGCAAAAGTCTTGTCTGGTGGTTACAGACCAAAAATTTGCTGAAAGGCAAAACCTTTCTTCCCCTCTTATGGAAGATTGTCACCACGGATGCCAGCCTGACAGGCTGGGGAGCCGTGTTGCAGGAAACATGCTCGCAGGGAAAATGGTCTGCGACAGAAAGTCTGCTGCCCATAAACATCTTGGAGATTCGGGCAATTTACATGGCACTCAGAGAGTGGTCTCACAGACTGCGAGGTTTCCCAGTTCGGATTCAGTCCGACAATGCCACCGCGGTGGCTTACATCAATCACCAGGGCGGTACCAGAAGTCTGGTGGCCCAAAAGGAGGTGAATCGCATACTTGTCTGGGCAGAAGAGCATGTTCCGTGCCTCTCTGCAGTCTTCATCCCAGGAGTGGAGAATTGGCAGGCAGATTATCTCAGCCGCCAGCAGTTGTGCCCAGGAGAATGGGCTCTGCACCCCGAGGTGTTTCAAGACATATGTCACAGGTGGGGCACTCCAGACGTGGATTTGTTTGCGTCCAGATTCAACAGGAAACTGGACAACTTTGTGTCAAGGACAAGAGATGCACTTGCTCAGGGGTCAGATGCTCTGACAGTTCCCTGGGATCAGTACAATCTGATCTATGCCTTCCCCCCGAACCCGCTGTTATCGAGGTTCTTGGGAAGGGTCAAGAGGGAGACGAAGCCGGTCCTTCTAGTGGCCTCGGCTTGGCCCAGGCGACCATGGTTCGCAGAAATCATGAAGTTGGCAGTGGGCAGGTCATGGACCCTCCCTCTCCGGCCAGATCTGCTCTCACAGGGTCCAATCTACCATCCTGCTTTACGCAGTCTGAATTTGACGGTCTGGCTGCTGAGACCCACATTTTGAGAGGCCGTGGTCTTTCGGGGCCAGTCCTCTCCACTCTGGTCAATGCCAGAAAACCGGCCTCCAGGCGTATCTATTACAAGATCTGGAGGGCATATGTTTCCTGGTGTGAACCCAGGAGATGGCATCCCAGAAGGTATGTCATTAGCAGAATCTTGGCCTTTCTCCAATCAGGCCTTGAAATGAATTTGGCCATAAGCACCATCAAGGTGCAGATTTCGGCCCTATCGGTCTTTTTTCAAAGATCGCTTGCATCACATTCCCTAGTACGGGCTTTTATCCAGGGGGCTATGCGGATGAGACCGCCAGTCAAACCTCCGGTATGCCCATGGGATCTGAATTTGGTTCTCTCGGCCTTAGAAGCCCAACCATTTGAACCTCTGCATCTGGCTTCCTTAACTCTCCTGACAAAGAAGCTGGTGTTCCTAGTAGCCATATCCACGGCTAGAAGGGTATCAGAATTGGCAGCTCTTTCCTGTAAAGAGCCCTATTTAATTATCCATAAGGACCGAGTGGTCATGCGTCCCAACAGGTCCTTCCTACCTAAGGTAGTTTCAGGTTTTCACCTGAATCAGGATGTAATCCTACCATCCTTTTTTCCAAACCCTCAGTCCATAGAGGAAGAGTCCTTACACACTTTAGATGTGGTTAGAGCAATCAGTCTTTATCTTCAGGCAACTGCTCAGATAAGGAAAACTGACTGTCTATTTATTCTGCCGGAGGGCCCTAAAAGGGGTCAGGCAGCGTCAAAGTCCACTCTCTCGAGGTGGATCAGACAGGTTATTTCTCAGGCCTATGATTTAAAGGGGAAGATTCCTCCTTTTCAGGTGAAAGCGCACTCTACTAGGGCTGTAAGTGCTTCTTGGGCAGTGCATCACCAGGCCTCCCTGGCTCAGATCTGTAAGGCTGCGACTTGGTCATCAGTCCACACATTCACCAGATTCTATCAGGTGGATGTCAGAGGGCAAGAGGATATCGCCTTTGGGCGTAGTGTTCTGCAGGCTGCAGTTTAGGTCCTCAGGTCCCTGGCGGTCTTCAATTATGATCTGTGTCTCCCTCCCCTCAACCTGAGCATTGCTATGGGACATCCCACTATGTAATGAAGCTCCTGTGTCCCGTGATGTATGATCAAGAAAATAGGATTTTTATATACAGCTTACCTGTAAAATCCTTTTCTTGAGAGTACATCACGGGACACAGGGCTCCCGCCCCTCTTGGGTTTTACGTGGTTTCTTATTGCTTTGCTACAAAACTGAGGTGCCTCCCTAATGGGAGGGGTTATATAGGGGAGGAATTCTCTTTAATTGGGTCAACCAGTGTCCAATCACCAGAGGTGCCTATATAACCCACTATGTAATGAAGCTCCTGTGTCCCGTGATGTACTCTCAAGAAAAGGATTTTACAGGTAAGCTGTATATAAAAATCCTATTTTTTTCCCAAAAAAGTGCGCTTGTAAGACAACTGCACCGTATGAAAAAATGTATTGGAACGACAGCCATTTTATTCTCCAGGGTGTTAAAAAAAAACAATATATAATGTTTGGGGGTTCTAAGTAATTTTCTAATTTTAAACATGTAAACACCAAAATCTCAAAACGAAGTGGTTAAATGGAGTATCTTGGCATGCAGAAAACTAATTTTTTCCTTCAATTATCAGTCTGTCCTTTTCCCCTGAGGAAGCCAATGGTTTGGCGAAACATGTAGGGAAGACTTGACCCAAAACTGTATTAAGGACTTGTACCAATCAGGCCTTCTATTGGTTGTGTATTGCTCCCTAAATCTCTATTGTTTTTTATCGATTCTAAAATTTGTATTTTATTTTATGATGTAATAAAATAAATATTTTTCTTAAACTTGCTTTCTATTTGAATCGTTTGGCACTGCAATAATCCCTCCTTTCCGATCTCCCATTTTTTTGTTAAGTACAGTAGTTTGACGCCATTCCACGAGTCTGCGCAATTTTAAAGCGTGACAGGTTGGTATCTATTTACTCACCGTAACATCGTATTTCACATTTTACCAAAAAAAAATTGGGTTATCTATTGTGTTTTCTTGCATTAAAACTAATTAACCACTTGCCGCCCGCCATATAGCAAAACGACGGTGGCAAAGTGGTTTTAATATCCTGACCAGACGTCATATGACGTGATCAGGATATTAAGCTGCTGTGCGCCCCCCAGGGGCGCGCATCGCGACGATCGTTGTTGCGGGGTGTTAGTCTGACACCCCGCAACTACGATCTCGATAAAGAGTCTCCGTAGTGTCCAATCACAGCTGATCACAGTGTAAATAGGGAGAGCCGGTGATCGGCTTTTCCTCACTCGCTTCTGTCAGACGCGAGTAGAGGAGAGCCGATCGGCTGCTCCTCTGACAGGGGGGGTCTGTGCTGATCAATTATCAGCACAGCCCCCCCGAGGTTGCCCACACTGGACCACCAGGGACGCCACCAGACCACCAGGGGATGCCCAGAACCAGGTATGCCCCCCTAGACCACCAGGGATGCCAGCCAGTGCCCATAATGAATGCCAATCAGTGCCCATAATGGATGCCAATCAGTGCCCACAAGGGGTATCACTGATTGGCATGCATTATTGTTTGGCACTGATTGGCATCCATCCCTACAATACTTTAAATTACAATGCCCATCCATGCCGCCTATCAGTGCCCATCCTAGCCGCCTATCAGCGCCCATCCATGCCCATCTGTGCCGCCTATCCATGCCCATCCGTGCCGCCCATCCGTGCTGCCTATCCATGCCCATCCGTGCTGCCTATCCATGCCCATTTGTGCCACCTATCCATGCCACCCATCCATGCCAATCTGTGCCACCTATCCATGCCTATTTGTGCCACCTATCAGTGTCTATTTGTGTCGCATATCAGTGCCAACTATCAGTGCCACCTCATCGGTGCCCATCAGTGCTGCCTTATCAGTGCCCATCACTGCAGCCCCGTCAGTGCCCATCAGTGAAGGAGAAAACATACTTATTTACAAAGTTTTGTAACTGAAACAAAAAAAACATGTTTTATTTTCAAGATTTTCGGTCTTTTTTTATTTGTTTAGCAGAAAATAAAAATCCCAGAGGTGATCAAATACCACCAAAAGAAAGCTCTATTTGTGGGAACAAAATTAGAAAAATTTAGTTTGGCTACAGTGTAGCATGACCGCGCAATTGTCAGTCAAAGTGCGACAGTGCTGAAAGCTCAAAATTGGTCTGGGCAGGAAGGTGTATAAGTGCCCTGTATTGAAGTGGTTAAAGTGTATTTTTCTTTAAAAAAAATAGCGTTTGAAAAACTGCTGTGCAAAATTATGTGTGACGTAAAACATTGCAACAGCCGCCATTTTATTGCCTAGGGTCTAATAAAGTCGTTTTTTGGGGGTTCTAAATAATTTTCTAGCAAAAAAAATGATGATTTTTACATGTACTATGGTAAAGAGATGGCAGAATCAACTTGGGTGGCAAGTGGTTAGAGGCCTTACTTCTGGTCCGTCTAAGGAGGGAAGGAGGACATCTCAGTGAAGGACATCTGCAAGCAATGGTGGGGGTCCCTTGGACTCCAGTGTTAGAGATCGGGGTCTCTGGAGCCTCTCCGGTGCAGTCTGGCCATACTCTGCGCCCGGCGGCGGATGGATAAAACTCGTATCGACAAATGCTAATGTGCCGGTGTGGAGCGAGGGCGCTGAGCACTAGTGATGGACGAACTTCCGACGGGACGTTTCGCGAACGCGAAACGCGAACGGACACAAACGTTCGCGAAAACGACCGTTCGCCGCGGGCTCCATTGACTTCAATGGGAGGCGAATTTCGCAAACCTTTAGGTCGAATTTGCGGCCACGGGGTAATTATTAGGGGGTAGCACGTAGTCCCACCACCTGGACAATAGCATAATACATGTATGAGGTGAATTTGGGATCGATAACTACAAGCATTTTTTTTTTATTTGGGAAATTGTTCTGACAATTCAGGACTATGGAGCTAATGAAGGCAATGGAGGAGAGGGAAGGTCAGGGACCAGGGTAGGCAAACAAGAGGGTGCAGGAGATACAGAGCACTGACAGCAGCACCGTAATACAGAGCACTGACATCAGCACCGTGACATACAGCGCTGACAGCAGCTCCGTGACATACAGCGCTGACAGCAGCTCCGTGACATACAGCGCTGACAGCAGCTCCGTGACATACAGCGCTGACAGCAGCTCCGTGACATACAGCGCTGACAGCAGCTCCGTGACATACAGCGCTGACAGCAGCACCGTGACATACAGCGCTGACAGCAGCTCCGTGACATACAGCGCTGACAGCAGCTCCGTGACATACAGCGCTGACAGCAGCTCCGTGACATACAGCACTGACAGCAGCTCCGTGACATACAGCGCTGACAGCAGCTCCGTGACATACAGCGCTGACAGCAGCACCGTGACATACAGCGCTGACAGCAGCTCCGTGACATACAGCGCTGACAGCAGCTCCGTGACATACAGCGCTGACAGCAGCTCCGTGACATACAGCGCTGACAGCAGCTCCGTGACATACAGCGCTGACAGCAGCTCCGTGACATACAGCGCTGACAGCAGCTCCGTGACATACAGCGCTGACAGCAGCTCCGTGACATACAGCGCTGACAGCAGCTCCGTGACATACAGCGCTGACAGCAGCTCCGTGACATACAGCGCTGACAGCAGCTCCGTGACATACAGCGCTGACAGCAGCTCCGTGACATACAGCGCTGACAGCAGCTCCGTGACATACAGCGCTGACAGCAGCACCGTGACATACAGCGCTGACAGCAGCTCCGTGACATACAGCGCTGACAGCAGCTCCGTGACATACAGCGCTGACAGCAGCTCCGTGACATACAGCACTGACAGCAGCTCCGTGACATACAGCGCTGACAGCAGCTCCGTGACATACAGCGCTGACAGCAGCACCGTGACATACAGCGCTGACAGCAGCTCCGTGACATACAGCGCTGACAGCAGCTCCGTGACATACAGCGCTGACAGCAGCTCCGTGACATACAGCGCTGACAGCAGCTCCGTGACATACAGCGCTGACAGCAGCTCCGTGACATACAGCGCTGACAGCAGCTCCGTGACATACAGCGCTGACAGCAGCTCCGTGACATACAGCGCTGACAGCAGCTCCGTGACATACAGCGCTGACAGCAGCTCCGTGACATACAGCGCTGACAGCAGCTCCGTGACATACAGCGCTGACAGCAGCACCGTAAGCAGCCCCAGGAGGAAGTCAGCACAGCACAGGGATGGTGTGATCCCCTCATAATAAGAACCCCCAGGAGGAAGTCAGCACAGCACAGGGATGGTGGGAGCCCCTCATAATAAGAACACCCAGGAGGAAGTCAGCACAGCACAGGGATGGTGGGAACCCCTCATAATAAGCAGCCCCAGTAGAAATATGACACCGCTCAACCTCTTCAAAGAGGAGGGTAGGGGCATATAGTACGGTGTGCTTTTTTGGGTCAGGGAAGTGAGCCAAATGAATTAAGAAGGTCTGTGTGCTTGATTCCAAAAATTGTTTATAGACATATACATGGTCTACTGATCACATGTGTTGAATTCCTCCGAGATCCATGCCTCATTCATTTTTAGAAATGTGAGGTAGTTAACACTGTGGTGAGCTAGGCGAGTACGCTTATCGGTCACAATCCCCCCTGCTGCGCTGAACGTCCTTTCGGACAGGACACTGGATGAGGGGCAAGCCAACAGTTCGATTGCAAATTGGGCAAGCTCTGGCCAGAGGTCAAGCCTGCCCACCCAGTAGTCTAGGGGTTCATCACTCCTCAGAGCGTCCACATCGGCCGTTAACCCAATGTAGTCGGACACCTGACGGTCTAGGCGTTCCCTGATGCTGGATCCGGATGACACCTGTCGATGGGTCGGCTGAAAGAATGACCTCATATCCGAAGTCACCAACACATCTTCAAACCGGCCTCTTCTTGCAGGCGCTGTTGGATTGGTACCCGCAAATCCTTCTCTGGGAGTGGGAATTGCTCCTCTGCCAGCGCACGCAAAAGCAGAATGCAGCATTTCTCGAAGCAAGGCCTGGAAGTGCTGCATTCTGACAGCCCTCTGCGACGGCGGTAACATTTCCGCCATTTTGTGTTTGTACCGGGGGTCTAAGTACGTTGCCACCCAGTACTGGTCCTTGACCCTCATGCTTTTTATACGGGGGTCCCTATTAAAACACTGGAGCATGAAGGCCCCCATTTGCACTAAAGTGGAAGCGGTGTGGTGGCCTGGCTCCTGCTCATCATCCAGGATAATGTCGTCCTCTTCATTCTCCTCTCCCCATCCTCGCACAACAGGGATCCCAGAAAGGTTTAAAGCATGCTCTTCTTGCTCCTGCTCATCCGCCCCGGCACCATCCTCCTCTGACTCCTCATCAGACTCCTGTTGTTGACTTGTCTCAGATAGAGTAGCCCCCCCTGGGAATTCATCCAGCATTGCGACTTCCTCATCTTCCCGCTCCTGCTCCTCCACAGCCTGATCAATGACACGACGCAATGCACGCTCCAGAAAGAAGGCATAAGGTACCATGTCACTGATGGCGCCATGGCTGCGACTGACCAGTTTGGTGATCTCCTCAAATGGCCGCAGAAGTCTGCATGTGTCGCGCATGAGCAGCCACTGGCGCGGTGAAAAAAAACCCAGCTCCCCAGAACCGTTTCTTTCGCAGAGTTCATACAGGTAGACGTTAACTGCACGTTTCTGCTGGAGCAGCCTATCAAGCATATAGAAGGTTGAGTTCCATCGCGTCGGGCAATCGCAAATAAGACGTCTGACCGGCAGATGGTGTCGCCGCTGAATGTCAGCAAGGCGAGCCATGGCCGTGTAAGATCTTCTGAAATGGGCCGAGATTTTCCTTGCCTGCCGCAAGATGTCCTGGACCCCAGGGTATTTGACAAGGAATCGCTGCACGACCAAGTTTAAGACGTGTGCCATGCACGGCACGTGCGTGATTTTGCCCTGTTTCAATGCGCTAAGCAGATTGGCACCGTTGTCACACACCACTTTACCAACTGTCAAATTGAGCGGTGTTAGCCACTCATCTGCCTGTGAACGCAAAGCTGAAAGGAGTGCCGGGCCAGTGTGGCTCTTTGCTTCCAGGCACAACAGACGCAGCACGGCATGGCAACGTCTCACCTGGCATGTGGAATAGGTTCTGGGGAGCTTGGGCGGTGCAGTGGAAGAGACGCTAGCAGCGGAAAAGGAGGAGGCAGCTGAGGAGGAGAGGGAGGAGGATGGAGTAGGAGGAGGAGAAGAAGAGTCAGGCCTGCATGCAATCCGTGGCGGTAAAACCAAATCTACACGGGTGCCACGGGTTACATGCTTGACGGCCGTCAGAAGGTTCACCCAGTGGGCAGTAAAACTGATATACCTTCCCTGCCCGTGTTTGCTAGACCACGTGTCTGTGGTCAGATGTATCTTGGCACCGACACTGTGTGCCAGAGATACATTCACTTGCCGCTGAACATGGCCATATAGCTCTGGGATGCCCTTCTCTGAGAAATACTTCCTTCCTGGGACCTTCCATTGTGGTGTTCCAATGGCCACAAATTTGCGAAAGGCCTCCGAGTCCACCAGTTTATATGGCAGTAGTTGGCGGGCTATGAGTTCTGACAAGCCAGCCGCCAACCGTTGGGCAAGAGGGTTATCCGGCGTCATCATTTTTTTACGCTCAAACATTAGGCCCACGGAAGCCTGCCTTTTTGCAGAAAAATGTGAGCTTGGCGTGATGGAAGGTGGAGTGGAGGACAATTGTGAGGAGAGAGGAGAAGGAGAAGTAGAAGACGAGGCTGGACGGTGAGAGCCTGCAGTGTGGCTTTGTGTGTTCCGTTGCTCCCACTGGGCTCGGTGATGGCTGCTCATGTGCCTTCTTAAGGCGGTCGTCCCTAGGTGAGTATTGGGCTTACCGCGACTAACGCGTTGACTGCAAAGATTGCAGATGGCAACGCTATTGTCAGCAGCGGACACGTTAAAAAAAGCCCACACTGCGGAGCCATGTGCCGGTGTCCTGGGAGCGCCAGATGTGACCGTACATGGTCGATGACTCGCTCCTGATACATTTGCAGTCTGCTTTGTCCCTGCTGTGCAATGTAAGTCATTGCTGCTTCTCCTCCCTATCTGCTGGTCCATATCTCCCTCTGAACTCCCCTCCTCTTCCTCTCTTGTGGGCACCCACGTGACATCACTAGACACGTCATCATCAACGTCACCTTCCCCACCGCTATAAGTAGAGTAGGCAGCAACACCGGGGACCAACCTCCTCCTTGGGCTGATCTGGGTACTGGCGTCAGACTGCTGAGTAGCGCTTGTTGCTACCTCCTCTTCCTGATCCAATACCAAGAGTGGCTGCGCATCAGAAATGTCCTCTTGATATGGATCGGAAAATAATTCCAGTGACTCAAGCGGAAGGTATGTGGTGGTGGTGGTGGTGGTCGTGTTGTTGGTGGTAGTGTCTTTGGGGGTGCACATAGCAGAGAGTGAAGAAGAGGGTGCAGATCGAGAGGATGAGGAGGGTGCAGAAGAGTAAGGCTGAGCGAGCCACTCAACCAAGTCTGGTGCATCCTTTAAAGTAATTGAACGCACCTTCTGCAACTTCCCACTTTGGCTCAAGCCTGTTGCTCCTGCCCTACCCCTACCACCCCTGCGGAAGGGCCTGCCTCTTCCTCTGCATGTCATTTTTTAAATGACCCTGTGACAAAACTCTTAGTCCCTATACCGCTGAAGGACTGCTGCAGTATAGGTGAGCGGTCAGCAGTGGTGCACGTCAACCCTATCTATTGTGGACCTATAGCGGTCCTTACAGAACAGCAGACTGTACCGCACTCAAGCCTATGTACCGTAGCACCCTATACCAAGTTACCAGTCCTTATAAGAACTTTTGTGGACCAAGCAGGTTGTGTATTAGTGTTTAGCAGACTGTACGTCAGTCCCTATACCGCTGAAGGACTGCTGCAGTATAGGGCAGCGGTCAGCAGTGGTGCACGTCAACCCTATCTATTGTGGACCGATAGCGGTCCTTACAGAACAGCAGACTGTACCGCACTCAAGCCTATGTACCGTAGCACCCTATACCAAGTTACCAGTCCTTATAAGAACTTTTGTGGACCAAGCAGGTTGTGTGTTAGTGTTTAGCAGACTGTGCGTCAGTCCCTATACCGCTGAAGGACTGCTGCAGTATAGGGCAGCGGTCAGCAGTAGTGCACGGCAACCCTATGTATTGTGGACCGATAGCGGTCCTTACAGAACAGCAGACTGTAACGCACTCAGGCCTATGTACCGTAGCACCCTATACCAAGTTACCAGTCCTTATAAGAACTTTTGTGGACCAAGCAGGTTGTGTGTTAGTGATTAGCAGACTGTACGTCAGTCCCTATACCAATGAAGGACTGCTGCAGTATAGGGCAGCGGTCAGCAGTAGTGCACGGCAACCCTATGTATTGTGGACCGATAGCGGTCCTTACAGAACAGCAGACTGTAACGCACTCAGGCCTATGTACCGTAGCACCCTATACCAAGTTACCAGTCCTTATAAAAACTTTTGTGGACCAAGCAGGTTGTGTGTTAGTGTTTAGCAGACTGTGCGTCAGTCCCTATACCGCTGAAGGACTGCTGCAGTATAGGGCAGCGGTCAGCAGTGGTGCACGTCAACCCTATCTATTGTGGACCGATAGCGGTCCTTACAGAACAGCAGACTGTACCGCACTCAAGCCTATGTACCGTAGCACCCTATACCAAGTTACCAGTCCTTATAAGAACTTTTGTGGACCAAGCAGGTTGTGTATTAGTGTTTAGCAGACTGTACGTCAGTCCCTATACCGCTGAAGGACTGCTGCAGTATAGGGCAGCGGTCAGCAGTGGTGCACGTCAACCCTATCTATTGTGGACCGATAGCGGTCCTTACAGAACAGCAGACTGTACCGCACTCAAGCCTATGTACCGTAGCACCCTATACCAAGTTACCAGTCCTTATAAGAACTTTTGTGGAACAAGCAGGTTGTGTGTTAGTGATTAGCAGACTGTACGTCAGTCCCTATACCAATGAAGGACTGCTGCAGTATAGGGCAGCGGTCAGCAGTAGTGCACGGCAACCCTATGTATTGTGGACCGATAGCGGTCCTTACAGAACAGCAGACTGTACTGCACTCAGGCCTATGTACCGTAGCACCCTATACCAAGTTACCAGTCCTTATAAGAACTTTTGTGGACCAAGCAGGTTGTGTGTTAGTGTTTAGCAGACTGTGCGTCAGTCCCTATACCGCTGAAGGACTGCTGCAGTATAGGGCAGCGGTCAGCAGTAGTGCACGGCAACCCTATGTATTGTGGACCGATAGCGGTCCTTACAGAACAGCAGACTGTAACGCACTCAGGCCTATGTACCGTAGCACCCTATACCAAGTTACCAGTCCTTATAAGAACTTTTGTGGACCAAGCAGGTTGTGTGTTAGTGATTAGCAGACTGTACGTCAGTCCCTATACCAATGAAGGACTGCTGCAGTATAGGGCAGCGGTCAGCAGTAGTGCACGGCAACCCTATGTATTGTGGACCGATAGCGGTCCTTACAGAACAGCAGACTGTAACGCACTCAGGCCTATGTACCGTAGCACCCTATACCAAGTTACCAGTCCTTATAAAAACTTTTGTGGACCAAGCAGGTTGTGTGTTAGTGTTTAGCAGACTGTGCGTCAGTCCCTATACCGCTGAAGGACTGCTGCAGTATAGGGCAGCGGTCAGCAGTGGTGCACGTCAACCCTATCTATTGTGGACCGATAGCGGTCCTTACAGAACAGCAGACTGTACCGCACTCAAGCCTATGTACCGTAGCACCCTATACCAAGTTACCAGTCCTTATAAGAACTTTTGTGGACCAAGCAGGTTGTGTATTAGTGTTTAGCAGACTGTACGTCAGTCCCTATACCGCTGAAGGACTGCTGCAGTATAGGGCAGCGGTCAGCAGTGGTGCACGTCAACCCTATCTATTGTGGACCGATAGCGGTCCTTACAGAACAGCAGACTGTACCGCACTCAAGCCTATGTACCGTAGCACCCTATACCAAGTTACCAGTCCTTATAAGAACTTTTGTGGAACAAGCAGGTTGTGTGTTAGTGATTAGCAGACTGTACGTCAGTCCCTATACCAATGAAGGACTGCTGCAGTATAGGGCAGCGGTCAGCAGTAGTGCACGGCAACCCTATGTATTGTGGACCGATAGCGGTCCTTACAGAACAGCAGACTGTAACGCACTCAGGCCTATGTACCGTAGCACCCTATACCAAGTTACCAGTCCTTATAAGAACTTTTGTGGACCAAGCAGGTTGTGTGTTAGTGATTAGCAGACTGTACGTCAGTCCCTATACCAATGAAGGACTGCTGCAGTATAGGGCAGCGGTCAGCAGTAGTGCACGGCAACCCTATGTATTGTGGACCGATAGCGGTCCTTACAGAACAGCAGACTGTACTGCACTCAGGCCTATGTACCGTAGCACCCTATACCAAGTTACCAGTCCTTATAAAAACTTTTGTGGACCAAGCAGGTTGTGTGTTAGTGTTTAGCAGACTGTGCGTCAGTCCCTATACCGCTGAAGGACTGCTGCAGTATAGGGCAGCGGTCAGCAGTAGTGCACGGCAACCCTATGTATTGTGGACCGATAGCGGTCCTTACAGAACAGCAGACTGTAACGCACTCAGGCCTATGTACCGTAGCACCCTATACCAAGTTACCAGTCCTTATAAGAACTTTTGTGGACCAAGCAGGTTGTGTGTTAGTGATTAGCAGACTGTACGTCAGTCCCTATACCAATGAAGGACTGCTGCAGTATAGGGCAGCGGTCAGCAGTAGTGCACGGCAACCCTATGTATTGTGGACCGATAGCGGTCCTTACAGAACAGCAGACTGTACCGCACCCAAGCCTATGTACCGTAGCACCCTAGACAGACCAAGTTACCAGTCCTGATAAAGAGCTTTGTGGAACAAGTGAGTTGTGAATGATTAGCAGACTGCAGCAGAAGGGCAGCAGTCAAGTATAATATTCTTTCTATATTTGGAAGAAAGAATATTATACGTGTACAAGCCTATTACCGTACCACTGATACCAGTCCTGAAAAGAACCTTTGTGGAACTAATAGTAACAGCAAGTCTTTAAAATTATCCTCACTGCCTGACACACTGCTTCCTGCCTGTCCCTATACAAATTGGCAAAAAAGAGTAGGCTGGAACGATTAGCTGGAACAGCTCTTTTGTGGACCTGATAGTAACAGCTAATGATGATGATGATGATGATGATGAAGAAAGACTAATCTGGCTGAGCTGTCCCTAAAATAGCAGCATACAGCGCTCTGTCCCTTTATCTAAACTGACAAAAGAAACTCAGGCTGCTGACCTAACACCTATACCAGTCCTGAAAAGAACTTTTGTGTACCAAATAGCTAGCGTTTTCTCTGTCCCTACTCCACACAGGATCCTTTCCCTACAGTGACAGAAGAAAGAATGTAAAATGGCCACCGGATCGGGTGTATTTATAGGTTAGGGGGAATGTCCAAGTGTCCATGAGCTGTCATGTCTCAATTGGTTGTCCTGTAACACATGATAAACGTGTCACGAAAGGTTAAAGTTCTTGTATACATTAAACACGTAAGTCCGCCGGGGCGAACGACGGAAAAAGGCGTTCGAACCCGCGGACGGCGAAAGTCGGAAATTCGCCGCGAAACGACCGCCGGGCGAACCGTTCGGCCATCACTACTGAGCACCGAAATCATTATTACCAAGTAGAGAAATGATAGCTGTCTGTTATTGATTTCTGCGGGCTGGAGATGGAGAGGAGAACATAACACTTCCAGCTCTCAGCCTGTTCAACACGCCCCAATTTAACCGCCACTCCGAGCGAAACGCTCTGCAGAAATTCAATTAGATGTGAAGAGCCGGGAGAGGAGACGAGCAAATCTGTGATACAGCAAACTGGACGGATATAAGAATAATAACTTATATCTGGAGAGCGGTGATGTCACTCCTGTATAATATGATTTATATCTGGAGAGCGGTGATGTCACTCCTGTATAATATGACTTATATCTGGAGAGCGGTGATGTCACTCCTGTATAATATGACTTATATCTGGAGAGCGGTGATGTCACTCCTGTATAATATGATTTATATCTGGAGAGCGGTGATGTCACTCCTGTATAATATATCTTATATCTGGAGAGCGGTGATGTCACTCCTGTATAATATATCTTATATCTGGAGAGCGGTGATGTCACTCCTGTATAATATATCTTATATCTGGAGAGCGGTGATGTCACTCCTGTATAATATGACTTATATCTGGAGAGCGGTGATGTCACTCCTGTATAATATGACTTATATTTGGAGAGCGGTGATGTCACTCCTGTATAATATGACTTATATCTGGAGAGCGGTGATGTCACTCCTGTATAATATATCTTATATCTGGAGAGCGGTGATGTCACTCCTGTATAATATGACTTATATCTGGAGAGCGGTGATGTCACTCCTGTATAATATGACTTATATCTGGAGAGCGGTGATGTCACTCCTGTATAATATATCTTATAGCTGGAGAGCGGTGATGTCACTCCTGTATAATATATATTATATCTGGAGACAGTGATGTCACTCCTGTATAATATATCTTATATCTGGAGACTATAAGAGACTTTCCATTTTTGCAGTCTAAAGTACCTGAACTTACTCCTAACCCTCTTCCTTTGTCTAAAGACTCTGTTTCTGGTTCAAATAAATAACCCAAAAGAGGATCCAGTGTCAGTTTCCACATTTCTTTGGGCCATCTACCACGGGAACCCCTAGATGGAGAAGAGGTCAAGAAGGTAACGGTAAGCCCAATAAAACCAGCAGCTCCTTCGGGGGTCAGAGCTATATATATATATATATATATATATATATATATATATATATATATATATATATATATATATATATATATATATATATATATATATATACACACACTATATTGTCAAAAGTATTGGGACGCCTGCCTTTACACGCACAATATTGAGTTGGCCCACCCTTTGCGGCTATAAGCCCTTGTACACACAGTCGGAGATTTCGACAACCAAATCCGTTGGAGTAATTCCGACGGATTAATTCCGGAAGAGGTCTGGAAGTGATGTTGCATACACGCGGTCGGACTAAGTTGTCGGAAAATCCGATTGTACATAACGTGATGACGTTATTTCTCTACGTCGGGACTACGTTCAGGCTAGTAGCCAATAGCTTTGGTCTAGGAATTTGATCTGAGCATGCGTGGCACTTTGTCCGTCGGAGTAGGCTACACATGATCGGAGTATGTCCGATCGGAGCATTTTGTCGGAAAATTTTACCGGCAAGTTGGAAAAGTTGGTCCGTCGGATATTCCGATGGAAACAGTCCGAAAGGAGACCACACACAGTTGGAATATCCGACAAAATGGTCCGATAGGACATAAGGGCTAACAGCTTCAACTCTTCTGGGAAGGCCGACCACAAGGTTTAGGAGATGTCTCTATGGGAATGTTTGACCATTCTTCCAGAAGTGCATTTGTGAGGTCAGGCACTGATGTTGGATGAGAAGGCCTGGCTCGCAGTCCTGGCTCTAATTCATCCCAAAGGTGTTCTATCTGGTCGAGGTCAGGACAGTCAAGTTCCTCCACCTCAAACTCGTTCATTTATGTCTTTATGGACCTTACTTTGGGCAGTCATGTTAGAACAGGAAGGGGCCGTCCCCAAACTGTCCCCACAAAGTTGGGAGCATGAAATTGTCCAAAATGTCTTGGTATGCTAATGCCTTAAGAGTTCCCTTCACTGGAACTAAGGGGCCAAACCCAACCCCTGAAAAACAACCCCCCACTCCATAATCCCCCCCTCCCCCACACCATAATCCCCCCTCTACCAAATGACTTGGACCAGTGCACAAAGCAAGGTCCAAAAAGACATACGAGTTTGGGGTGGAGGAACTTGACTGGTCTGCCTGACCTCAACCCGATAGAACACCTTTGGGATGAATTAGCGTGGAGACTGTGAGCCAGGCCTTCTCGTCCAACATCAGGGCCTGACCTCACAAATGCTCTTCTGGAAGAATGGTCAAACATTCCCATAGACACATCTCCTAAACCTTGTGGACGGCCTTCCCAGAAGAGTTGAAGCTGTTATAGTTGCAAAGGGCCAACTCAATATTGAACCCTACGGACTTAGGCCCCATTCACACCTTAGCGTAGAGTTTTCAGGCAGAAAGCTGCACAATTTTTGCTGCATTTTTACCGGAATTTTTGCCGCCATTTTGTACAGGTCAAAAGGCCACCAATGTAAAAAGCATAAAAATGCTCAAATCTGCCTAAAAAAAAAAAAAAGTTGCAGAACTTGTTTGAGCTTCAGGCGATTTGGAGGGGAGATGTGAACCATCTCCATGGAGAATAATAGATTTTTTCCCCTCCAGCAATTTGTAGTTTCAGGCTTCAAGCTACAAAACGGGTGTGAATGGGGCCAAAGACTAGGATGCCTTTAACCTCTTCCCACCCACCGGCCGTCAAATAACGCTGGGCGGCGCGGCTTTCGTTCTGGGTGGACGTCTAATAACGACCCTCCAGAACGACCGCTTTCGTGTGCCCCTGGGGGGCACGCATCGCGACGATCGTTGTTGCGGTAGGTCAGTCTGACACACCGCTACACCAATCTCAGTACAGAGCCTCCAGAGGAGGCTCTTTACCATGTGATCAGCCGTGTCCAATCACAACTGATCACGATGTAAACAGAAAGAGCCATTGATCGGCTTTTCCTAACACGCATCTGAAAGACGCAAGTAGAATAGAGCCGATCGGCTTCTTTCCTGACGGGGGAGTGTTGTGCTGATTCATTATCAGCGCAGCCCCCCGTCGGATGCCCAACCAGGACCACCAGGATGCTGCCAGGACCACTAGGGACTGCCACCATACTGAACCACCAGGTATGCCATCCTAGATCACCAGGGAAATGCCAATCAGTGCATTGAATAATGCCTGCCAGTGCCGTCAGTGATGCCTATCAATGCCATCTATCAGTGCTGCATATCAGTGCCCACCAGTGCCACGTATCAGTGCCCAGCAGTGCCGCCTATCAGTGCCCAGCAGTGCCGCCTATCAGTGCCACCCATAAGTACCCATCAGTGCAGCCTTTCAGTGCCCATGAGTGTCACCTATCAATGCCCACCAGTGCCACCCATGAGTGCCCATCAATGCTGCATATCAGTGTCACCCATGAGTGCACCTACCAGTGCCGCCTGTGAGTGCCCATTGTCAGTGCCCATCAGTGCCACCTTATCAGTGCCCATCAGTGAAGGAGAAAACTTACTTATTTACAAAATTTTATAACAGAAACAAAAGAAAACCTTTTTTTTTTTCAGAATTTTACTTCCTTTTTTATTTGTTTAGTAAAAAAAATAATAAAAGCAGAGGTGATCAAATACCACCAAAAGAAAGCTCTGTTTGTGGGAACAAAATGATAAAAGTTCTGTTTAGGTACAGTGTAGCATGAGCGCGCAATTGTCATTTAAACAGCGACACCGCTGAAAGCTGAAAATTGACCTGGGCAGGAAGGGGGTGTAATGCCGCATACACACGTAGCGGACTATCCGGCGGACTTTCCGAACGGGCTATTTGCCCACACACGGCACTTTTTCAGCGGACTAATTTGGCATACTAAGTCCGCCGGACTATCCGCCGTACTTTTTAAATGAACGGACTCGCCCACACATGCGGAGAAAAGTCCGCTCATTTTGAGCGCGTCTCCAGGTAGGCGGGGCCCGCAAAGGATGCTTCGCAGGCCCCACCACCTGGTATGGACTTAAAGGGGAACCTCAACGCCAAAAAAATTGGCGTGGGGGTCCCCCCAAGGTCCACATCAGACCCTTGTCTGAGCACTCTACCCGGTCGGCCAGGAAAGGGGGTGAAGAGCGAGCACCCCTCCCCTCCTGAGCCATACCAGGCCGCGTGCCCTCAACATGGGGGGTGCCTTGGGGAAGGGGGGGCCGCGCGGCCCCCCCACCCCAAAGCACCTTGTCCCCATGTTGATGAGGACAAGGGCCTCTTCCCGACAACCCTGGCCGGTGGTTGTCGGGGTCTGCGGGCGGGGGGCTTATCGGAATACCGGCCCCCCACCCTATGTGAATGAGTATGGGGTACAATGTACCCCTACCCATTCACCTGTAAAATAAAGTAAAAAAAAAACACAACACACAAGGGTTAAAATAGTTTATTACACAGCTCCGGGGGTCTTCTGTTTTCGGGGGTCTTCTCGCTGGACTCCTCCGCTATCTTCTTCTAGCTCTTTTGCTAGCGGAGGAGCCCGGCTTTCTTCTTCGCCGCCGCCGCCCTCTTCTTCCGACTTCGGGGGTCTTGTCCCCCTCTTCGGTTCTTCTGCCCTGCCACCGCGCCTTCTTCTAGCTCTTTTACAGGCGGTGCCCGGTCTTCTGTCGCCGTCGCCGCTGCTGCTGCCGCCACCTTCTGTTCTTCTCTTGTTCTCTTCAAATGTTGCCTCGTCGCTCCCTCCGCTCACAATGACGGGGACTGGGCGCGCGGCGACTTATATAGGGACATCACCGGATGATGTCCCTGCCTATTATGATGTCACAGTCCCAGCATCCTCTGGGACTCAGATACCTGGATAATCCAGGTATCTGCACCCACTTCCGGGAATAGCTAGCCCCCCCTTTTGTGTTCTGGGACACACACAGTTCCCGGGACACAGCGGGGACCATTCGCATTGTGCTGCGCGACTTGCGCATGCGCAGTAGGGAACCGGGCAGTAGTGAATTCGCAACGCTTCACTTCCTGATAGTGATGGCCGAACAGTTCGCCCGGCGGTCGTTTCGCGGCGAATTTCGGCTGTTCGCGGTCCGCCATTTCGGCGGACTATTGGCGTCGTTCGCCCGGCGGACTTCCGTGTTTTTACTGTGTAAAGGAACTTTGACCTTATGACACATCCATCATGGGGTACAGGACAGCCAATTGAGACATGACAGCACATGGACACTTGGACATTCCCCCTAACTTATAAATACACCCGATCCGGCAGCCATTTTACATTCTTTCTTCTGTCACTATAGGGAAAGGTTGCTGTTTGGAGCAGGGACAGATAAAACGCTAGCTATTTGGTACACAAAAGTTCTTTTCAGGACTGGTATAGGTGTTAGGTGTATATAGGTTTGCTGTGCTACTGATTGTTGCAGCAGCCTGAGTGTCTTTTGTCAGTTTAGAGAAAGGGACAGAGCGCTGTGTGCTGCTGTAGGGACAGCCAGATTAGTCATCATCATCATCATCATCATTAGCTGTTACTATCAGGTCCACAAAAGAGCTATTCGAGTAACCAGTAATTGTTCCAGGCTCCTCTTTTTTGCCAGTTTGTATAGGGACAGGAAGGAAGCAGTGTGTCAGGCAGTGAGGGTCAGTTTAAACAGTTGCTGTTACTATTAGTTCCACAAAGGTTCTTTTCAGGACTGGTATCAGTGGTACGGTAATAGGCTTGTACACGTATAATATTCTTTCTTCCAAATATAGAAAGAATATTATACTTGACTGCTGCCCTTCTGCTGCAGTCTGCTAATCATTCACAACTCACTTGTTCCACAAAGCTCTTTATCAGGACTGGTAACTTGGTCTGTGTAGGGTGCTACAGTACATAGGGTTGAGTGAGGTACAGTCTGCTGTTCTGTAGGGACCGCTATCGGTCCACAATAGATAGGGTTGAGGTGCACCACTGCTGACCGCTGCCCTATACTGCAGCAGTCCTTCAGCAGTATAGGGACTGACGTACAGTCTGCTAATCACTAACACACAACCTGCTTGGTCCACAAAAGTTCTTATAAGGACTGGTAACTTGGTCTAGGGTGCTACAGTACATAGGGTTGAGTGAGGTACAGTCTGCTATTCTATAAGGACTGTTATCGGTCCACAATACATAGGGTTGAGGTGCACTACTGCTGACTGCTGCCCTATACTGCAGCAGTCCTTCATTGGTATAGGGACTGACGTAAAGTCTTCTAATCAGTCACACACAACCTGCTTGGTCCACAAAAGTTCTTATAAGGACTGGTAACTTGGTCTAGGGTGCTACAGTACATAGGGTTGAGTGAGGTACAGTCTGCTATTCTATAAGGACTGTTATCGGTCCACAATACATAGGGTTGAGGTGCACTACTGCTGACTGCTGCCCTATACTGCAGCAGTCCTTCATTGGTATAGGGACTGACATAAAGTCTGCTAATCAGTCACACACAACCTGCTTGGTCCACAAAAGTTCTTATAAGGACTGGTAACTTGGTCTAGGGTGCTACAGTACATAGGGTTGAGTGAGGTACAGTCTGCTATTCTATAAGGACTGTTATCGGTCCACAATACATAGGGTTGAGGTGCACTACTGCTGACCGCTGCCCTATACTGCAGCAGTCCTTCATTGGTATAGGGACTGACGTAAAGTCTTCTAATCAGTCACACACAACCTGCTTGGTCCACAAAAGTTCTTATAAGGACTGGTAACTTGGTCTAGGGTGCTACAGTACATAGGGTTGAGTGAGGTACAGTCTGCTATTCTATAAGGACTGTTATCGGTCCACAATACATAGGGTTGAGGTGCACTACTGCTGACTGCTGCCCTATACTGCAGCAGTCCTTCATCGGTATAGGGACTAAGAGTTTTGTCACAGGGTGATTTAAAAAATGACAGGCAGAGAAAGAGGCAGGCCCTTCCGCAGGGGTGGTAGGGGTAGGGCAGGAGCACCAGCCTTGAGCCAAAGTGGGAAGTTGCAGAAGGTGCGTTCAATTACTTTAAAGGACGCACCAGACTTGGTTGAGTGGCTGACTCAGCCTTACTCTTCTGCACCCTCCTCATCCTCTCGATCTGCACCCTCTTCTTCACTCTCTGCTATGTGCACCCCCAAAGACACTACCACCAACAACACCACCACCACCACATACCTTCCGCTTGAGTCACAGGAATTCTTTTCCGATCCATATCAAGAGGACATTTCTGATGCGCAGCCACTCTTGGTATTGGATCAGGAAGAGGAGGTAGCAACAACCGCTACTCAGCAGTCTGACGACAGTACCCAGATCAGCCCAAGGAGGAGGTTGGTCCCCGGTGTTGCTGCCTACTCCGAGATCTCTACTTATAGCGGTGGGGAAGGTGACGTTGATGATGACGTGTCTAGTGATGTCACGTGGGTGCCCACAAGAGAGGAAGAGGAGGGGAGTTCAGAGGGAGATATGGACCAGCAGATAGGGAGGAGAAGCAGGAATAACTTACATTGCACAGGAGGGACAAAGCAGAATGCAAATGTATCAGGAGCGAGTCATCGACCATGTACGGTCACATCTGGCGCTCCCAGGACACCGGCACATGGCTCCGCAGTGTGGGCTTTTTTTAATGTGTCCGCTGCTGACAATAGCGTTGCCATCTGCAATCTTTGCAGTCAACGCATTAGTCGCGGTAAGCCCAACACTCACCTTGGGACGACCGCCTTAAGAAGGCACATGGGCAGCCATCACCGAGCCGAGTGGGAGCAACAGAACACACAAAGCCACACTGCAGGCTCTCACCGTCCAGCCTCGTCTTCTACTTCTCCATCTCCTCTCTCCTCACAATTGTCCTCCACTCCACCTTCCATCACGCCAAGCTCACATTTTTCTGCAAAAAGGCAGGCTTCCGTGGGCCTAATGTTCGAGCGTAAAAAAATGATGACGCCGGATAACCCTCTTGCCCAACGATTGACGGCTGGCTTGTCAGAACTCATAGCCCACCAACTACTGCCATATAAACTGGTGGACTCGGAGGCCTTTCGCAAATTTGTGGCCATTGGAACACCACAATGGAAGGTCCCGAAGAAAGTATTTCTCTGAGAAGGGCATCCCAGAGCTATATGGCCATGTTCAGCGGCAAGTGAATGTATCTCTGACACACAGTGGGAAGGTATATCACTTTTACTGCCCACTGGGTGAACCTTCTGACGGCCGTCAAGCATGTAACCCGTGGCACCCGTGTAGATTTGGTTTTACCGCCACGGATTGCATGCAGGCCTGACTCTTCTTCTCCTACTCCATCCTCCTCCCTCTCCTCCTCAGCTGACTCCTCCTTTTCCGCTGCTAGCGTCTCTTCCACTGCACCGCCCAAGCTCCCCAGAACCTATTCCCCATGCCAGGTGAGACGTTGCCATGCCGTGCTGCGTCTGTTGTGTCTGGAAGCCAAGAGCCACACTGGCCCAGCACTCCTTTCAGCTTTGCGTTCACAGGCAGATGAGTGGCTAACACCGCTCAATTTGACAGTTGGTAAAGTGGTGTGTGACAACGGTGCCAATCTGCTTAGCGCATTGAAACAGGGCAAAATCACGCACATGCCATGCATGGCACACGTCTTAAACTTGGTCGTGCAGCGATTCCTTGTCAAATACCCTGGGGTCCAGGACATCTTGCGGCAGGCAAGGAAAATCTCGGCCCATTTCAGAAGATCTTACACGGCCATGGCTCGCCTTGCTGACATTCAGCGGCGACACAATCTGCCGGTCAGACGTCTTATTTGCGATTGCCCGACGCAATGGAACTCAACCTTCTATATGCTTGATCGGCTGCTCCAGCAGAAACGTGCAGTTAACGTCTACCCGTATGAACTCTGCGGCAGAAACGGTTCTGGGGAGCTGGGTTTTTTTTCACCGCGCCAGTGGCTGCTCATGCGCGACGCATGCAGACTTCTGTGGCCATTTGAGGAGATCACCAAACTGGTCAGTCGCAGCCATGGCGCCATCAGTGACATGGTACCTTATGCCTTCTTTATGGAGCGTGCATTGCGTCGTGTCATTGATCAGGCTGTGGAGGAGCAGGAGCGGGAAGACGAGGAAGTCGCAATGCTGGATGAATTCCCAGGGGGGGCTACTCTATCTGAGACAAGTCAACAACAGGAGTCTGAAGAGGAGTCAGAGGAGGATGGTGTCGGGGCGGATGAGGAGGAGCAAGAAGAGCATGCTTTAAACCTTTCTGGGATCCCTGTTGTGCGTGGATGGGGAGAGGAGAATGAAGAGGACGACATTATCCTGGATGATGAGCAGGAGCCAGGCCACCACACCGCTTCCACTTTAGTGCAAATGGGGGCCTTCATGCTCCAGTGTTTTAATAGGGACCCCCGTATAAAAAGCATAAGGGTCAAGGACCAGTACTGGCTGGCAACGTACTTAGACCCCCGGTACAAACACAAAATGGAGGAAATGTTACCGCCGTCGCAGAGGGCTGTCAGAATGCAGCACTTCCAGGCCTTGCTTCGAGAAATGCCGCATTCTGCTTTTGCGTGCGCTGGCAGAGGAGCAATTCCCACTCCCAGAGAAGGATTTGCGGGTACCAATCCAACAGCCCCTGCAAGAAGAGGCCGGTTTGAAGATGTGTTGGTGACTTCGGATATGAGGTCATTCTTTCAGCCGACCCATCGACAGGTGTCATCCGGATCCAGCATCAGGGAACGCCTAGACCATCAGGTGTCCGACTACATTGGGTTAACGGCCAGGGAGATGGGGGGTGTGTGTTTTTTGGTTTTTTTTTTGTTTTTTTGGGGGGAGGGGGGTTAGGGGGGGTAATGTTAAGTCATAGATAAATGGAATGGTAAATATGGCAGATCAAGTTATATATGCCTTAAAAGATTGATATTTTGTATAAGTATTTATGAAATGTATTGTATTAAACTTTAAAATAAAAGATATATAAAAAAAAAACGGCCGATGTGGACGCTCTGAGGAGTGATGAACCCCTGGACTACTGGGTGGGCAGGCTTGACCTCTGGCCAGAGCTTGCCCAATTTGCAATCGAACTGTTGGCTTGCCCCTCATCCAGCGTCCTGTCCGAAAGGACGTTCAGCGCAGCAGGGGGGATCATGACCGATAAGCGTACTCGCCTAGCTCACGACAGTGTTAACTACCTCACATTTCTAAAAATGAATGAGGCATGGATCTCGGAGGAATTCAACACATGTGACCAGTAGACCATGTATATGTCTATAAACTATTTTTTTAATCAAGCACACAGACCTTCTTTCTTCATTTGGCTCACTTCCTTGTCCCAAAAAAGCACACCGTACTATATGCCCCTACCCTCCTCTTTGAAGAGGTTGAGCGGTGTCATATTTCTACTGGGGCTGCTTATGAGGGGATCACACCATCCCTGTGCTGTGCTGACTTCCTCCTGGGGGTTCTTATTATGAGGGGATCACACCATCCCTGTGCTGTGCTGACTTCCTCCTGGGGGTTCTTATTATGAGGGGATCACGCCATCCCTGTGCTGTGCTGACTTCCTCCTGGGGGTTCTTATTATGAGGGGATCACACCATCCCTGTGCTGTGCTGAGTTTCTCCTGGGCCTGCTTATTATGAGGGGATCACACCATCCCTGTGCTGTGCTGACTTACTCCTGGGGCTGCTTACGGTGCTGCTGTCAGTGCTGTATATCACGGTGCTGATGTCAGTGCTTAATGTCACGCTTCTGATGTCAGTGCTCTCTATCACGGTGCTGATGTCAGTGCTTAATGTCACGCTTCTGATGTCAGTGCTCTCTATCACGGTGCTGCTGTCAGTGCTGTATATCACGGTGCTGATGTCAGTGCTTTATGTCACGCTGCTGATGTCAGTGCTCTGTATCACGGTGCTGCTGTCAGATGACTCTATCACAGTGCAGGTGTCATTGCTGTATGTCACGCTGCTGGTGATCATCTCCTGCACCCTCTTCTTTGCCTACCCTGGTCCCTGACCTTCCCTCTCCTCCATTGCCTTCATGCGCTCCACAGTCCTGAATTGTCAGAACAATTTCCCATATAAAAAAAGAATGCTTGTAGTTATCGATCCCAAATTCCCCTTATACATGTATTATGTCATTGGCCATGTGGTGGGACTATGTTTGCCCAGCTAATAATTATTTTGTGGCTGCAAATTTGACCTAAAGGTTTGCGAAGTTCGCCTCCCATTGAAGTCAATGGGGCCCGCCGCGAACTTTCCGTTTCGCAAAATATCGGCCGCGTTCGCGGTCCGCGTTCGCGAAACGTCCCGTCGGAAGTTCGTCCATCACTACTTCCTGATTCCCTGACAGAGGATGGCGGCGGGGGCAGCCGAGAGACAATCGACTGCTCGTCGTCTGCTGCCGACATCGCTGGACCCTGGGATAGGTAAGTGTCCATTTATTAAAAGTCAGCAGCAGCTGCAATATTTGTAGCTGCTGGCTTTTAATATATATATATATATATATATATATATATATATATATATATTTTTTTTTTTCTGGTGGTGCTCCTCTTTAAATCAGGTGTCCCAAAACTTTTGACAATATAGTGTACGTATTGCGGTCTTGAAGTGGCTATTGTGATGCGGAGATTCGGATACAGTACATCCGAATCTCCAATCAACTAAAATTTTGCCTGAAGTTTCAATTCGCAAACGAACGTCTAGTGCAACACATTGTGCCGCTAGTAAAATTCAGAGTGCAGTAGATGGAGAATGTTATATTGTGACAAGTTCCTTTAATTCTATGTATGGCGTATCATATCACATATCACCGTGTTTCTATAATAATACATGAAATGAACTTGTATACAGTATAGAAAATGAATTGTGTCATTTTATGTACATAACATACCTCAATAAAAATCTAATTGTTAAAAAAAAATAAAAAGAAAATGAACTAAGGTTATAGCAGTTATAACAACACTGGGTGTGATGAATGGAGTGATGTGCAGAGATACGGGTGAATCCGATGTGGGAGGAATAGACGTAATTTACTATGATTACATGTAAGTGTATGATAAATAGGAAGGGATGATATCAGCGTGTTTCTGTAATCAGGCACAAATTAGGCGTATATGAAAATTATTTTATATTACGGTATAAAGAACTGAGGAATATTGTTCCATTTCAATTAATTTTCAAATACAATTATTTACATATTCACTTTATGTTCTGAGCGTTATTACCGAAACACGTTGTTATTACTATCTTCTATTTATCATAAACTTACATGTAATTAAAGTAAATTCTAGTAACTTTGTTGTTATATATACTGTTGTCTATCCACTTCACGTTGGATTTAGGCAGATATACACTAATTTACCAAAAGTATTGGGACACCTATTTTCCTAGGCGGAACATCATCTTTTATATTTTATATATATAAAAAAATGGTTATGTATTGTGATTTTTTTTTCATTTTTTTTTTTGCATTAAAATTTTAAAAAGTGTATTTTCTCCCAAAAATGTAATTTGAAAAACTGCTGCACGAATACCGTGTGACATAAAAAATTGCAAAACCCACCAATTTATTCTCTAGGGCCTCTGCTTTAAAAATAAATAAATAAATAATATATATATATACACACGCATATATATATATATATATATATATATATATATATATATATACACACACACACATATATACAGTGTCTTGCGAAAGTATTCGGCCCCCTTGAACTTTTCAACCTTTTGCCACATTTCAGGCTTCAAACATAAAGATATAACATTTTTATTTTTTGTGAAGAATCACCAACAAGTGGGACACAATTGTGAAGTGGAACGAAATCTATTGGATTTTTGAAACTTTTTTTAATTAATAAAAAAATGAAAAGTGGGGCGTGCAAAAGTATTCGGCCCCCTTGCGTTAATACTTTGTAGAGCCACCTTTTGCTGCGATTACAGCTGCAAGTCGCTTGGGGTATGTCTCTATCAGTTTTACACATCGAGAGACTGAAATTCTTGCCCATTCTTCCTTGCAAAACAGCTGGAGCTCAGTGAGGTTGGATGGAGAGCGTTTGTGAACAGCAGTTTTCAGCTCTTTCCACAGATTCTCGATTGGATTCAGGTCTGGACTTTGACTTGGCCATTCTAGCACCTGGATACGTTTATTTGTGAACCATTCCTTTGTAGATTTTGCTGTATGTTTGGGATCATTGTCTTGTTGGAAGATAAATCTCCGTCCCAGTTTCAGGTCTTTTGCAGACTCCAACAGGTTTTCATCCAGAATGGTCCTGTATTTGGCTGCATCCATCTTCCCCTCAATTTTAACCATCTTCCCTGTCCCTGCTGAAGAAAAGCAGGCCCAAACCATGATGCTGCCACCACCATGTGTGACAGTGGGGATGGTGTGTTGAGGGTGATGAGCTGTGTTGCTTTTACGTCAAACATATCGTTTTGCATTGTGGGCAAAAAGTTTGATTTTGGTTTCATCTGACCAGAGCACCTTCTTCCACATGTTTGGTGTGTCTCCCAGGTGGCTTGTGGCAAACTTTAGACGAGACTTTTTATGGATATCTTTGAGAAATGGCTTTCTTCTTGCCACTCTTCCATAAAGGGCAGATTTGTGCAGTGTACGACTGATTGTTGTCCTATGGACAGACTCTCCCACCTCAGCTGTAGTTCTCTGCAATTCATCCAGAGTGATCATGGGCCTCTTGGCTGCATCTCTGATCAGTCTTCTCCTTGTCTGAGCTGAAAGTTTAGAGGGACGGCCAGGTCTTGGTAGATTTGCAGTGGTCTGATACTCCTTCCATTTCAAAATGATCGCTTGCACAGCGCTCCTTGGGATGTTTAAAGCTTGGGAAATCTTTTTGTATCCAAATCCGGCTTTAAACTTCTCCACAACAGTATTACGGACCTGCCTGGTGTGTTCATTGGTCTTCATGATGCTCTCTGCGCTTTCAACAGAACCCTGAGACTATCACAGAGCAGGTGCATTCATACAGAGACTTGATTACACACAGGTGGATTCTATTTATCACCATCAGTCATTTAGGACAACATTGGATCATTCAGAGATCCTCGCTGAACTTCTGGAGTGAGTTTGCTGCACTGAAAGTAAAGGGGGCCGAATAATTTTGCACGCACCACTTTTCAGTTTTTTATTTGCTAAAAAAGTTTAAAATATCCAATAGATTTCGTTCCACTTCACAATTGTGTCCCACTTGTTGGTGATTCTTCACAAAAAATTAAAATTTTATATCTTTATGTTTGAAGCCTGAAATGTGGCAAAAGGTTTTATAAGTTCAAGGGGGCCGAATACTTTCGCAAGGCACTGTATATATATATATATATATATATATATATACACACATATATATATATATATATATATATATATATATATATATACACACACATATATATATATATACAGTGGTGTGAAAAAGTGTTTGCCCCCTTCCTCATTTCCTGTTCCTTTGCATGTTTGTCACACTTAAGTGTTTCGGAACATCAAACCAATTTAAACAATAGTCAAGGACAACACAAGTAAACACAAAATGCAATTTGTAAATGAAGGTGTTTATTATTAAAGGTGAAAAAAAATCCAAACCATCATGGCCCTGTGTGAAAAAGTGATTGCCCCCTAAACCTAATAACTGGTTGGGCCACCCTTAGCAGCAACAACTGCAACCAAGCGTTTGCGATAACGTGCAATGAGGCTTTTACAGCGTCCTGGAGGAATTTTGGCCCACTCATCTTTGCAGAATTGTCCTAATTCAGTTACATTAGAGGGTTTTCGAGCATGAACGGCCTTTTTAAGGTCATACCACAGCATCTCAATAGGATTCAGGTCAGGACTTTGGCTAGGCCACTCCAAAGTCTTCATTTTGTTTTTCTTCAGCCATTCGGTGGTGGACTTGCTGGTGTGTTTAGGATCATTGTCCTGCTGCAGAACCCAAGTTCGTTTCAGCTTGAGTACACGAACAGATGGTCGGACATTCTCCTTCAGGATCTCTTGGTAGACAGCAGAATTCATAGTTCCTTTTATCACGGCAAGTCTTCCAGGTCCTGAAGCAGCAAAACAGCCCCAGACCATCACACTACCACCACCATATTTTACTGTTGGTATAATGTTCTTTTTCTGAAATGCAGTGTTCCTTCTACGCCAGATATACTTGGACACACACCTTCCAAAGAGTTCCACTTTTGTCTTATCGGTCCACAGAATGTTGTCCCAAAAGTCTTGGGGATCATCAAGATGTGTTGTGGAGAAATTGAGACGAGCTTTGATGTTCTTTTTGCTCAGCAGTGGTTTTCTCCTTGGAACTCTGCCATGCAGGCCATTTTTGCCCAGTCTTTTCCTGATGGTGGAGGCATGAACGCTGACCTTAACTGAGGCAAGTGAGGCCTGCAGTTCCTTGGACGTTGTTGTGGGGTCTTTTGTGACCTCTTGGATGAGTCGTCGCTGCGCTCTTGGGGTAATTTTGGGCGGCCGGCCACTCCTGGGAAGGTTCACCACTGTTCCATGTCTTCGCCATTTGTGGATAATGGCTCTCACTGTGGTTCGCTGGATTCCCAAAGCTTTGGAAATGGCTTTATAACCCTTTCCAGACTGATAGATCTCAATTACTTTCTTTCTCAATTGTTCCTGAATTTCTTTGGGTCTCGGCATGATGTGTAGCTTTTAAGGATCTTCTGGTGGACCTTACTGTGTCAAGCAGCTCCTATTTAAGTGATGCCTTGATTGTGAACAGGTGTGGCAATAATCAGGCCTGGGTGTGGCTAGAGAAATTGAACTCAGGTGTGGACAACCACAGTTATAGTATGTTTTAACAAGGGGGGCAATCACTTTTTCACACAGGGCCATGATGGTTTGGATTTTTTTTTCACCTTTAATAATAAACACCTTCATTTACAAATTGCATTTTGTGTTTACTTGTGTTGTCCTTGACTATTGTTTAAATTGGTTTGATGTTCCGAAACACTTAAGTGTGACAAACATGCAAAGGAACAGGAAATGAGGAAGGGGGCAAACACTTTTTCACACCACTGTATATATATATATATATATATATATATATATATATATATATATATATATATATATATATACTTTTTTTTTTTTTAAAGCAGAGGCCCTAGAGAATAAATATATATATATATATATATATATGTATGTATGTGTATATATACATATATATATATATATATATATATATATATATTTATTTATTTATTTATTTATTTATTCTCTAGGGCCTCTGCTTTAAAAAAAAATATATATATATATATTATTATTTTTTTTAAGCAGAGGCCCTAGAGAATAAATATATACACACACACACACACACACACTCTCTCTCTCTCTCTCACACTATGTTGTCAAAAGTATTGGGACACCTGTGTTTACACAGGCATGCACTTTAATGGCATCCCAGTCTTATGCCCTGTACACACGGTCGCACTTTTCAGACGGAAAATGTGCGATCGGACTGCGTTGTCTGAAATTCCAACCGGAATTTCCGACACACAAAGTTTAAGATCTGGATCTAAAATTTTCCGACAACAAAACCCGATCGTTTAAATACAATTTATGTTCTGAGCATTATTACAGAAACACGTTATATATATATACAGTGCCTTGCGAAAGTATTCGGCCCCCTTGAACTTTCCAACCTTTTGCCACATTTCAGGCTTCAAACATAAAGATATAAAATTTTTATTTTTTGTGAAGAATCACCAACAAGTGGGACACAATTGTGAAGTGGAACGAAATCTATTGGATTTTTGAAACTTTTTTAACTAATAAAAAAATGAAAAGTGGGGCGTGCAAAATGATTCGGCCCCCTTGCGTTAATACTTTGTAGAGCCACCTTTTGCTGCGATTACAGCTGCAAGTCGCTTGGGGTATGTCTCTATCAGTTTTGCACATCGAGAGACTGAAATTCTTGCCCATTCTTCCTTGCAAAACAGCTGGAGCTCAGTGAGGTTGGATGGAGAGCGTTTGTGAACAGCAGTTTTCAGCTCTTTCCACAGATTCTCGATTGGATTCAGGTCTGGACTTTGACTTGGCCATTCTAACACCTGGATACGTTTATTTGTGAACCATTCCTTTGTAGATTTTGCTGTATGTTTGGGATCATTGTCTTGTTGGAAGATAAATCTCCGTCCCAGTTTCAGGTCTTTTGCAGACTCCAACAGGTTTTCATCCAGAATGGTCCTGTATTTGGCTGCATCCTAGGTGGCTCCACCTCCTCTCCAACCTCTCTTTCCAGAAAACACTAGAAGCCTCTGGAAAGAAATAGGAAGATTTGATGACACTACCTGTGAGTCACCCAGCCCTACACTGAGCCACTTCCAGCCCAGAATGAAAGCAAACAGGCCTAGCAACCAACCAGGCCTGCTTAAAGGGGTTGTAAAGGTAAAAGTTTTTTCACCTTAAAGTGGTTGTAAACCGTTACAAACCACTTTGACCTACAGGTAAGCCTAGATTAAGGCTTACCTGTAGGTCCAAGAAATATCTCCTAAACGGTTTAGAAGATATTTACCTGAAGACAGCGGCGCGCAGGCGCACTGGGCAGGCCACAGATCGCGGTGATATGCCGTGAGTGTCGGCTCTCGTGCGCATGCGCGAGAGTGACGTCATCGCGGCTCCGGTGAATCACAGCGCCGGAGCCATGAGCCCAGAAGTCGCTCCGGGATCCATGGCAGCGGCGAAGTGGAAGACGGAGGACCGCTTCGGGGGCTTCGTTCTCAGGTAAGTTATTCATAATGAGCTAGTATGCCATGCATTTTTTTTTTCCCTTTACTTCCTCTTTAATGCATTCTAAACATCTAACAATACCGCCCCCCCCCCCCCAGCCCCCCCGTTATACTTACCTGACCCCTCGAAAGTCCCGCACTCGACATCCTCTTCGCCACTCAGCCTAGCCGCTGATTTGTTACAGTGGATGGATTGAAAGCAGTGCAGCCATTGGCTTGCGCTGCTGTCAATCACAGCCAATGACGCGGTGCGCCGGGGGTGCGGGGCCGAGTGATACAACGAGTGAAACGGCTGTTTCACAGGAGCGCGCCCGCAAGCACTCCACACCATGCGAGGGAGCTTGCGTGAAGTTGTGGAGTCCTTGCACATGGGGGGGGGGCGAGACACCCGCCGAGGGACCCCAGAAGAGCAGGTTCGGGGGCCACTCTGTGCAAAACGAGCTGCACAGTGGAGGTAAGTATAACATGTTTGTTATTTAAAAAAAAAAAAATTCTTTACCACCCCTTTAAATGTATCCATACTCTCTAGCACCCTACTAGAGGTGCTACACTAGCAAAGAGTAATGTCTCTAAGCAGGCTAAATAGTGTAAATCTAGGGCCAGGGCTTTTTTTTTCAGTGGGAACATGGGGGAACGCAGTTCTGCCACCTCCAGCACTGAACATATGTAATGACCAGGAGTGCTAAGGTGTGCTAGAGGGTCCATTGATGCTGGCTGCTGGGGGATATTTTGTCACGTGGGGGGATCTATTGTTGAGGGAGGGGTCTATTGTTGCTGATGGGGTCTTATGCTGATGGGAGGGGTCTACTGTTGAGGGTGGGGGTTATATTATTGCATTTATAGAAAATTTACAGCAGATGCAGATCGAAAAGGAAAGTTCATTTTTAATAACATTCAATTACAATATGGCTTGTATCGCAATTGTACACGCTATATTATTTTTTCTTGATTTGCTATATTTTTTCCCGACCAAAGTGGAGTTCCCCTTTAACACATTTCAAACATATTCCCAGCACCACAAAATTATACTTGGTTCTGTCTTCTCTAAAAGGGACGGTACTGGGAGGTGGATATGGGGTGGAACCAAGTGTCAGAGCTTGGTGGTGGATAGGGGGCGGAAACAAGGGGTGACTAGGTAGGTACGGGGGGGGTTCCTGCACCTATAAAAAAAAGTCCTTCCTAGGACACAATTAATACCTACAAGTAGGATAATTGACTACAATTCTTCAGCAGAGTACCATTGATGGGTGACTCCTAAAAATGGGCACAACAGGCCCAGGAAGTCAGAACATAGATATTAGTGGCCCCTCATAATGGGCACAGCAGGTGTAAAGACCTGGGAAACCCAGGCCAGGGATGGTGGGAACCCCTCCTAATGGGCACAGTGGGTGTACAGACCTGGGAACTCAGCACAGGGATGGGGGGAATCCCTCATAATGGGTACAGAAGGTGTGCAGACCTGGGAACTCAGCACAGGGATGATGGGAATCCCTCGTAATGGGCACAGAAGGTGTGCAGACCTGGGAACTCAGCACAGGGATGGTGGGAACCTCTCATAATGGGCACAGCAGGTGTACAGACCTGGTAACTCAGCACAGGGATGGTGGGAACCCCTCATAATGAGCATAGCAGGTGTTAAGACCTGGGAACTCAGCACAGGGGTGGTGGGAACCCCTCATAATGGGCACAGCAGGTGTGCAGACCCGGGAACTCAGCACAGGGATGGTGGAAACCCCTCATAATGGGCACAGCAGGTGTACAGACCCGGCAACTCAGCACAGGGATGGTGGGAACCCCTCATAATGGGCACAGCAGGTGTGCAGACCCGGGAACTCATCACAGGGATGGTGAGAACCCCTCATAATAGGCACGGGAGGTGTACAGACCCAGGAACTCAGCACAGGGATGGTGGGAACCTCTCATAATGGGCACAGCAGGTATATAGACCCGGGAACTCAGCACAGGGATGGTGGGAACCTCTCATAATGGGCACAGCAGGTATATAGACCCGGGAACTCAGCACAGGGATGGTGGGAACCTCTCATAATGGGCACAGCAGGTATATAGACCCGGGAACTCAGCACAGGGATGGTGGGAACCTCTCATAATGGGCACAGCAGGTATATAGACCCGGGAACTCAGCACAGGGATGGTGGGAACCTCTCATAATGGGCACAGCAGGTATATAGACCCGGGAACTCAGCACAGGGATGGTGGGAACCTCTCATAATGGGCACAGCAGGTATATAGACCCGGGAACTCAGCACAGGGATGGTGGGAACCTCTCATAATGGGCACAGCAGGTATATAGACCCGGGAACTCAGCACAGGGATGGTGGGAACCTCTCATAATGGGCACAGCAGGTATATAGACCCGGGAACTCAGCACAGGGATGGTGGGAACCTCTCATAATGGGCACAGCAGGTATATAGACCCGGGAACTCAGCACAGGGATGGTGGGAACCTCTCATAATAGGCACGGCAGGTGCACAGACCCGGGAACTCAGCACAGAGATCTCACTGGAGATAGAGTCCTTGAGAAATAGAAAGGACTTTAAACAACTCAGCTCTCCAGCATGTACCATGTGTTGAAATATCATTTTTGGGTGGGCTGTCACTTTAAATAATATTAGACGTTACCGCCAGTTAATCATCTGGAGTTACCGGATTCCGCATGATGACTTCATTGCTTAGTACATCGATTCCTTGCAAGAAAACCAAAATAACTCTTTCTTGTCTCTGTGGTTTTCCGGTCTCCTTAGAGCCCCTCGTTCTTTTTATTTGCTTTTTAATGGACACTATTTAGAGAGCGCGGATTGTTTTTTTTTGTTGTTTTTTGTGGTCACCCATTTGGCCCCCATGATCTGAGGTCATCCTGTGTAGCCGACCGCAGAATCTGACCTCTCTTGCCCACTGCACTTAGATGAGGCTCAGCCCCATTATCCGCAATCCCACGCGCTCATTACATTCACTTATGACCAATCCCCGGCAACCTCTCCTCCCACCGCTTCTCTATTATAAATAACCCATAAAAATGAAATTAATTTTGCATGAAAGAGCTTATCCACTTAACACATTAACCCGCTGACCTGATATTTGTGTTGTTGGCTCGCTGCTGTTAATTTGATGCCCTCGCATATCAGAGCGTTGTGAAATGATGGAGAACGCTAGTGCCTGGAGAAATGAAACAAGACGGGTTTGGGCTGAAAGTTACAAAGTGTGACATCATTGTGACAGCCTTGGTCAGTGGTTCTCAATCATTGGACCATGGCCTGCCACCATGCTGTGGCCTTTCTTCTTCTGGGCAACAGCCTCCTGTCTGCCCAGACAGCTAGTACTGTCCCACCAGGCCCGCACTGGCCCCTTGGAGGACATGGGCCTCCAAAATTTGCACTGCTGCAAAATACAGGGTTCTACTACTACTTTTAATTTATACGTACCTTGGCCGGGTGATTGGCAGTAAGCAACACTGTCTTCTGTCCTATTGTAAGTTAAGTACCACCACTGACACCAATGATTTGGGGGCCATCCTCCCCTGGGGTCCACTATCCCACTGACTCCAACAATTTTGTTGGGGGGAGGAGACGGGGTGCATTCTCCCCTGGGGTGTACTATACAACTTAAACCAGGCATGTCCAAAGTGCGGCCCGCGGTCCGGTTTTGAACGGCCCGCCTGGTTATTTAAACATATACATCTTTTGTGGACCCCGGCGATCTCCCAGCGCCGGGGTCACAAAAGATATATAGTCCGGCTGCCTCGGAGGGAGAAGGCGGGACGAGTGCAGTGCACACAGGAGGAGAATTTCCTGTTTACACGGCAGCTGTAATAAGAAGTCCCATCTCTGCCATTGGACAACTGTTCTGTCCATCAGAGGTGGCGGGACTTTCTCTTAAAGAGGCCACTGTGTAAACAGGAAATTCTCCTGTAGGATGTCTTTGGCGCTCGTCCTGCCCTCCATGGCTGCACTGATGGTAATGGTGGCTGCATTCCTGGCAATAGTGAGTGAATTCCTAGCAATGTTGGGTGCATTCCTGGCAATGGTGCTGCATTCCTGGCAATGGTGCTGCATTCCTGGCAATGGTGGGTGCATTCCTGGCAATGGTGGGGCTGCATTCCCGGCAATGGTGGGCACTGCATTCCTAGCAATGGTGGGTCTGCAGATGGGTACTGACCCTTATTTTGCTTCACAGTTCTTTTATTTAAAATTTTAATTATTTTTTTTCCTGAAGCTTCCCTCTTAAAGTGAAGTATAATACACTTGAGTTCATCTCTTCACCACACACAGCCACAAAGGCAAGAGAATTCTTGTTCTTGAGAATTTGTGTCAGTGTATTAGCGCTCGGACGAACACACTTAGACTGAATTTTAATGGTTCAAAGAATGTCAGGCAAAATGGTCGGCCCTCAGGCATGTTCAGTTCATCAAATCTGGCCCTCTTTGAAAAAAGTTTGGACATCCCTGACTTAAACCTATTCTTCACTGGTTGCCACTTGCCCACTAACATCAATGATTTGGGGGGGTGGGGGTAGTCTCTACTGGGGACAACTACCCCACTGACACCAATAAATTGAGAAGCTATTCAACTCCGAGGGCCGCAATCCCACTGACACCATTGATTTGGGGAAGGGGGGTGAGGATTCTCTTTTGGAGCCACTGTCCCACTGACACAATAAATTGAGAGGCTATTTTCCCCTGGGATCCACAATCCCACTGACATTAATGATTTAGGGGCTATTCCTTTTTGGGGGCAACAATCTCATCGATACTGAGTATTTGGGATCTATGTAATCTTTTTTTTTTTTTTTTTTTTTTTTTTTAGCGTCCAAAGCCAATATGGCACCTGGGCCTTCATTATCTCTAGGTATTTGTAGATTAAAAAAAACCCTCCTAATATTAGTACTAGTTGTTCTGCCCGGAATAAACCCGGACTGATCTGGATGTATTAATTTATGGATGTAGTTATTTAAACGAGTTGCTAAGGCTTTAGCTAAAATTTTTACGTCTGAGCATAGCAGGGATATCGGCCGATATGATGAAACCTCTTGTTGATCCTTCCCCTCCTTTAGGATTAATGTGATATTGGCCTCTAGCATTGAAGCAGGAAGCTCTCCCATTTCTAATGCATTGTTTAGGCTGGGTTCACACCGCTGCGATGCGGGAACACCTGCTAATCCGCGGCGTTTTCCTGCATCGCATTACTCCCGCCGGCAGTTCACACTGCCCTATGCGGACGGCTGGGAGTGTCAATGAAATGTTAATGACACCCCCAGATCCGTCCGCATATCGCAGTGCGATCTGCACACTCACACAGGAATCGGATCGCATGGTGTGAACCCCCATGCGATCCGATTCTGTTGCGGACCAAAAAAAGGGTCCCGTGCGAGTTTGCTGCGGGAGCGATGCGAATTCAGCCATACTATCTGTATGGCTGTACTCGCATCGCTACGGAGATCGGATGTGATTAGCACTGCAGTGCGGTGCGAATCACATCCGGATCTCCCCCCGCAGCAGTGTGAACCCGGCCTTAATGTTTCCAATAGTGCCGGCATCAGCTGTTCGCTGTAGCGCTTGTAGACTTCTACTGGGAGCCCATCAGGGCCAGGGGATTTATAGTTGGGCATACTGGTCATTGCGCTTTTTAGTTCTTCCATTGTTAATGGCAGATCTAGATTCAATTTATTCTGATCTGAGAGCATAGGGATATCTGTTTGATGTAAAAAGTTAGTGGCCAAGCGTCTATGTTCCCGTATAGTCGATTTATATAATTTTCTATAATAATCCCTAAGTACCTTCATAATCTCAGGGGGTCTGGAGACAAGGTCTCCATTTTGTGTTTTAATTACTTGTATTACAGTAGAGGGGCCATTAGATTGGACCAATAGAGAAAGGACTCGACCCACCCTCTCTCCTTCACCAAAATAATATTGGCGTTGAAAGATACGCTGGTTTTCTGCCTTCTTTAAGAGGGCCATTTTATATATCTGTTGGCAGTTCACCCAGGCCTGTTGTTTGCCTGGCGATGGGTCGTCCACGAACGCTCTCTCAGCCTGAATAACATCATTTCTGATTTCTTTCTCTTGCTCTCGAGCTTCTTTTTTAGTTATTGCAATTTTCTGTATAAGTATTCCTCTAAGAAAGGCTTTTAGAGAGTCCCAGACAATTCCGGGTGCCGCTGTTCCTCTATTCATTTGAAGAAATTCCCCTATCTGTACCCCTAGAAGGTTAGAGTTATCAATTAATTCTAGCCAAGCGGGGTTTATTCTCCACTCTCCCCCCGTGGGGCACTCTCTCCCGTATTCAAGGTTATCACTAAGGGGGAATGATCTGAAATCCCACGTGCCTCATATATTATATCTGCCACCAGCCCTGATGCCTCCTTATTCCCCAGGCCCATATCTATTCTCGATAACGTCTGATGAGTACTAGAGAAACAAGAGTACTGCCTATCCTGGGGATGTCGTATACGCCAAATGTCCTTTAGTCCAACTTCCAGCAGGAATTCATGTAATCGGCCGGTTCTATTCCCCACTGGGCAGGGAAATCTGTCCAGGCTCTTATCCATAGTTTCATTAAAGTCTCCAGCTATTATCCATGGGACCCCTGGTTTACCCAGGCTAAACATGAGGAATTTATGTATATCCTCCAATTTAAAAGGGGGGGGGGGGTATATAGATGTTGGCCAAGACATATTCTTGCCCATCAATCAGACAGTATAAGAAAATAAATCTCCCCTCCCCATCGATCTGGGACTCTTTACATAGAAAATCTGTACCCCTCCAAACTAGCACACTCACACCACGGGAGTACGATGAGTAGAAGGAGTGATAGTATGCCTGGAAACTCCGATTGTGTAGGTGAGGGGCCGTAGCTGGAGTTAGATGGGTCTCCTGTAGGAAAAAGAGGCCAGGTCCCCTCCTCTCCATCTCCAACATCACGGACCCCCTTTTCTTGGGATCTCCCAGGCCCCTCACATTCCATGAGATTATATTCCACCTACCCATCGACTCCGGTGGCTAATATGCTCTGGGATGGGGGGGGGGGGGGCAAGGGGGGAGGGAGCCGCTTCCTCCCCCCAGCACCACCCCCCATCCCAACCTACTCCCCGTCACCATCCCAATGCCAACAGCACGTGTTCGAAGACTCACCCCCCTCCCCCCTCCCCCCCAGCCCTGCCCATTAGAGCAACCCCTAGGGGTCTCGATTGCAGCCGGTATAACCATACCCCATTCAAACATACCCTTGCTCCCCGCCCCCCCCCCCCCCCAATAATCCTGCCATACTCGTTTGACACAAGTTTCGGGTGGGATCATAGTCCCTCCATGACACCAGTTGTGTCCCAAAAAGAAAAAAAAAAAAAGGCAAAAAAGGAAAAGAGGGAGAGAAATGCCACTATAGCTTCAAAAGCACGGTGGTTATAGTGTTAGGCTCTAGATGTCCCCCTGCTACCCCCCCCCCCCCCCCACCCCCACAGATCTCCCCCTCCCAGCTCGACTATAAGGCCTCGTTTGCATCAGCTAATATTAGGTAGTATATTATTTAGTTTTCCTTACATTATTATAATGCACTTTAACCCGTAATGTTTACCCGTTCCCTCTTCCGTTTATTATATCTTTATCCCTCTTCTCACGGGTGACAAACAGTGACATTCTACCTTCCCATCCATTCATTGACAAATTTATAAATAAAATATTCCTAGTGATATTTATACACAGTTTTATCCTCATCTCCCTCACACCCCCCCCCCCCCCCCGCCCACTCACTACCGCTATATCCACACCTTACAAAAACTTTATACACAGTGCAATTCACCATATAATCATTGACATAAATTCATACGTGAAATAATACTAGTGGTATTTATACACATTTTTCCTTTCTTCCTTCTTTCTTTTTTTTTTCTCCCCTTCCCCTTTCTTCCTTCCTCCCTTAATTCTTCTCCCTCACCCCCCCCCCCCCCATAACTGTGACTGTACCTTACATAAGCTTTATACACAATGTGATTCACCATATAGTACACAATAACCCGTAATACATTAACCCCCCTCCCCCCCCATTAACCATTAATAACATAAAACAATTCAAAACAAAAACGGGGCAACTCAGACCCACCCAAAAAAGGAGAAAAAAAAAAAAAAGGAGGGCAACCCCACCCCTGCCCCATCCCCAAGAGCTAATGCTGGAAATAATAAATAGCGACTCTAACTGCCACTAAAAGAGACTCCCTATGTTCCTCCAGCCAGTTCGTGGCCTCCAAAGGAGAGCTGAAAAAAAATGTTGAGCCCAAAGCAGACACACGAAGTCGGCCCGGGTACAGTAGAGCGTAGGCTATCTTATGCTTTTGCAGAATACGCTTAACAGGTACAAACTCCGCTCTCCGTTTCTGTAAAGGCCCGTACACACGGTCGGACTTTTTGACAACAAACATGCAAATTAGCTGTTTTGGAGCAACATCCGACTGTGTGTACGCTCCATCGGACAAACTTTTTCTGTTTTCATCGGACTTTTGTTGGCTGTGCGAACGGACAAACTTTCTGCAAACAAAAGTCCGATGGAGCAAAGTCCGACCGTGTGTACGCAAAAGCATCGGACTTTTGTACAAGGTACAAACACGCATGCTCAGAACCAATGCAAAAGATCAGACTACAATACAGAAGTTCACCAAAGGTGGCGCTGGAGTCATTGAACGTCCTCTTTTGAAGCGGCGTCAGTACGTTGTGACGTCATTACGTTCGTGTTTGTTGTCAAAAAGTCCGACCGTGTGTATGCAATACAAACTTGTGGACTACGCCCTTTGTACAAAAGTCCACGGAAAAGTTTGTACAAAGTCCGACCGTGTGTATGAGGCTTAAGTCTGACGAGAAGTCTGGATAAAATGACACTCTAATCCCTCTATAGAAGATGTCTCCCAATCCCCTAACTCTCTGCATCAAAATCATTCGGTCGTTGTAATTAATAAATTTCAATATCATTGGCCTGCAGCGTCCTTCTGCTAGGTGCGACCTAGCAGGGACTCTGTGGGCTTTTTCAATGCAAGAGAGCGAGGAGAAGGAGACATCTCCCAGTAATTCCTTGAACCAGTTCTCCAAAAAGACTATAGGGTTAGGACCCTCACTTCCCTCAGGAAGGCCAATTAATCGCACATTGTTCACGCGGCTCTTGTTGTCCATATCGTCAATTTTAGATGCTTGTGCGGTGATTTGTTTCTGAAGCGTGGCAATTTTTCCCTGTAAGGGAGATAGTTCATCTTCCACCGTGCTTAATCTTCCCTCTAGGGCTTTTGTTCTATCGATGGTATTGCTTAATAGTTGGCTCATAGAGTGCAATTCATTTTGAATATTTCTTAATTGGCTATCAAAACCAGAGATGGAAGTTTTACACTCATTGATCGCCAACAGAATCTCTCGTAGGGTAGGTTCACCGCCCCCTACGGATTTTTGGGACATCTTATTTTCCTCTTGGGATGGCTCACCCACCCCCCCCCCCCCCAGGAGGTATAGTACCAGAGTCTGGTGCCAAGTGGCCCACACTTCTCCTGTCCCCCAGATGAATGGTGCTGTGTTTTCCTGCCTGGAGAAGTCGCATGTGCAAAGCACTCGAGTTTTGAGGCCGCTGAGGCTTGATTTAATTTTTCCTTGGCTGCGCGTGTTTTTTGGTTCCCCTCCCCATGCGGCATATCCTCCGCGGCTCTTTTGCTAAGCATAGTAGTATTTAATGTAATGAAAGAGGAAAAGGGAGAGGGGGGAAGGGCAATAAGCCAATAGAAAGTTATTATAGAGTGGTATATCCCCCAAAAAACTTTCCAGCGGGAAGGGGCCGCTTTCAGCTAATAAGCACCTGGGAAGGAAAAAAAAATTAGTCTCAAAGTCCCATAATACCAGGAGCATACATCAATTATCTTATAGGAATGAGCTCTTGCCGACTGACTGTTCAAAAAAAAGAAAGGCAGAAGAGGGGGAGCAAGCCATCCATCAAAGCGGGGGACGCCAATATGCTGCTCTACTAGCGGGTTTTAACAAGCCTGTAATTACCGTCCTCAGTACTCTAGGCGTGCAGGTCCCATCCGATTTTCTTGCTGGCTACCAGTCAGCCTTACTGGGCTATTCACTATATGCAGTGTACCTTAGTATGCCACGGGTCTCTGGGGAAGGGATTTCCGCTGGGCGAACCCTGGTGATGCACTCTGCCGGGTCTCGTCGGCAATGATATCCCGGTCCGGGCCGGTCACGGAGCCTCCTCCATACGTCTCCATGCAGCGTTGAGTAGAAAGCGTTCGGCTCTCGGAGTCTCGCGGTAACCCGAGCCTCCACGAGATCTCTGTTCGGGCAGTCTCGGCAGCTCTCGGCACTTTTCCGGCGGTCTTCGGCGAGCAAGGGGTGAACGAGGATGGTATGCAATCTCCCGAACGCTCAGAGCGCGGCCTTGTCAGGGAACAGAGGCTTGCATTCTTCGGATCTCGAGGTGGAGGCAGGGAGCCCGGGCATTACTCACATTCTCTCACTCGCTCACTCCCACCTCCATCCGGCCACCGGGATCTATGTTCTCTGATGCCCAGTATACACGATCGGATTATCCAACAACAAATGTTGGATGTGAGCTTGTTGGCGGAAAGTCCGACCGTGTGTACGCTCCATCGAACATTTGTTGTCGGACTTTCCGCCAGCAAATGTTGGCTAGCAGGTTCTCAAATTTTCCGCCAACAAATTTTTGTTGTCGGACTTTCCGATTGTGTGTACACAAGTCTGTCGGACAAAAGTCCACGCATGCTCGGAATCAAGTACGAGCCGGAAGGGCTCGGTCTTGTAAAACTAGCGTTCAAAATGGAGATATCACATACGTCTTGTACGCCACTACGTTCGTAATTGTTGGCCAACATTTGTGCGACCGTGTGTATGCAAGACAAGTTGGAGCCAACACCCTTCGAACAAAAATCTATGGTTTTGTTGTCGGAAAGCCCGATTGTGTGTACGGGGCATGAGGATTATGATCCCACTTACACTGATGATTTTTTTTTTGTGGGGGGGGCTAGTCTCTCATGGGGGCCACTATCAAACTGACACCAATAAGTTGAGGGGATATTCTCTGCTGGGGGCCACAATCCCACAGACAATGATTACATTATGAAATTCTCTTTTGTAATACCTCCTCCTGTGGCAAATCTGCTGCTTCCTCTTCTCCCAGAAGCCACTGCAGCTTAAGTCCTGCAGTAGCTCAGCAGTTAAAGTGGAAGTAAACCTGCCTATCGTTTTCATCCAAGGAAGCTGCCATCTTGGCCTCTGTTTAATTTTCAACTGCCATAATGCTGCACATGTGATCAGTTATGATACCAGCCATTGGATGGTTTGACAGTTTGGTTGAAAGCACAACCAATGTGACAGTTAGCATTCCCGGCATGCTGGGAATATACATGTTTTTTGAAACTGTTAAATTGATGGGTTTACTTCCGCTTTAAGAAGGTGGAAGGTCTCTTGGGAGTTTGCCATTTGACTGCATCTGCAATTCACAGCGCCGGTCATCCCCCATCTTAAGTACTGGTATTTCGTTATCTCACCAATATTCCTACCGATTACAACGTCTTTCCTGGAGAAGGTGAAAGCAGCCCTCACCTTCATCTGACTCTCTCCTTCTCCCCAGCATGGGCTCGATGCTCTGGCTGCTGACAGGAGTAATGATGCTGCCTTCACTAATCCTGTAACCTGGGGCAGTTCAGACCAACAAAACACCGTTGCGATCTACCAGTCATATGACATTGGTGAATGGGTTGTGAAGCAGGTGCACATAAAGAAAGGTGAGACCCAAGTGCTGAGACTTGATTTGAAAGACTTCAGTGCTTCTCTTGTGAACTTTGAGGATGAATTGCTCCACAGTGCCGGCAACTACAGAGGTAATGAAGGGTTCTTTTACTGTTTGTAAAGAATGTGCAAAACATTCGATTGTTCATTGCCCTGGCCACAGCTGCACTTTATAAAAGAACACCTCTAAATACTAACACCGGGGCTTCAAGCCATGCGCCGCATACCTGCTCTGAATGGCACTAGATGTGATTGCTCACAAGCCAATTTTGCTCATGTCATATGGTTATTCCCTGTTATTGCCAGATATTGGAAACGGTGGTTAATACTCTTTCCACTATATTATCTGTATCTGTGCCATGTACCCCAAGGGTATGCTTATTGAATATCCTGGATGATGAAATGTCGCCAAGATACAAAAGAATTATGTTGAGGGAAATACAAATTTTAGCTTGAAAAGCTATAGCACTCAAAGGGATTTAATCCACTCCCCCTTCTGTACGCCAATATATACAACCGGTGAACCAAATTTTACCATATGAAAAGCCTATCTTTGAACATACTGTAGGTGTTACACCAAGAAATACAATAAAGTGTGGGGTGCCTGGTGTTCCTCCTCTCTTACTCCTCCTACTGGACACCTTTGGACCCCGACCCTACTACACACCTTTGAACCCCAACCCTACAGAACACTTTTGGACCTCAACCCTACTAAAAACCTTTGGACCTCAACCCTACTGGACATCTTTGGACCCCAATGCTATTGAACACCTTTGGACCCAACCGTACTGGAAACCTTTGGACCCCAACCAGTACTTAAGAGTCACTTTATGTACTGGTGGATCTTGTACCTGGGAAATCGCCATCTCAATTGGCATGCTTGTAGTTTACTAAATATTTGTCTGCATTTCAAGTGATTTCAGGAAGGTAATTGGTCAATGACCTTGATCATGATCGTCATACTATATTATATATGTGAACCTGCTTCCATCTCTATGAACTAAACTTTGTATTTCAATCTGCAATAGGTTTATTGTACAATTGTCTTGCATCTTCGTCAATAAAAAGCGATGAAAAAAAAACACTAAAACCAATTATAAAAGAACCTAATTTAATTATCACCACATCAAAGCTTTGTAATCAGGTTCTCAGCATTCCTGCACAATCACTCCAACCTTTGCTTCATATCACAGGAATCTTGCTGAAATTTCAGCCTGTTATTGGCATTGGGGCAGGGAAAGTAGCATAAATGGTTAAAATTTGGGACTTAGAGACATATACATGCATATAGTACGTATAAGATGTCCAGATAATGGAAATATGAAAAATCTGGTTTAAAGTTGGGCAAGCTGCTTTTTTTCTCGTAATCGTATTGAATTGTATTGGAAACGGCGCAAGTGAGGTAGGGGGGGTCATTAACATTAAGTTCTTGACCCCATAAGAATTGCACTCTTACATTTTCTTGATACTATATGGCAAAAAGTATGTGAACTTCACATACACTGTAGACAATTGTGCTTTTCCAGCCTTGTGGTAACAGTTTGGTGAAGACCCTTTTATGTTCCAGCATGACTGTGCCCCTGTGTACAGAGCCAGCTCCATAAAAATATGGCGTGACCAGTTTAGTGTAAAGGAACTCGAGTGTCCTGCACAGAGCCCTGAACTCAACCCTACTGGACACCTTTGGACATCAACCCTACTACACACCTTTGGACCCCAACCCTACAGAAGCCCTTTGAACCCCAAACCTACTGGAAACCTGTGGGCCCCAACCATACTAAAAACCTTTGGAGCCCAACCCTACTGGAAACCTTTGGACCCCAACCCGACTAAAAACCTTGGGACCTCAACCCTACTGGACAACTTTGGACCCCAACCCTACTAGCAGTGGTGGCTGGTGAAGATTTAGGATGGGGGGCGCCAGACTCTGCCCTTCCTTTTTGACCCCTCCCACTTGGTGAAAATGAGCGTGGTTTCCGCAAAATATTGGGCGTGACTCTAAGGTGGTGTGGATAGTGTCTGAGATGAACGAGGGACTGAGGGAGAGAGGGATGGAGGGGCAGCAGGCCCAGATCCTACACAACAATAGAAATGTGTGTATTCTATGGACGGGCCGCCTTTGCCTATTAGACACCTTTGGACCCCAACCCTACTGAACACCTTTGAAATGATCTGGAATGCCGGAGGTGAGCCAGGTCTTCTTGCCCAAAATCAGTATCTGACCTCACAAATGAGCACAAATTCTCACAGACACGCTCCAAAATCTTGTAAAAAGCCTTCCCATGGGGCGTGGCTTAGCGGTTGATGTAGGCAGACGTGTGCGCCTGTAGCTCCGCCGGCCATCCGTGCTTTCATCCTTCCAGCCTTGCCCACACAGCTGCTTTTGGAGCCATCCTGTGTGGCCGACCACAGGGGGACCACCGCTGAGCCCGCCGAGAGACCCGCAACCATGTCCAAATGGTATAATGGAGGCAGATCACAAACAGACCCCCCAGGCCAAGATGGCGCCGGCACGAGGCGTGCGGCCAAAGACCAGTATAAGGAGGCTGCACAGAAGCTCCTGTATGGGGGGAAAACGTACAAAGATGCCCTAGCTAGCCAGCCCACATCCAGAGGTACCCCTGGAAGTTCCCCGGAGGCAGACGATACAGTCCCCTTGGAGGATGACGATGGATTGTCAGCTGCATGGCACACAGTGAGTACCCCTAAAGATGCTATGCTTGGGACACAGATTACCATCCCTAATGCAACTGATGTAGAGCCCACATTAAGAGACATATTTACTGCTGTGACTTCATGTAATCAGTCCATCACTGCTCTCTCTGAAGATATAAAAGGAGTTAAAGCTGAAATAACATTTGTCCGCCATGATATGCAAAAACTTAGAGAGAGGACATCCGCCCTTGAAGGCAGGCTAGGCACAGTGGAGGATGACCTGACCCCCATGCAACGGGACCTAAAATATAATTGTCATCTTACTGAGCAGCATGCTGTGCGACTTGATGAAATGGAAAATCGCATGATGCGCAACAACATAAGCGCTTTGGGAATCCCGGAACGCGCTAAGGGTAAAAATCCGGTTGACTTAATATAAAACTGGCTGATCTCCACGTTAGGGAATCCCTCTCGCCACTTTTTGCAGTGGAATGTGCACACAGAGTGCCCTCGCGCCCGTTACCTCCACCCCAGACCCTTTCTGTTTAAGTTACTTAATTACAGAAGCAGAGACACGATTCTCTCTAAAGCAAGGGGCCTGCCTGGCAAAATGGAGATTGACAACTCTAGAATTTCACTGTTTCCAGACTTTTCAGCGGAGCTACAAAAAAGGAGAGCAACATTTAATGACGTCAAACGGAGACTCCGAGATTTAAATGTACAATACGGCATGTTATACCCAGCCCGGCTCCGTGTCACTGCACTGGGCTCGACGCACTTCTTTGACCGTCCTGCAGCGGCGGCACAGTGGCTGGACTGAGAGGACAACGCACTCAAGGCTGCAAGACAGCAAAGACCACCTCTATCAAAGTGAGGCCTGATTAAGACAAGCTAACTGGAATCACATTTACACAGGCCCGGCGGAGTGTAAAGGACTTTGTATTAGCTACCGGTTCACTAGTGCTCCATGTTACCTACTCATGTGAAACCCCACTTGTCACCTAGAAGTAACTTCTATGGGTGTTTCCATAGCCTCCCCCACCCCCACCAGAGTTTCTGTTGGGGGCAATTTCTAGTCTAACCTTATGGGTTGAGAGCCCTGTTGGCTCCATCAAGGACACTGCTACGACCTCATACTCTTTGGTTGTTTTTTTTCCCCTCTTTTTGTTTCATTTTACCTTCAGAACCGCACAGGACACTGACTTCCTACCCGAGAATCCGAAACCACCTATGCGTTTCCCGGGCGCATATATGGCACACGGACTGTACCTGGGTGCTTTAGGTATCGCTGTAAGCAGATCGCTTATGACTGTTAAGTTTAATTTGATTGCATTTGCCTGCCTTAGTCCACTTGTGTTGATACCCATGCTGCTTATGTACCTAACCTCCCTGGCGGTACGATTATTTCGGATTTTAGGTGCTAAAAGCGGTACAATTATTTTGCATGAAAATTTGGCGTTTTATATTATAGTCCTGTAATTCTTAGCAATAACTCACTTATGCCGCGTACACACGAGGGGATTGTATGGCGTACTTAGTCCGTCATACAATCCGACGGACAGTCCGTCGTAGTTTCCACTGAACGGACTTGACCACACACGGATACACAAACAGTCCGTCGAAAGCTTGCATGATGACGTGTACAGCACGTACGACGGGACTAGAAATAGGAAGTCCAATACACAGCAAAGCACCCTTCGGCCGTGTAAATCCTTTCTGGGCATGCGCCATTCTTAGTCCGTCGAACTAGCATACTGACGACCGTATTGTCCGCTGAAACCAAAGTACGACGGACAGATTTTTGGAAAATCCGAAATTCTTAGTACTCCGGACTGCACGCTGAAAAAGTCAGCTGAAGCCCACACACGAGCGGATTGTCCGCTGAAATGTGTTTCAACGGACTAAGTACGTCAAACAGTTCAACCGTGTGTACGCGGCATTAGACATCCCGGGTATGATAAAGTTTGAAAAATGAAATCATAAATTATAATATAATAAATAATTATAAATAATTGTACCAAATAATAACATAACAATAATAAAAAATATTCAATAATGTAATCAAATCAAAAACACTGAAATTTGCTCAGTTGCAGAATTGTCGTTGTCATTACTTTTCAATATTTGATGACGGATCTCCCCACAAATCGCTATCGCTCAATTCTGCGAGTGATTACAATTTATTATCGCTGTTTCTAGCTGGTCTAAAATCATTTTTGATGTAAAGTGACAGTTTTGGTTGCTATGGACAATCTCCAGTTTCCAGGCATAAAGAACAGTTTTTATTATATAAAACTGCATGCAGGGCACTGGGCAGACCACTAGGGACAAAGGGGATGTGGAATTATTACATACAGGAATGTAATTTGTAAGATTACATTATACTGTATTTATAGTGTGTGTTTCACTTGGCGCCGATCTCCGTCCCCGTGCGTCGCAACGCTCGCAGGGAACGGAGATCGGCTCCGTGATGAGCCGTGTCTCGCTCGTACAGCGGGGGGACATCGCTGGATCCGAGGGAGAAGGTAAGTAAGCGTCCTCCTGGATCCAGCGATGCGGTCCCGAGTCTGGCTCGGGGTTACCGCTTTTGGTATAAAAATTCCACCCCGAGCCAGACTCGGGAATACCACCAGGGGGGTTAATTGTAATGTTTACAAATGTTGGCTACTATTCGATTCCTCTCATGGAACGTTAGAGGGCTGGGCAATCCGGTGAAAAGACTGGCAGTATTGGGACACCTTAGGGAGATGAAGGCTGGAATTGTGTGTCTACAGGAGACCCATTTTGCTCCGGACAGCGTGCCTAGCTTTAGTCCTAGAGTATATACTACTATATGCCAGGGGAGTGAGCGTTCTGATTCGTCAGGATGCACACTTTTCCTGCTCCCAACAAGTTATTGACCCAGGTGGACGGTACATTTTCTTACTGTGTAAAATAGCCTATGTTACTTGCATTATTGCCAACATTTATATACCACCCCCATACTCAACAGAAGTTCTTAGATGCATGGCTGGGTTTATGGCACAGTTCCCTGATATACCCCTGTTGGCAATGGGGGACTTTAATAATTATCTGAACTACAAATGGGATAAGGTGCCTGTCCCCGCCCCCCCTCATACCCTCCCGGCCGGATGGTGACACTCCCTTTGCAGCACTACTTGCTGAGCTTGGCCTGACGGATGTGTGGAGGAGAGCCCACCCCCAAACCAGACTGTACTCATGCTGCTCCACAGCTTATGGAAGCCTGTCCAGGATTGACCTGGGGCTGGGTAATTCCACCTTACTCCCGCTGGTGGCGGATTCTGGGTATGGAGATAGGCACGTTTCTGATCACTCTTCTCTGTGGGTTGAGATTACGTTATCCGTTAGTGTTAGACCACGGGGATGGAAGCTTAATCCTTTTTGGCTTGCACTCTTTCCGTCGCCTGACCCCATAGGAGACAGTCTTAAATTATTTTTACAGGACAATATAGGCTCAGCCCCACTGGGAACGGTCTGTGATGCGGCTAAAGCCTTTCTAAGGGGACAGTTTATTACAGTTATTAACGGTATAAAAACAAACACTAAGGCATGGGAAAGGGAGGTAAGCATGTGTGAAAAAAAATGATAACATTTTAATCTGAGTACAGTGTTGCATGACCGCGCAATTGTCATTCAAAATGTGACAGCGCTGAAAGCTGAAAATTGGTTTGGGTAGGAGGGAGGTTTAAGTGCCCGGTAAGGAAGAGGTTAATGTGTGCCTTTTTCTGTGCGTCTGCCTGGAATTCACCCGTATCAAAGCTAGAGTTTCCCTTTAACATTGATAAAGGAAAAAAAAAATCTCTATTTATTTTAGAAAGTTGCCTAATTTTTGGGTAAGACACACATTGTCCCCGATGGCCCGGCCAGCCGTATGGAGATTGGATCTTCTGGTGAACATTGACGGAGAATGCGTCCCTCCGCAGAGACGTCCCCGCCCTCGTTATTTGTTTTCCGTCTTTCCACATTTCAGCCTGGCTGGTTAAATATTTAATAATGGCGGGCTGCTGAAGGATGATTATTTACGCCGTGTCCTATCAGCTCCCGCTCACCATTTGTTTAATTATCCTGCGGGTTTGTTTGCAGAGGGTGAAGCGATGAGGAGCGACGATAGCGGCGACATTTCCCAAGGTCACCCAAACATCGCTGGCGGCTCTCCGAGCCTCCAAGATGGCGTCTGACGTGTTCGGCAGCATTCATGTCACATCCAGCGCCGGAGCGCAGGTAAAGAGGCATCAAAGTAAACAGGGCAGGCTGAGGTGTTCAACTCAAGATGGGAACACCTCCGGGGAGATGCTGAATACACTCCTCCTGGAACCAAAAATAAATATATATTTAACCCATATTTATTATGTATAGTTTATATTGGTATATGAAGGATCTCCTCTATTGTTCTCATGCACTGAACCTTTGCCTCTCTTTTTTTCTCTTTCTATCAAGTTTTATTCTATCAATTATTTCTCTCTCTTTTTCTTATCTCTTTTTATCCCTCTCTGTCCCCACTCCTAATTTCTCAACGCAGAGACAGATCCACCTACCTTGAGCCCTATGAGTTCAGTTCTCACCAGTGGTGGACGTGCTCTACTATTTTTCAGTGCACCGGTTTTGCAACGCGGTACACCCCGCATTGCAACCCGCTGCAGTAAGTAAAGACGAATGAAATGTCATTTTGTGACAGCGCATGCCAGCAGCCTTGGTGGAATGTGACCACCGGTGTGAATAGGGTTGCCACCTGTCCAGGATTCACCTGGACAGTCCTGGTTTTGGACCATGTGTCCGGGTTTCAGACTGCATGAAACCCAGACACATTTATTCACACTGAACTGTGGCTAATGCTGCGCACACACGATCGGACTATCTGGCGGACTTAGACCGCCGGACAATTCGATCGTGTGTGGGCTCCGGCGGACTTTTTCTTTCCAAAGGTCCTTAGAAAGAAGACTTGACTCAAAATTATCCGCCGGACTCGGCTTTTAGCGGAATATCCGTTCGTCTGTGTGCTAGTCCGGCGGACTTAAACCAAAGCTAGGACAGCTATTGGCTACTGGCTATGAACTTCCTTATTCTACGTCATCGCGTTCGAATCCGCCAGACTTTTGGAGTGATTGTGTGGGGCCAAGTCTGTTTGCTTGAAAGTCCGGTGGACCTCCGCTGCAAAGTCTGGTGGATTGTCCGCCAGATAGTCCGATCGTGTGTACGCGGCATTACTGTCCCGGGCAGGAGGAACACTGTACTACCCCCCCATCCCCCCTAGTCAGCGGGATCTCTGCCCCGCCACAGAGTCGGCTGATCTGTTGATTCGTCACACAGAGCACTAATCAGAAATGGCCAGATCCTCTGGCCCCCTTGCCCTAAGGAGGGAGGAAATTCCTCCATCCGCCTAATTTGTGTGGATAGAGGAATCAGGTTTTTGCATTCAGTCCACAAATCATATGTATTGGAAGAGTTTTATTTTTTAACTATTGTTCTGAGTTTTATACATGTCTGTGAGAGACTTACTTGTGGCTCAGTATTGTAAGCATATTTTATGGGTACAAGAATGTTCGGGATTGGCTTGCAGAAAAGATGGCAACCCTAGGTGTGAATGAGCCCTTAATCTCTTTGTTGACTAGTAGAAGAGAGGGGTGGGGGAAGGAATGTTGCACAGTCAAGAAACAAATGTCGGCCGTCATAAAAGTACAGGAGTGTCTGCCTCTGATCCTGGGCACCTGATGGCCCTTTTTACACCTGAGGCCTGCATGAGGTCGTCGTTGGATGGTCTTCAGCTTATTCTCTAGTTATCAGTGTTCCTGAAGCCTGATTGACTCTGTTCCTGACTCGGGGACGTCTGATTCTTCTCCAAATTACCCTGGTCAGTTCATGTGTGTTGCTTAGACATGTTATTGGCCTCGGCCTGGACTTTTAACCAAGTTTCTGCCTTCCCATTTTGTATTTCATTGTCATCTGAGGCCTGCATGAGATCATCACTGGATGGTCTTCAGCCTGTTCCCTTGGCTAAGTTTGACTCTTCTCTGGATTACCCTTGTCTGTTCATGTGGGTTGTTTAGCCATGTTATTGGCCTCAGCCTGGACTTTTGACCAAGTTTCTGCCTTCCAATTCTGTACTTTATTGCCACTTGAGGCCTGCATAAGATTGTCGCTGGATGGTCTTCAGCCTATTCTCTTGTTATCTGTGTTTTTGAAGCCTGATCGACTCAGTTTCTGATCCGGCTACATCTGACTTTGCTCTGAATTAATTTTGCCAGTTCATGAGTGTTGCTTATCTATGTTACTTACCTCGGCCTGGAATTTTAAAGTTGTTGCTTTCTGATTTTGTACTTTATTGCTGAGGCCTGCATGGATGGTCTTCAGCCTATTCTCTTGTTCTTGAAGACTGATTAACTCAGTTTCTGACCTGGCTATGTCTATGTTGCTTAGACATGTTATTGGCCTTGGCTTGGACTTTTAACCAAGTTTCTGCCTTCCCATTTTGTATTTCATTGTCATCTGAGGCCTGTTCCCTTGGCTAAGTTTGACTCTTCTCTGGATTACCCGTGTCTCTCCATGTGTGTTGCTTATCCATGTTATTGGCCTTGGCCCGGACTTTTGACCAAGTTTGCGCCTTCCAATTTTGTACTTGATTGTACTGATTGCTTAGACAACCTTGCCTTATGTCTTGTTTTTCATGAACCTTGAACCCTTTGTTCCTCCCATGAACTTCCTATTTAGGCCATGCCTTTGCACTTCCTGTTTGACAGATTATTGTGCTCTCTCCGGGCCAATATCTTGCGCTTGTCATTCATGCTGTCATCCATATCTTTGCTACCATTTGTTAGTGACCTTTGGCTTGTTCGTTGAATATGCTTCTGCTGGATTCCAACCAGAAAAAACATGTTACTGACCTTCTGTCTTGATAACTGACTACACTTCTGCTTGATTCCTACCTGCTATATCTGCTACTGGACCCTGGCTTGCTCTTCACCTGGTGTGGCGAACCTAAGGACCGTGACCTGGTACTAACACACAAAAAACCCATCTCCACCATCAGGAGCTCTGGTGAACACTGGTTAGTGCTTTGACCTCACACCTTGATGAGCCAGCATCATCTGCAAGGGTGATCTGTTTTAATACCTAACCAGCTGGTCAGTGGGAGTCTCTCTACTACTATAGCTACTGGTCTCCAAGTCTGACCCCTGACCATGACAGCTAGGTTCCCAAAATAAGCTGGATCTCCTGATGAGATGTCTTCTAATATGGAGGGTTCAGCAAGGCTGCTCTCTGGTACACCAGGGCCACTAGTAGGTTCCAGGAAAGAGGCACCAGGCAGATATTATAGTCCTGATTTAGTTTAAGTTGTACTATCCATTAACATTCAACTCGTTTTACAGATACTTCATCAGGGCTGAATGCTGTTGGGTTGCCAAGCCAGCACTTAAAAATGGAGATCTTTGTGTTAGGGCTGCGCTCAGCTTTTCCTTCTCTGAGCTGGCCGATCAGCTTCCGGCTAATTGCCAGCTCCTATCTCTCCACAGCTACTCACCTGTTGATGATATCCTGCTTGTCAGTCCTGTGTACTTAAGCCATCCAGGCCAAAGGATCTCTGCCTTTGCATTGGTCAACATTACTGAGATCTCCTGCATTCCTGTTTAAAGACTTGCTTGGCTGACATCCCTTCTGGCTCCAGATCCTGCTTGCTATTCCACTACACTGATCCCTGACTTGGCTGACTATCCATTCCGGTTACTTTGGCTATGTTTTGACTAAGTTTGTTCTTTTTACTTTTATTATTAAACAAGTGTGGTTTAACTGTACTTCTGTCTTGGTCTGATTTCATGGTTTCTGACACCTTGCTCCTATAGTAAGAGTTTATGCACTCCAGTTTTCCTGGTGTGAAGGTCCTCTTTCAGACTAATGCCGCATACACACGATCGGACTTTCGATCCTGTGTGGGCTCCAGCTGACTTTTTCTTCCCAAAAGTCCGGCGGACTTTTTCTTCCCAAAAGTCCGGCGGACCTAGAAATAAAACTGGCTTCAAATCTTTCCGACGGTCTGGTCGAAAAATCCGGTCGTCTGTGTGCTAGTCCAACTGACTAAGACCGACGCTAGGGCAGCTATCGGCTACTGGCTATGAACTTCCTTATTCTACATCATCACGCTTGAATCCGTCTGACTTTTGGAGTGATCGTGTGTGGCCAAGTCCATTTGTTTGAAAGTCCGGCGGACCTCAGCTACAAAGTCCGTCGGATTGTCCGCCGCACCAAGTCCGTTGAAAAGTCCGGTCGTGTGTGTACGGGGCATAACAGTATTTAGCCCTGATGAAGGGAGGCCCTCGGTACTCTTAAAACTTGGCTCTTTCATAATGTAATAAGCTTCCTCTGGATATAAACTCTCTATAAATCTGCCTGTTGCTCTTAGCCTCTGTACACACGGTCGGAGATTTCCACAACCAAATCCGTAGGATTTTGCCCGTCGGATTTTGTCCGTCGGATTTTGTCCGAAACTGTTGCATACACACGGTTTGACAAAGTTGGCGAAAAATCCGATCTTTCAGAACGTGATGACGTAATTTCGTTACGATGGGACTACATTCAGGCTAGTAGCCAATAGCTTTGATGTAGGAATTTGATCTGAGCATGAGTGGCACTTGGTCCGATCAAAATTTGCTACACATGATCGGAGTATGTCCGACCGGCCCAGTTGGTCGGTAAATATTTCCAACATGTTGGAAAATTGGGTCCGACGGATATTCCGACGGAATCAATCCGATGCATACCACACACAGTCGGATTATCCGATGACACGGTCCGATAGGACACATTCCGACGGATTCTCCGACCGTGTGTACAAGGGCTTAGTCTTGTGTTTTGGAATCTCATTTTTGAGGCACCCTAGGAGGTTCCCAGGCAACACCTAGAGTTTAGAAACATCGTCACCACTGTTTTAATACAGAGAACCAATGGCAAGCTCAGAAGATGCTTCTGATTCTTTAATGTAGAGCAAGTCATATAGAATGGGTATCACCAAGAGAAGTCGGGACCTTTGTATAAAAGAAAGGATCTTACACATCAGAGATGGCGCGGCCTGACTTTGTCAGTTATACACAGGCTAACAACCAGCATGTAGATGGCAATGAGTCCTGTAGAGTCCTATGGTTCTGTAGGTGGTCCTATGTACCAGTTGCTGCGTGCCATGTATGGAATTGTTTTTATTCGTAAATAAATGTTCTATACAAATAATTTAAAACATTTAAATAAATAGAATAGTAACAATCTTTTGATCACAGTTTTGGTTTTAAAAGTTTATTTAGAAGAAAAGAGTAAACGCAAAGAATAGAAAGATCACCGAGGATCCGACCTTCTGATTAAACAGGAGGCTTTTAAGCTTTAATCCTGGACAGTTGCCATGACCGTCCCAAACAAACATTTTATCTATTAAATTATTTACTTAAGAATTTGCACAAGCAGAACATAATTAATTGCAAGAGACATTAAATTCTGTTATCTTGGAATACGTTATTGGCTTGACCGACCGGCAGACTTCTAAATACCTCAATTTTAAAAAAATAAAAAGGGAGAATGTCTCTACAGTGCCTTGCGAAAGTATTCGGCCCCCTTGAACTTTCCAACCTTTTGCCACATTTCAGGCTTCAAACATAAAGATGTACAATTTTTATTTTTTGTGAAGAATCACCAACAAGTGGGACACAATTGTGAAGTGGAACGAAATCTATTGGATTTTTGAAACTTTTTTAACTAATAAAAAAATGAAAAGTGGGGCGTGCAAAATTATTCGGCCCCCTTGCGTTAATATTTTGTAGAGCCACCTTTTGCTGCGATTACAGCTGCAAGTCGCTTGGGGTATGTCTCTATCAGTTTTGCACATCGAGAGACTGAAATTCTTGCCCATTCTTCCTTGCAAAACAGCTGGAGCTCAGTGAGGTTGGATGGAGAGCGTTTGTGAACAGCAGTTTTCAGCTCTTTCCACAGATTCTCGATTGGATTCAGGTCTGGACTTTGACTTGGCCATTCTAACACCTGGATACGTTTATTTGTGAACCATTCCTTTGTAGATTTTGCTGTATGTTTGGGATCATTGTCTTGTTGGAAGATAAATCTCCATCCCAGTTTCAGGTCTTTTGCAGACTCCAACAGGTTTTCATCCAGAATGGTCCTGTATTTGGCTGCATCCATCTTCCCCTCAATTTTAACCATCTTCCCTGTCCCTGCTGAAGAAAAGCAGGTCCAAACCATGATGCTGCCACCACCATGTGTGACAGTGGGGATGGTGTGTTGAGGGTGATGAGCTGTGTTGCTTTTACGCCAAACATATCGTTTTGTATTGTGGGCAAAAAGTTGGATTTTGGTTTCATCTGACCAGAGCACCTCCTTCCACATGTTTGGTGTGTCTCCCAGGTGGCTTGTGGCAAACTTTAGACGAGACTTTTTATGGATATCTTTGAGAAATGGCTTTCTTCTTGCCACTCTTCCATAAAGGGCAGATTTGTGCAGTGTACGACTGATTGTTGTCCTATGGACAGACTCTCCCACCTCAGCTGTAGTTCTCTGCAGTTCATCCAGAGTGATCATGGGCCTCTTGGCTGCCTCTCTGATCAGTCTTCTCCTTGTCTGAGCTGAAAGTTTAGAGGGACGGCCAGGTCTTGGTAGATTTGCAGTGGTCTGATACTCCTTCCATTTCAAAATGATCGCTTGCACAGTGCTCCTTGGGATGTTTAAAGCTTGGGAAATCTTTTTGTATCCAAATCCGGCTTTGAACTTCTCCACAACAGTATTACGGACCTGCCTGGTGTGTTCCTTGGTCTTCATGATGCTCTCTGCGCTTTCAACAGAACCCTGAGACTATCACAGAGCAGGTGCATTTATACAGAGACTTGATTACACACAGGTGGATTCTATTTATCACCATCAGTCATTTAGGACAACATTGGATCATTCAGAGATCCTCGCTGAACTTCTGGAGTGAGTTTGCTGCACTGAAAGTAAAGGGGCCGAATAATTTTGCACGCACCACTTTTCAGTTTTTTATTTGCTAAAAAAGTTTAAAATATCCAATAGATTTCGTTCCACTTCACAATTGTGTCCCACTTGTTGGTGATTCTTCACAAAAATTTTTTATATCTTTATGTTTGAAGCCTGAAATGTGGCAAAAGGTTGAAAAGTCCAAGGGGGCTGAATACTTTCGCAAGGCACTGTATGTTCCACAACAAAACATCCCAAGGACCAGGAGAACAATAATATATTCCAATAACATCTTTTTGCAAAGTTATTATAGTAAGGAAACCTGTTATTATATAAAATGCCTAAAATTATCATTAGACATGTGCAGAACAAAAAAAGAAATGTGTTTAGTTTCTTTTCGATTCATTATTTACATAAATTTGTTTAGTTCAATTTGCTTAATTTGTTTTTCGGAATTCATTTAGCTTATTTGAGTTCGAATCAGTACGAATTTTCAGAAATTCAGTCGAATTTAACTCAATTCGACCGAATTCGTAAAAATCAAATCGAATCAAATTTATTCTAGTCAGAATTCTAATTTTGGAAGATGGCTATATTCATTCTATTCCATTCTATTCTATTGTTTTTTTTCTATTCTGTTCTATTATTTTCTATTCTATTAAAATGTATTCTATTCAAAATTGAGATTTGGGAAGATGGTTATATTCTTCTATTCTATTTCAATTTTTTTCTATTCTATTATAATATTTTAAATATATATATATATATATATATATATATATAATTTTTTTTTTTCTATTAAAATTTATTCTGTTTCAAATTCAGATTCTGAAAGCTGGTTATATTCTATTTTATTCTATTCTATTCTATTATATTCTATTGTTATTTGCATTATATCCTATTGTATTCTATTCTTCTATTCAAATTTATTCTATTGAAATTTTGGGAAATGGTTATATTCTTTTTATTCTATTGTTTTTTTTATTCTATTCTATTCTTTTATTTTCTATTATTTTCTTTTATATTCTTTTCTATTCTATTAAACTGTATTCTATTCAAAATTCAGATTTGGGAAGATGGTTATATTCTTTCTATTCTATTCTATTCTATTTATTTCTATTGTTTTTTCCTATTCTATTCTAATATTTAACAAAAAAAATCTATTCTATTCAAATTTATTCTGTTCGAAGTTCAGATTCTGAAAGCTGGTTATATTCTATTCTATTCTATTCTATTCTATTGTTATTTGCATTATATCCTGTTCTATTCTATTCAAATTTATTCTATTGAAATTTTGGGAAATGGTTATATTCTTTTTATTCTATTGTTTTTTTTTATTCTATTGTTTTTTTTTTATTCTATTCTATTCTTTTATTTTCTATTATTTTATTTTATATTCTTTTCTATTCTATTAAAATGTATTCTATTCAAAATTCAGATTTGGGAAGATGGTTATATTCTTTCTATTCTATTCTATTTATTTCTATTGTTTTTTTCCTATTCTATTCTAATATTTAACAAAAAAAATCTATTCTATTTAAATTTATTCTGTTCGAAGTTCAGATTCTGAAAGATGGTTATATTCTTTCTATGTTATTCTATTATATTCTATGGTTATTTCCATTCTATTCTGTTGTATTCTATTCTTCTATTCTATTCGAATTTATTCTATTGAAATTTTGGGAAATGGTTATATTCTTTCTATTCTATTTTTTAATTCTATTCTATTCTTTTTTTTTTTTTTTTTTTTTTCGATTCGTTTTCTAACCTATTCAAATTTGAATTTATTAAAAATTTGAATTTCGGAAAAAAGTTATATTCTCTCTTTTCTATACTTTTCTTTTCTATTCTATTTTTTTTATTCTTTTCTATTGTATCTGAAATTCAAATTTCACAAGATGGTTATATTCTATTTTATTCTATTCTTTATTTTATTCAATTTTTTTCTGTTCTTTTATTCTCTATTCTATTGTGTTCTCTTTTACTCCATTGTTTTTCTATTCTATTTTTATTTTCTGTGCTATTCTTTCATTTTCTATTCTATCCCTTTTAATTTTTATTCTATTCTTCTCTATTTTTTTCATTTAGTATTCTGGTCTGTTTTACTCTATTATATTTTATTCTTTTATTTTCTATTCTAGTCTTTGTTATCCTAGTCTTTTCTGTTCCTTTATTTTCTATTCTATTTTATTCACTTCAGAAAATTCAAATTCCATTTTAAAAACTATTCGAATTACGTCTGAATTACAATAGAAACAAATCCAAAATAAAGAAAAACAAACATTTTGGATGGAATTCAAACTTTTTGGTTAAGTTTTATTGGCAGATAGCATGTCTAATTTTATTTGTTTTCTTTTTTTAATGCACAATAAAAAAAAAATGTGGAGAATAATACTTGGCTGTGTGTTTCACTTCCAATGACAGTTTGGGAGTGGCAGTTACATTTTAAAAGATACAATGTAACATTAACAAGGGACACCAACATAGTTGTATCTTTGAATCTTAAAAACTCCGGGATAATGATGTTGTGGTAACTTGCCCAAAAAAAAAAAAAAGCATAATAATATTATTCTTGTTATCACTAGAAAAAAAAAAAAGCCCTGAAAATTAGTTTGCAATAACACCATCAGTATCACCAGCAAAGCAGCTTCATTATTATCCCATTATAGAAGAAGAGAATTGTGCGCTGCATTTCCAGATTTTCATAATTTGCCGCGTCGCCAATGTTAATTCTCCATTGCGAACGCTCGTTTACAAGACCGACCGCTTCCGGCTCGTCCTTGCTTCCGAGCATGCGTGTTTGTACTTTGGACTTTTGTATGACGGACTTGTGTACACACGCTCGGAAAATCCGACAACAGACATTTGTCCGTGGAAAAATTTTAAAGCCTGCCATCCAAAATTTGTCCGCGTAAAAAATCCGACAGCAGTTGTCCGATGGAGCGTACAAAATGGTCGGATTTAACGCCAGCAGCCTGTCATCACACAATTCCCATCGGCGGCTCTGTCCACAGATCGGGGGTCGCGCCGTGTCCTAGCAAAAACGGCGCGGTCACAATGGGTGCGCGAGAGCGGCCGTTCTCAGACGCCGTTATATGGCGGTGTCCCAGAACAAGAGCCGCACCACCCCGCCATCATTTGACGGTGGGTGGGCGGCAACCAGTTAACCACTTTCAGACCGGACCAATTTGCTGGTCAAAGACCAGACCCCTTTTTGCGATTCGGCACTGCGTCGCTTTAACTGACAATTGCGCGGTCGTGCGACGTGGCTCCCAAACAAAATTGACGTCCTTTTTTTCCCACAAATAGAGATTTCTTTTGGTGGTATTTGATCACCTCTGCCGTTTTTATTTTTTGCGCTATAACCAAAAATAGAGCGACAATTTTGAAAAAAACGCATTATTTTTTACTTTTTGTTATAATAAATATCCCCCAAAAATATATAAAAAAACATTTTTTTCCCTCAGTTTAGGCCGATACGTATTCTTCTACATATTTTTGGTAAAAAAAATTGCAATAAGCGATTATTGATTGGTTTGCGCAAAAGTTATAGCGTTTACAAAATAGGGGATAGTTTTATAGCATTTTTATTAATAATTTTTTATTATTTTTTTTTACTAGTAATGGTGGCGATCAGCGATTTTTATTGTGACTGCGACATTGTGGGGGACCCATCGGACATTTTTCACACATTTTTGGGACCATTGTCATTTATACAGTAATCACTGCTATATAAATGCAGTGATTCCTGTGTAAATGACACTGGCAGTGAAAGGGTTAACCAGTGGGTGGCAGTGTAGGGGTTAAGTGTTCCTAGGGGTGTGTTACTAACTGTGAGGGGGTTGGGCTTTCATTTAGTGAACACTGATCTCTGCTCCAATCACAAGGAGCAGAGATCAGCGTCACTAGTTGCTAGGCAGAATGGAGAAATGTTGTTTACACAGCATTTCCTCCATTCGGCCGCTCCGTGAGACGATCGCGGGGATGCCCACGGCGATCGAGTCCGCGGGTCCCGCGACCGGACTCACGGGGGTCCCGACCAGCGCGGGAGCGCACCACTGGCGGCGCGCTCCCGATGGTAGGGCGGCATTGAATATTGGACGTACCTGTACGCCAATATGCCTGCCCGTGCCATTCTGTCGACGTACATCGTCGTGCGCTGGTCGGGAAGTGGTTAAATAACAAACATATCATACTTACAGTGCCTTGCAAAAGTATTCACCCCCCTTGGATTTTTGCCTATTTTGTTACATTACAGCCTTTAGTTTAATGTTTTTTTTTAATCTGAATTATGTGTGATGGATCAGAACACAATAGTCTAAGTTGGTGAAGTAAAATTAGAAAAATATATACATAAAACTACAGAAGGTTTGGTTCAACTAAACAAAGTAAGCACCCCTAAAGATAGGCACCACATCCCAAACACAGAAAATATGGTAGTAGAAAGAACAAAAGGATTTTAACGGTGCTTGTTGTTACCAAAAAAGAAAAACTATTTATAGCATAGTATACAGTTATACAAAAATGTTTTATTTAACTCAGAGTTAAAAGGTATGTAGAAATCACAGCAGTACAATACAATGGTGGTCTAGATAAACAGATATACTGGATGACAATATTTTATTGCACATTTTCCCTACATGTTTAGCAGAGATGCTTCTTCAGGGGATGTGCCAATATTCAAACAGTAAATTATCTAAATTTAGAAAGAAGTATATAGTAAGTTACAATTGACATACATATAAACAAAAATAACGGAAAATTCCTATCAAAATACTTACCGTAATTTTCCTTTCCTGATGGACTCCATGGCAGCAACGTGTGGGTTAAGTCCCGCCTCCACTACCCTATAGGACACTACTCCCATAAATCTTTGCTCCCTGCCCATGGCCGTGTTCGGTAACTAGCCTACTCCAGCCATTTTGGGAGGGAACTCCTGCTGCCATGGAGTCCATCAGGAAAGGAAAATTACGGTAAGTATTTTGATAGGAATTTTCCGTTTTCCTGACAGACTCCATGGCAGCAACGTGTGGGAAATAACTCGCCAAACACACTCGGGTGGGCAAAAATGCTGAACAAAAATTTATTAAACACTGTCCACCGACAGCACCTTTAAACCAAAATCAACGGAAGATAAACTGGTAGGTTCGACACAGTAGTGAGCCATAAATGTATGAATGGATGACCAAGAGGCAGCCTTGCAGATAACCTCAGGAGCCACATGACGTGAAGCTGCCCAAGAAGTAGAGAGACTTCTCGTGGAATGTGCCGTAACCGCCTCAGGAGGAGCCAAGCCCTTCTCTTTATAAGCCCACTGGATCGCCTGAACCACCCACGTGGAGATGGATCTGACCGAAGCCCTAAGGCCTTTGCTTTTGCCATGAAAAAGAACAAAAAGATAATCTGATTGCCGGAAAGAAGCTGTCGCCTCCAGGTATCGTTTCAGAATAATTCCCATGTCGAGAGGATGAAGATCCTGACTCCCAGCAGAATTAAAGGTAGGAAGAGTAATGTCCTGATTTTCGTGGAAGACTGAGGTAACCTTTGGGTTCGAACCCAGCATTGGCACTAGGACCACTCTGTCAGGGAAGAATGTGAGGAAAGGTTCCTTTGATCCTAAAGACTGAATCTCAGAGACTCTTTTTGCTGAGGATATGGCTACCAAAAAAGATGTCATTAGGGACAATTCTTTGACTGAAAGTGTTCTGTCCAGTTGTGAGAAGAAGTCGAGAACTAAGGGTAAATCCCACTTGGGGAATCTAGGTTTCCTCTGTGGTCTAAGTCTAATTGCTCCTTTAAAAAATTGCTGAACCAAAGGATGTTTAGCCCAAGATACTCCAGAAAAGGCCGAAATTGCCGAGACTTGCACACGAAGAGCGCTGACAGATAGGGGAATGTCTAGTCCGGACTGTAAAAAACTCAAAACATCCTGAACCGTCAAATTACCATTGGAGCAAGACCTGGAAGATAAGTGATTTGTGAATCTAGACCAAATCCTCTCATACACCTGGTTGGTACTTTTCCTTCTTGCACTCATGAGAGTAGGGATGGCCTCCTTTGGACAACCCAGAGCCTATAACCTTCCCCTCTCAAAAACCAGACCCTCAGACATAGATGGGCCGGGCAGGGATGGAGCTTCGAGCCCTGGGATAGAAGATCGGGTTTGAGAGGTAAGGGAATCGGATCTCTGACACTGAGGAGCATTAGAAGCGGAAACCATGGCCTGTTGGGCCAATAAGGTATTACAGCTATCACCTCTACTGCTTCTGTTTTGAGTCTCCGCAGGAACTGTAGAATAATAGGAGTTGGAGGAAAGGCGTAAGCTTTGTTGAACCACCATCGATCCGTCAGCGCATCCACTCCGTAGGCCTGAGGATCCCGAAACCTGGAATAATACCTCGCCAGTTTCTTGTTGCAAGGGGAAGCAAATTGGTCGACCTCTGGGGAGAACCACAACGTTAGAATCCACCTGAACACTTCTTCGTGAAGGGACCATTCGTTGTTGTCCAGACTGACCCGAGACAGAAAATCCGCTTGGACGTTCTGCGTTCCTGGAACATAAGTTGCTGTAATGTTGGCTCTACCTCCTGAAGAAGGGACAGACTCCGAGTACCTCCTTGTATCCTTATATATGCCACTGCTGTTGTGTTGTCTAGTCTGAGTAGGACCGAGGTTCCTAAGACCAGATGACGAAAGGCTAGGAGCGCCTGGAAGGCTGCCCTCAATTCTAGAATATTCGACACCATCCTCCTGGAAGGAAAGTCCCAGGTGCCCTGTGCTACTTCTGTCAAACAGTGGGCGCCCCAGCACCTGTTGCTGGCATCCGAAGTTATTGTTACCCATGAGATGGGGAGAATGGAATGGCAATTGAATAGGTTCTCCTTCTGAAGCCACCAGAGTAGAGAGATTCTCATTGAAGATGTGATCCGGATAGGTTGCGACTTGTTGCCTAGCCATTGGTGAAGAAACCCTTTTTGGAACGGTCTCATCTTCCATTGGGCCCACTTCACCATTGGAATCGTGGCCACCATGGTGCCAATAATTCTCAGGCACTGAAGAGCCGGAAGATAGGAGGCTGAGAGGGCTGGACGAATTCTGTCTCGAATTACCACTACTTTCTCTTCGGGTAATGAGATGGTACCCCTCACTGTGTTGAAGAGTGCGCCTAGGAACACAAGAGACTGGGAAGGAATTAACTGACTCTTTTCTAGATTCAGGATCCAACCGAACTCTTGAAGAGTGGAGATAACCTGACCCTTGTGCAGTAACAGACGGTCTCTGTCCTGGGCTAGCAGCAGAAGATCGTCCAAATAGTGGTGAAGACGAATTCCCTTGGTTCTCAATAGAGCCACTACGGCCAACAACACCTTTGAGAACACTCGGGGGGACGTTGAAAGTCCGAACGGGAGACATACAAACTGGAGATGTAGTTTTCCTATTGAAAATCGCAGAAACTGATGAAAATCTTCTGCCACAGGGACATGAAAGTAAGCGTCCTTTAGGTCTATTGAAATCATCCAGTCTCCTGACTGGACTGACTGTTGTATTGTAGACAAGGTTTCCATCTTGAACCTTTCCTTCTTGATAAAACGATTCAGATGTGTAAGGTCTATGACTGGTCTCCAAGAACCGTTTTTCTTCTGGACCATAAAAAGAGGAGAATAAATTCCTCTCCCTCGTTGATCGTCTGGCACGGGTACGGCAGCGCCTTGAGCCAATAAAGATTTCACGTAGGCCAACAGGATCTGCCTTTTTTCTTCTGTGGCTGGAAATGAAGTGGGAACATACTTTAGTCTTGGGGACCTGCTGAAGGTCCAAGAATGGCCTGAAGAGACCGTTCTGACGGTCCAGAAGTCCTGGATTGAGGCCGCCCAGACATGCCGAAAATGTAGAAGACGAGCCCCCACCTGGCCTATCTGAGCGGGCCTCCCTGGCCTGCTCTTGATATTACTTTTTAGGAAAAAATCTCCTCTGGCTTTTTAAACGTCTATCCTGGGGAAGAAATCCCGACTTACCACCAGTGGCCCGGGTTATGGCATTATCCAATTTATTCCCAAAAAGGGAAGAACCCTCGAAAGGGATACGGCACCACACCTGTTTAGATGCTGGATCAGCCAGCCAGGGACAGAGCCAAAGGGCCCGTTTGGCGGTTACAGCTGAAAGCATGACCCGGGACACAAGGCGGATGATGTCAATCGAAGCCTCCCCCAGAAAAGCCGAAGCAAGCCGCAACTCCTGGATAGGAGAGTTTTTAGCGACTTCATCCGAAATGTTTCTGAGAGTATCATCCACACCGTCCGTCCACACTTCCATGGCTTTGGACATTGCCGCTAAAGCCAATGCTGGCTTGCATGCCATACCAGCAGTGAGGTAGACTCTCTTTAAATCGGAATCAATCCGCCTATCTAAGGCATCCTTGAATGAAACTGTATCCTCCAATGGAAGGGTCACATGTTTTACTAATCTCATCACCGCTGCATCCACGAGTGGAGCGGATTCCAGATACTTGACCTCATCCTCCTTAAAGGGATATAACCTTAGGACTTTTGAGAGCATACTATTCTTTTTCTCAACTTTACTCCATTCATCCGTGATGACCTCACCAAGTTCAGACAGGAATGGAAAGTTAAGACGCTCCCTTTTAAGTTGCTTGAAATACTTCCTTCGTTTGGAAGGATTAGCCACCTCATCTTCCCAGTTCAAAGCCTCTCTGATGGCCTTCACCAAGGGGGAAAGTAAAGCAAAATCAAACCCCACACAGGGACTATCTTCCTCAGATTCACTGTCTGAAGCAGCAGCTGAATGGTGGCTTGTTAAAGAGGACTCCCAGAGCTCTTGAGCATGCGAATCCCTGACTGGTGACTGAGGTGATTCTGACTGAGGCACAGGGGTCTGATTGGCCCAGATCCCCTTGAGGGATTCTTTCACCACTTTTTCCACAAGGGACCTTAGATGCTGGTCCGTACCCCCTCTCTCACTAGAGGCTTTGGAAAAGCAGAGGTCACACAGGGATTTCCCAATAGGAACTTGCGATCTGCATACCCAGCAAGTATTAATAACAGAGTGGCTGGAATGAGCCCTGGAGGAGCGAGATCTATCCTCGCTACGGCGCCCAGATCTTGAGGGTGAGCCGTGATGTTTAGAATTAGAATATGAGTGCCGGTGGTAAGACTTAGAAGAATCGCTTCCTCTGTGCGTTGAGCTGCGTTGCTGTTCTGATCTAGATGGGCTAAGACAGAGATAGAAGAGACACACAGATAAGGAAAGATAACACACTGACTAATACCGGACCCCTCCCCCCCCCTTACTTCCCCCCCAGACAGTACCTATTATGAGAGGGCTGGCCACATACAGGCGGAGGTGAGTCCATATCTCTAGGGGTTTCCATAAATGCTGCAAAGACATATAAGTAAGGCTGAGGGCATCAAACACACACACGCCCACCCCCCTCTTCCCAGAAGGCCACCTACCTCCACAGCAGAAAACCTGGACAAGGGGAAGTCACGTAGTAACCTGCAAGCATTCCCAAAGCTTGCAGGTTATTTTCTAAGTTTAAATAAGGCGCCTTAATGACGTCATCACCGCGTCCTGTGTACCGCTACTGCGCATGCGCGAATAGCGTCAATTTGCCGCTACTGCGCATGCGCGAACCAAGCCTCGATCCTGTGCCGTACGCGCGCATGCGCAGAACGAACGTACCAACGAAGACCCGGAAGTGAGCGGCGGCTGGAACGCAGGCTAATCCGACCGCCATGCCTATACCCACATACACAGACACAGAGAACGAACGAAAAATGAAGGAGAAAAGGCAAGAAACAAACACAAACTGCTGCCATGAAAGAAAGAGGAACAATCTTACCGCTCCCACACGAACGTCTCCAGGCTGAAGGTAAGCACAATACATACCGGACTTCTCAGGGCAAAATAGGTCGCCTGCTATTTAGCTGGGCTATCCGACCGAATGCGCAGCCTGCCTGCCAGTGGCTAGGCTCCTGGCTTTCCTCCAGCGCTTGTATCCAAATGCCCACTCCATACCCTGCTAGTAGCTAGGGCTTAGCGGAGTCATGCGACAATTCCATCCACAGTCGCTCTTCGGCCAAACCAACAACGGAATCATGTGGGAGCAATCTTCAGGTAGAAAGACCGTAATGGGTCCTACGGAGGAGGACAAAAAAAGAACACGGCCATGGGCAGGGAGCAAAGATTTATGGGAGTAGTGTCCTATAGGGTAGTGGAGGCGGGACTTAACCCACACGTTGCTGCCATGGAGTCTGTCAGGAAACAAGGTTTTATATGAAACAAAAAAAAACACACTGAGGAACAGCACTTTTAGATAGCGGACCCTCCCCCTCCCTGGCCCCGGGGAGGGGGAGGGTCCGGGGATGGGATGTTTTTCAGCAGTCAGGACTGGGAAACTGGTCAGAGTTGAGGGAAAGATGGATGGTGATAAATACAGAGATATTCTTGAGCAAAACCTGTAGCACTCTGTGTGTGATTTGAGGCCTAGGACGGAGGGTCACCTTCCAGCAGGACAATGACCCCAAACACACTGCTAAAGCAACACTTGAGCGGTTTAAGGGGAAACATGTAAATGTGTTGGGATGGCCTACTCAAAGCCCAGACCTCAATCCAATAGAAAATCTGTGGTCAGACTTAAAGATTGCTGTTCACAAGCGCAAACCACCCAACTTGAAGGTGCTGGAGCAGTTTTTGCAAGGAGGAGGAATGGGCAACAATCCCAGTGGTGAGATGTGGCAAGACTCAGAGACTTATCCAAAGCGACTTGGAGCTGTGATAGCCGCAAAAGGTGCCTCTAAAAAGTCATGACTTTAGGGGGGGTGAATAGTTATACACATTAAATTTTTCTGTTATTTTGCCCTAAAAAAAAAACATCTTCAAAGTTGTGGGCATGTTCTGTAAATGAAATGATGCAAATCCTCAAACAATCCGTGTTAATTCCAGGTTGTGAGGCAACAAAACACGGAAAATGCCAATGGGGGTGAATACTTTTGCAAGGCACCGTACCTCCACTGTATAGCTGAATGGCCTCAAACGTCCATTTCTGGGGTCCCCCGGCGGCTCCCGCATCAGATAACCCCCTAGGAGAAGTGCTCTCCCAGGGGTGTTACCTTGTGGGCACACCCCTGAGTCCAGCATTCGGCGTCCATAGACACGAATGCCAGCCCCGGCGCCCATGTCATGGATTTAATTGACAGCAGCAGGAGCCAATGGCTGCACTGCTATCAATCTATCCAATCAAAAGCCGGGACCCCATGGAGAGAGGGACAGCGTGTCCTCGCCAAGGGAAATACGGGACTCAGGTAAGTAAAATGGGGGAGGGGAGGGCGGTCACTGCCAGGTGTTTTTTTTTTCACCTTAATGCATCGGATGTGGTGAAAAAACACGAAGGTTCACAACCCCTTTAATCCCTCGGCATTCAATGCTCGCTCTATGGGAAGCTTCCGAAGAAATGTAAAAATAATCAGGTTAAAACTTATTACGACGGATGGCGTGGCATTATTCATCAGCGCTTCCTGCATTATTGCATTTCCAGAAAACACGGGGCGTAAATAATTGATTGGATTTTAATGAGAGGGTTTTAAAAGCCGAGATTAGACACATAAATCATATCTGGGCAAAGTCGACGCATAAAAGGATAACAAATCATATATGTGCTGAGTCCGCGCCGCGTATGATCTTCCACCGCCGTCAGCTCTGCCGCTACACTCACTTTTGCCGGCCGTTGTCTGCGGACATCTAAAAGGCGGCCATTGTGGGGGGCGGAGCTCAGCCAAGAGAAACCATCTTTTGTGCAGATTTCATCCATTCGAAAAAAATGAAGCTTGACTAGCAAAAAAAAAAACAACAAAAAAACAGTCATTTTTTTACAAGATTACAGCGCCTTGAAAAAGTATTCATACCCCCTTGAAATTTTCCACATTTTGTCATGTTACAACCGAAAAAACGTAAATGTATTTTATTGGGATTTTATGTGATAGACCAACACAAAGTGGCTCATAATTGTGAAGGAAAACGATAAATGGTTTGCAACATTTTATACAAATAAATATGTGAAAAGTGTGGGGGGGGGCATTTGTATTCAGCCCCCTTTACTGTGATACCCCCAACTAAAATCTAGTGGAACCAATCGCCTTCAGAAGTCACCTAATTAGTAAATAGAGTCCACCTGTGTGTAATTTAAACACTCCAGCCCCGGAAGGTTTTACCATTCCCACCCCCCCCAAACACCGCCTCATTCCGCCCCCCCCCCCACCCTCGACCAGGCCATTCTTTTCTTTTGCTATACGGCACTGCGTCTCTTTAACCACTCAAGCCCCGGACCATTTTGCAGGCCAAAGACCAGACCACTTTTTGCGATTCGGCACTGCGTCGTTTTAACTGACAATTGCGCGGTCGTGCGACGTGGCTCCCAAACAAAATTTACATCTTTTTCCCCCACAAATAGAGCTTTTCTTCTGGTGGTATTTGATCACCTCTGTGCTTTTTATTTTTTGTTGCGCTATAAACAAAAAAAGACCGTCAATTTTGAAATAAAAACGCATTATTTTTTACATTTTGTTATAATAAATATCCCCCAAAAATATATATAAAAAAACATTTTTTCCCTCAGTTTAGGCCGATACGTATTCTTCTACATATTTTTGGTAAAAAAAATCGCAATAAGCGTGTATTGATTGGTTTGCACAAAAGTTATAGCATATATAAAATAGGGGATAGTTTTATGGCATTTTTATTAATATTTTTTTTTATTACTAGTAATGGCATCGATCAGCGATTTTTATCGTGACTGCGACATTATGGTGGACAGATTGGACAATTTTGACACATTTTTGGGACCATTGTCATTAATACAGCAATCAGTGCTATACAAATGCACTGATTCCTGTGTAAATGACACTGCCAGGGGAGGAGTTAAAGTGGAGGGCCACCCTGAAAAAAAAAAGTACATAAAAAATTAGCAAAGAATTAGAAAAAAAAAATGATTTTTTTTTTTTTTTAAACTTACCAGAAATGCCTGTTGCTAGGCATATCGTCCTAATCTGCCTCTTCCTCCTCCGCGGTGATGTTCTGTCTTCTCTCCTCCGTGCGGCGTCTTCTGGATAATGGGTCGTGCTGTGTTCTGGGAACTGTGTGTCCCAGAACACAGCGTGTCCCATTCACAAAGCGCTGCACGACTCGCGCATGCGCAGTAGGAAACGGGCAGTGAAGCCGCAAGGCTCCACTGCCTGTTTCCCTTAGTTGAAATGGTGGCGCCGGGACCTGAGAGCCGAGGGACGGGTCGGCCTCGGGCGGCCGACATCGTGGGCTCCCAGAACAGGTAAGTGTGCTGATTAAAAGTCAACAGCTACAGTGATTGCAGCTGCTGACTTTTACATTTTTTTTTTTTAAAGCTGGCCCTCCTCTTTAAGTGAGCCCTGGGGGGTGTTTCCAACTGTGGGGGGTGTGGCTACATGTGACACATCACTGATCTCTGCTCCCGATCACAGGGAGCAGAGATCAGTGACACTGTCACTAGGTAGAATGGGGAGATGCTTGTTTACATTAGCATCTCCCCGTGAGACGATTGTGGGTATCCTCGTGGCGATTGAGTCCGCGGGACCCACAACCGGACTCACGGAGGTCCCAACCACCATGCACGCGTGCGACGGCAGGGCAGCAGATTTAAAGGGACGTACCTGTACACCCATTTGCCTGTCCGTTCCGGCATGTGGTTAACCACTTAAGGACCGAGCCTGTTTTTCAGACTCGGTGTTTACAAGTTAAAAACAAGTTTTTTTGCTAGAAAATTACTTAGAACCCCCAAACATTGCACATTTTTTTTTCAAACACTCTAGAGAATAAAATGGCGGTCGTTGCAATACTTTCCGTCACACCGTATTTGTGCAGCGGTCTTTTTTTGGGGGGAAAAAAACACTTTTTTTCATTAAAAAAATAAGACAACAGTAAAGTTAGCCCATTTTTTTTTATATTGTGAAAGATAATGTTACGCCGAGTAAATTGATACCCAATATGTCGCGCTTCAAAATCGCGCCTGCTCGTGGAATGGCGACAAACTTTTGCCCTTAAAAATCTCCATAGGCGACGTTTAAAAGAATTCTACAGGTTGCTCGTTTTGAGTTACAGAGGTGGTCTAGGGCTAGAATTATTGTTCTCGCTCTACCGATCGCGGCGATACGTCACATGTGTGATTTGAACACTATTTTCCTATGCGTGCGCTACTCACGTATGCGTTTGCTTCTGCGCGTGAGCAGTTGCGGTGGGTATCGGTAATTGGTATCGGCGAGTACTGAAAAAAAAAAGTATCGGTACTGCTTGTAAAAAAAAATAAAAAAATATCGGTGCATCCCTAATTTGAAATCAAACATTTATTATTTTTTGGCAATCACACGGTGTGGGCAGATTTCTGCCAGTCACGGGCTGGATCACGCCCTTCCAACCTTTGTCTTATGCCCCACGAGCGGCTTTTCCGTCAGAAAAAACTTGGATGGTTTTTCCGACAGAATTCCGCTCAAGCTTGTCTTGCATACACACGGGTCACACAAAAGTTCTCTGAACTTTCGACCGTCAAGAACGCGGTGATGTACAACACTACGACGAGCCGAGAAAATGAAGTTCAGTGCTTCCGAGCACGCGCCGAATTGTTTCCGAGCATGTGGAGGAATTTTGCGCGGCGGAACCGGTACAGACGATCGGAATTTCCGATCGGAACTTTTTCTGACCGACAAATTGAGAACCCGCTCTCAATCTTTCCCGCCAGCAAAAGTCCGATGGAGCATACATACGGTCGTGATTTCCGACCAAAAGCTCTCATCGGTCTTTTGCTGGCGGAATTTCCGATCGTGTGTACAGGGGAATCAGAATAAGAGGGAGGTGATCCTTCCTATTAATCTACATGTAATATCTGGCCACCCCATCTCTTTACTTGGTTAGTGGGCATGGAAGAGGAAGCGGCAGTTGTGTGGAGGAAAATGCCTTGTTGATGTCAGAGGAGAATGGGCAGACTTGTTCCAGATGATAGAAAGGGGACAGTAACTCAAATAACCTCTCGTTACACCCAAAGTATGGAGAAGACAATCTCTGAACTCACAGCACATCCAACCTTGATGCAGATGGGCTACAGCAGAAGAAGACCACACCGGTTGCCACTCCTGTCAGCTAAGAACAGGAAACAGAGGCTACAGTTGGCACAGGATCACCAAAATCGGACAATAGAAGATCAGAGAAAGGTTGCCTGGTCTGACGAGTCTCGATTTCAGTTGCGACATTCAGATGGTGGGATCAGAATTTGGCGTAAACCTCATGAAAGCATGGATCCATCCTGCCTTGTATCACCGGTTCAGGCTGGTGGTGGGGGTGTAATGGTGTGGGGGGGATATTTTCTTGGCAAAATTTGGGCCCCTTAGTACAATTTGAGCATGGTTTATACCCCGCGGCCTACCTGAGTATTGTTGCTGACCATGCCCATCCCTTTATGACTAGTGTCCCCATCTTCTGATGGCTCCTTCCAGCAGGATAATGCTCCATGTCACAAAGCTCCAATCATCTCACCACTGGACAATGAGGTCCCTGTCCTCCAATGGCTCCAATCATCTCACCACTGGACAATGAGGTCCCTGTCCTCCAATGGCCTCCACACTCACCAGATCCCATCCAATAGAGCACCTTTGGTATGGGGTGGCATCATGGATGTGCAGCCAACAAATCTGCAGCAACTGTGTGATGCCATCATGTCACCATGGACGAAAATCTCTGAGGAACGTTTCCAACACCTTGTTGGATCTATGCCACCAAGAATGAAGGCCAAAGGGGTCCAACCCGGGACTAGCAAGGGGGACTTAATAAAGTGTCCGGTACATATATATATATATATATATTGTATTAATGTATATGCAACGGTATTCATCCTGACCATTATAAAAGATTACAGTGATGGTATAGAGACCTTTCCCTAACACAGAAGGCACGCCATGTACAGCTTCTATAAGTGATAACACCGGAGAACTCGGTCCCGGGAAGAACACAACCCAACAATTCATTGCGGATGTGGGCCAATGAAGCAATCCATTGAGGAAATGAGCGGGAGAGAGATCCGATCGATGAGAAGCCAAAGACACAATGAGGACAGAAATCAATGTAACTATATCAGGGGAAACATTAGAATTCTGTATGTAAAACAAAACGCTCTTCTCTGGCAGCTCTGACCGTTTACTTATAAAGCTGGAAAATCGCCCATTTTCATGAGTTTTTAATTGAATAAGCAAAACTGCAGCCAAAAAAAAACAAAAAAAAAAAAAAACAAGTTAAAACTGAATAGCCCTTTGAAAGATGAAATAACTAAGCTTTTGCAGCTATATTCAACTTTAATGTAGAGTTTTCCCCAGCAATACTTTTTTTCTGCCACTAGATGTCCTCAGTCCGATGGCCAGCATCGTTCAACCCAACTTCTCTGAGCTCAGATCATCCTGAGCTCGCCTATGATTGGACAGTGGAAAGAGGAGATTTTTGCTCTGCTCTATCCTCCTGTCAGCATGCTTCTTGCCGGCATATGATTGGCTCCTTATGCTGCTTTTTCCCCTCAAGCTCCATCCCAGCTGTACTGAGACTGCGAGAGGTTGGTATTAGCCTAATACCAAGAGGGTATCAAAGAGGATCTTCAACCAATGGCTTGAAAACAGTGCCTACCTCCCAACAATCCCAGATTGTGAGGGACTGGCCCGTTTTATGACCCTATTCCCGCTGCAAGGGTGCAGAGTCCTGCAAAGGCCCTATGTAATGCACACTGTACTCTGCTAGTAAGTACTAATGGAGGTGGAGGGAGAGGAGGAGATGTACCTGTACCAGATCAGAAAATGGAGCATGGAGGACTGGGAGGGGCGATCTTCCCCCAGGGGTGAAACAAACAGCAAGCAGGAGCAGGGACACCAGGGAGCAAAGATGCCAGCAGAGAATTAAATGTTCAGTTATGTATGTTATATGCCGTGTGTGTGTATGTTGCATGTATGTGCAAAGAGGGTACTGCTGTGCAATGTATGGTGGTGAAAAGAATTATATGGAGTGCTGTGTGCTGGGCTGTATATACTGACTCCTGCACTATGTACGTTACACACGCCTGACTTCCACACTCTGTACATTACACACCTGACCCCTACACTATGTAGGTTACACATAATCTGATCCCATACTATGTACATTACACACACCTGACTCTTGCATTATGTACATTACACACACCTGACCTCCAAACTCTGTCCATTAACACCTGACCCCTACACTATGTACAGTACATTACACACACACACACATCACCCCTACACTATGTACATTACACACACCTGACCCCTAACACCATGTATATTAACACACCTGACCCTATACTTTGTAAATTACACACCTGACGCCTACACTATGTAGGTTACACATAATCTGACCCCTACACTATGTACATTACACACACCTGACCTCCACACTCTGTACATTAACACCTGACCCCTACACTGTGTACAGTACATTACACACAAACACCTGACTCCTACACTATATACATTACACACCTGACCCTATACCATGTACATTACACACCTGGCCCTATACTATGTACATTACACACCTGACCCTATACTATGTACATTACACACATCTGACCCCTATACTATGTACATTGCATACCTGACCCTACACTATATACATTGCACACCTGACCCTATACCATGTACATTACACACCTGGCCCTATACTATGTACACAGGCATGTACTGGCCATTGGGACTACAGGGAGTTTCCCGGTGGGCCGATGGCTCAGTGGGCCGGTTTCTGTGACAAAGTAATGGCTGCGCGGCTTGCCCTCAACTTCATGCAGTGATGTGAGAAAGATGAGAAAAATACAGAGGAGAATAAGTGAAATAATAAAAGAGGTTATTGAGGACTCCTTATGTTATGCTACTTATGTTTTTTGCACAATTACGTATAGTTTTATACACTTTTTGTGCTTGTTTGCAAAATTAAAGTGGGCTGGTCTGGATGAAGTCCAGGGCCAAATTTTTGTCCCAGTCCAGCCCTGTATGTACATTACACACATCTGACCCCTACACTGTGTACATTTGACACACCTGAACCCTACACTATATACATTACACACATCTGACCCCTAACACCATGTATATTAACACACCTGACCCTATGCTATGTACTTTCCACATCTAACCCTACACTATATACATTACACACCTGACCCCTACACTGTGTACATTACATGCCTGACTCCTACACTATGTATTTTACACACACACCCACATCTGACCCCCTACACTCTGTATATTAAACACACTTGGCCCCCACACTCTGTACATTACACACTTGACCCCTATACTATGTACATTACACACACCTGACCCTCACACTCTGTACATTACCCAACCCAGACTTCTGCACTATGCTACCCACATTAGACCCCTGCACATGTACGTTACCTTCTCCAGACCTCTCCACTACTTTGCCCATCCCAGACCCCCTGTATACGTTACACACCTGACCCCTGCTCTATGTATGTTACCCTCCCCAGAATCCTGCTATAATCTATATTATATACTTCTGACTCCTGCACTCTGTACATAGGCTTAGGTTTTAAGCCTTTTCCACTGTTATCACAGTTTTGCTACCCCAACCACTTGCGGCAGAGCGCCCCACCCACCTCTCTGCCCCCATTTTCAGAAATTTGGGTACCAGATATGAGGATTGTTAATGGTTATATAAAAAGAAATATGCATATTTATGGAAATGATGGCTGGGGTGGTTCTATTGTTCTGGGACAACAATCTATGATGCCATACTACTCTTGGCGCTCGCACGCCTGTGGCAGTGCGCTGTGTCCCTGAGACACGGCGCATCCCCGATCTTGGTAAAGATCCGATGGCTCTTTACCCATGTGATCAGCTGTGTCCAATCATAGCTGATCACATGTAAACAAGGAAATTACAGTTATCTGCTTTTCTATCCTCACACTGACAGAGTGTGAGGAGAGGCGATCAGTGGCATTTCCTTACAGAGGAGACCTGTACAGATATCAGTGCAGCCAAAAACAGTACCCATCAGTGATGCCAGTTAGTGCCCATCAGTGATGTCAATCAGTGATGCCAGTTAGTGCCTGCCCATCGGTGCCACCTATCAGTGCCCAACAGTGCCACCTATCAGAGCTCATCGGTGCTGCATATTAGTGCCTCCTTATCATTGCCACCTCATCAGTGCCCTTCAGTGCCGCTTTATCAGTGCCACCTATCCGTTCCCAACAATGCCGCCTATCAGTGCTCAGTGCTGCATATTCGTGCCGCCTATCAGTGCTGCATATTAGTGCCTCCTCATCATTGCCACCTCATCATTACCTTTCAGTGCCATCGTATCAGTGCCGACTGTGTCACCTATCAGTGCTCATCAGTGCTGCATATCATTGCCACCTCATCAGTGCCCTTCAGTGCCATCTTATCAGTGCCCATCAGTGCCACCTATCTATGCCCAACACATTAGTGCCTCCTCATCATTGCCACCTGATCATTACCTTTCAGTGCCACCTATCAGTGCCCATCAGTGCCACCTATCAGTGCCAACAGTGTCACTTATCAGTGCTCACCAGTGCTGCATATCATTGCCACCTCATTAGTGCCCTTCAGTGCCACCTATCAGTGCCCAGCAGTGTCGCCTATCAGTGCTCACCAGTGCTGCATGTTAGTGCCTCCTCATCATTGCCACCTCATTAGTGCCCATCAGTGCAGCCTCATCAACGCACATCTGTGATGGGGAAAAATGACTTATTTACAACATTTTCTACTAGAAACTAAAAAAAAAAAACTTTTATTTTTTCAAAAAAAAAATTTCTTGTTTGTTTTTTTAGCAAACAAATTTTAAAACCTCCAGTGCCGAATAAATACCACTAAAAGAAAGCTCTATCTGTCTAAAAGAAAAATGATAAAAATGTCTTTTGGGTACAGTGTTGTATGACCGCGCAATTGTCATTCAATGTGCAACAGCGCTGAAAGCTGAAAATTGGTCTGGGCAGGAAGGGGGTAAAAGTGCCCGGTGTTGAAGCGGTTAAGGTCTCTCTGAGATTTCAGCGACTGAGTTGAGATGTACTTTAGATGAAGTCTGCGGTGCGTCAGGACATCGTACCTTTGTATCAAGTCCTCATGTGTAGCTGCGATTTTTGATGTGAAGAAAACAAAAAAAAGAATCCGATTCTCAGGTCAGACACAATGTAACAATTTCTATCTCCCGACCTGTTTATATGGGAAGAGTGAAAGGTACAATAATCCGAGTCGTGTTCTTCTTCTATAGTCTGAATGATGTTTGGAGGAGCTCCAAGGTCTACGGCTGGAACTTTATTAAAATCACGTTAGATAAAAATCCGGCATTGTTTGACCCCCAGATTGTCCTGCCAGTCAGATCAAATCACCGGTTTTGTTAATTCCGACCTGCCGGCTCCCGCCGAGAACCTTTTGTCAATTTAAGAGAGAAGAAAGCGTCTCTTTCTGATGGGTGAGGGAAGGCGGCGTGTTAATGAAAATCATGAATAAAGGATGGCAGGCTGGGACCGAGCCAGAAAGGCCTTTTTTTCTGTTGAATACATTTTTATTGAATAACAAAAGGTCCAGAAGGACGAGGAACAGTGCGGCGCACTTGTCACGGGCGGTGGGGGGGCTCATTCATGATGCTCTCATAGTGACAAGTTAAGTAAGCATTAGAGGAAAGGCCAGCCAGTGACATCCTGTTTGTACAGAGCCCCCTGTATGGACCCCCCAGTTAGGACCCAACAATGGCCGTCAATCTTTCCTCTCTATCCAGGCCAACCTGGGATTTCAAATACCAATAACCAATAGCCTGGGCTTTCTATGTTAGAGGTCCCCCATTAACCTCTATACTAGGCCCTCATTTAGGATGCAGGTCCAACTCTCTTGCTCTGTAGGTAAGAGGTCCCCAATTAACATCCATACCATTTCATCATCTACAGTAAGATGAGGAACCAGCTCTCCTTCTCTCTATGTTGGAGGTCCCCCATTAACATCTTTACCAGGCCTTCATCTAGGATTAGGGCCCAGCTCTCCTGCTGTCTATGTTGGAGATCCCCATTAACATCTATACCAGTCCTTCATTTAGGATAAGGGTCCAGCTGTCCGGCTCTTTGTTGGAGGTGCCCTATTAGCATCCATACCAGGCCCTTATCTAGGATGAGGGTCCAGCTCTCCTACGTTTTATGTTGGAGGTCCCTCATTAACAGCTATACCAGACCCTCATTTAAGATGAAGGTCCAACTCTCCTGCTCTCTAGGTTGGAGGTCCCCCATTAACATCCATACCAGGCCCTCATCTAGGATGAGGGTCCAGCTCTCCTGCTCTCTATGTTGAAGGTCCCTCCTTAACATCTACACCAGGCTTTCATCTAGGATGAGGGTCCAGCTCTCCTGCTTTCTATGTTAGAGGTCCCCCATTAACATCTATACCAGGCCCTCATTTAGGATGTAGGTCCAACTCTCCTGCTCTCTAGGTTAGAGGCCTCCCTTTAACATCCATACCAGGCCATCATCTACAGGAGGATGAGGGTCCAGCTCTCCTGCTCTCTATGTTTGAGGCCCCCCATTAACATCTGCACCAGGCCTTCATCTAGGATGAGGGCCCAGCTCTCCTGCTGTCTATTTTGGAGGTCCCCAATTAACATCTATACCAAGCCTTCTTTTAGGATGAGGGTCCAGCTATCCTGTTCTCTTTGCTGGAGGTCCACCATTAACATCTATATCATACCTTCATCTAGGATGAGGGTCCAGTTCTCCTGCTCTTTGTTGGAGGTTCCCCATTAACATCTATACCAGTCCCTCATCTAGAAAGACAGTCCAGCTGTTCTGCTCTCTATGTTGGATGTCCTCCATGAACATCTTTACCAGGCCCTCATCTAGGATGAAGATGCAGCTCTACTGCTCTCTATGTTAGAGGCCCTCATTAACATCTATACCGGGCCTTTATATATGATGAGGGCCCAGCTCTACTGCTGTCTATGTTGGAGGTCCCTCATTAACATCTATACCAGGCTTTCATTTAGGATGAGGGTCCACCTCTCCTGCTCCCTTTATTGGAGGTCCCCTATTAACATCCATACCAGGCCCTTATCTAGGACAAGGGTCCAGCTCTCCTGCTTTTTATGTTGGAGGTCCCCCATAAACAGCTATACCAGGCCCTCATTTAGAATGAAGGTCCAACTCTCCTACCCTCTAGGTTGGAGGTCCCCCATTAACATCTATACCAGGCCCTCATCCAGAAAGAGAGTCCAGCTCTCCTGCTCTCTATGTTAGGCCCTCATCTAGGATGAAGATGCAGCTTTACTGCTCTCTATGTTAGATGCCCCCATTAACATCTATACCAGGCCTTTATATAGGATGAGGGCCCAACTCTCCTGCTGTGTATGTTGGAGGTCCCGCATTAACATCTATACCAGGCCTTAATTTAGGATAAGGGTCCAGCTCTCCTGCTTTCTTTAGATGAAGAATGAACAAAACTCTGGACAGCCGCACTCCGGATCAGATGAAAAGTAAAAAGTGCCTTTTATTTCTTCAAACTAAAATAACCTCACATCACACAAATAACAACAACAAAGGGAGAAAAAACAAAAATTACTGACGTGTTTCACGCTAAGCCTAGCGCTTACTCATAGCTATGAGGTTAATGAGGTTATTTTAGTTTGAAGAAATAAAAGGCACTTTTTACTTTTCATCTGATCCGGAGTGCGGCTGTGAAGAGTTTTGTTCATTCTTCATCTATCTGGTCTGTGCAATCAGCCTGCACCTGGGACCCTTACCTGCTTGGAGAGTGAGCAGTCTTCTGGTGAACTGACCTGGAGCGGTGGTCTCCTATTTCCCTTGTCGATTTTTTGGATTTTATTGCATTCTCCTACTCTCTTTGCTGGAGGTCCCCTATTAACATCCATACCTGGCCCTTATCTAGGACGAGGGTCCAGTTCTCCTGCTTTTTATGTTGAAGGTCCCTCATTAACAGCTATGCCAGGCCCTCATTTAGAATGAAGGTCCAACTCTCCTACTCTCAAGGTTGGAGGTCCCCCATTAACATCTATACCAGGCCCTCTTCTAGAAAGAGTGTCCAGCTTTCCTTCTCTCTTTGTTTGAGGTCCCCCATTAACATCTATACCAGGCCTTTATCTAGGATGAGGGCCCAGCTCTCCTGCTCTCTATGTTGGAGGTCCCCTATTAACATCTATGCCAGTCCTTCATTTAGGATGAGGGTCCAGCTCTCCTGCTTTCTTTCTTGGAGGTCCCCCATTAACATTTATGCCAGGCCCCCATCTAGGATGAGGGTCTAGTTTTGCTCTCAATGTTGGAGATCGCCCGTTAACATCTATACCCAGGCCCTCATCTAGAAAAGATGTCCAGCTCTTCTGCTCTCTATGTTGGAGGTCCCCCATGAACATCTATACCAGGCCCTCATTTAGGATGAAGCTCCAGCTCCCCTGTTCTCTATGTTGGAGGTCCCGTACTAACACATATACCAGGTCTTCATCTAGGGTGAGGGTCCATCTCTCCTGTTCTCTATGTTGGAGGTCCCCCATTAACATCTATACCAGGCCATCATCTAGGATGAGGATGGAGCTCTCCTGCTCTCTGTCAGAAACCATGAAATCACTGAGACAGAAGTACCGTTAAATCACACTTGTTTAATAGTAAAAGTAAAAAGAACAAACATAGTCAAAACATAGCCAAAGTTCAGTAACCAGAATGGATAGTCAGCCAAGCCAATTGTCAGGGATCAAAGTAGTGGAACAGCAAGCAGGATCCAGAGCTAGAAGGGATGCCAGTCTTTAAACAGGACCGAAGGAGATGTTTCTTGTGATGTTGACCAAGGGGAAGGCAGAGCTCCTCCGGACTGGACGGCTTACAGTAAGTAGACAGGACTGACGAGCAGGATATCAACAACAGCAGAGTTAGCCCTTGTACACACGATCAGAGATTCCGATGGAATGTGTCCGATCGGAGCATTTTGTTGGATATTCCGACTGTGTGTGACCTGCATCAGACTGTTTCCTTCTGAATATCCGTCGGACCAAATTTTCCAACTTGCCGGAAATATTTTCCGACAAAATGCTCCGATCGGACATACTCCGATCATGTGTAGAGAATTCCGATCGGACAAAGTGCCACACATGCTCAGATCAAATACCTACATCAAAGCTATTGGCTACTAGCCTGAACATAGTCCCGTCGTAACGAAATAACGTCATCACGTCGGATTTTCCGACAACTTCGTCCGACCGTGTGTATACAACAGTTTCTGACAAAATCCGACAGATTTGGTTGTCGGAATCTCCGACCGTGTGTACAAGGGCTAACTGTGGAGAGAGATGGGAGCTGGCAATTAGCCGACAGCTGAGTGACCAGCTCAGAGAAGGAAGGGCTGGGCCCAGCCCTGACAGTACCCCCTCCTCAATGACCCCTCCCCCTTGGAGGACCACCGGGCTTGAGGGGAAAATGACCCTATTAACAAAAATCACAGAGGAGGGCAGGGGCATATACGTCCGAGGATGAGACCGAAGAGCATTCTTCTGGACCGTACACTTTCCAATGCACCAGGTACTGTATGCGCCCACAGAACCTATGGGAGTCAACAATGGATTGTACTTCATACTCCTCATGGTTTTCAACCTGTACAGGGTGAGGATGTGGCATTGAGGTGGTAAAGCGATTGCAGACCAAAGGTTTTAATAAGGAGACATGAAATACATTCATAATACGCAATACGTAGAAGGAAGGTCTAATGCGTCAGCTACTGGGTTAATCCTACGAAGAATAAGGAAAGGCCCAATAAACCGAGGTGCGAACTTCAGTGAGGTCCCCCATTAACATCTATACCAGGCCCTCACCTAGGATGAAAGTCCAGCTTTCCTGTTTTCTATGTTGGAGGTCCCCCATTAACATCTATATTAGACCACCATCTATGTAGGATGAGGGTCCAGCTGTCCCGCTCTCTATGTTGTAGGTCAGTGATGGCGAACCTTGGCACCCCAGATGTTTTGGAACTACATTTCCCATGATCCTCATGCACTCTGTAGTGTAGATGAGCATCATGGGAAATGTAGTTCCAAAACATCTGGGGTGCCAAGGTTCGCCATCACTGTTGTAGGTCCTCCATTGCAATCTATACCAGGCCCTCATCTAGGATGAGGGTCTGGTAAATATGAAGGACATTCCCAGCTGTTTATATACAAACAGAAGGCCATTATTGTTTTTAACATCCAGCTCCCATTGCCTTCAGTGGGGTTCAGATTCAGCACTTTCAGTAATGTTCACTGAGCCTGCCTTGAACTAAACCCAGGTATGCTTGGCTCATCCTTAGTCAGGTCCCACTCTGGCTGCAAAGTATGAATGGTCTTCTCTGTGTTATACCTTTTCCATTTTAGGATAAGCCTTGCTCCTTGTCTTATGAACCCATCAGATTTCAGCATTTCGAGCATGGTTCGTATTTCCACTCCATTGTACTGTGTGTCACCTCCACCAATGTATACAAATTACTCTGCACACTGACTTCCTAATAAGAAGGTAAATGTGTTTTGAGAACCCCAATGAAAATTAACTCGTCCCCCGTCACCTCTGCTTGAATCGCAGGCCCAGAAGACGTGGCCAATTTCACGGACGCCCTTCCTTATTGCTCCCTGTTGCCAATCTATAATCTCCCAGAGAAGCATTGCTGGCAGAACCTGATTAGCCCAGTGCTTCAAGGCCTTAAAGCGCTAATGGGGCCTGACATGGAAAGCTCGTTCTTGGCGAAATCCACTCAGAAGAAAATCGCCATTCGCTATTAGCGCTGTCAGAAGCTGCGCACCTGCCGGGAGACGTGCTGGACTCAGAATAAAGGAACAGGGTTCATAATTCTCCTCCGCTCTCCGGGCCTGATTTCCAGAGAACATTAATAATATGTAAAAAGCGACTAGAAAATAGACCGCTGAGAGGGACGTGAAATCTGCAACAAACGGAAGGGAACAAAAGTATAAATCCTAGGAGGGCTGACCTGTTCTTGAAGCAAAATGCAATGGAGATGCACACGTAAGGGGTTTTCAGTCCCAAGGAGTAACGTATTCCAGAAGAATGCATTAAAAATAGCAAAATGTTCAGAGAGACTGTCTGGAGGAACAGACGAGGGCTTGAAGGGTGAGGGCGGGGCAGCGGCGCAACAAGTGGGGTAGGGCTGGACTGGGGCCGAAATTTGGCCCTGGAATTCATCCAGATCGGCCCACTTACATTTTGAGTGTCCCATCAGCACTCCCTTACATCAGAGTGTCCCATCAGCACTCCCTTACATCAGAGTGTCCCATCAGCACCCCCCTTACATCAGAGTGTCCCATTACCAGCCCCCTTACATGAGAGTATCCCATCAGCAGCCCCCTTACATCAGTGTGGCCCACTGAGCCATCGGCCCACCGGGAAACTCCAACCCAATGGCCAGTACATGCCTGGCCACGTCAGAGGGCTCTTCGGGCCACATGTGCCCCCCCCCCCCCCCCCCCAGGCCCCTGGTTAAGCACCCCTGCTGTAAGTGAAGGTGAAACTGTGAAATGTCAGGACTGGATGGTCATACATTCAATTAAAGTGCTAGGCATTTTAGGTATATATTTATAAAGCAAAGAATCCAACATACACATGGAAGGCGGCCATGCAATAAGACGCACACCTGTGATTCTGCCGCCATGCGCGCACATGCTGCCCCCCCCCCCCTACCCGTCAGGCGAATTCCCTGGATGTGTAATTTTGCACATTTGCCGCCTCTTCATTTGTCATGTGTAATTATTCTCCCTGGAGGTAGCAGATTCCGGGGTCACCAATGTAGGGGATGAAAAATTGCCGCTATTAAAGTTGTTTTTTTCCCGGCTAGGACTCCAGTATACAAACACATTTATTAGTGTCTTCTATGTAATAACAATGTATATCAAAATGGAAGGCGCCTTCCTAAGACTCGGGATTAGCCTAGATGAGCGATGGCGCCCCAGGAGAAGGTGGAGCAGAAGTGCGAAAATATTAGAATAGTCTTCTCTCTGAAATTAATTTTCAGAATGACACACAAACAAGTCGCGTCACGTCAAGAGGAATTCTGGGAAACTCCATGATATGCAGATTGGTACAAATGAAATGTAAGGAATCTGCCGCCGTGCAGCTCACGAGGAACTACAATTCCCAGCAAGTTTGAATTCTTTACCTGTAGAGGGCACTGCTGTATGGAGCCGCCTCTCTATCTGTCCTATGGCCTATATATTTGGAGGAGTGGAATTGTAGGACTGGAACCTCTATAATTAGGACAGATCTCTGGGGGCGTGGCTTGGGGGGAGGGGGACTATGTCGGAAGCCAATTGTTTTGGTTAAACTTCATGGTGAGACTTTATGGAAAAGCAGCTTTTTTTTGTCTACGGAACCCTAAGATTAGAGGCTAAGCTCCACCAATCCTACTCTCTATGCTGTATCTGGTGCAGACACAGCATAGAAAATAAGACAAATTTGCTCCTAGTTAACAAAGGAACTTGCACCTTCTCTGCTAATTAGAAGCGGAATCTTCATTTTCTCAGTTTAAAAGAGTGGCGGAGACTTGGTGCCTGCACCACTCATAATTCACCCCAAGATGTACAATATCCACTTGAAGACCGGCCCTTTTCTGGCACTTTTTGTCTACATGTGAAAATCTTTTATTTTTTTTGCTAGAAAATCAGTTAGAACCCTCTATATACACTATATTGCCAAAAATATTGGGACGCCTGCCTTTACACACACATGAACTTTAATGGCATCCCAGTCTTAGTCTGTAGGGTTCAATATTGAGTTGGCCCACCCTTTGCAGCTATAACAGCTTCAGCTCTTCTGGGAAGGCCGTCCACAAGGTTTAGGAGATGTGTCTATGGGAATGTTTGACCATTCTTCCAGAAGCCCATTTGCGAGGTCAGGTACTGATGTTGGATGAGAAGCCTTGGTTTGCAGCTTCTGCTCTAATTCATCCCAAAGATGTTCTACTGGGTTGAGGTCAGGACTCTGTGCAGGCCACTCAAGTTCCTCTCCACCCCAAACTCACTCATCCATGTCTTTATGGGCCTTGCTTTGTGTACTGGTGCGCAGTCATTTTGGAACAGGAAGGGGCCGTCCCCAAAACTGTTCCCACAAAGGTGGGAGCATGAAATTGTCCAAAATGTCTTGGTATGCTGAAACCTTAAGAGTTCCCTTCACTATAACTAAGGGGCCAATCCCAACCCCTGAAAAACAACCCCCCACCATAATCCCCCCTCCACCAAATTATTTGGACCAGTGCACAAAACAAGGTCCACAAAGACATGGATGAGCGAGTTTGGGGTGGAGGAACTTGACTGGCCTCAACCAGACAGAACACCTTTGGGATGAATTAGAGCGGAGGCTGCAAGCCCAGGCCTTCTCGTCCAACTTCAGTGCCTGACCTCACAAATGCGCTTCTTGAAAAATGGTCAAACATTCCCATAAACACATCTCCTAAACCTTGTTGACAACCTTTACAGAAGAGTTGAAGCTGTTATAGCTGCAAAGGGTGGGCCAACTCCATATTGAACCCTACAGACTAAAACTGGGATGCCAGTGAAGTTCAGGTGTGTGTGTGTAAAGGCAGGTGTCCCAATATTTTTTGACAACATAGTGTATATATATATTTATTTATTTAAAGCAAAGGCCCTAGAGCATTGATGACGAACCTTGGCACCCCAGATGTTTTGGAACTACATTTCCCATGATGCTCAACTATAGTGCAGAGTGCAATGAGCATCATGGGAAATGTAGTTCCAAAACATCCGGGGTGCCAAGGTTCGCCATCACTGCCCTAGAGAATAAATTGGTGGGTTTTGAAATATTTTATGCCACACAGTATTTGTGCAGCAGTTTTTCAAATAAAATTTTTGGGAGAAAATACACTTTTTTGAATTTGAAGGCAAAAAAAAAAAAAAAAAACACAATACATAACCAATTTTTTATATAAAATATAAAAGATGATGTTATGCCTAGGAAAATAGATACCAAACATGTCAGGCTTTAAAATTGTGCATGTCCGCGCAACGGTGACAAAGGGCGAAAATTTTAATATCCATAAGAGCAATGCTTTGCTTAAAAAGCCTTTACAGGTTACCACTTTAGATGTACGGAAGAGGTCTGGTGCTAGAATTATACTGCCCGTGATCTGACGTTCGCAGCGATACCTCACATGTGTGGGACGATCACTGTTTGCGCACGTGCAAAACCAACGTGCGCGTTCGCCTTTACGCACTAGCACGGGGGAACGCGATGCACTTTAAAAAATTTATTATTATTTTTTTTTTATTAATGTAAAAACATTTTTACACTGTTGCTTTAAATTGGTTGTAAACCCTTACAAACCACTTTGACCTACAGTTAAGCCTAGATTAAGGCTTACCTGTAGGTCCAAGAAATATCTCCTAAACCTACACGGTTTAGGAGATATTTACCCGTAGACAGCGGCGCACTGGGCAGGCCGCAGATCGCGGCAATATGCCGCAGATCGTGGCGATATGCCGCGAGTGTCGGCTCCCGTGCGCACGCGCGGGAGTGACGTCATCGCGGCTCCGGCGAATCACAGCGCCGGAGCAGCAAGACCCGGAAGTCGCTCCGGGATCCATGGCAGCAGCGAAGAGGAAGACGGAGGAATGCTTCGGGGGCTTCGTTCTCAGGTAAGTTATTCATAATGAGCTAGTATGCTATGCATACTAGCTCATTTTGCCTTTGCCTTACAGGGTGTGTTTTTTTATTTTTTTGCCTTTACCTTCTCTTTAATCTGTTTTTTTATTTTTTTGCTAGAAAATGACTCATAATCCCCAAACATTATAGATTTTTTTTAAAGCAGAGGCCCTAGAGAATAAATTGGTGGCTGTTGCAATTTTTTCTGTCACATGGTATTTGCACGGGTATTTTTCAAGCGCAATTTTTGGGGAAAAATTTTTTACTTTTTTTTATTTTAATGTAGCGGTACCCCTGTAGGGGCTGCTGAAATGTTGGATTGTCTGTCACCGTGCCCAGCCCGGCATTCACCTCTCAAACATTCAGAGACATAGAACGGTCAGAGAACTTTTTTTATTTTTTTTGTTTTATTGCAGGGATTGAACTTGAATGGGGTACAGTAAATATGGGATGCCCGGTATAATTGGTAGAACTTGCTTGGGACAACTATCTACAGTCCAGTATATACTCTCCTTTTCTCCTCTTGCACATTGCGTCTGCTCTAATCTTCAGGTCTTTCTCCTCCAACACAGTGCTTTATCTCTAATCTTCAGGCACAGCTAGCACAAAGCGGTTAGACCTGTCAGTGGCTCAGCCAGGCCTTAGCAATTGCCTTTTGCGGGCAGGGACCGCAGTCCCTTATAGTATTGCAAAAATAGAAAGTCTCTTGTGCTAGCTGTCCTAAATGCGGCTACTGAGCCCAGCAAGCCATCCTCAGGCCCTGTGATCACCACAGTTAAAAAAAAGAGCATATATGCCGAAGCATGGGGGCAGGGGCGGAGGAGCGTTTTTCTCCTAACATGGGCAGATTGCCCCCACGCTTTGCCATATATTTAGACTCCTAGGTAGTGAGGAAGTGAAATCTCTATCCCTTAGAAAGCCTTCAGGCTTTCTAAGGGATAGAGATTTCACTTCCTCACTACCTATCACAGTTTGAGGCCATGAAATGTCAAGATAGCACAACCCCCGCCCCATCCCCCCCCCCCCCAAAATGAACCCATTTTGGAAAGTAGATACCCCAAGGTATTTGCTAAGAGGCATGGTGAGTATTTTGCAGATCTCATTTGTTTTTTAAAATAAAGAAAGAAAAGAGATTTTTTTTTCTTTTTTCAAAACTTTGTGGCAAAAAAGCGAGATCTGCAAAATACTCACCATACCTCTCAGCAAATAGCTTGGGGTGTCTACTTTCCAAAATGGGGTCATTTGGGGGGGGGGGGGGTTGTGCTATCTTGACATTTCATGGCCTCCGAAAACTGAGATAGGTAGTGAGGAGTGAAATCAAGAATTTACGCCCTTAGAAAGCCTGAAGGCGGTGGTGCTTGGTTTTCGGGGCCCCGTACGTGGCTAGACCTCCAAAAAGTCCCACACATGTGGTATCCCCGTACTCGGGAGAAGCAGCAGAATGGATTTTGGGGTGTAATTCCACATATAGTCATGCCGTGTTTGAATATATTGTTTAGTGACAATTTTGTGTGAAAAAAAAAAAACATTAAATTTTCCCGAAACTTGTGGCAAAATATAAAATATTCCATGGACTCAACATGCCTATCAGCAAATAGCTTGAAGTGTCTACTTTCTAAATGGGGTCATTTGGGGGGGTTTTGTGCTATTTTGGCATTTTATGGCCTTCAAAACTGTGATAGGTAGTGAGGAATGAAATCAAAAATTTACACCCTTAAGCCGCGTACACACGATCAAACAAGCGGGTGGAAAAGTCCGGCAAACTGAAGTCCGCCAGACAATCCCCCCGTGTGTAGCCTCCGGCATATTTTTTTGACCCGAAAGTACGGCGGACTTAGAAAGTAGTTTTGCACTCCAATCTTCCTGCCGGACTCGCATTTCGGCGGACAATCCGGCCGTGTGTGTGCCAGTCGTACTTTTGAAATGAACGGACTTTTCCCGCCCGGAGAAAAGTCCACTCATTTCGAGCGGGTCTCCAGGTAGGCGGGGCCCGCGAAGGAGACGTCGCTGGCCCCGCCACCTGGTATGGACTTAAAGGGGAACCCCAACGCTGAAAAAAATCGGCGTGGGGGTCCCCCCAAAGTCCACAACAGACCCTTGTCCGAGCACGCTACCCGGCCGGCCAGGAAAGGAGGGGCGAGTAAGCACCCCCCCCCCCTCCTGAGCCATACCAGGCCGCATGCCCTCAACATGGGGGGTGCCTTGGGGAAGGGGGGCCGTGCGGCCCCCCCACCCCAAAGCACCTTGTCCCCATGTTGATGAGCACAAGGGCCTCTTCCCGACAACCCTGGCCGTTGGTTGTCGGGGTCTGCGGGCGAGGGGCTTATCGGAATCCGGGAGCCCCCTTTAATAAGGGGGCCCCTGGATAACCGGCCCCCCACCCTATGTGAATGAGTATGGGGTACAATGCACTCCTACCCATTCACCTGTAAAATAAAGTACAAAAAAAAACACAACACACAAGATAAAATAGTTTATTGCACAGCTCCGGGGGTCTTCCGTCTTCGGGGGTCTTCTCGCCGGATTTCTCCGCTATCTTCTTGTAGCTCTTTTGCTAGCGGAGGAGCCCGGCATTCTTCTTCGTCGCCGTGGCCTCTTCTTCCGACTTCGGGGGTCTTGTCCCCCTCTTCGGTTCTTCTGCCGGGCCACCACGCCTTCTTATAGCTCTTTTACAGGCGGTGGCCCGGTCTTCTGTCGCCGCCGCCGCCGCCACCTTCCGTTCTTCTTCTTCTTCTCCTTCTTCTCCTGGAGATGTTGACTCGAAGCTCTCTCCGGCCGCAATGCCAGGGACGCGCTGCGCGGTGACTTATATAGGGACAAGGGGCGGGGTCATCGGTTGATGTCACATGGGTTGATGTCACATGGTGACCCCGCCCCCTTACGATGTCACAGTCCCGGAGGATGCTGGGACTGTCGCCATGTGACATCAACCCATGTGACATCAACCGATGACCCCGCCCCTTGTCCCTATATAAGTCACCGTGCAGCGCGTCCCTGGCATTGCGGCCGGAGAGAGCTTCGAGTCAACATCTCCAGGAGAAGAAGGAGAAGAAGAAGAAGAAGAACGGAAGGCCACACGGCCCCCCCTTCCCCAAGGCACCCCCCATGTTGAGGGCACGGGGCCTGGTACGGCTCAGGAGGGGGGGGACGCTCACTCGCCCCTCCTTTCCTGGCCGGCCGGGTAGCGTGCTCGGACAAGGGTCTGTTGTGGACTTAGGGGGGACCCCCACGCCGATTGTTTTCGGCGTTGGGGTTGCCCTTTTAAGTCCATACCAGGTGGCGGGGCCAGCGGCGTCTCCTTCGCGGGCCCCGCCTACCTGGAGACGCGCTCGAAATGAGCGGACTTTCCTCCACGTGTGTGGGCGAGTCCGTTCATTTCAAAAGTAGGGCGGATAGTACGGCGGACTTAGTACGCCGTATTAGTCCGCTGAAAAAGTGCCGTGTGTGGGCAAGTAGCCCGTTCGGAAAGTTCGACGGACAGTCTGGCGGGAAGTCCGCCAGGCTAAGTCCGTCGGACAGACGGCTACGTGTGTACGCGGCTTTAGAAATCCTGAAGGTGGTGATTGGTTTTCGGGGGCTCCGTACACGGCTAGGCTCCCAAAAAGTGCCACATATGTGGTATCCCCGTACTCGGGAGAAGCAGCAAAATTTATTTTGGGGTGTAATTCCACATATAACCATGGCATGTGTGAGCAATATATCATTTAGTGACGACTTTGTGTAAATTTTATTTATTTTTTTGTAATTTTTCAATCACTTGTGACAAAACAATTTAATATTCAATGGGCTCAACATATATGTATATATTTATTCAGGCAACAAACAAGTTTTTTGTACTTGTTTGTAGCCTGAATACTGAAATTTGCACTTAAAACTGTAATTTTGTAACTTACGGATATGCCTGTAAAAACTTGACCGTGCCAGTAAATTTTGGGTGCCGTGTCAGTAAATTCAAATCTGGTAGGTAGGGATGAGCTTCGAGTTGGAGTCGAACTCATGTTCGACTCGAACATTGCCTGTTCGCCTGTTCAGCGAACAGTGAACAATTTAGGCTGTTCGCAGCAAATTCGAAAAGCCGGAACACCCTATACAAGTCTATGGGAGAAATCTAAAGTGCTCATTTTAAAGGGTAATATGTAGGTTACTGTCCTAAAAAGTGTTTGGGGACCCGGGTCCTGCCCCAGGGGACATGGATCAATGCAAAAAAAAGTTTTAAAAACTGACGTTTTTTCAGGAGCAGTGATTTTAATAATGATTAAAGTGAAACAATAAAAGTGTAATATTCCTTTAAATTTCGTAGCTGGGGGGTATCTATAGTATGCCTGTGAAGGGGCGCATGTTTCTGGTGCTTAGAACTGTCCCTGCACAAAGTTTCATTTGTGCAGGAAAAAAAGTCTTTTAAAATCACTTGCGGCTAAATTGTCGGCTCCCCGTAATACAGAGAACACTCAATGAGTGTTCTCTGTATTAGCCGACAATTCATTCATTCATTGATAAAAAATAAAAATAAAAAAGCGCGGGGGTTCCCCTAAATTCAATTACCAGGCCCTTCAGGTCTGACATGGATATTAAGGGGAACCCGTGTCAAATAAAAAAAAAAATTGACGTGGGGGTCCCCCTAAATATCCATATCAGACCCTTTATCCGAGCACGCAACCTGGCAGGCCACAGGAAAAGAGGGGGGGACGAGAGAGCGGCCCCCCCTCCCTCCTGAACCATACCAGGCCACATACCCTCAACATTGGGAGTATGCTTTGGGGGTCTGTGACCCCTCAAAGCACCTTGTCCCCATGTTGATGAGGACAAGGGCCTCATCCTCACAACCCTGGGAGGTGGTTGTGAGGGTCTGCGGGCAGGGGGCTTATCAGAATCTGGAAGCCCCCTTTAACAAGGGGACCCCCAGATCCCGCCCCCCCCCCTGTTTGAAATGGTAAGGGGGTATTTCCTACCATTTCACAAAGAAAGTGTAAAAATGGTTAAATAAGACAAACACACTTTTGAAAAATTCCTTTATTAAAAATAAAAAAAAGATTCCAGCGGTGCTAATCCACTCTTGCTATCCAGCGACGAATCTCCGGGGTCCAGCGATGGATGATCATATCCAGCGATGGGGGATCTCTCAGTCCAGCGCTGTCCATACATCCGTCTTCTGTCTCCATTGCGGAGACACTGCGGAGATCCCAGCGCTGACGTTACTTATATTAGGAGGGCAGGGCCACCCGTCACCTGACCCCGCCCCCTCTGATGCTGGTGAAGGGAGCCAGGGGTTCCCCAGTGACGTATCGGTGACCCCGCCCCCTCTGATGTAACGGAAACCTGCGTTACATCAGAGGGGGCGGGGTCACCCACACATCACTGGAGAACCCCTGGCTTCCCTCTCCAGCGTCAGAGGGGCGGGGTCAGGTGACGGGTGGCCCCGCCCTCCTAATATAAGAAACGTCACAACGCCAGGGTTGTGAGGATGAGGCCCTTGTCCTCATCAACATGGGGACAAGGTGCTTTGAGGGGTCACAGACCCCCAAAGCATCCTCCCAATGTTGAGGGTATGTGGCCTGGTACGGTTCAGGAGGGAAGGGGGGCCGCTCTCTCGTCCTCCCTCTTTTCCTGCGGCCTGCCAGGTTGCGTGCTCGGATAAAGGGTCTGATATGGATTTTTAGGGGGACCCCCACGTCAATTTTTTTTTATTTGATGCAGGGTTCCCCTTAATATCCATATCAGACCTGAAGGGTCTGGTATGGATATTTAGGGGGACCCCCACGTCAATTTATTTTTTTAATTTGGCACGGGGTTCCCCTTAATATCCATGTCAGACCTGAAGGGCCTGGTAATTGAATTTAGGGGAACCCCACGCTTTTTTTTTTTTTTATCAATGAATGAATGAATTGTCGGCTAATACAGAGAACACTCATTGAGTGTTCTCTGTATTACGGGAGCCGACAATATAGCCGCAAGTGATTTTAAAAGACTTTTTTTCCTGCACAAATGACACTTTGTGCAGGGACAGTTCTAAGTACCAGAAACATGCGCCCCTTCACAGGCATACTATAGATACCCCCCAGCTATGAAATTTAAAGGAATATTACACTTTTACTGTTTCACTTTAATCATTATTAAAATCACTGCTCCTGAAAAAACGGCCGTTTTTAAAACTTTTTTTTTGCATTGATCCATGTCCCCTGGGGCAGGACCCGGGTCCCCAAACACTTTTTAGGACAGTAATTTGCATATTACCCTTTAAAATGAGCACTTTAGATTGTGAACGTTCGAGTCCCATAGACTTTAATAGGGTTCTAAAGTTCACACGAAGTTTAGGTCTGTTCGCAGGTTCTGGTGCGAACCGAACAGGGGGGTGTTCGGCTCATCCCTACTGGTAGGTTGGCAATACTGCTGCAGCTGCATATCATCCCGCTATAACCACTTGAAGTCAAAGGACATACCAGGTACGTTATTTGGAGGCAACTGGATATATATATGTAAAGCGATGCGTAAATTGACGGCACTATATAAGTATCTGTAATAAATAATAAATTACATTTTAGAAAAGCCCGGAGTTAAATAAAAATAAGAAATGAACGTAACACTGTTAACGCATGACAGTGTTAACAGTGTGGAATCTGCAGGCAGGTTTTTTGTAAAGGAAGAGGGGATTGGGTAAAGGGAAGAAGGGGGTGGAGCAGAGTTTCATTTTAGGAAAGTGTGGGTCCCTCCCCAGCTCAGTGTAGCAGGAGAAGCGAGATTGTCAGCATGGATGCGGTGGAGGAGCTTTTTGCAAGGCTAAAGGCCGAGGCGGCTTCCAAAGCGGATGGGTGGCTGGAGGAGAGACTGTTGGAGGTTGTAGGTGAGGGGTCCACAGTGGCCACCACAGCGGGAAGGGAGTCCGTGTGAGCTCGGCGGTTCAGGCCGCCGGCGTACTTCTCTCTGGACTCCCCCCTCCAGAGCCCAGCAGCAGCACGGGAGACCCATACAGGCTCCTTCAGGAGCATGGCATCTCTTTGCCTGCCTGCTTGCCTAGCCCCTTGAACACTTACGGAGCACTGCTGGTTCAGAGGACAAATCTGCATAAGAGGCCATAGAGGAAGAAGAAGAGGAGGGGGTGGAGGAGAGAGCTGTGTGCAGAATCACCTCTAGCATTTTGGAGGCATGGTGGTGGAACAAGCTCCAACAATACTGAACCCTGTTCTACATCCTTCCCAGCTGCCAGAAGAGTTACCAAGTGTGTCATGAAGGACAGGTAACGTCCCTGCCCATGCCTGCTGGACCATGAGTCATCAGTAATATGCACCTTACTGCTGACCGCCCTGTCCAACGAGGCCAAAACATTGCCTTCCACATGCTGGTAGAGAGCCAAAGTGGCCTTCTATGAAAAGAAATGGCGTTTTGGAACCTGCCACTGAGGTACAGCACATTCCACAAATTCATGAAATGGGGCAGAGTCTACTAGCTGAAAAGACAGCAGTTGCAGTGCTAGCAATTTGGCCAAGCTAGCATTTAAACGCTGAGCATGTGGATGGCTGGGACCAAATTTCTTTTTACGGTTCAGCAACTGAGGTAGGGAAATTTGCCTGCTAAAATCAGATGGTGGTGTACTGCTAGAAGATTGGCTGCAAGTACTTGGGACACCTATTGCTATACCTTCATTCCTCTCAGTGCAGGTTTTTGAGAGGAATGGAGATATAGTAGGGTTGGAGATTCCAGATGAGGAGCAAGTAGAAGTCCGCCTTTTTATTTGATGTGGATCTTTCAAGTGCTGTTGCCAACGGACTGCATGGCAGGTCATCAAATGTCTGGTCAAGTATGTGGTGTCCAAGCGGCTGCTGTTCTGGCCATGCTTGATCCGCTTCAGACATAGGTTGCAAACAGCAATGGTGTGATCTGCTGCACATGTGTCGAAAAAGGCCCACACCAAGGAACTTTTAAAAGTCAGTGGGGAGTCAGCAGTGCGGAGCTCTGCGGTGTAATGCAATAGGGTGGCTCCCCTTAAGCTGCCCCCTAGAGGACATGCTGCCTCATTGGAGTTGTGCCTCCTCCTCCTCTCTTCTCTCGGGCACCCAAGTACAGTCAGTAACCTCATCATTCCAGATTACGACAGGCACTATCACCTTAGTGATGCATAGAATAGGAGTTGCCTCTGGATTAGAATGTGTGTGAGTGAATAGTCCCTCTCCTTTAGTGAGCTGACACGAATGCTCCTCTGAAAAGCATGAGGTATTGAAACGCTAGCAGTCCCAGACCTCCCCTGCCTTCTCCTCCTGCCCTTTTCCTCCCAGGCCAGCTCAGGAAAGGTTCAGGCCAACCCTGGTTCACTCCGGACGGTTTGCAGCTACTTCTTGCTTCGGAACGTGGTGGAAACCTTCTACCTCTGTAGTCTCTGAACCTCCATCACCTTCCGGTGAAGATCTGTGTGGCTATCCAGCACTGGAATCTCTGAACTTCCAGGCCTTCCCATAGTTGCCAACATTGTAAAAAAAAAAATTCGGGACACTTTTTTGGCAGTAGGCGGAGTCGTGGTATAATTAGGGGGCGGGGCATGTGTTTATAGGTGTGGCATAGGAAAAGGTAAAAATGCGGCACGCTCAGCGCGCTGCGGCGAAATATGGGCGTAGTTTACGTAAAATAGTGGGCGTGGCTTACATGGGGCGTGGCTCAAAGGGGTGTGGTTAGAGTCTGAGATGAATGCGGGATGGAGAGGGAAAGGAGGGGGATGGAGAGGGAAAGGAGGGGGGGGGAGAGGGAAAGGAGGGAGGGAGAGGGAAAGGAGGGACAGCAGCCCCCCGATCCTACACCATAATAGCAATATGTGTTTTCCAGAGTTTGACAATCAGCAGATAAAGATACTCCAAATACCTGGTGTTGGCGCTTCAATCATCCCGGCGCCATGATTGTTATGGTGTCAGGATGATTGAAGCGCATTATTTCTATTATTACATTGTAATATGAAATGAAATCATTCCACTCACCATAATCCAGAATCAGTGGGAGCCATGAGCGCGTCACTAGCCATGTTGCCTGCCACCAGATGCCATCAGGTGTCCCAAGCGGAGTCTGTCCTTACATCAGGTGACCCATCAGAGGTACCTTCCTCACATCTGTGTCCATCAGCGGAGCCCCTCCTTACATCTGGTGCCCCTCTGACATCCACAGACCGCCCCCCCACATCCACAGACCACCCCCCCACATTCTGCACAGACCTGCCCCCACATACTCCACAGACCAGCCCCCACATCTCCAGACTGGCCCCCGACATACCACTGGCCCCCAACATACCACTGGCCCCCAACATCCACAGACTGGCCCCCCACATCCACAGACTGGCCCCCGACATACCACTAGCCCCCCACATCCACAGACTGGCCCCCAACATACCACTGGCCTCCAACATCCACAGACTGGCCCCCAACATCCACAGACTGGCCCCCCACATCCACAGACTAGCCCCGACATCCACAGACTGGCCCCCCACATCCACAGACTGGCCCCCGACATCCACAGACTGGCCCCCGACATCCACAGACTGGCCCCCGACATCCACAGACTGGCCCCCGGCATCCACAGACTGGCCCCGACATACCACTGGCCCCCACATACATTCACAGACTGGCCCCCGACATCCACATACCATGACTGGCCCCCGACATCCGACTGGCCCCCGCCCCGACATCCACAGTGACAGACTGGCCCCCGACATGCCGCCGTTGCCGCGCAGAGACATTTAACTGTGGCGCCGCCCACTGCACTTTACACTGACACACACACACTGGCAGCGGAGGTTGGCGGCACCACAGGTGTAGACCGACTTCTGGTCTTCTTAAAAATGGCGGCCGGCGGAGACAAAACGGGAAATTCAATTTCCCGGGACAAACTGAATTTCCCGGGAGAAAATTAATTCGGGACAAATGTCCTAATCCTGGGAATGTCCCGGGAAATTCAGGACAGTTGGCAACTATGCCTTTCAGCCCTAGGCCTTAACTTTACATGTTTAAACCTGTGTGGATTAGTTCTCTTCCCATCTCCCTAGGGAACATGTGACGCCAGTATATATATATATATATATATATATATATATATATATATATATATATATATATATATATATATATATGAGCCCCGCCCTGGACCAAGCAAATTAACAATTGGACAAGAGCTCCATACACACTGCCTGTCCATCAGAGCCTGACCCGCCTCCTTTCCAGAAGATTCCTCTGGAGAGCAAGGGAGCGTTCTCCCAGGGTGACGAGCAGGTGGTCACACCCCCCTCTAACCTATGACTCCTCCCTAAACCAGACAAACCTCCAGGCCTGTACAAATCCAGTAAGGCACTAACAATTTAGCCCAATGCCCCGTACACAGGTTCCAATTATCGGACCACAAAAGTCGCTTTCGGAACAGATCGTTCGATAATCTGATCGTTAGTACGCAGCTTTCGACAGCCGATCATGAAAGTCCGTCCAACCAAATCCGTAAGGGACAAGCAGGAAAACTTTGGTCGGATGACAGCCCATCGTAGGACAATCGTGTAGTCAGTACAGTATGCGTCCGATAAAAGTCGTTCGACAAACACCACGCATGACCGGAAACACAAAAATAAGCCAGAAGGACACACGGGTCACACGTATTTGACATTATTTAAAATACGTAGCTACGCACAACAGAAGATTTTTCCATAATCGTACGACAAAAATCTTACACTTCTTAGTTGTATGCAACAAAATGTGAAGATCTGTCTTATGATAATCGGAACGTGTGTACAGGGGATAACTTTTAAACTAATAGCACCCACCTAAAGTGGTATATATATGTATATATATATATATTTTTTTTTTTTAATGCACTGACTGAATATAGAGTAAACACCAAATTTATAGGCTATGCTATGCAGAGTATGTGTATATATTAGGCTGACTGTGTGTATATCTCAAATACACTGCCACTAACTGAATAACCTGCCTGCTTAAAGTGGTAGTATGGTCAATTTTTTAACTTTTACCTACAGGAAAGCCTATAATAAGGCTTACATGTAGGTAAAAATAATATCTCCTAAACCTGTACGGTTTAGGAGATATTCCCCTCGGTATGCGCCGCTGACTGCAGCGGCGCATGCGCACAAGGGGGTTCTCTCCGTGAAAATCCGGCAGAGCTCGTGCGGCCGGACTGAAATCTCCCGCGCGCATGCGCGGGAGTGACGATATCGCGGCTCCGGCCACTCACAGCGCCGGAGCCGCGATACCCGGAAGAGACGCCGAGGGAGCATGTCGGCTCCCTCGGCGTGGATCGGGCCAGATGTCGGGGCCTCGTTCTAAGGTAAGTATTTCATAATGAGCTAGTATGCGGTGCATACTAGCTCATTATGCATTTTGCTTTGCAGGTTTAAAAAAAAAAAAAAAAAATTGCGGGTTTACTACCGCTTTAATGTAACTCAAGCTATCTCTCTGTCCACACCAACAGCACTGCCACTGTTTAAGCTGCATTAAATAGTGTGGGGCGTGGACTTAGTCCCCCCTGAGCCATGATTGGCCAATTATAGCTCTCTTAGCAAAGGGCGCTGTGATTTGGCCAAACATGCAGGTCAGGTGCATGCTTTGGCCAATCATCATACAGCAATGCACTGTGATCTCGCAGTGCATTATGGGGCGTTCAGCGGTGCTCGGAAATTTACCGCGAATGCCCCATAATGTTCGCTGTTCTATGAACGGGCGAACACCTGATGCTCGAGTCGAACCAATGTTCATCCCTATTGGTAACATCCAATCTTTTCTACACTTCCAGGTAGCAGTACAGCAAACCTAATTAGTAACACTGTAAGAGAATCAAACTAATTTTTACTGTGTGAAAAGTTTTGGAAAAAGAAATACAACCTTTCGGAGGTCGCTGTGAAATACTTCCCTATAACACCGAGAAGGACGGCGGAGTCGTGCGGCGGGAGAAAAGTACTTTGTGTCTTTCCCAGACAGTGAATTAATAATGGTTTCCTGCAGACGGTGGCTGAGCTACCCCCCCCCCCCCCCCGAGGTTTGAAGATTGAGTGGGGGGGCTCCGAATCCTGAGCCCCGGCGGTGGTAATGAGAGTTGGGGTGCAGTTCCCATGCATTGCAGAGAGCATGGTGAGATGAGGAGATGAGATGCTGCGGCATGTAATGAAATCATCACTAGTTCAGACATGGCGACGATGGCGAGCGTGGAACGGAATCACTCTGAGTAATCTCAACTCCGCGGGAAATGGTGATTGGATACAGTGTCCCAAATACATCAATCGTCATGTCTCTACTGTACAATACATGTGTGCCACCCCCATACTGTACAATACATGTGTGCCACCTCATGTGTGTCACCCCCATACTGTACAATACATGTGTGTCACCTCTATACTGTACAATACATGTGTGTCACCCCCATACAGTACAATACATGCATGTCACCTCTATACTGTACAGTACATGTGTGTCACCCCCATACTGTACAATACATGTGTGTCACCTCTATACTGTACAATACATGTGTGTCACCCCCATACTGTACAATACATGCATGTCACCTCTATACTGTACAGTACATGTGTGTCACCCCCATACTGTACAATACATGTGTGTCACCTCTATACTGTACAATACATGTGTGTCACCCCCATACTGTACAATACATGCATGTCACCTCTATACTGTACAATACATATGTGTCACCCCCATACTGTACAATACATGTGTGTTACCTCTATACTGTACAGTACATGTGTGTCACCCCCATACTGTACAATACATGTGTGTTACCTCTATACTGTACAGTACATGTGTGTCACCCCCATACTGTACAATACATGTGTGTTACCTCTATACTGTACAGTACATGTGTGTCACCCCCATACTGTACAATACATGTGTGTTACCTCTATACTGTACAGTACATGTGTGTCACCCCCATACTGTACAATACATGTGTGTTACCTCTATACTGTACAGTACATGTGTGTCACCCCCATACTGTACAATACATATGTGTCACACCCATACAGTACAATACATATGTGTCACCCCCATACTGTACAATACATGCATGTCACCTCTATACTGTACAATACATATGTGTCACCCCCCATACTGTACAATACATGTGTGTTACCTCTATACTGTACAGTACATGTGTGTCTATTCACTCTGGCTCGCTGAACATCCTAGAGGTTTGTCTTTGTTGCAATGTATTGCTTCTATAACTTGGGAGGGGATTAGGAATGATGTGAGATACTCCAAAAATGCTTAAGCTCCATCCTGCCAATTCTCAGCTGGGAAACATCAGATCACTTTGAAGAGCAGGTCTAGCTAGACTGGGACCACCCATAGGTTCATGGCTAAGGACCATGAAGTCGCCTTAGCACAAGTACAGCTAGATAGGTTAAAGGTTGGGGACCATGAAGTAGCCTTAACACAAGTACAGCTAGATAAGTTCACGGCTGGGGACCATAAAGTTCCTCTTAAAATCCATACCAGACCTAAAGAGTCTGGTATAGATTTTAGGGGGGACCCCATGCCATTTAAAAAAAAAAAAAAAAAATTGTCACAGGGTTCCTCTTGATATCCATGCCAGACCTGAAGGGCCTGGTATGGATTTTGAGGGGACCCCCACACTTTTTTTTTTTTTTTTTTTACATTTTGGTTCAGGGTTCCCTTTAATATTCATACCAGACCCAAAGGGCCTGGTAATGGACTGGGGAGCGGAACCTATGCTGTTTTTTTCAATGAGTTTTATCGATATTGCTGAGACCTGACAGTACAGCCACGATCAGTTTTAAATTACTTTTTTTTTTCCTTTAGAAACGTCATTTTGCTGTGGTATTGTTCTAAACACAGGAAAACTGCACCACTTTACAGGCATACGATAGACACCCCCCAGGCATGATATTTAAAGGAATATTTCGTTTTTAGTGTTTCACTTTAAGCATTATTAAAATCACTGCTCCCATTGATACATGTCCCCTGGGGCAGGATCCACGTCCCCAAACACTTTTTATGATAATATCTTGCATATAAACCTTTAAAATTAGCACTTTTGGTTTTTCATGTTAGTGTTCTATAGACTTTAACGGTGTTCCGCGGCTTTTGAATTTGCCCTGAACCCCAGCCTAATGTTCGTTGTCCGTCGAAAGTTCAGCCCGAACTTATGCTCAGGCCGAACTGTTCGCCCATCCCTACTTACAAAATGCTGGAACATGATCAGTCCATAAGTAATCCAGCATTCTGTTCCAGGGACCCCAGCCCCTACCCTCTTCTCATGTTCACTGATGCATTCTCTCACGAGGGAAAAAGACCATCTCCTCAGAGATCCAGACTATTTAACACCATCCCATCCACCAGCCGGCAAAAGGCAAGGATAAGCAATCAAACTCACAACCTGTGAAGCCCTGAATAGACCAGACCAAACAATTACTGCTCCTGTGATTACAGCACAAGCCAAAAAATGCAAATTACCTAACAGCCTAACTAGGAGAGCGCTACACCCAGGGCCGATGTCTTGTCAAATAGCGTCCTCCATTGGATAGTGTCCGCTGCGTACTGTGCATGCGCAGTACACAGCAACACAGATTCCGAAAATTGCCGAGGATGAACGGCGCCTGCGCCGTAAGTCCAGGTTCTATCCCCACTATCCAAGTGGACATAGAGTTAGAATAAAAAAGAGCCGAGCGCAGCGAGGCCGAGCCCGAAGCATGGTGAGCGAAGCTCGCCCGCAAAGGGGCCCTCTAAAATTCACAACCCTATGTCCGCTTGGATGGTGGGGCTACCACCTCCACTCACGGCGCAGGCGCCGTTCAGCTTCGGAGATTTTCCGAAGCTTCGTCTGCTCCGTACTGTGCATGCGCAGTATGGAGCGGACACTGTTTGATGGCCGGACTCTATACGGCAGAACACCGGGACAAGGGGCGGGCACGAGGAGCGGTTGCCTTGGGCATTTGAGCGTGGGGGATTTGGGAAATGGGGGAGCAAAGATTTGTGCTGAGAGGGGGGATTTCAGCAGGGGTGTAGATTTGTACTAGGAGGAGGGGGAATTTATGCTTTGGGGGTAAGCGTGCAGATTTTTGCTCAGTGTTTTTGTGGGGGGGGGGGGAATTTTGCTGACACATAACGCTCATACATCCTAAAGGGGGGTGCAATGAGGCATTATTCCCCTGGGCTCTAGATAACCTTGTCCCAGTACTGGATACACCTACTGCAGATTGGAGTAATAACACTAACTCTTTTTGAGGAGACTTAAGCCCCATACACACGATCAGACATTGATCAGACATTCCGACAACAAAATCCATGGATTTTTTCCAACGGATGTTGGCTCAAACTTGTCTTGGATACACACGGTCACGTAAAGTTGGTTGGAAATTCCAAACGTCAAGAAGGCGGTGACGTACAACACGTACAACGAGCTGAGAAAAATGAAGTTCAATAGCCAGTGCAGCTCTTCTGCTTGATTCCGAGCATGCGTGGAACTTTGTTCATCGGAATTGTGTACACACGATCGGAATTTCCAACAGATTTTGTTGTCGGAAAATTTGAGATCCAGATCTCAAATTTTGTGTGACGGAAATTCCGATGGAAAATGTCCGATGGGAGCCTACACACGGTCGGAATTTCCGACAAAAAGCTCCCATCGAACATTTTCTGTTGGAAAATCCGACGGTGTGTACGGGGCATAAGAAGGATTCTCTTCCCAGTTGATTGCTGACTTTACAGCAGTAATGAAGAAGGCAACTGAGGACAGAATTGAAAGCGTGTGCCCCTGTCGGAGCAACAGAATCTGAATCAGCATCAACTTGACCAGGCTTAGGAGAGCATCTGAGATCCTGAACTTCAGCTAGTGTGCTCGGCTTTTTGGATACCTTAGGTAGGTAGGTGCTAGAGTAGTGTTTGTGTTTTTGGGTGGTGTGATGTGTGGATGTTGAAACACACAGTGAATCCACGGGGGAACCGCTACAATTGCTTTGCAGACATTTCTGGAGTACTTTCTGCCACAGGGTAGCAAACATAATCATTAGCTTGTGCCATAACCCTAATCCTAATCATGAGCCACTTCTTTAAAGCAGCTTCACCACCTTGGAAGGCATTGCAGGTGATCCACACACCCAGCAACAACCTACTGCAGGTCTGCCTGGGGATAGACCCCTGGGCAGGGCCGTCTTTAAGGCAGGGCAAAAGGGGCAGCTGCCCTGGGCCCTGTCATTGTTTTGGGGCCCAAAGCAGCTGCCTCATACTTGCCAACTATCCCAGTTTAAATTCCCTCGTCCCTTGAAGTTTTAGTCCTGTGCTGTGTCTTGATATCTTGGTGTGAAGTGCTGATACTAATGCTGCCCAGCTCTTATTGTTGTGTACAGATGGCTCACCTGCAGACTCTGTGTTTACATGGAAATAACCAGCAATCATATGTAAATAGCAGCAGCAGCATTACTAAGTAAATAGCTGTGGCCAGCAGCATTGATATGTAAATAAAGGCGGCATTCATATGCATATGATGCTCCCCTGCAGTGAAGAGATGATGTGCTGTAACCTCTAGCAACCAATCAGTGAGCAGTGATGTGTACTGTAACCTCTAGCAACCAGTCAGTAAGCAGTAATGATATGCTGTAAGCGCTGGCAACCAATCACAATCTCTGCCTGATCTGATACAGTAAACTAATTTTAAGTCTAGCTGCTATTTAATATATGCCTCAGAGCAGGTGGAGAGTGAAATTGCATGGAGGGGGGCCCCCAAGAAATTTTTGCCCAGGGTCCAATCAATATTAAAGACGGCCCTGGATAGACCGCTGGATGAATCATTCCCTATCTAGAGCTAAGGGAACTGTCAGGAACGGGGTCTGAGTCTGTGACCTTTGCTGTGTTTGGTGATGTCTCTTTTTGCTGAGCCACCTAAAATGCTGGACAGCTCCATGGACAATTCCTTGAATGATCTTGCCTTGGACCTTGTTTCTCTTGAACCTTGAACCCTTTGCTCCTCCCACAAACTTCCTATTTTAGCCATGCCTTTGCACTTCCTCTTTAAAGCGTTGTTCCGCCCCCCCCCCCCCCCCAAAAAATAATTAAAAGTGAGCAGCTACACATACTGCAGCTCCTGGCTTTTAAAAATAGGACACGTACCTGTCCTGGAGTCCCATGATGTCGGCACCGCAGCTGATGTTTCCATCAGCTGTCGGGTGCTGCCGCCGCCATTGCGGGTAAGAGTAACCGGCAGTGTAGCCTTACGGCTTCACTCCGGGAACCCTACTTCACATGTGCAAGGCCCCCGCTCCTCTCTCCTACTGGCCCGGCAACCAGGGGGAGGAGGAGGGAGCCCCGCGGTGATGTCATGGGCCGCGGCCCAGACTTCTGGAAGTGGGAACAAGGATACCTTTACAAAGACAGGTATCTTGTCCCCACTCACCCCGAAAGGTGCCAATTGTGGCACCGGAGGGGGAGGAGAGACAAATGAGGGGAAGTTCCACTTTTGGGTGAAACTCCACTTTAATTAACAGATTACTGTGCTCTTTCCAGTCAATATTTTGCTCTTTTCTCTCCTGCTGCCACCTGTATCCTTGCTATCATTCGTTACCGACCTTTGGCTTGGTCCTCGACTACGCTTCTGCTTGATCCCAACCTGCGACCACTTGTTACCAACCTTTGGCTTGTTTACTGACTATGCTTCTGCTTGATCCCAACCTGCTACTGGACACCACCTGGTGGGGCAATCCTGATGACCGCAACCTGGTACTAACATGCAGCAAAACCCATCTCCACCATTAAGAGCTGTGGTGAACTCCGGTTAGTGCTAAGACCCCGCGCCTCAGGTGAGCCCATGTCATCCACCAGGGTGACCTGCTGTTGCACTTATCCAGCCGGTTGGTGGGTCCCTCTCTACTGCTATAGCTACTGGTCTCTGAACCTGACCCCTGACCGTGACAAGAACTAAGTGGTTCAATCACTGGAGTGGCTGCATTCAATTCAAGTGTGCTAAGAAAAAACTGAGAAGACTTTATAGCTAGCAGAAAGGCAGCCCAGTATAATCCCCCTTGACACACAATGCCACCTACCCCTGTGCTCAGCTGCTGCAGCAACAGACCTCTCAAAGTCCCTACTGCCATCCTCCATCCATCTAAGTCCATGGAATAAGAAGACTCCTTAAAGCGGGAGTCCCCGGGACTCAGCGTTTTTTGTTTTTTTTTAAAAGCCAGCAGCTACAAATACTGCAGCTGCTGACTTTTAAAATAGTGACACTTACCTGTCCAGCGCGCCCGCGATGTCGGCACCCGAAGCCAATCTCTAGATCGTCTCGAGTGCTGCTGCCGCCATCTTGGGTATGGGAATCAGGAAATGGAGCCTTTCGGCTTCATTTCCCGGTTCCCTACTGCGCATGCGCCAGTCGCGCTGTGCAATAAGGACGGTCCCCGCTGCCTCTGGGATCTGTGTGTTTTCCCAGCAGGCAGCGGGGTACTTGCGGAAAGGGGCGGGCACTTGCGGAAAGGGGCGTAATCTACGCCCCTTTCCGCAGAGAGCTATCCCGGAAGTGGGTGCAGATACCTGTACTGTACAGGTATCTGCACCCCCCTCCCCCCTGAAAGGTGCCAATTGTGGCGCCGGAGGGGGGGAGGGTTCCGATGAGCGGAAGGTCCACTTTAGGGTGGACCTCCGCTTTAACAAGGCAGGCAGGCTGTGCTAAGCAACCTGCATGCTGCCATCCAGCTTTGCATCACCATGGAACCCTGAACATCTGGTTTCTGGCAAATGATGTTAGATGCCAGGGTCACTAATTGGGTGCCATGACAGAGAAGGGCAACATGGAAAAAGGAAGTTAAGAAGAGGGAAAGTCAAGGAAACTAACCTCAGGGAGGACAGAGCACAGAGACTGGGGACTGGATCACACACAAAAAGTGACTGTTTAAGATGTATATGGGCTCCCAGGCACCAAGAGACTCCTGAATAGTGATGGCCGAACGGTTCGCCCGGCAGTCGTTTCGCGGCGAATTTCCGACATTCGCGGTCCGCACGTTCGAACGCCTTTTTCCGTCGTTCGCCGCGGCGGACTTACGTGTTTAATGTATACAAGAACTTTAACCTTTGGTGACACGTTTATCATGTGATACAGGACAGCCAATTGAGACATGACAGCACATGGACACTTGTACATTCCCCCTAACCTATAAATACACCCGATCCGGTGGCCATTTTACATTCTTTCTTCTGTTAAGATAGGGACAGGTTCCTGTGTGGAGTAGGGAGAGATAAACCACTAGCTATTTGGTACACAAAAGTTCTTTTCAGGACTGGTATAGGTGTTAGGTGTTGATAGGTTTGCTGTGCTGCTGATTCTTGCAGCAGCCTGAGTGTCTTTTGTTAGTTTAGAGAAAGGGAAAGGACGGTGTATGCTACAGGGACAGCCAGATTAGTCTTTCATCATCATCATCATCATCATCATCATTAGCTGTTACTATCAAGGTCCACAAAAGAGCTGTTCCAGTAACCACTAATCGTTCTCTTTTTTTGCCAATTTGTATAGGGACAGGAAGGAAGCAGTGTTGTCAGGCAGTGAGGGTAATTTTAAAGACTTGCTGTTATTATTAGTTCCACAAAGGTTCTTTTCAGGACTGGTATCAGTGGTACAGTAATAGGCTTGTACATGTATAATATTCTTTCTTCCAAATATAGAAAGGATATTATACTTGACTGCTGCCCTTCTGCTGCAGTCTGCTAAACATTCACAACTCACTTGTTCCACAAAAGTTCTTATAAGGACTGGTAACTTGGTATAGGGTGCTACGGTACATAGGCTTGAGTGCGGTACAGTCTGCTGTTCTGTAAGGACCGCTATCGGTCCACAATAGATAGGGTTGACGTGCACCACTGCTGACCGCTGCCCTATACTGCAGCAGTCCTTCAGCGGTATAGGGACTGACGTACAGTCTGCTAATCACTAACACACAACCTGCTTGTTCCACAAAAGTTCTTATAAGGACTGGTAACTTGGTATAGGGTGCTACGGTACATAGGCTTGAGTGCGGTACAGTCTGCTGTTCTGTAAGGACCGCTATCGGTCCACAATAGATAGGGTTGACGTGCACCACTGCTGACCGCTGCCCTATACTGCAGCAGTCCTTCAGCGGTATAGGGACTGACGTACAGTCTGCTAAACACTAATACACAACCTGCTTGGTCCACAAAAGTTCTTATAAGGACTGGTAACTTGGTATAGGGTGCTACGGTACATAGGCTTGAGTGCGGTACAGTCTGCTGTTCTGTAAGGACCGCTATCGGTCCACAATAGATAGGGTTGACGTGCACCACTGCTGACCGCTGCCCTATACTGCAGCAGTCCTTCAGCGGTATAGGGACTGACGTACAGTCTGCTAAACACTAATACACAACCTGCTTGGTCCACAAAAGTTCTTATAAGGACTGGTAACTTGGTATAGGGTGCTACGGTACATAGGCTTGAGTGCGGTACAGTCTGCTGTTCTGTAAGGACCGCTATCGGTCCACAATAGATAGGGTTGACGTGCACCACTGCTGACCGCTCACCTATACTGCAGCAGTCCTTCAGCGGTATAGGGACTGACGTACAGTCTGCTAATCACTAACACACAACCTGCTTGTTCCACAAAAGTTCTTATAAGGACTGGTAACTTGGTATAGGGTGCTACGGTACATAGGCTTGAGTGCGGTACAGTCTGCTGTTCTGTAAGGACCGCTATCGGTCCACAATAGATAGGGTTGACGTGCACCACTGCTGACCGCTGCCCTATACTGCAGCAGTCCTTCAGCGGTATAGGGACTGACGTACAGTCTGCTAATCACTAACACACAACCTGCTTGTTCCACAAAAGTTCTTATAAGGACTGGTAACTTGGTATAGGGTGCTACGGTACATAGGCTTGAGTGCGGTACAGTCTGCTGTTCTGTAAGGACCGCTATCGGTCCACAATAGATAGGGTTGACGTGCACCACTGCTGACCGCTGCCCTATACTGCAGCAGTCCTTCAGCGGTATAGGGACTGACGTACAGTCTGCTAAACACTAATACACAACCTGCTTGGTCCACAAAAGTTCTTATAAGGACTGGTAACTTGGTATAGGGTGCTACGGTACATAGGCTTGAGTGCGGTACAGTCTGCTGTTCTGTAAGGACCGCTATCGGTCCACAATAGATAGGGTTGACGTGCACCACTGCTGACCGCTCACCTATACTGCAGCAGTCCTTCAGCGGTATAGGGACTGACGTACAGTCTGCTAATCACTAACACACAACCTGCTTGTTCCACAAAAGTTCTTATAAGGACTGGTAACTTGGTATAGGGTGCTACGGTACATAGGCTTGAGTGCGGTACAGTCTGCTGTTCTGTAAGGACCGCTATCGGTCCACAATAGATAGGGTTGACGTGCACCACTGCTGACCGCTGCCCTATACTGCAGCAGTCCTTCAGCGGTATAGGGACTGACGTACAGTCTGCTAATCACTAACACACAACCTGCTTGTTCCACAAAAGTTCTTATAAGGACTGGTAACTTGGTATAGGGTGCTACGGTACATAGGCTTGAGTGCGGTACAGTCTGCTGTTCTGTAAGGACCGCTATCGGTCCACAATAGATAGGGTTGACGTGCACCACTGCTGACCGCTGCCCTATACTGCAGCAGTCCTTCAGCGGTATAGGGACTGACGTACAGTCTGCTAAACACTAATACACAACCTGCTTGGTCCACAAAAGTTCTTATAAGGACTGGTAACTTGGTATAGGGTGCTACGGTACATAGGCTTGAGTGCGGTACAGTCTGCTGTTCTGTAAGGACCGCTATCGGTCCACAATAGATAGGGTTGACGTGCACCACTGCTGACCGCTCACCTATACTGCAGCAGTCCTTCAGCGGTATAGGGACTGACGTACAGTCTGCTAATCACTAACACACAACCTGCTTGTTCCACAAAAGTTCTTATAAGGACTGGTAACTTGGTATAGGGTGCTACGGTACATAGGCTTGAGTGCGGTACAGTCTGCTGTTCTGTAAGGACCGCTATCGGTCCACAATAGATAGGGTTGACGTGCACCACTGCTGACCGCTCACCTATACTGCAGCAGTCCTTCAGCGGTATAGGGACTGACGTACAGTCTGCTAATCACTAACACACAACCTGCTTGTTCCACAAAAGTTCTTATAAGGACTGGTAACTTGGTATAGGGTGCTACGGTACATAGGCTTGAGTGCGGTACAGTCTGCTGTTCTGTAAGGACCGCTATCGGTCCACAATAGATAGGGTTGACGTGCACCACTGCTGACCGCTGCCCTATACTGCAGCAGTCCTTCAGCGGTATAGGGACTGACGTACAGTCTGCTAAACACTAATACACAACCTGCTTGGTCCACAAAAGTTCTTATAAGGACTGGTAACTTGGTATAGGGTGCTACGGTACATAGGCTTGAGTGCGGTACAGTCTGCTGTTCTGTAAGGACCGCTATCGGTCCACAATAGATAGGGTTGACGTGCACCACTGCTGACCGCTGCCCTATACTGCAGCAGTCCTTCAGCGGTATAGGGACTGACGTACAGTCTGCTAAACACTAATACACAACCTGCTTGGTCCACAAAAGTTCTTATAAGGACTGGTAACTTGGTATAGGGTGCTACGGTACATAGGCTTGAGTGCGGTACAGTCTGCTGTTCTGTAAGGACCGCTATAGGTCCACAATAGATAGGGTTGACGTGCACCACTGCTGACCGCTCACCTATACTGCAGCAGTCCTTCAGCGGTATAGGGACTAAGAGTTTTGTCACAGGGTCATTTAAAAAATGACATGCAGAGGAAGAGGCAGGCCCTTCCGCAGGGGTGGTAGGGGTAGGGCAGGAGCAACAGGCTTGAGCCAAAGTGGGAAGTTGCAGAAGGTGCGTTCAATTACTTTAAAGGATGCACCAGACTTGGTTGAGTGGCTCGCTCAGCCTTACTCTTCTGCACCCTCCTCATCCTCTCGATCTGCACCCTCTTCTTCACTCTCTGCTATGTGCACCCCCAAAGACACTACCACCAACAACACGACCACCACCACCACCACCACATACCTTCCGCTTGAGTCACTGGAATTATTTTCCGATCCATATCAAGAGGACATTTCTGATGCGCAGCCACTCTTGGTATTGGATCAGGAAGAGGAGGTAGCAACAAGCGCTACTCAGCAGTCTGACGCCAGTACCCAGATCAGCCCAAGGAGGAGGTTGGTCCCCGGTGTTGCTGCCTACTCTACTTATAGCGGTGGGGAAGGTGACGTTGATGATGACGTGTCTAGTGATGTCACGTGGGTGCCCACAAGAGAGGAAGAGGAGGGGAGTTCAGAGGGAGATATGGACCAGCAGATAGGGAGGAGAAGCAGCAATGACTTACATTGCACAGCAGGGACAAAGCAGACTGCAAATGTATCAGGAGCGAGTCATCGACCATGTACGGTCACATCTGGCGCTCCCAGGACACCGGCACATGGCTCCGCAGTGTGGGCTTTTTTTAACGTGTCCGCTGCTGACAATAGCGTTGCCATCTGCAATCTTTGCAGTCAACGCGTTAGTCGCGGTAAGCCCAATACTCACCTAGGGACGACCGCCTTAAGAAGGCACATGAGCAGCCATCACCGAGCCCAGTGGGAGCAACGGAACACACAAAGCCACACTGCAGGCTCTCACCGTCCAGCCTCGTCTTCTACTTCTCCTTCTCCTCTCTCCTCACAATTGTCCTCCACTCCACCTTCCATCACGCCAAGCTCACATTTTTCTGCAAAAAGGCAGGCTTCCGTGGGCCTAATGTTTGAGCGTAAAAAAATGATGACGCCGGATAACCCTCTTGCCCAACGGTTGGCGGCTGGCTTGTCAGAACTCATAGCCCGCCAACTACTGCCATATAAACTGGTGGACTCGGAGGCCTTTCGCAAATTTGTGGCCATTGGAACACCACAATGGAAGGTCCCAGGAAGGAAGTATTTCTCAGAGAAGGGCATCCCAGAGCTATATGGCCATGTTCAGCGGCAAGTGAATGTATCTCTGGCACACAGTGTCGGTGCCAAGATACATCTGACCACAGACACGTGGTCTAGCAAACACGGGCAGGGAAGGTATATCAGTTTTACTGCCCACTGGGTGAACCTTCTGACGGCCGTCAAGCATGTAACCCGTGGCACCCGTGTAGATTTGGTTTTACCGCCACGGATTGCATGCAGGCCTGACTCTTCTTCTCCTCCTCCTACTCCATCCTCCTCCCTCTCCTCCTCAGCTGCCTCCTCCTTTTCCGCTGCTAGCGTCTCTTCCACTGCACCGCCCAAGCTCCCCAGAACCTATTCCACATGCCAGGTGAGACGTTGCCATGCCGTGCTGCGTCTGTTGTGCCTGGAAGCAAAGAGCCACACTGGCCCGGCACTCCTTTCAGCTTTGCGTTCACAGGCAGATGAGTGGCTAACACCGCTCAATTTGACAGTTGGTAAAGTGGTGTGTGACAACGGTGCCAATCTGCTTAGCGCATTGAAACAGGGCAAAATCACGCACGTGCCGTGCATGGCACACGTCTTAAACTTGGTCGTGCAGCGATTCCTTGTCAAATACCCTGGGGTCCAGGACATCTTGCGGCAGGCAAGGAAAATCTCGGCCCATTTCAGAAGATCTTACACGGCCATGGCTCGCCTTGCTGACATTCAGCGGCGACACCATCTGCCGGTCAGACGTCTTATTTGCGATTGCCCGACGCGATGGAACTCAACCTTCTATATGCTTGATAGGCTGCTCCAGCAGAAACGTGCAGTTAACGTCTACCTGTATGAACTCTGCGAAAGAAACGGTTCTGGGGAGCTGGGTTTTTTTTCACCGCGCCAGTGGCTGCTCATGCGCGACACATGCAGACTTCTGCGGCCATTTGAGGAGATCACCAAACTGGTCAGTCGCAGCCATGGCGCCATCAGTGACATGGTACCTTATGCCTTCTTTCTGGAGCGTGCATTGCGTCGTGTCATTGATCAGGCTGTGGAGGAGCAGGAGCGGGAAGATGAGGAAGTCGCAATGCTGGATGAATTCCCAGGGGGGGCTACTCTATCTGAGACAAGTCAACAACAGGAGTCTGATGAGGAGTCAGAGGAGGATGGTGCCGGGGCGGATGAGCAGGAGCAAGAAGAGCATGCTTTAAACCTTTCTGGGATCCCTGTTGTGCGAGGATGGGGAGAGGAGAATGAAGAGGACGACATTATCCTGGATGATGAGCAGGAGCCAGGCCACCACACCGCTTCCACTTTAGTGCAAATGGGGGCCTTCATGCTCCAGTGTTTTAATAGGGACCCCCGTATAAAAAGCATGAGGGTCAAGGACCAGTACTGGGTGGCAACGTACTTAGACCCCCGGTACAAACACAAAATGGCGGAAATGTTACCGCCGTCGCAGAGGGCTGTCAGAATGCAGCACTTCCAGGCCTTGCTTCGAGAAATGCTGCATTCTGCTTTTGCGTGCGCTGGCAGAGGAGCAATTCCCACTCCCAGAGAAGGATTTGCGGGTACCAATCCAACAGCGCCTGCAAGAAGAGGCCGGTTTGAAGATGTGTTGGTGACTTCGGATATGAGGTCATTCTTTCAGCCGACCCATCGACAGGTGTCATCCGGATCCAGCATCAGGGAACGCCTAGACCGTCAGGTGTCCGACTACATTGGGTTAACGGCCGATGTGGACGCTCTGAGGAGTGATGAACCCCTAGACTACTGGGTGGGCAGGCTTGACCTCTGGCCAGAGCTTGCCCAATTTGCAATCGAACTGTTGGCTTGCCCCTCATCCAGTGTCCTGTCCGAAAGGACGTTCAGCGCAGCAGGGGGGATTGTGACCGATAAGCGTACTCGCCTAGCTCACCACAGTGTTAACTACCTCACATTTCTAAAAATGAATGAGGCATGGATCTCGGAGGAATTCAACACATGTGATCAGTAGACCATGTATATGTCTATAAACAATTTTTGGAATCAAGCACACAGACCTTCTTAATTCATTTGGCTCACTTCCCTGACCCAAAAAAGCACACCGTACTATATGCCCCTACCCTCCTCTTTGAAGAGGTTGAGCGGTGTCATATTTCTACTGGGGCTGCTTATTATGAGGGGTTCCCACCATCCCTGTGCTGTGCTGACTTCCTCCTGGGTGTTCTTATTATGAGGGGCTCCCACCATCCCTGTGCTGTGCTGACTTCCTCCTGGGGGTTCTTATTATGAGGGGATCACACCATCCCTGTGCTGTGCTGACTTCCTCCTGGGGCTGCTTACGGTGCTGCTGTCAGCGCTGTATGTCACGGAGCTGCTGTCAGCGCTGTATGTCACGGAGCTGCTGTCAGCGCTGTATGTCACGGAGCTGCTGTCAGCGCTGTATGTCACGGAGCTGCTGTCAGCGCTGTATGTCACGGAGCTGCTGTCAGCGCTGTATGTCACGGAGCTGCTGTCAGCGCTGTATGTCACGGAGCTGCTGTCAGCGCTGTATGTCACGGAGCTGCTGTCAGCGCTGTATGTCACGGAGCTGCTGTCAGCGCTGTATGTCACGGAGCTGCTGTCAGCGCTGTATGTCACGGTGCTGCTGTCAGCGCTGTATGTCACGGAGCTGCTGTCAGCGCTGTATGTCACGGAGCTGCTGTCAGTGCTGTATGTCACGGAGCTGCTGTCAGCGCTGTATGTCACGGAGCTGCTGTCAGCGCTGTATGTCACGGAGCTGCTGTCAGCGCTGTATGTCACGGTGCTGCTGTCAGCGCTGTATGTCACGGAGCTGCTGTCAGCGCTGTATGTCACGGAGCTGCTGTCAGCGCTGTATGTCACGGAGCTGCTGTCAGCGCTGTATGTCACGGAGCTGCTGTCAGCGCTGTATGTCACGGAGCTGCTGTCAGCGCTGTATGTCACGGTGCTGATGTCAGTGCTCTGTATTACGGTGCTGCTGTCAGTGCTCTGTATCTCCTGCACCCTCTTGTTTGCCTACCCTGGTCCCTGACCTTCCCTCTCCTCCATTGCCTTCATTAGCTCCATAGTCCTGAATTGTCAGAACAATTTCCCAAATAAAAAAAAAATGCTTGTAGTTATCGATCCCAAATTCACCTCATACATGTATTATGCTATTGTCCAGGTGGTGGGACTACGTGCTACCCCCTAATAATTACCCCGTGGCCGCAAATTCGACCTAAAGGTTTGCGAAATTCGCCTCCCATTGAAGTCAATGGAGCCCGCGGCGAACGGTCGTTTTCGCGAACGTTTGTGTCCGTTCGCGTTTCGCGTTCGCGAAACGTCCCGTCGGAAGTTCGTCCATCACTACTCCTGAAAATTGAGTATTAGGATGGGTTAAGGAGTCTTCCACCATGGAACAGCTTAACCAGGATGGATGGGAAGGTAGGGAATCTTCAATCACTAGTTTTCTTCCCTAAAACCTCAGGGGTGTCTCAGAACTAAGTCAAGAAGGAAGGCTATGGGATAGGAGACCTCTCATTTTATTGCTATTCAGGAGGTTGTCCTAAGGGGTTGTGGGGGCAGAGCCAACCCATGGCAGGCTGACATGAAGAGTACAAGGAAAGATAAGATACAGGGACAGTGGTAGTCCAACTCCACCCACACATGTGCTTTAATGGTGGAGATGCAGAGACTGCAGAGGGAAACCTGCTGGTGGTTGCTGGAACTACAAAGTGCTGCACAGCGCCACCAGCAGGTGAAGTGAGGAAACAGCAGGATTTTTACCAGCCCAAATATTTCCAATTGAGAGTTAAACAGTCTTTGTGAAGAATGTATTTCCATTGTTCCAAGATGTTCCGTAATGGCAGAAAATCTAAATGCCAAGGCAGCTGGTGGGCCGGGCTCACGGGAGGCACTGCAGGGGATGGAGTTTATCTCAGGACACTTTTCTCACACTCAGCCTGTGATCATCTCCACATCCCTCCACTAGCTGTGTGCGATACAAATGAGAGAGGAGGAACAAGGAATGACAACAGGACCAAAGATCGATAGCGAGACAGCAGAAGAAACCTGTCTGTTACCAATATCTATCAATCAGCCCACAATATCTATCTATCTATTCACTCATCACTATCTATCTATTAACTTATCAATATCTATTTATCTACTCATCAATATCTATCCAACTATCTATCCATATTTATCTATCTATATTCCCCCCAACCAATATCTATCTATTCTCTCATCAATATCTATCTATTATTATTATTATACATGATTTATATAGTGCCAACAGTTTACACAGCACTTTACAATGTATAGGGGGTGGGCAACACAATTACAGTACAGTTCAATACAAAAGGTACAGGAGGGGCCCGGCTCATAGAGCTTACATTCTAAAAGGGAGGGGGTGGTATAGGTAATAGCTGCAGAGAATGATTTGTTGGGGGTGGCTATCTATCTATTAACTTATCAATATCTATCTATCTATCTATCTATCTATCTATCTATCTATCTATCTATCTATCTAATCTATCTACTCATCAATATCTATCCATCTTCTCATCAATATATATCTATCCATATTTATCAATCTATCCCCCCCCCTATCTATATATCTATTAACTCATCAATATCTATATATCAAACAATCAGCCTATCTATCTATCTATCTATCTATCTATCTATCTATCTATCTATCTATCTATCTATCTATCTATCTATCTATCTATCTATCTATCTATCTACCTATCTATCTACCTATCTATCTACCTACCTATCTATCTACCTACCTATCTATCTATCTATCTATCTATCTATCTATCTATCTATCTATCTATCTATCTATCTATCTATCTATTTACTCATTGATAGATATCTACTCATCAATATTTATCTATCCATATTTGTCAATCTATATTCCCCCAACCCAATATCTATCTATCTATCTATCTATCTATCTATCTACCTACCAATATGTATCCATCTTTCTAGTATCTATCTATCCATCAAACAATCAGCCGAGCAATATCTATCTATCTCTATCTATACATCAATATCCCCACCAAACAATATCTTTCTACAATAACTATCCACCTACCAATATTTATTCATCTTTCTGTCTATCTAACAATCAGCCCAGCAATATCTATTCACTCATCAATATCTATCTATCTATCTATCTATCTATCTATCTATCTATCTATCTATCTATCTATCTATTATTTGCCAGCTCTCTCTGTGTAGAGATATCGGGTGATGGAGAGGAGTGTCTGGCCTGATAAGCACATTGTTTCATTATGAGGAATGAAGTTTTTTCCTCCAATCTGATTCAATAAAAGGGGAGAGTGGTGTTTCTCTGCGGACTCTTCCGCTCTCCCTGTACAGAACATTATTAAACTGGTCATGTAATAGATTGGAGTGAAGTCAGGGTGGTCTCAGGGGGGGAAGCTGCCCCCCCCATGTGTGCAGAGTATTACATCTGATGACCCTCCTTCGCTCCGCTCTCAGGGAATTATCTAGAAGAAAGGATATTTGGAAGAAGCCGGTAACGTTGGGTTTGTGATAATCCCTAAGCTCACCCTCACCAAGGTTATTTATTGTGACTTTTAGTACATTCTGTATGCAGTATCATTGTATCCCCCTACAAATGTGTACGGCTGTCTGGGGACACCTTTAAAGAGAACCGGTTATCTTATATAAAAAATTATATATATATATATATCACTTATAGTGGACCTAAATCAAGATATATTTTTCATATTCAGTGCTAAATAATGTGCCAGTGTAACACTCCCTGGTATTTATCAGCTCTCAGAGATCACAGGACTCACCCTGATGCCTTCATCTGCTTTTCATGGATGGTGGGAGCCCCTCATAATGGGCACAGCAGGTGTACAGACCTGGGAACTCAGCACAGGGATGGTGGGAACTCCTTATATAGGGCACAGCGGGTGTACAGACCTGGGAACTCAGCACAGGGATGGTGGGAACTCCTTATATAGGGCACAGCGGGTGTACAGACCTGGGAACTCAGCACAGGGATGGTGGGAACCCCTCATAATGGGCACAGCGGGTGTACAGACCTGGGAACTCAGCACAGGGATGGTGGGAACCCCCTTTATAATGGGCACAGCGGGTGTACAGACCTGGGAACTCAGCACAGGGATGGTGGGAACCCCTCATAATGGGCACAGCAGGTGTACAGACCTGGGAACTCAGCACAGGGATGGTGGGAACCCCTCATAATGGGCACAGCAGGTGTACAGACCTGGGAACTCAGCACAGGGATGGTGAGAACCCCACATAATGGGCACAGCAGGTTTAAAGACCTAGGAACTCAGCACAGGGATGGTGGGGACCCCTCATAATGGGCACAGCAGGTTTACAGACCCAGGAGCTCAGCACAAGGATGGTGGGAACCCCTCATAATGGGCACAGCAGGTGTACAGACCTGGGAACTCAGCACAGGGATGGTGGGAACCCCTCATAATGGGCACAGCAGGTGTAAAGACCTGGGAACTCAGCACAGGGATGGTGGGGACCCCTCATAATGGGCACAGCAGGTTTACAGACCCAGGAGCTCAGCACAAGGATGGTGGGAACTCCTCATAATGGGCACAGAAGGTGTACAGACCTGGGAACTCAGCACAGAGATGGTGGGAACCCCTCATAATGGGCACAGTAGGTGTACAGACCCAGGAACTCAGCACAGGGATGGTGGGAGCCCTTATAATGGGCACAGCAGGTGTACAGACCTGGGAACTCAGCACAGAGATGGTGGGAACCCCTCATAATGGGCACAGTAGGTGTATAGACCCGGGAACTCAGCACAGAGATGGTGGGAGCCCCTCATAATGGGCACAGCAGGTGTACAGACTCGGGAACTCGGCACAGGATGGAGGGAGCCCCTCATAATGGTCACAGCAGGTGTACAGACCCGGGTACTCAGCACAGGATGGTGGGAACCCCTCATAATGGGCACAGCAGGTGTACAAACCCAAGAACTCAGCACAGGGATCTCACCAATAGAACCTCCAAGAGGCAAAAGAGAATATCAGAGGGTTTAACTCTCCTGCACTCACCATACACTGGAAAACCTGTTGTGGGTGGAGTGCCCCTTTAAGCTCTACTATGAAGAAGAACCCTTCATTTTTTTTTCAGCTGGCACAATTTTCTGGAAATACCCCAATGGCCAAAATCGAGACTTTCCATCATTGTCTGTAATGCCCCGTACACACGAGAGGACTTATGTCCGACAGACTTCCAAAGGAGTTCCGCCGGAGTTCCGACGGAGTTCTGACAGACTTTTCGGCCGAACGGACTTGGCCACACACGATCACACTAAACTCCGACGGATTCGAACGTGATGACGTACGACCTGACTCGAATAAGGAAGTTCATAGCCAGTAGCCAATAGCTGCCCTAGCGACGGTTTTAGTCCGTCGGAGTAGCATACACACGAGCGGAGTTTTCGAAGGGGACCGGGTCCGGCGGAGTTCCTTCGGGAAAATTTGAAGCATGCTTCATTTCTAAAGTCCGTCAGACTTTGGCGAATCAAAAGTCCGTTGCAGCCCACACACGATCGGATAGTCTGACGGACTCGGTCCTTCGGACTTTGGATGTTGAAAAGTCCGCTCGTGTGTACGGGGCATAATGGTTCAGAGATATTATTGTTGCTCCCTAGTAAACCCACTGCAGGTCTCGGCGTGGCTCCTGCTCCATCATTATACCAGCAAGATAGTTCAGCCCGCAGCAACAACTAATAGAATCATCCGCCGCTCACCCCATGGGGTCTGTCAGCGCAGATTAATCTCCAGGCTGATGAAGGCGTCATTGGGAAGAGGTCGTTCCCTCTCAGTGCGTGGGCTACGTATGTAAAAAACATGGCTGTGTAATAAGACATCCCACTATTCAACTCTTACCAAGAACGAGCCCAGATTGGTGGAAAGGCAATGCAGGAGTGACCGCTGACCACCCTAGATTCCAGAGACAACTTTCTACATCGTCCCTGGAAATATCCTCTCTGGCGTTCAAACTCCGGCACTTCCACCTGGAGCCCTGGCCCACTGGAGCTACCACTAGGCAAACTAGGCAGCCGTCTAGGGTGCCCAGCTGCTGGTGTTTCCACTCTCCTCTCTCTACAGCAACTAAGTCTCGGCATCAGCAGGCAGCCACTGTTCCATCCATACATAGTGTCAGAGGTGCAGCGGTGGCGGAGGACTGTCTGTGCCCCGACTCCCAAATGAAGGAAAGCAAGCAAAAACGGGCATCCCCTGCACGCCTCTAATCAGTGATCAGTGACCCGTGATTGCTGTCCGTGACCACAGACAGCCAGCTCTGCCCAAACAATCCTGAACCCACCCCCGTCATAGACGCCGCTCACCTTCCTGGCCTGTCCTAAACAATGCCGGCAGTGTCACTCAAGTGCTATAGCACCTGGCTGCGGCGCTCCGGGCTTGGTGATGGGCAGAGCCTGCCTGGAGGAGGCACCAAGGCATGCAGAGTTTAAAATGTATTCATTAAAATTTCCTCACACACACACACACACTGGCAGGGTCACGTCATCAGATGGATGATGGTGAGTGAAACACTGTCACTGTCTGAGATTGAATTATCACATTTAAACGTATTTGGTGTAAAAAAAGACTGATGATGATCTGTCCATGTACCGAGGCTGCATTGATGGGCGCTTGTGAGGCTGAATTTGATGGGTGCTGGTTAGGCTGCATTTGATGGGTGCTGGTGAGGCTGCATTTGACGGGTGCTGGTGAGGCTGCACTTAATGGATGCTGGTGAGGCTGCTATTGATGGGCGCTGGTGAGGCTGCATTTGATGGGCGCTGGTGAGGCTGCATTTGACGGGTGCTGGTAGGCTGCATTTGATGGGTGTTGATGAGTCTGCATTTGATGGGTGGTGGTGAGGCTGCATTTATGGGTGCTGGTGAAGCTGTATTGATGGGTGCTGGTAGGCTGCATTTATGGGTGCTGGTGAAGCTTCATTGATGTGTGCTGGTGAGGCTGCAATTGATGGGCGCAGGTGAGGCTGCAATTGATGGGTGCAGGTGAGGCTGCAATTGATGGGCACAGGTGAGGCTGCAATTGATGGGCACTGGTTAAATGGGTGGGATATACATGGGCAGGGCAAAGGAGTGGAGTCAGGGATGGAGCCAGGGGGGGGCGGCAATTGATGGGCGCTGGTAAGGCTGTATTTGAAAGGTGCTGGTAGGCTGCAATGATGGGCGCTGGTGAGGCTGCAACTCATGGGCGCAGGCGAGGCTGCAATTGAAGGGCGCAGGCGAGGCTGCATTTGATGGGCGCTGGTTAAAAAGGTGGGGTATACATGGGCAGGGCAAAGGGGTGGAGTCAGGGATGGAGCTAAGGGGGGGTGGAAATTGATGGTGTTGATGGGCACTGGTGAGACTGCCTTAATTGGCATTGGTGAGGCTGCATTTGATGGGCGCACCTGAGGCTGCATTTGACGGGCGCTGGTGAGGCTGCATTTGATGGACGCTGGTGAGGCTGCAATTGATGGGCGCTGGTGAGGCTGATTATGATGGGCGCTGGTTAAAAAGGTGGGGTATACATGGACAGGGCAAAGAGGAGGGGGGGGGAGTCAGGCATGGAGCCAGGGGCAGCAAAATGAGATTTCACCTATGGTGTCAAAAATCCTTGCACCAGCCCTGAAGACAGCAATCCTGATCGGTGCAGCTTAAAATTGCGAATTAATGTGTGGCTTGACGTATGATCAATGCATTGCTAGGCTTCAAGGTGAATTTCAGGTAGGGCAAAAAGTACGTAGCTACATTGGCTCTGCTTCTGTTCAGAAGATGTCACCTCACTTACTGTCCCTGTGATAATTGGATTTTGAAAATTTTGGGTTGTCGTGCAAACAAGGATTGTTGATACAGCTCCAGTGGAGACACCCCCCCCATGATAACTCTTACAGGAGAGAACTTTCCTTTCCAGGGGGAGATTTCCTCTCACTTCCTGTTGTCTCCCACCATTTGTAAGTATGAGTCGTATCGTGTAAGTTGGATGTTTGTAACCCGGGGAGTGCCTGTAGTGGACACTGCCACTACAGTGAACTCCGCTCCGCAAATTTAAAAGAAGGAAAATCCAAAATAATTACTATCCACCCTCGTTTCCCCAAAAAATAAGACCTAGCGTGATTGTCAGTGATGGCTGAAATATAAGCCCTACCCCCCAAAATAAGCCCTAGTTAAAGTCATTGTAGGTCTTATTTTCAGGGTAGGGCTTATTTGGGGGTGGGGCTTATATTTCAGCCATCACCGACAATCACGCTAGGTCTTATTTTCGGGGGAAACAGGGTATTCAATTATAGGTATTGGAATTCCCTTTCAAATTTGGCTGTTAGAGAATGTAACGAATACGGATTCATCCAAAGTTACGAATTATCCGAAAATAACGAATGCCGCATCCGGCAATGACTAGGCTTGTCCCCATCAACATGCACACACCTGCCCCTACCACCACCATGTTGAGGGCATGTGGCCTGGTATGGTCCAGGAAGGGGGGGGGGGGGGCGTTCGCTCGTCCCCTCCCTTTTCCTGACCTGCCGGGCTGCGTGCTCGTTTTTTCTGCGTGGGTGGTTCCCCTTCTGTCTGGCATGGTCTTGGAGGGGGGACCCATGCCCTTTTTTTTTTTTGACGTGAAGTTTCCCCCTAAAGATTCATACCAGATACAAAGTGTCTGACATTGTCGGGATCAAAGTCGGATCCCCATTTAATGAAGTTGGACAGATGTTGGAACTTTAAGTCGCAGGGCAAAGTCAGATCCACAGTCGTACGAATGTCGCGTCATACCAGTGTGAACCCGGCCTGAGGGGTTTTACTGCGCTATATGCACCAGGTGTTTTTTTTTTGTTCATGCATTTCTTATTAACCAGTTCCTGATTGGCACACACCGATGTACGTCGGCAGAATGGCACGGGCAGGCATATTGGCGTACAGGTACGTCCATTTTTAAATGCCGCCCTGCCATCGCGAGCGCGCCGGCGGCGGGGGCGCTCGTGTGCCGGTCGGGACCCCCGTGAGTCCGGTCACGGGTCCCGGGGACTCGATTGCCGCGGGGATACCCGCGATCGCCTCACGGGGCGGCTGAACGGGGAGATGCCGTTGTAAACAGCATCTCCCCCTTCTGCCTAGCAACAAGTAACGCTGATATCTGCTCCATGTAATTGGAGCAGAGATCAGTGTTCACTAACACAAAGCCACGCCCCCCACAGTTAGTAACACGCCCCTAGGAACACTTAACCCATACACTGCCACCCCCTGGTTAACCCCTTCACTGCCAGTGTCATTTACACAGGAATCACTGCATTTATATAGCAGTGATTGGTCCCTAAAATGTGTCAAAAATGTCCGATGTGTCCGCCACAATGTCGCAGTCACAATAAAAATCGCTGATCGCCGCCATTACTAGTAAAAAAACAATGATTAATAAAAATGCCATAAAACTATCCCCTATTTTGTAAACACTATAACTTTTGCGCAAACCAATCAATAATCGCTTATTGCGATTTTTTTTATACCAAAAATATGTAGAAGAATACGTATCGGCCTAAACTGAGGGAAAAAATGTTTTTTATATATATTTTTGGGGGATAATTATTATAACAAAAAGTAAAAAATAATGCGTTTTTTTCAAAATTGTCGCTCTATTTTTTGTTTATAGCGCAAAAAATAAAAACCGCAGGGGCGATCAAATACCACCAAAAGAAAGCTCTATTTGTAGGAAAAAAAAGACATACATTTTGTTTGGGAGCCATGTCGCACAACCGCGCAATTGTCAGTTAAATCGATGCAGTGCCGAATCGCAAAAAGTGGTCACTGGTCTTAAGCCAGCAAAATGGTCCGGGGCTGAAAGTGGTTAAAGACACTCAAGCATATAAAATCTAAATTAAGTGTAAATGAAGTTACACACAAGCACATAAAATCCTCCCCAGAAAAAAATGTTGAGGCTCCCCCCCTCCACCTCCACATCTACACATGTACGAACGTAAACGCACCCGTTGGGGGGGGCGCCTACCTAAAACGTTGATTGCGATACACATGTCGCATATCGCCGCGCACGGCGGAGTGAGCGCAATAATTCGAACACAAGACCCCCTCCATAACCTTAAACTAAGGCGGCTTTTGAAGTGTTGCCTATAGAAAATATAGGGCACCGACGCTTGTTGCCATTTCAAGGGCACACACAAATTTAGGGTTTGGCATGTTGGGTATCTATTTACTCGGGACAACCTCGTCTTTTATATTTTAACAAAAATGTGTGTCATTTATTGCTTCTGTTTGCCCTAATATTCACTTTAGTGTGTTTTTTTTACTGACATTTTGTGTTTCCTAGACCGTTTTCGGTAATATCGGGTGACAAATATGAAAATTGGAACTACCTTTATTATATTTTCTAGGGTGTCTAATTTCAGAAAATATATAATGTTTGGGGGTTCTACATCATCTTCAGGGCTAAAATGATTTTTTAAACATGTGCAAAAAAAAAAAACCCTGTCTGGCAGCATGATTTCCAGCTTCTAGGGCAGTGATGGCAAACCTTGGCACCCCAGATGTTTTGGAACTACATTTCCCATGATGCTCAACTACACTGCAGAGTGCATGAGCAGCATGGGAAATGTAGTTTCAAAACATCTGGGGTGCCAAGGTTCGCCATCACTGTTCTAGGGCAGGGGTCCCCAAACAACGGCCCTCCAGTTGTTCAGGAACTACAATTCCCATCATGCCCTAGTCATGTCTGTGAATGTCAGAGTTTTTTACAATGCCTCATGGGACATGTAGTTCCGCAACAGCTGGAGAGCCGTAGTTTGAAGATTCCTGTTGTAGAGAGATCTATCTATGTACAGAGTGCAGTCTACAGGACCGGTGCTACCACTAGGCGGACTAGGCAGCCGCCTACGGCACCCGGCCGCTGGTGATCCTACTCCTGCTCTGTCCACAGAGCCAGCAACTATCAACCAGGCAGCTGCTGCTCCGGAGGCCCCCCTGTCGCTGGAGCCAAGGTTGGACAGCACCGTACCTGGGCAGTTTGCTGAGCCCAAGACCATTACTTGGTGCGGTGAGTAAAAACTGACATGAGATTGTTTTATCACATGCAATTTGCAAATATGTATATAGTGGCTGATCTGACAAAAGGCAAAAGGTATACCGAGGGTCCCCCCCCCGCTGTGAGGCTGCATTGATCAGCGGTGGTGAAGCAGTGGTGAAGCGGCATTGATGGGCACTGGTGAGACTGTGTTAATTGGCATTGGTGAGGCTGCATATGAAGGGCGCTGGTGAGGCTGCATATGAAGGGCGCTGGTGAGGCTGCATTTGACGGGAGCTGGTGAGGTCACAAAGCCTCTCTCTCTTACTTGCAGGGAGATCATTGGTCGGCATCTGTGCACCCGGGCACAGATGGGCATCACAGTGCAGCTCACCAGGGAGTGGAGGGTGAGAGTCAGCGGTGGCAGAACCCTGATCCGTCATGTTCCAGCTCCCAAAAAGCCCCCCCCCCCGCCATGTATTCGCTTGCCCACCTGTGAGACCGGCATAGCGGGTCGGGGGGGAGGGAGCTGAGTGAACACACCTCCGCTCTCCTCCTCTTCTTGTGGGTGACCCGGAAGCGACATGTATGACATTACTTCCAGGTCCCCCTGTCAGTTTCCCCCGGTCCCAGGACACTTTCCAGTGGGGTTGTTTTTTTTTTCTTTAGAAGCACATGATTAGGGCCTGAGGCTCTATTCTACTTTAAAAAAAAAATGGTGGGCATGGGGCGCAGAGTTCACCCGAGCGTGTGACAATAGCATTCACTATTGTCCTCCTGATAAAGCCGAGGAGGAGTAGACGCCGCTGTGAAGCCGCCGCCAACCCCTGGGAGGAAGTGCTGCCCGCGACCTAGATGGGGTAAGTGCGGGGTGAGACAATAGCATTCACTATTGTCTTCCTGATTCTCCTCCCGGCCAGTCGGGAAGCAGGTCCTGAGACCCGAATGGCTGAGAGGAGAAGCCGCGGTAAAGCCGCTGTGATGTCGCAGCCCACCGCCCGGAGGAAGTGCTGCCCGCGAACTAGATGGGGTAAGTGCGGGGCTAATGACCGACCGGGGGTGCGGGTGATCCCCCCCTCCAAAAAAAAAAAAAGCACCAGCCCCCATTGGGTATATTTGTTTTGAATTTTATTTATTCTGTTTTTTTTTTTTTTTGTCCCTTTTTTTTCTGCTGGTTTGTTTCCATGGTGTTAATGTATAATAGTTGGATTAAAAAAAAAAAAAAAACTCCTCTCCACTTCACGCGAAAAAAAAATAAAAGAGAGAGCTCTACAGAGCGCGGTCTCTACCATACTTTATTCTGGTCCCTGGCGCTGGCAGTGCCGTGTTATAGGAAAATAATTTGGAAGGATATACAATATTTATAGGATGTGTGGTATCCTCTCATTGATATGGCCGGTGGTGCACATGGGTGGGCACGAACCGCGGGCACACGGAGGGGAGCTGGGAGAAGCGGACATGTTTGACGGACAAGCTGAGTAATTGTAGCGGGCATATTTACAGGCTGCTGACGAGCACACGTCAGGGCGGATGAGGGATGAGGGTCTGGGGGGACAGGAGAAGACTCAGGAGCCGCTGAGAGGAGGAGAACCAACATCTGTCTGTGAGTGCAGGGAGGTGTGAAGGATCAGACAGTTGGGGAGAGGGCAGAATTCAGGGGGCACATAGAGCGGGGCGGAGGGCACCTACCAGATGAGACCAGGGACAGAACGGAGAGGGGGGGGGGGGGGAGGAGAGAACAGCTGCAGTGTAAAGGTGAATTATAGGCCGGCCTGTAGAATTATTATTATTATTATACAGGATTTATACAGAGCCAACAGTTTGCACGGCACTTTCCATAAATAAGAGTCAGTATGGTTACAATGCAATTCAATCCAAGAGGGATCAGAGGGCCACGATCACGAAGGCTTACAATCAGGGGCGGACTGACCATTCGGCCACTCGGGCACTGCCCGAGGGCCCCAGGCCACTAGGGGGCCCCATCAGGGTTCCCAGCCTCAGTAAAACCAGGGACAGTATGTACAAATCTGTTTTTTTTTACATCTGTCTCTGAAATGTCCCTTACCGACATCCTTTTGGTCTAAAAATCCTGAGATTATAGCTGCCTCACCTCTCCAGTACCTTCTCAGCCAATAGAAACATGTCTGTGTATACTGTGTGATTGTATACTGTGTGTGTGTGTGTGTGTATACTGTGTGATTGTATACTGTGTGTACAGGTATGTGTATACTGTGTGATTGTATACTGTGTGTGTGTGTGTGTGTGTATATACTGTGTGATTGTATACTGTGTGTGTATACTGTGTGATTGTATACTGTGTGTATATACTGTGTGATTGTATACTGTGTGTGTATACTGTGTGATTGTATACTGTGTGATTGTATACTGTGTGTATATGTGTGTGTATACTGTGTGATTGTATACTGTGTGTGTGTATACTGTGTGATTGTATACTGTGTATACATGTATGTGTATACTGTGTGATTGTATACTGTGTGTGTGTGTATACTGTGTGATTGTATACTGTGTGTACATGTATGTGTATACTGTGTGATTGTATACTGTGTGTGTGTGTCTGTGTGTGTTTGTGTATACTGTGTGTACATGTATGTGTATACTGTGTGTGTGTGTGTGTGTGTGTGTATACTGTGTGATTGTATACTGTGTGTATATGTATGTGTATACTGTGTGATTGTATACTGTGTGTGTGTGTGTGTGTGTGTGTGTGTGTGTATACTGTGTGATTGTATACTGTGTATACATGTATGTGTATACTGTGTGATTGTATACTGTGTGTGTGTGTATACTGTGTGATTGTATACTGTGTGTACATGTATGTGTATACTGTGTGATTGTATACTGTGTGTGTGTATACTGTGTGATTGTATACTGTGTGTGTGTGTGATTTTATACTGTGTGTACATGTATGTGTATACTGTGTGATTGTATACTGTGTGTGTGTGTGTATACTGTGTGATTGTATACTGTGTATACATGTATGTGTATACTGTGTGATTGTATACTGTGTGTGTGTGTGTGTGTGTATATACTGTGTGATTGTATACTGTGTGTACATGTATGTGTATACTGTGTGATTGTATACTGTGTGTGTGTATACTGTGTGATTGTATACTGTGTGTGTGTGTGATTTTATACTGTGTGTACATGTATGTGTATACTGTGTGATTGTATACTGTGTGTGTGTGTGTGTGTGTGTGTGTGTGTGTGTGTGTGTGTGTGTGTATACTGTGTGATTGTATACTGTGTACATGTATGTGTATACTGTGTGATTGTATACTGTGTGTGTGTGTGTGTATACTGTGTGATTGTATACTGTGTACATGTATGTGTATACTGTGTGATTGTATACTGTGTGTGTGTGTGTGTGTGTGTGTGTGTGTATACTGTGTGATTGTATACTGTGTGTACATGTATGTTTATACTGTGTGATTGTATACTGTGTGTGTGTGTATACTGTGTTTGTGTATGTATACTGTGTGAGTGTGTATACTGTGTGATTGTATACTGTGTGACCCCATAACCTCTGATTGCCCGGGGGCCCCATGAGTTGTCAGTCCGCCCCTGCTTACAATCTAAAAGGTCACACAGGACCGCAGTCTAGGGCTAAGTTCTCTTTAACCGCTTCAGCCCCGGAAGATCCCCCCCCCCCCCCCCTTCCTGACCAGAATACTTTTTGCGATTCGGCGCTGCGTCGCTTTAATTGACAATTGCGCGGTCGTGCGGCGCTGCACCCAAACAAAATTAACATTGTTTTTTTTCCCCTACAAATAGAGATTTCTTTTGGTGATATCTGCGTTTTTTTTTTTTTTTGCGCTGTAAACGAAAAATGAGCGACAATTAAAAAAAAAAAAACTTTTACTTTTTGCTATAATAAATATCCCCCAAAAATATATAAAAAAAAAATATTTTTTCCTCAGTTTAGGCCGATACGTATTCTTCTACATATATTTGGTAGAAAAAAAAAATCTTAATAAGCGGATATTAATTGGTTTGCGCAAAAGTTATAGCGTCTACAAAAATAAGGGATAGTTTTACGGTATTTTTATTATTATTATTTTTTTTTACTAGTAATGGCGGCGATCAGCGATTTTTTTATCGTGACTGCGACATTACGGCAGACACATCGGACACTATAGACACTATTTTGGGACCACTGTCATTTATATCGGTGCAATAAAAATGCACTGATTACTGTGTAAATGACACTGCCAGGGGAGTGGGTTAACAACTAGGGGGCGATGAAGGGGTTAAGTGTGTCCTAGGGAGTGATTCTAACTATGGGGGGGGGGGGCTACCTAAGACATGACAGTGATCACTGCTCCCGATGACAGGGAGCAGCAGATCCCTGTTGTCACTAGGCAAAACGGGGAAATGTCTTGTTTACATCTCCCCGTTCTACCTCTCCACACCACAATCGTAGGCCGCCTGGAGAATATAGAGTTCTTGGGACCCATGGGAGTGTGCCCCGCGCATCCCAGGAACTCTATATTCTCCAGGCGGCCCACGATTGCGGTGTGGAGAGGTAGAACGCCCCCTAGTGGTTAAAGAGGAAGTAAACCCTGATGAGTTTACTTCCTCTTTCATTCCCTGCAAAGGCAAAGCATAATGGACTACTATGCATCGCATCGCATCGCATCGCATCGCATCGCATCGCATAGTAGTCCATTATGTGTCACTTACCTGACACAGGAGCCAGCGATGTCACCGCTGTCCCCTGTAGTCCGGCGCATCCATCTTCTCGGTGGGGTCTCACAGCTCCGCCACTGTCATTCGGCGGAGCGTTGGAAATGCCGCGCTCAGTGCGCCTGCGCGCCGCTGTCTACGGCGCATGCGCCGTAGACAGCGGTGCCTGTCTTCGGGCAAATATCTCCTAAACCGTATAGGTTTAGGAGATATTTCTTGGACCTACAGGTAAGCCTTAATCTAGGCTTACCTGTAGGTCAAAGTGGTTTGTAAGGGTTTACAACCACTTTAACCCCTTCACTGCCAGTGTCATTTACACAGTAATCAGTGCATTTTTATAGCACCGATCGCCGTATAAATGACAGTGGTCCCAAAATAGTGTCAAAAGTGTCCGATGTGTCGCAGTCATGATAAAAATCGCAGATCGCCGCCATTACTAATAAAAAAAAAAATGAAAGGCGGCAAATTTAAAGGGACGTACCTGTACGCCCATCCATTTGCCTGCCTGTGCCGACCTACATCTGTGTGCGGTGGTCGGCAAGCGGTTAAAGAGGAAGTAAAGTCCTCCTCTTTTAATTGCACCTACAGGTAAGCCTATAGTAAGGCTTATCTGTAGGTAATGTAAATATCTCCTAAACTTGCACCGTTTTAGGAGATATTCACTATATACGCTGCCGCCGACCTCATTGGCGCGTGTGCAACGAAGGAACGGCCCACTTGTGCCGTTTCATCAGGACCCCTGCCGTGACCGGCGGCACCCGCGCGCGTGCACAGGAGTGACATCATCATGGGCTTCCGGGCCAATCACAGCGCCGGAGCTTGCAAACCCGGAAGTAACTCCAGGAAAGATGTCGGCCCTGGGAGTGGAGTGCGGGGCGGCACTGCATGGCATCGTTCTGAGGTAAGTATTTCATAATGAGCTAGCGTGCGCTGCATACCGGCTCATCATGCCTTTGTCTTGCAGTTGCTGGCTATTTATTTTCATTTTATTTTTTAAAGCTGAAGATCGAGGAGTACCACACACATTTTTTTTTTGGACGTGCTTAGAAAGTCCGGCATCTACAACTGGTTAAATACAAATATCGGTTCTGGGGGGGCTGACACAGAAAAAAAAATAAGAACAAAGTGAATAAAAACTCAAGAAAATAATAGGCGAGGGGCGAACAGAAAGAAGGAGTTAATTAGAGCTGATCGGGGTAAACTAATGGTTAATAACACATTTTATTTTTTTTTAAAAAGTTGCAGATGAATACCATTCCTTTGATCAGCGGATGAATGAAGCAGAGTAGATACAAAAATAACAATGTTACTTTGTATCTGTCTATCTCCCATTTGAGCAATGTTTATAAACAATGTAACTGTGTATCCCTGTTGAAAAATGTTTATAAACAGTGTTACTTTATATCTCTCTATTGCATGTCTCATCAACGTTTATAAACAATGTTACTTTATATCTTTTGAACTTCTGCCTGAACAATGTTTATAAGCAATGTTACTTTGTATCCCTGTTGAAAAATGTTTATAAACAATGTTACTTTGTATCTCTCTATCGCCTGTCTGATCAATGTTTATAAACAATGTGACTTTGTATCTCTCTTATCTCCTGTCTGAACATAGTTTATAAACAATGGTAGCTTTGTATATTTCTATGTTCAAACAGGAGATAGAGAGATACAAAGTCACATTGTTTATAAACCTTGATCACACAGGCGATGGAGAGATATAAAGGACACAGTTTATAAACAATCTCCCATCTGAACAATGGTAATATACAATGTTGCTTTGTATCTCTGTAGATCTGTTGAACCATGTTTATAAACAGTGTTACTTTCTATCTCTCCAGACTTCTCTCCCTTGTTGCTTCCCCTGTTTCCGCTTCCGGTGACATCATCATCTGCGTTCCATGTCGGACCTGGCCGTCTTCCTGGTGGCCGCAGGAATAGACTGTACACCTCGTCTCCTGTGATTGCCTACCCATGGAATAGGATGGACCAGCAACCGGACTGCACCTTGTGCCCACAGCACAGATGAGCCTGATCTTATTCATCTTTTTGTAAGTGCACTAATTGTTGTGTCATTAAAATCTTACCTAACTTATTGCACGTAGGTGGCGCTTCCTTCTTGTTCCCTTGTCTTACTTTGTATCTCTATCTCCTGTCTGAACAATGTTTATAAACAATGTTACTTTTTATCTCCCGTCTGAACGATGTTCATAAACAATGTTACTTTGTATCTCTCCATCTTCTATATCAGGGATAGGCAACCCCCGGCACGTGAAGCGACTCCCTCCCCATCAGCAGAGCAGTGCAGGGAAGTGTCAGTGAGACAATAATGCATTCCAATTTCAGAATTCCCCACACCGATCCTGCACTGAGGGGGAGGTGCACTGCTCCCCCACACATTGTAAAAGATGGGAAACATTGTTTGGCTCTCTAACTTTACTGTAGCTGCGATCGCCAGCTTTTGTGATGAGAAAGAGATTGGGTGCAGGTCTGCTGGGGGGGAGCCACAGACAGTATTCAGCGCAATGAAAATCACACCCAACCACTTTTTCTTAGCTGCGGGGGCCCAACTTATGATCCTGCACATAGGCCCACTGCTTTCAGAAAATGCCCCTGACATGAGCTCATCATTGCACATCCATTCCAGATGTTTGTATGTGACATCCCATACATCCCACACATCCCACACATCACACACATCCCACACATCACATACATCACATACATCACATACATTCCATACATCACATATATCTTCACATACATCCCATACATCCCATATATCACATACATCCCATATATCATATACATCCCATATATTACATACATCCCATACATCCTATACATCCCATACATCATATACATTCCATACATCACATACATCTTCACATACATCCCATACATCCTATATATCACATACATCCCATATATCCTATACATCCCATACATCCCATATATCACATACATCCCATATATCACATACATCCCATATATCACATACATCCCATACATCACATACATCCCATGGGCTGGATGCGACAGTTGGATCAGCAGGATGAGTGTGCCAGGACAGGTAGATGCGTCTCATCTCTGCTTCCTTTCATCACTCTGCATATCACACATATCATAGATGAGAGGAGGGTACAGTTGTGGGGTAGATGAGCGGGGGGGGGGGGGGGGGGGGGGGGGACAGTGATCTGAGGTGTGAAGGTGTTAATTTCTCACTACTAAAGTAGTTTACAGCATTTACTTCTCTGGACTCCCTATTCCCTTTTATATCATCCTCCACCCCTGATCTAGGAAGATCGATAGATTGATAAGTAGATCGATGAAAGGAGACAAGGGAGGTAGAGAAGGAAGGTGGGTAAAAGGAAAAGGCCAAAGAGAGAACCCAAGAGAAGAGCCCTATAAATGAAAATAAAGCAATTGGAACTGCTCGCCGTATCTGGTTCTGGAGGGTGTAGAGAGGGTGATAAGGAGCTCTGCGGACATCTGGAGGTTCTTGTTATCAGACGGAGAGATTTCCCAACTTGTTGCTAAGAAGCAGAGGAAAGGATCAGTGGATGGATAGATGGAAGGGGGAAGAGAACAAACAAGCAAGGAAAGGGGGTAGAAAAGGTGAAAAAAGGAAGGAGGGATGGATGGAAAGGAAGAAGGAAAGAGGAAGAAATGGAGAGGAGGGAAGGATGGGTGAATAGATGAAGAATAGAGTAAGGGAGGGAGGCAGGAAGAATGATGGAAAAGTCAGAAGGATAGAAGGAAGAAGGAGAAAAAAGAAAGAAACAGGAGGATGGATGGAAGGGAGGATAAAAAGGAAGGAAAATAGTAGGGTGAATGAAAAGTTTGGCAAAGTGCGGAAAGGGAAGAGCGATGGAGATGTGTGGCGGGGAAAGAGGAGTGGCAGATGGAAAGGAAAGAGGAAGAAAAGGAAGGAAAATAGTAAGGAAAGAAAGAAAGTAAGGGTAGCTGGGAGGGAGGAAGAAAGAAAGAAGCAGGAGGATGGATGGAAGGAAGGAAGGAAGGAAGAAAAAAATAGTAGGGTGAATGAAAAGTTTGGCAAAGTGCGGTGAGGTAAGAGAGATGGAGATGTCTGGTTGGGAAAGAGGAGCAGCAGATGCAAAGAAAAGAGGAAGGAAGGAAGGAAGAAAAAATGATGTCTGGTGGGGGAAGAGGAGCGGCAGATGGAAAAGAAAGAGGAAGAAAAGGAAGGAAAATAGTAGGGTGAATGAAAAGTTTAGTAAGGTGTGAGCAGGGAAGAGCGATGGAGATTTCTGGTGGGGGAAGAGGAGCGGCAGATGGAAAGAAAAGAGGAAGAAAGAGAGAGAGGAGGGAAGGATGGATGGATGGATGAAAGAATGAAATGAGGGAGGAAGGAAGAAAGATCGAAAAATAAGAAGAAAGGGAGGGAAAAATGAAAGGAAAGAGAAAGAAAGAGAGGAGGGAAGAGTGGGTGGATAGAAGAATAGATTGATGCCGCGTACACACGACCGGACTTTCCGGCAGACTAGGTGCGACGGTCTGCCCGACAGACTTTAGGCGGCGTTCTAAAGGACTTTCCGAACGAACGGACTTGGCCACACACAAACGGACTAAGTCCATTCGAAAGTCCATAAGTTTTGAACATTATGACGTAAGACGGGACTAAAAAAGGAAGTTCAGTAGCCAGTAGCCAATAGCTGCTCTCGCTTCCCATTTGGACCATCGGACCAGCATACAGACGAACGGTTTTCCCGATTGTGATGGAGTCCGTCGGACAGATTTGAAACATGTTCTATTTCTAGGTCCGTCAGATTTTTTTAAACAAAAAACAATCAGATTAGCCCACACACGATCGGATTGTCCGACGGACTGATTCCGTAGGACCTAGCCTGCCGGAAAGCCCGGTCGTGTGTACGCGGCATCAGGGAGGGAGGTAGGAAGAACAATAGAAAAGTCAGAAGGATGGAAGGATGAAGAGGAAAGAAAGTAAGGGTAGCTTGGGAGTAAGAGAGGAAAAGAAAGATGGAAGGGAGAGGAGAAGAAAGAACGGGAGGATGGAAGGAAGGAAGGAAGGAAGTGAAATAGTCGGGTGAATGAAAAGTTTGGCAAAGTGCGGAGAGGGAAGAGCGATGGAGATATCTGGTGGGGGAAGAGAAGCGGAAGATGGAAAGGAAAGAGGCAGAAAGAGAGAGGAGGGAAGGATGGGTGGATAGAAGAATAGTATTAAGGGAGGGGGGAAGGAAGAATAATAAAGTCAGATAGATGGAAGGAAGAAGGAGAAAGAAGGAAGAAAGTAAGGGTAGCTGGGAAGAAGGAAGAAAGAAGCAGGAAGGAAGGAAGGAAGGAAAAATAGTCGGGTGAATGAAAAGTTTGGCAAAGTGCGGAGAGGGAGGAGCGATGGAGATATCTGGTGGGGGAAGAGAAGCGGGAGATGGAAAGGAAAGAGGAAGAAAGAGAGAGAAGGGAAGGATGGGTGGATAGAAGAATAGAGTAAGGGAGGGAGGAAGGAAGAATAATAAAGTCAGATAGATGGAAGGAAGAAGGAGAAAGAAGGAAGAAAGTAAAGGTAGCTGGGAGGAAGGAAGGAAAGAAGGAAAAATAGTAGGGTGAATGAAAAGTTTAGTAAGGTGTGAAGAGGGAAGAGCGATGGAGATGTCTGGCGGGGGAAGAGGAGCGGCAGATGGAAAGGAAAGAGGAAGAAAAAGAGAGAGGAGGAGGGAAGGATGGATGAAAAAAATGAAGTAAGGGAGGAAGGAAGAAAAATAGAAAAGTCAGAAGAAATGGAGGGAAAAGGGAAAGAAAATGAGGATGGATGGAAGGAATGGAGGGAGAAAAAAGGAAGGGAGGAAGGAGTGTGCATGAAAAGTTTTGGGAAGGTGCGGAGAGGGAAGAGCGATGGAGAAGTCTGGCGGGGGAAGAGGAGCGGCAGATGGAAATGGCTGTAATTACCTCTCTCAGATATTAAACGATCGTCACTGGAAGGTACACAAAACAGAACATACTGCGAACATTAAACCTCCATTTCACTAATCGTCATTGCACTGCCATGGGAGAGATGAATGAGGAGGAATGGTATCGGTGTGGAGGAGTGACATGTGGATATGGATGGAGCAGTGAAGGTTGCTCTATGGAGGACATGGCGCTCCCCACCATTATTACATTTCTATTCGCTGAGAAGATCCCGAATGTAATCCACAACGTGACAACCATCCCACTACAGGCGGAGCTGTTCAGCTGGAGCCATCATCATCTTGTTACATTGCATCTAAAAACAGAAAATATATTTGTTACGTTTTATTTTAGATAAAGTGAGAATGGATTAGAGCCTCTGCCATGTTTTCATTGCCATCTGTGTCCCCGCTGGGGAGATTTATCCCATCCTAGTGACAGTTATCACCGGGAGTACACATATAAGAATGATTTATACCAAACAATAAGGGACGTCGCAACCACAACAAGTTATTTTATATCCTATGTAGCTAAGAACTGGGAGAGGTCAACCATTATCAATTCAACAAGGAAAAAAAAAAGAAAAAAAAAATCCCATTCACACGGGTTCTCTGTCCAATGAATGGTTTGTTTTATGCAGCCTCCTGTCACTCTATGGAGTGACAGCAGCTGTATGAACACAGCCTCAGGTCCTAATTGGATAGCTGTGCAGGTGAGCAGCCCCCTGGGTCTGGGGGAGCCCATACACCCGCACCCACACACCAATCAGGCCGGGTTCACACGATTGCGAATTGGATGCGGACAACCGCATCCAATTCACAATAGCAAGAGAATGTGACCGGCTCTCTATGGAGCCAGTTCACATATCTCCAATGCAGCTCCGGTGCGAATTTGCACAGGAGCCCTTTGAGTCTTTTGGTCCATTTCAGGTCCGAATTCAGGCCAAAATTCGGGCTGAAACCAGACCTGAAACGTTAACCCAGGACGCACAGGACCGCTGCTGTGAGCTGCATCTGCATCCAGTGTGAACCCGGCCTTAACTCAGGACCTGAGCCTGTGTCCGTGCAGCTGCTTCATCCCCATAGAGTAACATAGGCTGCAGAGAGTGGCGGCTGTTTTTTTTTTTTGTTTTGTTTTTTCCGATTGGTCAGGTCACCCGCACCCCCAACCCCCACATTCGGTCATGCAGCCACGCACTTACCCCATCTAGTTCGCAGGTGGGCAGCGCTTCTACGGGCGGCCGGCAGCAGCTTCCATTGCATCTCCCCTCCCTCCTCCTCCTAGGCATCCATTAGGATCACCTGTCCTTTCAGCCAATTGGGTGACGGGTCTCAGGACCCACTTCCTGATTGGCCTGGAGGAGAATCACTGTGACAATAGCGAATATTCATTCGCTATTGTCACACAACTGGGTGGGCTCACGGAACCCGAGCCCACTTTTTTTTTTAAGCCTATTACAGCCTCTGGCTCTAATCATATGCTTAAAAAAAAAACCCATTGGAATCCACATGTAGATTAGGGGGCCAGGCGCATGGATGGGGGGGGTGGCGCCCCTGCACCTCTAATGAACAAGCTGCCACTGATAGGCTGTCTACACACAGCTTCAGGTGGCACCAGCCACATAAACAAACTGCTGATTCACACTGTACAGGCCCCATGATTTCTAATAAGCTGAGGAGGAAGGGGGTCCTGTACAGGGCCCCATAATTTCTTATAGCAGCCCACGGGCTGGGGAGGAAGCTGGTCCGGTCAGCAGTGGCATCGGGAGGGGGGACCGGGGGGCTCTGGAGCCCCGAATGGGTCCCCAAAAAGCCCTGGGTCTCAGGCATGCAGAATTGTATTGTTAGCCCTGAGCGCCGCCGAGCGGGGACCGACCTGATCCCGAGCGCCGCCGAGTCACATAGCAGGTTCCGCCTCCTGGAGCCTGCACCGCCTATGATGGACGTCCCACTGGTCCAATGGCGGGACCGGGGGACGTGTGAAGTCCACCATAGGTGCTGCAGGCTCCAGAAGGAGGGAAGAAGGGAATTACAATGCGGCCGCTGTGCCACATAACTGTGAGATCTCGATCCCCGCCCGGGCGGGCAGCTCTCCTCTCCTCCTCTGGCTGCCTGCTGTGATGACAGGCGCACCGTACACCACAGCTGAGCTGCTGCTGCAGGACACATGAAGTCTGTCTCCACACAACCACACAACTCCACCCCCCAGCCAAAGAACCCTGCGCCACTAACGCCCCCCGCCGTGCCGGCTTTGGACTTTGGGCTGAAAGCCCTGGTCTTTTTGCCACCTAGCAACGCCCCTGCCGGCCAGGTAGGCTGTATGGGGGGTCCCATGATTTTTTACAGCAGCCCTGTGCCCATGTCATGGTAATTGCCAGGAGCAGAGGTTCAGTCCGGCACCATTATGACACGCAGGGGGCAAGTATCCATACAGACGCACTAAATTTCCAATGTACGCACATGCACCTGGCAATTAAAGCCACAGGGCAGCACAGAAAGGTTTGCAGCAGTTATAAAACGCTAATGGCTCATACTGTGGGTGCGTCTGACACACACGTCGTGTTCTTCGTTAGCAGTCTGTTTTTTTTTTTTCTCTCTCCTATCAGCGAGGTCGTTCTCAAGCTGCGGAATATATTTCATTGATGCAGCAAGCTTAAACAGATTTTCTAATTAAGAACAGAGCCTGACTGTCAGAGCAATTAAGCAGAAAATGGTGTCCTTCATCTGCTATCAGACAGAATGCATCCTCTGAAACAATAATAATAAATTTTTCCCACAATGAAACATATTTCTGACAATTCGAAAACTGAGAGAGGAACTCCGCAGAACACGTAAGGAAGACTCGGCACTGCCCCCTACTGCTGTGTGCGTGCGAACTGACTTCTAAATCTGTAGAGAAGCCCAATACTTATCGCATTAATTTATATAGCTCTGACATATGCTGCAGTGATGTACAAAGAACACCGAGCCAGTCACATCAGTCTCTGAACCAAAGGAGCTTACACTCTAATGTCCCCCCCACCCCACATTCACACACTATTATTATTAGATGGAGCTTGATGTTTAGGCAGGGTTGCTCCTAATTTTACCTGCCAGGTATGGCTACCTTGGCTAATTGTTAGGGATCATTTGATTTTACCCTAATTATGGAATTGCTGCACTTCAGTGCACGGCGGTCCCATTTTCCAACTGGAGCAAGACACTGCAGGGGCTAGATGGTCCCCCTCCATTGAACCTTTAAACTTCCAACCATTGAAATAAGTCTATCTGCTCCTTGTTCCATTGGAAAGATTGAAGAGATGGAGAACCTGGCCACTCTAAACTAAGAGATTATGGTGCATAATCATCGCCCGCTCCTGTTTTACACTACAATTATTTGAAGCCTCTATGCTAATCGCAGGTTCCTATATAAGTAAAAGTGTGATGTCGATGTGAAAATCGCCCTATCTGCTTAGAGAAATCCTTTCTTATTTGTTATTTCTGCCCTTTGGCACAACTGTTTTTTGGGGTTTCCTCTTTCCCATTAAGAAAAAAAAATTGATAAAAGCTCCTGATGAAGCGTTGGTAATAACGCAAAACATGTAGAGCGCCAAAGTATTTCTAAGATCGGTTCTGTAATTAATACCCTGTCCACTATACCCTCGTCTTCTCTGTGTACTAAGTATTAATGTATATTTGTTTACCTTTTGGGTATATATATCTGATGAAAATAGACATGGATATGATGTAAAATTGTATGAAGATAGACAGGTTATATAAAAACAGTACTCGGTGTGTTTTATCATTGTTTTTTAAATAAATATATTTTCTTAAAATATATATATAACTTTTTTCTTCATTTATTTTATTTTTTATGCTGTATATTCAATCACAGTAGTATGCCTAAAAAGTCCAACACAACCAACAATTTTTTTGAGGTTTTTTGTGTTTTTCCCTTTTCTGTCTTCTTTTTTCTTTGCTTTATTTCAAATTGCTGCACTTCTCTCTTCTGCCGCTAGGTGGCCGGGTACCTGGTGGCATTAGACAAGGGCAAAGCAAGGTCAGGTTATGGGTATATGGGGTATCTCAGCCAATGGGCAGGGGTTTTCTTGGGTCCCTTGGCTTCTGGGAGAACCTATATATTTGGGTGAAGTTAGATGATCTGTGTTCTGTGCCACCGGCTGTCTAGGTGGACATGTGTTGTACGTCCTGGGCTGCTAGGCCAGAGATTGGACCTATCCGGGGACAACTGGCTGCTAGGCTGTCTGAGGGCCTATCCAGAAGCAAGAGAGCAGCGTAGGGTTGGGATTGCTGCTTGCAGACCAGCCAGAAGTGACGGTTCAGTCGGACGTAGAACCTGTCGTGGTCGGAGGTAGAGGGGAAGCTGTCCCTAATAGGAACCAGAGTGAGTAGCTGGATGAAGTACCAGAGCAAATATCTCACCAGACGGGGATGGTGAAGAATTCGGGAAACTTCAGCAGGTGTCAAGCCAGGGACCCAGCCAGCGGAGCGAATGCTTGTACCAGGGGATCCTAGTGTCTCTGTCCCAACAGATTCTGTGCCTCTGAGGCCGTCTATGGTGTCATTGTCCCCCCAGTCTGTGGTCTCCCAGTCAGTGTCAGAAAGTGTGGTTGTCAAGTCTGTGTCCGCACCTATTGTTTCCCCTAGTGTAGTGAAGGCAGTGGAGGGTGCTGGACCAGCATGTATGGTGGTGCCAACCCCTCCTCCTCGGTGTGGCGGAAGTGCTAATGGAGGTCAGCAGACACCGAGGGGTGGAGTGAGGAATGGATTGGATGATGGCGCGGGGGAGATGGGAAGGGAATGAGGGTGGCTGGTGCAGAATGAAAGGTGAATGATGTGGAAGTTGGGGTGAATGATGTGGGGAGAGGGCTTAATGGGGGGCGTTGGAATTGGTGAGGGTGGAGGTATCAAATACATTTGAGGTGTTTTCTGAGGTGGAGGGGGAGGGTTCATCTGCTGAGAAGTCGGTGACTTCTATGGAGGAGGAATCCCAGAGAATAATAAATAGTGTATGGTCTCCAAGTGGGGGGGCGGGTTGAGCAAACTAAAGCCTTGTACACACGGTCGGAGAAACCGTCGGAATGCGTCTTATCGGACCATGTCGTCGGATAATCCGACTGTGTGTGGTATGCATCGGACTGATTCCGTCCGAATCTCTGTCGGACCCAATTTTCCAACATGTTGGAAATATTTTCCGACCAACTGGTTTGATCGGACATACTCCGATCATGTGTAGAGAATTTTGATCGGACCAAGTGCCACGCATGCTCAGATCAAATTCCTACATCAAAGCTATTGGCTACTAGTCCCATTGTAACGAAATTACGTCATCACGTTCTGAATGATCGGATTTTTCGACAACTTAGTCCGACCGTGTGTGCAACAGTTTCGGACAAGATCCGATGGATTTGGTTGGCAGAATGTCTGACCGTGTGTACAGGGGCTAAGAAGCGTGTATCCAAAGCATCCCGATGGCAGTTAAATCCTAAAATGTTTCTTAGCCTGGATTGTGTTGAAGTTGAGATTTGTGGTTTGTGGTCTCTTTTTTTTTTTGTGGTAATTAAAATATGTTTCTTTCTATGTTATTTTGGCATAAAGTTGCTGAGATAAAAGACGCTTGTTTTTGTTAAGTTATTTTTATGTACATATGTTTGTATGATGTTTGAAGAAACGAAATTTACACTCTAATGTCCCACCACAGTCACACACTATTATTATACATTTATATAGCTCTGGCATATACCGCAGTGCTGTACAGAGGACACTAAGTCAGTCACATCAGTCTCTTTACCAGAGGAGCTTACACTCTAAGGCCTTGTACACACGATCGGAGATTCCGACAACCAAATCCGTCGGAGTAATTCCGACGGATTAATTCCGGAAGAGGTCCGGAAGTGATGTTGCATACACACGGTCGGACTAAGTTGTCGGAAAATCCGATTGTACATAACGTGATGACGTTATTTCATTACGTCGGGACTACGTTCAGGCTAGTAGCCAATAGCTTTGGTCTAGGAATTTGATCTGAGCATGCGTGGCACTTTGTCCGTCGGAGTAGGCTACACATGATTGGAGTATGTCCAATCGGGGCATTCTGTCGGAAAATTTTACCGGCAAGTTGGAAAAATTTGATTGTCGGATATTCCGACGGAAACAGTCCGATGTAGACCACACACAGTCGGAATATCCGACAGAACGTTCCGATAGGACACACTCCTTCGGAATCTCCGACCGTGTGTACAAGGGCTTATGCCCCAAACAGTCACACACTATTATTATAAAATTATATAGCGCTGACATATACCATAGTGATGTACAGAGAAAACAAAGCCAGTCACCATACTTCCCAACCGTCCCGAATTGCCCATAAAAGGGAGGTCTGTCCCGCGTCCCGCACACCTTCATTCTTCGTACACAATACAATGTGCCAGAATTGCCCCCTTGGCCGATCTGATGCCGCCACATTGTCGCTGTTCCTCACTGCCCCATGTACTTCTGGCTGAAACCCACTTTATTTTTCACCACCCCAGGTGCTGCCTGGCTCACTGCCGAAACAACTGGTTGCTAGGCACAGCTAGCCTGGCATCTAGCAACCAGTGACATCATGAAGAGGAGGAGAACAAAGCCCCAGCATTCAGGGCGAGCTGGTGGAGGATTCCGCCTCCTTGCGGCTAAACTCCTGCTCTACCCCCGACTCCGCCCCGACTCCGGGTCTTCCCTGAAGGCTGTTCCTGCTGCTGGAAGAAAGGTAGGAGAAATGCTCCCTGCAGTGCCTCGAGGACGCTCATGGTTATACTGCCCTCCGCTACTACCCCCCTCCCGTCATACTGCCCCCTCCTATTATACTGCCCTCCACTGCCACCCCTCCCATTTACAGTATACTGCCTTCCACTGCCCCCCTCCCATTATACTGCCCTCCACTACCTCCCCTCCCATCATACTGCCCTCCACTGCCACCCCTCCCATCATACTGCCCTCCACTGCCACCCCTCCCATCATACTGCCCTCCAGTACCTCACCTCCCATCATACTGCCCTCCACTGCCACCCCTCCCATTATACTGTCCTTCACTACCACCCATTATACTGCCCTCCACTGCCACTCCTGCCATTTACATTATACTGCCTTCCACTGCCACCCCTCCCATAATACTGCCCTCCACTGCCCCTCCCATCATACTGCTCTCCACTGCCACCCCTCCCATCATACTGCCCTCCAGTACCTCACCTCCCATCATAATGCCCTCCACTGCCACCCCTCCCATAATACTGCCCCCCACTGTCACTCCCATCATACTGCCCTCCACTGCCACCCCTCCCATCATACTGCCCTCCAGTACCTCATCTCCCATAATACTGCCCTCCACTGCCACTCCCATCATACTGCAATCCACTGCCACCCCTCCCATAATACTGCCCTCCACTGCCACCCCCTCTCCACCCCATAATACTGCCACCAAAACCAGTTTTAGCTATTGTTTGCCCTGCTGTATATATGACAGGTAGACCCGGGGCTAGTTGAGTTGGATTCAGGACTGAAGAAGAGAAGTCTGAATCAACCAGACTGTCGCCTCCAGGTATTTAATTTCTAATGGAATTGTGACTCCCCTGGATTGAATGCTGTAATTTTCTATGTTTTACCATCTGTAATACATCTTTAAACCAAGCTAAGTAAATTATTGTATGACACCCACATACCTGAAAGGTTTAACATAAGAACTTTTAACTAATAAAGTCTAGTCCTTATGTCAGGAACCATGAAGCAAACAGAGATAGAAAATGCAGTTCAAAATCACACCTTTAAATATAATGGTAAATAAAATTATACAAATAGTAAACATAGTCAAAACATAGCCAAGGTACGGTAGCCAAAGCGAGAAGTCAGAACAAGCCAGGAAATCAGGAAGCCAGAGATCAGCGTAGTCGGAGGCAGCAGACATGATCAGGAACCAGAGGGGACGACAGCCAGGCAAGTCTTCAACAGGAACACAGCAGAGAGTCTCCAGATATGTTTGACCAAAGTGAAGGCATGGAAGAAACGAACAAGGAAGTTTAAATAGCCAGAAGAAGCTGGCTGTAGGCTGGACTGACGAGCAGGAGATGATCAACAGGTGAGCCACTGTGGAACGATGAGTACTGGAAATTTACCAACAGCTGGGCAACCTAAGCACAGAGAAGGAAGGGCTGAGAACCCAGCCCTGACTCTTTATTACAACATCCAAGATGGCGGAACCCAGGACCTGTCCAGGGAGGGTTTTAGCTTCCCACCTTTTTAAAAAGGCGTTTTGCACACATTTTGATGCACGCAAAATCGCTTAACTGCTTGCCACAGTTGGGGCATAATTAAAAATGAGTGGCATCGCAGGCACGATGGACCTCTTTCACACTTTCCATAAACGCGCGCAAGAGTGCATGCTTTCGGACGCATTCATGTGTAGCAAGGTCTCCGGCCTCCTTCAGTCTAATGAGAACCTCCAGGACCAGAGATAGCTGACATCCTTCTGTATATGGTGGGTTGTGAGGCATTGTGGGTGCAAGGTGGATACAGTTATCGGGCACCAGACACTTCTTGAATGCGAAATTTCTCTTACATACTTTTATGGGGGAGAGAGGGTTAGGGCCAGGACACCCTTCAGTAGTTGCAAGTTCAATTAGCAGGCTCTGAGACTTCAATAGGAAGACAGCCGTGCAGGGAAAGGCCTCCAGCAAGACGCCACATCTGCACATGCAGGAATGCTGTCCCCTATGGCAACAGTCTTTAACAGTTCCTAACACAAGCGTAACCGTTCTTTTGCCTTCTCTACAACTTCTCCTTGTAGTTCTTCAGCCCACTCAGCTCCCGGTCTCTCATTAGACCCACTGGTTCACTGCCACGGAATCCCTTGAGCTCCAGCAATATTCACGGTGGTATCTTCCTCAAGCGTCACCCCCCCTTCTCTGTTGGGTCCCTGGCTTGGCACTCCAGATACCTCTCAAGCTTCACGCCGCTGGTCTGCTCGGTCCCTGGCTTGACACACAAGGCTGCTCTGCAAGCGTCACCTCCACTGGCCGGGTCCCTGGCTTGATCACTGGCTGAAGTTTCCCGATTCTTCACCATGCCCATTTGGTGAGAATGCTGCTCCGGTACTTGCTTCAGTTACTCACTGTGGTCCCTGGTAATAAGGTGGATGGTCCCTTAGTGGAGACAGCTTCCCCTCTACCTCTGACCAGGACAGGTTCTCTGGCCGGCAGAACCGTCAACTCTGATTGGACTGCAAGCCGCAATGCCAACCCTGCGCTACTCTCTTGCTTCTGGATAGGCCCTCAGATAGCCTAGCAGCCAGATGTGCCCGCGATAGGCCCAAACTACAGCCTAGCAGCCTGGGCAATACAACACACCTCCACCCAGACAGCCGTCCAGGTGGCACAGAACCCCGATCACCTGACTCCTCCCAGATATATAGGTTCACCCAGCAGGCCAAGGGATTCAAGAAAACCCTGAGATACCCCATATACCCATAACCTGACCTTGTGTTGCCCTTCTCGTATCTAGTACCACCAAGTACCCGGCCACTTAGTGGTAGAAGAGAAAAGTGCAACAAGGTCAAACTTAGGGAGAAATCAATAGATCTCTAACAATCATCCAGGACAACTACTCCTGGCAAGTAAATTTGTGAGGAGCATCCCTGCCTAAACTCCAGGGGGCTACACATGGAATGTGTGAAAAAACGTTGCATCGAGCCTGTGGTGCCATTCATTGTTAACGGAACGTTCAGATGTGAGCAGAGTCTTAGTTGCAACAATGCACAAGTGCCCCTTCAAAGATGCAGGACTGTCCTCATTGTCCTGGATTCACTACCTACAGTAAGGACTCATTCACACTAGCGGTTGGAGGGTTGTAAAACCCCCGTGCCTTTACTGCCCTCCCAAACTGCTACCCCCGTTATTGGCAGGGGTAGCGGCTGGGGGTGTATACATGCTGCAGCAGTGGTGCTCCAGAGCAGGAATTATACCCCCTGCCGCTTTCCGCAGGTGTTGCCCCCCCCCAGCCGGACCTGACCCATTCAAGTAAATGGGGCCATTCTACAAACACCCCGCAACTGTGTGCATTGCATGCATGTTAAAGCAGACAGGAAGGAAGCAATTCATAGCCTCCTCACCACTTGATCCCCCCCTCCCCCCCCAGCCTGACCACCAACATTCCCCCGGGCTTGCCTATGGGCCGTCCTACGAAATCCACACACCGCCCACCTCACCTGTACGCACTCAGCCCCTCCCCCATTCCTGTATATTTGTCAGCCCCCCTCACATCTGTGTATTTGTAAGCCCCCCCCAAACCTGTATATTTGTCAGCCCCCCTCACACACCCCTGTATATATGGCAGCCCCCCCACACACCTATATACTTGCCCGCCCCCCCCAAACCTGTATATATGGCAGCGCCCCCACACACCTGTATATTTTTCCATCCCCTCCAAACCTGTATATATGGCAGCACCCCTACACACACCTGTATATATGGCACCCCCCCCCCCATACACACAACTGTATTTCTGACCGCCCCCCAAACCTGTAAATATGTCAGCCTCCCCACACACACACACCTGTATATATATCAGCACCCACCCCCACACACGCACCTGTATATATGTCAGCCCACCCACACCTGTATATATATATATATATATATAAGCACCCCCCCCCCCGCACACACCTGTATATATTTCAGCACCCTCACACCTGTATATATATCAGCCCCCCAAACCTGTATATATGTTAGCCCCCCCACACACACATTTGTATATATGTTAGCCCCCCACACACACCTGTATATATGGAAGCCCCCCTCACACACCTGTATATATGGCAGCCCCCCATCACACACACCTGTAAATTTGTCTGCCCCCCCCAAACCTGTATATATGTCTGCCCCCTCACACCTGTGCATATGTCAGCCCCCCACACACACACCTGTAAATATATCAGCGCCCCCCCACCCCCACACACACACACACACACACGCACATCTGTATATATGGCAGCCCCACATACACAAATCTGTGCATAAACAGCCTCCCCCCCCCTTTCCTTCACAGCCCCTACTTGTAACTTCCTACCTGGTCCCAGCTCATTTTTACAAAGCTGACATGTTGCTGAGAAGCAAAGTACAGGCAGATCACGGTCACACGAGGGGTGCACATGCACATTGTAGCCAGAGGTGGCAGTAAAGAGCTCAATGTCTAAAATCAATGACACGAGAACTGTAGAAACTGTGAGATCGTTTCTATAGTGCACAACACGGATCCCCTTCATCCGTCCTGTCTTCTGCTGGCCCGGGGCGGACCCCTCAGGCCCCCTTACAGTTGTAATGGCTGTACCCCCCTGATGGCGGCCCTGACCACCTGTCAAATGCTTTTGGCAGGTGTAGCCCCCAGCCAAACGCAACCCAGTCAAGTGAATGGGGCCACTAAACACACGCCCTCTGCAATGGCTTGCATTGTATGCGTGCTATTGCGGCAATCAAGGGGTTAAAGCAATTGAAGAGGAAGCGTTACAGTTCCTCCTCACCGCCTGTCAAATGCTTACGGCAGGTGTAGCCCCCGGCCAAACGTGACCCATTCAAGTGAATGGGGGCCACTCTACAAACGGCACGCAACTGTGTGCATTGTATGCGTGCTATTGCAGCAATCAAGGGGTTAAAGCGTGCAATATAACGCCTCCTCACCGCCTGTCCGATGCTCTCTGAAGAGCGATCTGAATGCACAACTGAGCCTAAGTGTCACAGAACTGGTGCAACGATGCAGCCGGCAATTGCTGACCTCTTGTCCTGCGTACGTTGTCCAGGTCGGTGATTTCCAAGTTCATGTCAACCCTAAAAAAAATGTATTAATTTATAGTCGCCATTTTTCCCGTTGATCCCAACTTTGCTGCTTTGGATAAGGCAGAAGCAGCATTTTTCCCCCCTGTCTTTGCATAGCACCAACCTATAAAGGAGCGCAGGGTGCACAGAAGCATTTGGTAATGCGCCTTCCCTTCTTCTCACAAGTGGTGACATCCTTATTATCCTGACTGCCCAATCTACACAGCAATCTCGTCTGCCTCGGCGGCGAGGATCTAAGCGCCTCGGGTTAATCAGTCGCTTCACTTTAAATGGCTTAAAAATAAACTACGTTACATCTCGGTGGTGCTAAGTAAGTCGGATCTCGCTCCGCTCGTCAAAGACGTCAAAGTGAATGAAAAGTGCTGAAAGTTTTTTCTGGCTCTGTCAGTCCTAATTAGTCCAGGAGAAGCCGCTAACTTTGTCTAAACGCTCCGGCGCCAGAAATATCCTTTGGTGAAAGATGTCGAAAATCTCATGAAAGTGACACGCCGAAAAAGAAAATCCAAAACTCGTGGCGGAGGCAGCAGACGGGTCAGATTTGCTGGGAGATGTAAAAAAAATGACGGTTATATGTTTATTTATTTCAGGTAATTATGAAGCACCGTCAATTTACGCAGCGCTGTACATATTTATGATACCAGGGCTCAAAATTTCAAGTCCTGAGCTACTAGCCAGGCCTTAAGGGTTACTAGCCACCAGTTGCCCCACCCAACCCCTACTCTGCCCTGCCCCTAAACACACACTCATAAATTATCTCATGAAATTACACTTAAAAGTTATATGCTGAATTATGTTATAAAAATAAATATTAACAGCAACTTTATCAGTGCCCATCAGTGCAGCCTTACCAGTGTCCATCAATGCAGCCTCACCCATGCCCATCAATGCAGCCTCACCTGTGCCCATCAATGCAGCCTTAACTGTGCCCATCAATGCAGCCTCACTTGTGCCCATCAATGCAGCCTCACCTGTGCCCTTCAATGCAGCCTCACCTGTGCCCATCAATGCAGCCTTACCAGTGCCCATCAATGCAGCCTCACCTGTTCCCATCTATGCAGCCTCACCTGTGCCCATCAATGCAGCCTCACCTGTGCCCATCTATGTGTATTGTAACTGTACTGTCTGCCGTCATTTTGTAAATCGATCCGCAAACTGTTGGCGCTATATAAATCCTGTATAATATAATAATAATCAATACAGCCTCACCTGTGCCATCAATTCAGCCTCACCAGTGCCCATCTATGCAGCCCCACCTGTGCCCAACAATGCAGCATCACCTGTGCTCATCAATGCAGCCTCACCTGTGCCCATCAATGCAGCCTCACCCATGCCCATCAGTGCAACTTTACCAGTGTCCATCAATGTGTATTGTAACTTTACTGTCTGCCCTCATGTTGTAAAGCGCTGCACAAACTGTTGGCGCTATATAAATCCTGTATAATAATAATAATAATAATAATCAGCGTCACCTGTGCCTATCAATACAACCTCACCTGTGCCCATCAATGCAGCCTCACCTGTGCCCATCAATGCAGCCACACCTGCAGCCTCACCTGTGCCCATGTAAAGCGCTTTGCAAACTGTTTGCTCTATATAAATCCTGTATAATATAATAATGATAATCAATGCAGCCTCTCCTGTGCCCATCAATGTGTATTGTAACTGTACTGTCTGCCCTCATGTTGTAAAAGCGCTGTGCAATCTGTTGGCGCTATATAAATCCTGTATAATAATAATAATCAATGCAGCCTCCCAAATGCAGGGGAAGAGAGAGGAGAGTTGGCCGGATCATCACAGAGTGGGGAACGTCGCTATAACAGCTTTCATTTGAATTGCCCAGTGTTCCCGGCACTCACCATCACACATAGGGCAGCACAGTGGTGTAGTGGTTAGCACTTTCATCTAGCAGCAATAGGGTCGCTGGTTCAAATCCTGACCATGACACCATCTGCCTGGAGTTTGCATGTTCTCCCTGTGCCTGCGTGGGTTTCCTCCAGGTACTTCAGTTTCCTCCCACACTCCAAAGGCATGCTGGTAAGTTAATTAGACCTTGTCTATAAAAAATTGGCCTTAATATGTGTATGTGTATGTCAATGTTGTATGTGTTTCTAAGCGTGTCAGGACCTTACGGGGTAAAGGACCACGCAAAAGCCACAGATGGACTCTGGTGGCAAGAAAGCGACCTGAGTCGATTCAGTTCGCATAGGTAGCGCTATACAACTCACCCACATAGTCCCAGGTCCTATGGTAGATGTGTTCTGTCTATCAAAGTACCCGGGCCAGGAGGCGGGACTGTGTGCGACAGCGAGCGCTGGAAACACTGGGCAATTCAAATGAAAGCTGTTACAGCGTTGTTCTCCACTCTGTGATGGTCTGGCCGACTCTCCTCCCCTGGGCGATCCCCTAGAAGTCTTAAAGCAGCCGGCGTACCATGATGGCAATTCACCCAGGAGAGCCCCAACCTACCGCAGTATGTACACACATGTATATAGTTCGGTCCATATTAATTTGGACACAGAAAAATGTTTTCATACTTTTGGCTATGTATGCCATCCGAATAAAATTAAAATAAAATAACCCAAATGAATTTGAAGTGCAGACTTTCAGCGTTAATTCAAGGGGTTGAACATAAATATCAAGTACAAATTTTAAGAACTACAACCATTTTTATACACAGTCCCCCCATTTTCAGGGGCTCAAATGTAATTGGGCAAATTAATATGATCATAAATAAAAAGTTAATGTTTAATATTTTTGTTGAGAATCCTTTATTGTCAATGACTGCCTGAAGTCTGGAACCCATGGACTTTACCAAAGGCCGTGTTTCCTCCATTCAGATGCTTTGGCAGGCTCTAACTGCAGCTGTCTTCAGTTGTTCTTTGTTTGTTTTAGTTTTGCCTTCAACAAGCGAAATGCTCAAATGGGTTGAGATCAGGTGATTGACTCGGCCATTGCAGAATATTCCACTTCTTTTCCTTCAAAAGCTCCTGGGTTGCTTTTGCAGTGTGTTCTGGATCATTATCCATCTGTACTGTGAAGCGCCGTCCAATCAACTTTGCTGCATTTGGCTGAATCTGGGCTGACAGTATATATCTAAACATTGCAGAATTCAGCTACTTCTGTCTTCTGTCACCTAATCAATAACCACCGATGACCCAGTGCCACTGGAAGCCATGCATGCCCATGCCATCACACTGCAATTTTCACCATGTGACCACAGATGGCGTTGCGTGCTTTGGATCATGAGCTGTTCCAAGCCTTCTTCACACTTTTTTCTTCCCGTCATTCTGGTACAGATTAATCTTAGTTTCATCCATCCAAAGAATGCTTTTCTGGAACTGCTCTGGCTTTTTTAGATTTTTTTTTGACAAAGTCTAATCTGGCTTTTCTATTCTTCAGGCTTATCAATGGTTTGCACCTTGTGGTGAACCCTCTGTATTTGCTCTTGTGAAGTCTTCTCTTGATTGTAGACTTTGAGAATGATGCGCCCACCTCCTGTAGAGTGCCCTTCACTTGTCTGGATGTTGTGAATGGGTTTTTCTTTACCAATCAGCAATTTAGCAATCATCCACCACTGTTGTCTTCCATGGACATCCAAGCCTTTTTATGTTGCTGAGCTCACCAGTGCGTTCTTCTTTCCTCAGAATGTACCAAACTGTTGATTTGACCACTCCCAGTGTTGCTGCTATCTCTCTGATGGATTTGTTTAGTTTTTGAAGCCTTACAATGGCCTGTTTCACTCTCACTTCCATGGACAGCTCCTTTGAATGCATGATGTAGGTTCACAGCAATAGATTCCAAATGCAAAGACCACACTAAAGCTGGCCATACACCTATAGATTATCTGCAGATTTTCTATGGTTAGATGGTCGCTAAACTGTGTGGATGGAGGAATCTCCCACTTTTTCCATCTAACCATAGAAAATCTGCAGATAATCTATAGGTGTATGGCCAGCTTTAGAATCAACTCCAGACCTTTTAACTGCTTAATTGATGAAGAAATGAAGGTGCAGCCCACACCTGGCCATGAAACAGCTTTTGATTCAATTGTCCAATTACTTTTGGGCCCTTGAAAAAGGGAGGGTTGGCTATTCTTAAAACTTGGATGTACATACCCTCAAATTAAACCCGAGAGTGTGCACTTTCAGCCCATTTCCATGATATAACTATAGCTTGAATATGTTTTGGTAAATACCTGAAAAAAAAACTAAAATTGTGCCTGTGTCCAAATATATATGGACCTAACTGTATATATATATATAGATATAATTTTTATTAAATTTTTCTCATTTACATAATGTCACCAATCGGTGTCCCTGATCACTGCCACCTGTCATAGGATGGGGCTGCACTGTCTAGTGACAGTATGTAAAAAATATATATATATATATATAATATATATTTTTTTTTATTGAAAAAAAATTTTTTGGAAGTAGATACATGCCGGTATTGAGGGGGTTAAAAGATGGACTTTGGTATTGGTGGAGCAGATGTAGGATATCATTAATATACAGATCATACACAGAGGGAGGAGAAGGTGAAGGAGTTAATGTATGGGTAATATACAGTAGGAGGATTGGATGAGGGGGGTATTGTGTAAGACAAGGGAGGAGAAGGGGTTAATGTGCAGGTCATATACAGCGTGAGGATGGAGATGAGATGTGCAGGAGAGGAGGAGGGGGGTGAAAGGGTTCACCCACTTTAAATCTGCAGCTGCCTTCAATCTCTTTATTCATTCATTACTTTTCCCTTCCCTGATTCTCTACAGAAGAACACTTAACTTATTTTTATTTTATTTTTATTTTTTTTACTTTATATAGTAAAAATGTAAAAAAAATAATCCAGTGGCTATTAAATGGCACCAAAAGAAAGTTCTGTTAAAAAAAAAAACAAAGTGATATAAAGTGTATTTGTGTACAGCGTGGCGTGACAGGTTGTTGTCAGTCAAACTATCACAGCACTGAAAAATGGCCTGGTAATGAAAGGTTGTATACAGCAGAAGGACACCTCATGATCAACTGTGGTAGGCAGGCCACACGCTGGTAGGGTGGAAGTGCAGGGTAGGTAGGATTTGATGCTAGTGGGCAGGAAGACATAGCGGAACCAAAGTCATACACAGTCAGATGAATGGAAGAGGCAACGTGGTCAGGAGCCAGGCCAGGGTTATACACAGGTAGGGAGTAGTAATGGAGGCAGGGTCCAGTGACAAGCCGGGGTCATGCAAAAATGAGGAGCTAACAGAAGCTGGACCTGGAGGAAAGCCAGGTCATACACAGGAGATCAAACAGGATCAAGGTCAAGAGGCAAGCCAAGGTCATGATCAGGAGAAAGTCAGGGAGAGATATCCAAGGACAAGCCAAGTCAATCACAAAAGAGCAGTCGGTGCCCAAGCAGAGATCAAGGAAAGTATGAGACAAAAGGGTAGTCAGTGTACAGTTATAAGTCGAGTTAGGCAGCGGTCAAGAAAGCAGTTGGTGTCCAGGCAGAGGTCAAGGCAGACAACAGACAAAAGAGCAGTCAGTGTTCAGGCAGAGGTCGAGGCAGGCAGCAGGCAAGAGAGTAGCCAGTGTCCTGCCAGAAGTTGAGTTAGGTGGCAGTCAAGAGAATGGTCAGTGCCCAGCCAGAGGTCAAGGCAAACAGCAGGAAAAAGAGCAGTCAGTGCCCAGGCAGAGATCGAGGCAGGCAGCAGGCAAGAAAGTAGTCAATGTCCAGTTAAAAGTTGAGTTAGGCAACAAGTAAAAGAGCAGTTGGTGTCCAGGCAGAGGTCAAGGAAGGCAGCAGACAAGAGAGTAGCCAGTGTCCTGTCAGAAGTCAATTTAGGCAGCCATCAAGAGAGTAGCCAGTTCCCAGGAAGAGGTCAAAGCAGGCAGCAAGCAAAAGAGAAATCACTGTACAGTCAGAGATCAAGGCAACGGCAGGCAAGAGAGTAGCCAGTGTCCAGTCAGGAGGCAAGGGAGTAGTCAGTGCCCAGGCAGAGGTTGCGGCAAACAGCAGGCAAAACAGCAGTTGGTGTCCAGGCAGAGGTTGAGGCAGGCAGCAGGCAAAGCTGTGTCGGTTTTCAGGCAAAGATCGAGGCCGGCAGCAGGCAAGAGAGTAGTCAGTGTCCAGTCAGAAGTCGAGTTAGGCGGAAGTCAAGAGAGAAGTCATTGCTCAGGCAGAGGTTGAGGCAGGAAACTGGAAAAAGAGCAGTCGATGCCCAAGCAGAGATGAAGGAAGGCAGCAGACAAGAGAGTAGTAAGTGTACAGTTATAAGTCAAGTTAGACAGCAGTCAAGAGAGTGATCGGTGCCCAGGAAGAGGTCAAGGCAGGCAGCAGGAAAAAAAACATTCAGTGTTGAGTCAGAGATCAAGGCAACAACAGCAGGAGAGTAGTCAGTGTCCAGTCAGAAGTCGAGTTAGGAGGCAGTGAAGGGAGTAGTTGATGCCCAAGTATAGATCGAGGCAGGCAGCAGGCAAAAGAGCAGTCGGTTTTCAGGCAGAGATCAAGGCAGGCAGCAAGCAAGAGAGTAGTCAGTGTCTAATCATAAGTCAAGTTAGGCAGCAGTCAAGGAAGTTATCGGTACACAGTCAGAGGTTGAGGTAGACGGCAGTCAAGAGAGTAGTCTGTGCCCAGGCAGGGGTAAATGCAGGCAGCAGGTAAGCAAATAACAGGAACAGCAGAGACGGTAATGAGGGCAGCAGACAAGAGCAGGGTCAGGCAATTTAGGTCAGCAACAGGGACAGTGACAATGACAAACTAACATGCAGGATAGCTGGCAACTATACACAGCACTTCCACATAAGGTAAAATGTTTAAATACCCTCCAAAACCTGTGGCGTTGACGCACACTCAAACACGTACGCCAACACATCCATGCTTATGTGTGTTACCCCGCCAAAAACAAGGCAAATGCATGCATGGCACATGGCAGACAGTCCTGGATGTACCGCAACACTTATGCTACGTACACACCGTCGGAATTTTGGTAAAAAAAAAGTTCTGATGGGTTTTCCGACGGGATTTCGCTCAAGCTTGTCTTGCATACACACGGTCACACCAAATTCCGACCATCAAGAACATGGTGACGTACAAAACGTACGATGGGACTATAAAGAGGAAGTTCAATAGCCAGTGTGCCACCCTTTGGGCTCCTTCTGCTAATCTCATGTTTATCTCGTGTTAGTAGAAGTTTGGTGAGAGACGATTCGCACTTTTCAGACTAGTGCTTCTCAGATCGTTTTACTGCTGTTCAGTTTGTGCTTGTGGGTTTGTATCTGTTTTTCAGTGCATGTAATCAGTTTGTATCTGTTTTTCAGTGCGTTCTTGTCTGCTCTTTTCTGATTTTCAGCTCACTCTTCACAGGTCTTGCTGTTCTTCAGTGCGTTCTGCTTGTTCGTTCTGACCAGCCGACCGTTTTGAAGTCGTGTTGCGGTTACGTACTCGTCGTAGAATTCGTGCTGTGCGGGGGCTTGGTGTTGGAGTTCTTGCTTTGATCCAAGCGCAGTCCATGAACAGGGCGAGGAGGAGTTCGTGGACCAAGAATTGGTTGCTCCAGCGTGACCAATTCTCTGATATGCCTTTGCTGCGTGAGATCCAGGAGAGTAACCCTGATGATTTCAAGAATTTTCTCCGGATGACGGACCCCGTTGCTGACCCCTTATATTACGAAGCAAGACACCTGCATGCGGCAAGCCATCACTCCCGACTAGAGGCTAGTCACCATGTTGCGGTACTTGGAGACAGGGAGAAGTCTACAGGACCTCAAGTTCTGTTCTGCCATCATTCAGGTCCTGCAGAAGGAATATATGAGGGTAAGTTTTATCCTTTAACATCACATTCTATGTATTTGATGTTTGCTAATGTATTGGATTTCTTTCATCATTCCCTAATTACCATGATTGTAATATGCTGTGAATGTCCCCTTTGTCCTCATGCATGCTGTAATCTTTTAATGCTCCTTTTTTGTCCTTCATGCATATTTGCCTTTACTAACCTCCCCAGCATGCTATCCTGGGCCCATACACACCTAGCCTAATCACTTAACAATGTATTTTGTCAGTTCCATTGTAGTGCTTTACCCCAAACACCCCCTAAAATGGATGCAAATGTTGTATCCATACAAAAGCATACAAATGCTTGTGGCAGGCGCGCGCCCACGGCGGGAAATTCAAAGTAACGTACAGGTACGTTACTTTGCCCAGCCGTGCCATTCTGCTGACGTATTTCTACAGGAGCCGGTCCTTAACCACTTGCCGACCGCCTCACGCCGATGTACGTCGGCAGAATGGCACGGGCAGGCATAAGCACGTACATGTACGTGATTTGCCTCCCGCGGGTCGGGGGCCCGATCGGGCCCCCGCCCGGTGCCTGCGGCGGTCGGTTTTCGTTCGGGAGCGATCCCGGACGAGGGGACGGCCATTCATTCATGGCCACCCCCTCGCGATCGCTCCCGACGAATGGAAATCCCCGGTGACATCACTTCCTCTCCTGTAATGTAAACACAGGAGAGGAAGTGATGTATTCTCTCCTCCGTGTCGGTATTTTTCGTTCCGACACGGAGGAGAGCGGATCAGTGAGTTGCACCAACACATCCCACACACAGTAGAACATGCCAGGCACACTCACACCCCCCCTTTACCCCCCGATCACCCCCCCAATTACCCCTGCCCCCCCAGTCACAGTGACACCAATGTCATTTTTTTTTTTTTTTTTTTTTTTTTTTGCATTGGTGTCATTTGTGACTGTAATAACTGTTAGGGCAGTTAGGGTTAGCCCCCTTTAGTTCTAATGTACCCCCCTAACCCCCCCAATAAAGGTTTAACCCCGTGATCACCCCCCGTCGCCAGTGTCACTAAGGCTGGGTTCACATTGCAGCGGTTTATGAGAACGAATGTGATTCGCACCGCACTGCAGTGCAAATCACATCCGATCTCTGTGCGATTCGAGTTCAGCCATTCGCCGCACCCGCCGCACCCGCCACACCCGCCGCACCTGCCGCAAATTCGCACGGGACCCTTTTTTTGGCCCGCAGCAGAATCGGATCGCATGGGTGTTCACACCATGCGATCCGAGTTTGCAGATCGCACTGCGATATGCGAACTGATCTGGGGGTGTCAGTAACATTTCACTGACACTCCCAGCAGTTCGCATAGGGCAGTGTGAACTGCCGCCGGGAGGCATGCGATGCGGGAACCCGCCGCGGATTCGCGGCGTTTCCGCATCGCTCCAGTGTGAACCCAGCCTAATAAGCGATCATTTTTCTGATCGCCGTATTAGTGTCACAGGTGACGCTAGTTAGGCAGGTAGGTATTTAGGTTCGCCGCAGCTTTTTATAGCGCTAGGGACCCCCATATACTACCGCATAAAGCCCCCTGATTGCCCCCTAGTTAACCCTTTCACCAGTGATCACCATATAACTGTTACAGGTGACGCTGGTTGGTTAGTTATTTTTTTATAGTTTCAGGGCACCCGCCATTTATTACCTAATAAAGGTTTAACCCCCTGATCACCCGGCAGGTGTCATTTGTGACTAATAACTGTTAGGGCAGTTAGGGTTAGCCCCCTTTAGTTCTAAGGTACCCCCCTAACCCCCCCAATAAAGGTTTAACCCCGTGATCACCCCCCGTCGCCAGTGTCACTAAGGCTGGGTTCACATTGCAGCGGTTTATGAGAACGGATGTGATTCGCACCGCACTGCAGTGCAAATCACATCCGATCTCTGTGCGATTCGAGTTCAGCTATACAGATAGTATGGCTGAATTCGTGTCGCACCCGCCGCACCCGCCGCAAACTCGCACGGGACCCTTTTTTTGGTCCGCAGCAGAATCGGATCGCATGGGTGTTCACACCATGCGATCCAAGTTTGCAGATCGCACTGCGATATGCGAACTGATCTGGGGGTGTCATTAACATTTCACTGACACTCCCAGCAGTTCGCATAGGGCAGTGTGAACTGCCGCCGGGAGGCATGCGATGCGGGAACCCGCCGCGCATTCGTGGCGTTCCCGCATCGCTCCAGTGTGAACCCAGCCTAATAAGCGATCGTTTTTCTGATCGCTGTATTAGTGTCACAGGTGACGCTAGTTAGGCAGGTAGGTATTTAGGTTCGCCGCAGCTTTTTATAGCGCCAGGGACCCCCATATACTACCGCATAAAGCCCCCTGATTGCCCCCTAGTTAACCCTTTCACCAGTGATCACCATATAACTGTTACAGGTGACGCTGGTTGGTTAGTTATTTTTTTATAGTTTCAGGGCACCCGCCATTTATTACCTAGTCTCACTAGTGTACCCCTAAATTTAGGGGTGTCTACTTTCTAAAATGGGGTCATTTGGGGGGGGGGGTTTGTGCCATCTTGGCATTTTATGGCCTTCAAAACTGTAACGCCCTTAGAAAGCCTGAAGGCGGTGCTTGGTTTTTGGGGCCCCGTACGCGGCTAGGCTCCCAAAAAGTCCCACATATGTGGTATCCCCGTACTCAGGAGAAGCAGCAGAATTTATTTTGGGGTGTCATTTCACATATGCCCATGGCATGCGTGAGCAATATATCATTTAGTGACAACTTTGTGAAAAAAAAAAAAAGTTTGTAATTTTCCCGCAACTTGTGGCAAAATATAAAATATTCCATGGACTCAACATGCCTCTCAGCAAATAGCTTGGGGTGTCTACTTTCTAAAATGGGGTCATTTGTGGGGGTTTTGTGCCATCTTGGCATTTTATGGCCTTCAAAACTGTAATAGGTAGTGAGGCGTGAAATCAAAAAATTACGCCCTTAGAAAGCCTGAAGGCGGTGCTTGGTTTTCGGGGCCCCGTACGCGGCTAGGCTCCCAAAAAGTCCCACATATGTGGTATCCCCATACTCAGGAGAAGCAGCAGAATTTATTTTGGGGTGTCATTTCACATATGCCCATGGCATGCATGAGCAATATATCATTTAGTGACAACTTTGTGAAAAAAAAAAAAAAAAAAAAAAAGTTTGTAATTTTCCCGCAACTTGTGGCAAAATATAAAATATTCCATGGACTCAACATGCCTCTCAGCAAATAGCTTGGGGTGTCTACTTTCTAAAATGGGGTCATTTGTGGGGGTTTTGTGCCATCTTGGCATTTTATGGCCTTCAAAACTGTAATAGGTAGTGAGGCGTGAAATCAAAAATTTACGCCCTTAGAAAGCCTGAAGGCGGTGCTTGGTTTTCGGGGCCCTGTACGCGGCTAGGCTCCCAAAAAGTCCCACATATGTGGTATCCCCGTACTCAGGAGAAGCAGCAGAATTTATTTTGGGGTGTCATTTCACATACGCCCATAGCATGTGTGAGCAATATATCATTTAGTGACAACTTTGTGTAAAAAAAAAAAAAAAATTTTTTTTTTGTCATTATTCAATCGCTTGAGGCAAAAAAATAAAATATTCAATGGGCTCAACATGCCTCTTATCAATTTCCTTAGGGGGTCTACTTTCCAAAATGGGGTCATTTGGGGGGGTTTTGTACTGCCCTGTCATTTTAGCACCTCAAGAAATGAGATAGGCAGTCGTAAACTAAAAGCTGCGTAAATTCCAGAAAACGTACCTTAGTTTGTAGATGTGACAACTTTTGCGCAAACCAATAAATATACAATTATTGACTTTTTTTTTACCAAAGACATGTGGCTGAATACATTTTGGCCTAAATGTATGACTAAAATTGAGTTTATTGGATTTTTCTAATAACAAAAAGTAGAAAATATCATTTTTTTTCAAAATTTGCGGTCTTTTTACGTTTATATCGCAAAAAATAAAAATCGCAGAGGCAATCAAATACCATCAAAAGAAAGCTCTATTTGTGGGAAGAAAAGGACGCAAATTTTGTTTGGGTACAACATTGCATGACCGCGCAATTACCAGTTAAAGCAGCGCAGTGCCAAAGTGTAAAAAGACCTCTGGTCATTTACCAGCAAAATGGTCCGGTCTGAAAGTGGTTAAAGGGGAAGTAAACCCTTCTATCGTTTTCAGTCAAGGAAGCTGCCATCTTGGCCTCTAATGATTCTTCAACTGCCATAATGCTGCACATGTGATCAGTTATGAAACCAGACATTGGATGGTTTGAAAGTTTGGTTGAGAGCACAACCAATGTGAAAGTTAGCATTTCCGGCATGCCGGGAATGTAAGTATTTTTTTTAAACTGGGTTTACTACCGCTTTAAGTGGTTAAAAAAAAGAAAAAAAAAAAGATGACAATACAAAATAATTCTAAACATTATTATGAAGATCTGGCTTTAAAAACAAAAAAATATTATTCAGGATATCACAAGAAATAAAGAAAGAAGTTTGTGAGAACTCTGTGTGAATATGAGCAGCAAAACAACTTCATTCTTCTAGCATTATAAAGAAGAAGAGAATGCGCTGCATTAAACTATTGAAAAAATTGCAGCGTAACGAATGTGCTATCTCCATTATGAACGGTAGTTTTATCAGACCGGGCGCTTCCGCCTCGTACTTGATTCTGAGCATGTATGATTTTTTTTTTTGCGTGTCCGAATCGCATACAGACGAACGCATTTTCGGATAGGAAATTTTTCCCGACCGAAAATTAGAGAACATGCTCTCAATCTTTTGCTGGCGGGAATTTCGCCAGCAAAAGTCCGATGGAGCGTAGGCACGGTCACATTTTCCGACCAAAACCTCACATCGGACGTTTGCTGGAGGGATTTCCGATCGTTTGTACGTGGCATTAGAGGTCTGCCCAGGGGCGGAATGACAACTCATGGGGCCCCCCGGGCAATAGGAGATTATGGGGCCCCCCGGGCCATAGGAGATTATGGGGCCCCCAGGCAATAGGAGATTATGGGGCCCCCAGGCAATAGGAGATTATGGGGCCCCCCCGGGCAATAGGAGATAATGGGGCCCCCGGGCAATAGGAGATTATGGGGCCACCCGGACAATAGGAGATTATGGGGCCCCTAGGCAATAGGAGATTATGGGGCCCCCGAGCAATAGGAGATTATGGGGCCCCCAGGCAAAAGGAGGTTATGGGGCCCCCGGGCAATAGGAGATTATGGGCCCCCCGGACAATGGGAGATTATGGGGCCCCTGGGCAATAGGAGATTATGGGGCCCCCCGGGCAATAGGAGATTATGGGGCCCCTGGGCAATAGGAGATTATGGGGCCCCCGGGCAATAGGAGATTATGGGGGCCCCGGGCAATAGGAGATTATGGGGCCCCTCGGACAATGGGAGATTATGGGGCCCCTGGGCAATAGGAGATTATGGGGCCCCCCGGGCAATAGGAGATTATGGGGCCCCTGGGCAATAGGAGATTATGGGGCCCCCCGAGCAATAGGAGATTATGGGGCCCCTGGGCAATAGGAGATTATGGAGCCACCCGGGCAATAGGAGATTATGGGGCCCCTCGGGCAATAGGAGATTATGGGGTCCCCGGGCAATAGGAGATTATGGGGCCCCCCGGGCAATAGGAGATTATGGGGCCCCTAGGCAATAGGAGATTATGAGGCCCCTGGGCAATAGGAGATTATGGGGCCCCCGGGCAATAGGAGATTATGGGGTCCCCGGGCAATAGGAGATTATGGGGCCCACGGGGAATAGGAAATTATGGGGCCCCACAGTATACACAAACACACACACAGTATACAATCACACAGTATACACAGACATGTTCCTATTGGCTGAGAAGGTACTGGAGAGGCGGGGCAGCTATCATCTCAGGATTTTTAGACCAAAAGGATGTCGGTAAGGGACATTTCAGAGACAGATGTAAAAAAAAAAAACACAGATTTTTACGTACTGTCCCTGGTTTTACTGAGGCTGGTAACCCTGATGGGGCCCCGTAGTGGCTCGGGGGGCCCTCGGGCAGTGCCCGAGTTGTCGAATGGTCAGTCCGCCCCTGGGTCTGCCACAATCACTCCAGGTGCCATTTAGAAGTTATTCTTTTGGTATAAGGTAGACCATGTCCATTATCGGCTAAAGATACAACTCATAAAACTGTACTGGATATTCTGTATTGTGTACTGTATGTAGGATGATGATGAAATTGTGTTTGCGACTTTCATAATGTATGTTTATCTTTCTATAAAAACGTTCTCACTATTTGAACTGAATAGACATCCTTGAAAAGGCGAACTTTGCTCTGAGAAACGCGGCGGATGAATATCAGCCAATACAATTTGTGATGTACACTATAGAGCAACAATGTTACAATGGGTTCCTTCGTGGTTTGTGTCATAGAACCCGCCTTTATATTAAAAAAGAAAATGTTTTTTTAATGTGCTTTCATCCTGCTATGAACACCCCATTTCTTTTTAGTTATAATAGTTTTTGTTATTTGTGATGTATACTATGATAAAACCTTGAAGGATTCCATTACGTTGTTAATATAGAACGGAATTGGTGAATGTCAGAGAATCTACTTTATACAGAGTCTTGAAAAAGTATTCATATCCCTTGAAATGTTCCACATTTTGTCGTGTTACAACCAAAAACGTAAATGTATTTTCTTGAGATTTTATGTGATAGACCAACACAAAGTGGAAGGAAAATGATAAATGGTTTTCATTTTTTTTTAAATAAATAAATATGTGAAAAGTATGGGGGGGGGGGGGCATTTGTATTCAGCCCCCTTTTACTCTGATACCCCTAACTAAGATCTACTGGAACCAATTGCCTTCAGAAGTCACCTAATTAGTAGATAGAGTCCACCTGTGTGTAATTTAATCTCAGTACAAATACAGCTGTTCTGTGAAGCCCTCAGAGGTTTGTCTGAGAATCTTGTTGTGAACAAACAGCATCATGAAGGCCAAGGAACAAAACAGGCAGGTCAGGGATAAAGTTGCGGAGACGTTAAAAAGCAGGGTTAGGGTATAAAAAAAGCCCACTTACAGTGAGGAGGTGGGGCTCCTGGCTCTTTATAACATGTTTACCAGACTACCATTAACTGCAGTGCTGCAAAAAAAAAAAGAGTTACTTACCAGTGGCAGCTGGTGCTCCCGGGAGACAGGTGGGAAGGTAGTGATCGACCCCCCTCGTGGGAGACGAACAATCAGAGCAGGGGCGGACTGACCATTCGAGCATTCGGACACTGCCCGAGGGCCCCGTGCCACTAAAGGGCCCCATCAGGATTGCCAGCCTCAATAAAACCAGAGACAGTATGTAAAAATCTGTGTTTTTTTTTTTAAAAATCCCAAGATTATAGCTGCCCAGCCTCACACCTTTTCAGTGTGTATATGTGTATTCTGTGTGTGTGTGTGTGTGTGTGTGTGTGTATACTGTGTGTGTGTGTGTGTGTGTGTGTATACTGTGTGGCCCCATAATCTATTGCCTGGAAGCCCCATAATCTCCTATTGCCCGGGGGCCCCATGAGTTGTCAGTCCGCCCCTGGATCAGAGGCCTCCTGACCTTAGGAGGCAGATGACATGGATCCGAGTTAGGGCAGCTGCTCCTCGCTCCAGGGCCATTGCTTCTCCTCCCAGCCAAATGGGAAGTGGGTCATGAGACCTGATTGGCCGGGAGTCCTAAGACTCCCGGCCGATCAGGTCTCAGGACCCGCTTCTTGACTGGCCGGGTTGAGAATCAGGAAAGCAATAGCGACTATTAATTTGCCATCATCACACAACTGGGTGGGCTCAGGACGCAGTGCTCTGCGCCCGAGCACATCCTTTTTTAAAACCAATTAGAGCCTCGGGTTCTAATCATGTGCTTCAAAAAAAAAAAACCCATTGAAATCAATGCGTCCGTCACCCTGCAGATCAGGGGGCCGGGTGCTCCTGAAAAGATGGATATCTCAGTTGTGGCAGCAGCTGCTGCCGTTACCGAGATATCCATCTTCAAACTGCCGACGTATATGTACAGGAGCCAGTCGGCAAGTGGTTAAAATTACGCATGCTCCAGGAATGGCGTCAAATTACAGTACTTAAAAATCTCCATAGGCGACGGCCTGGACCTAATTTGCCGGGAGGGCGTCCATAGACGTTCTCCCGTGCTCGAGCAGCCTGCGTGCCCCCTGCGGGGTGTGTGTGGCGCGCTCTGTGATCAGCGAGTCTGTGAGACTCAGCTGATTACAGATCAGAGTAAGGGGTCCCGACCCTCTTACCACATGATCAGCTGTCAGCCAATGACAGATGATCATGTGATGTAAACAGAGCCGGTAATTGGCTATTTTTTCTTCCTCCTGGTAGCGTGAGGAGGAAAAAAAAAGATCACCTGTGGCTGTGAGAGGGACATCAGTCCCGATCTGGAGAGCCTCTGCAGGGCTTCTGTGCCATCTACCAGTGCCCACTAGCGTCACCTGCCAGTGCCCACCAGCATCACCTACCAGTGTCCACAGGACCACCCATCAGTGCCCACAGTATCCCCTACCAGTGCCAACGAGCACCACCTATCAGTGCCCATGATGCACCTATAAATGTTAAGCAATCAGTGCCTCATCACCAGTGCTGCCTATCAATACCACCTACCAGTGCCCATCAGGGCCACCTACCAGTGCCCATCAGTGCCGGTGTCGCCTTATCTGTGCCTATCAGTGTCGCCTTATCTGTGCCTATTAATGCACCCACCAGTGCCCATCAGTGCCACCTACCAGTGATCAGCAGTGACATCTATCAGTGGCACCCATCAGTGCCACGCATCAAGACCCATCAGTGCCGTCTTAGTGCCCATCAGTGTTGCCTTAACTGTACCTATCAGTGCACCCATCAATGCCACCTACCAGTGCCCATCAGTGACATCTATCAGTGCCACCCATCAGTGTCACCCATCAAGACCCATCAGTGCCGTCTTAGTGCCCATCAGCATCGCCTTATCTGTGCCTATCAGTGTCACCTTATCTGGGCCTATCAGTGCACCCATCAGTGCCACCTATCAGTGCCCATCAGTGACATCAGTGCCACCCATCAAGACCCATCAGTGCCATCTTAGTGCCCATCAGTGTCGCCTTATCTGTGCCTATCAGTGCCCATCAGTGCAGCCTCATCAGCCAATATTAAAGAATGAGAAAAATTGCCCGTTTGCCAAATTTTATAACAAACTTTGAAACATGTTTTGTTTTTTTTTCCAAAAAGTTTTTGTTTGTTTAGCAAAAAATAAAAACCCCAGAGGTGATTAAATACCACCAAAAGAAAGCTCAATTTTTGTGAAAAAAATTATAAAATTTTCATTTGACCACAGTGTTGTATGACCGCGCAATTGTCATTCAAAGTGCATCAGTGCTGAAAGCTGAAAATTGGTCTGGGCAGGAGGGGGGTTTAAGTGCCCAGTAAGCAAGTGGTTAACATCAAGATAATGACATACATTCACAGTTAAACATACGTGCAAAAAAAAAAAACGCTCTGGCGGTTGTACAGCGATGTCCAGAAACAGACAGCAAGTCGACTTCCCAAATATAACGCCTTTTATTTATTTTTTTACATTTTTTTTCAAATGCTCCTTTTAATTGGGAAACCTGGCGAGCCACTTTCTCCTTCCGTCGGCATCTGCCAGGCGTGGGCGTCCATTATCCACGAAGCGCATTCTCATCCTGGTAGCGCGGGTCACTTTAGAATGCTTTCTTAACGCGCCTCCCTCCCGGATATTAAGACAAAAACCCAAACAGCGTAATTAGCAGGGGGGGGGGGGCTCAGGACCCGGTCTTCATTTCCGCGCCTCATTGCCGGGCAATTACCAAAACCGCAGAGAGTCCGGGGGAAGGCGAGCTCGCCAATTACTGTCCCTTTTTTTTTTTTTAAAGAAATTTTTTTTTCGATCAGGGCTTTGTGAAGACGCGACTTGACAGGCCGCAGCCACAGAAGAAAGAGGGACGCTAAAGTTGTTTTTAATTACATTTGGTATGCTAATTTCTGATGGAAAATAAATATCTGCTGGGAGCAACCGCGCTTCATTTCACGCTGGCTGCTCCGGCGCGGTTATCAGGCGTTTCAAACAACCGTCTGTCACCGGTCGCTCTCTCCCTTCTCCCAGACGTCAGGCGCATTAACCCCTTCAGTGATCCAGGCACACGCGCCGGTGAAAGGTGCTCATAGCCAGTTATTGTATTTTTTACGGTGTCAGCGGCACCTGGGGCCATAGGGCGCAATTCCTGGCAGACGCCGTTTGTCTCACTGTCAGGTCCAATGCAAAATGTTCATGTTTGGCTGCAGAAAAATATTGTTGGCTGAGTTGCCTTTGCCTTGTTATCCTTTCCCTTTATCCCTACACCTTCCAGATGCTGGAGAATGTCAGTTAAAAAACACATATCAATTCTATTCTATTCTATTCTGTTCTGTTCTACATACAAATTAAGTTTTCTGCAGGCAGCCTGTAGTGGGTGGAGCCTGCTGGGCACCTCCCACAGCTCTGCCCTCTCTCCTTGTGCAGGGTGACTGGTCTTATCTCCGCCCCCTTCTGTAGTTTTCATCAGGCAGCTTGTAGTGGGTGGAGCCTGCTGGGCACCTCCCACAGCTCTGCCCTCTCTCCTTGTGCAGGGTGGCTGGCCTTGTCTCCGCCCCCTCCTGTCATTTTCAGCAGGCAGCCTGTGGTAGGTGGAGCCTGCTGGGCGCCTCCCACACCTCTGCTCGCCCAACTTGTGCAGGGTGGCTGGCCTTGTCTCCGCCCCCTCCTGTAATTTTCTGCAGGCAGCCTGTAGTGGGTGGAGCCTGCTGGGCCCCACCCACAGCTGCTGAATATCAGTTAAACTGTGAACCTCCATTAAAACAATTATTGATTCTATTCTATTATTTTCTATTCAATTCTACATACAAATTAAGTTTTCTGCAGGCAGCCTGTAGTGGGTGGAGCCTGCTGGGAGCCTCCCATTGCTCTGCACTGTCTCCTTGTGCAGGGTGGCTGGCCTTGTCTCCGCCCCCTCTTGTAGTTTTCAGCAGGCAGCCTGTAGTGGGTGGAGCCTGCTGGGCGCCTCCCACAGCTCTGCCCTCTCTCCTTGTGCAGGGTGACTGGTCTTATCTCCGCCCCCTTCTGTAGTTTTCATCAGGCAGCTTGTAGTGGGTGGAGCCTGCTGGGCACCTCCCACAGCTCTGCTCTCTCGACTTGTGCAGGGTGGCTGGTCTTGTCTCCGCCCCCTCCTGTAGTTTTCTGCAGGCAGCCTGTTGTGGGTGGAGCCTGCTGGGCCCCACCCACAGCTGCAGAATGTCAGTTAGACCGTGAACCTCCATTAAAACATTTATTCATTCTATTCTATTATTTTCTATTCTACATACAAATTACGTTTTCTGCAGACAACTATGTAGTGGGTGGAGCCTGCTGGGCGCCTCCCACTGCTCTGCTCTCTTGACTTGTGCAGGGTGGCTGGTCTTGTCTCCGCCCCCTCCTGTAGTTTTCAGCAGGAAACTTGCAGTGGGTGGAGCCTGCCGGGCGCCTCCCACTGCTCTGCTCTCTTGACTTGTGCAGGGTGACTGGTCTTGTCTCCGCCCCCTCCTGTAGTTTTCAGCAGGAAACTTGTAGTGGGTGGAGCCTGCTGGGCGCCCCCCACACCTCTGCTCTCCCCTTGTGTAGGGTGGCTGGTCTTGTCTCCGCCCCCTCCTGTAATTTTCTTCAGGTAGCATGTAGTGGGTGGAGCCTGCTGGGCCCTCCCACAGCTCTGCTCTCTCTCTCTCCTTGTACACAGTGACTGGTCTTGTCTCCGCCCCCTTCTGTCATTTTCTACAGGCAGCTTGTAGTGGGTGGAGCCTGCTGGGCCCCTCCCAAAAAAAAAAGCATTGCAAAATTATTTTCAAATTCATTTAATTTTTTTTTTTTTAACAAATAAAAATGAAAAAAGTTAAAATAATATTTAGAAAAATAAATTCAGCAGTAAAATAATAATAGTCAATGTCCTGTATGATCAATATTTATAAACAATTGCATTTTGTATTTTTCTATCTCCTATAATATGATTACTGTTTATAAGCAATATTGCTTTGTATCTCTCTCTATCTCCTGTCTGATCAATGTTTATAAACAATGTTAATTTGTGTACCTCTATCTCCCATATGAACAATGTTTATAAGCAATGTTACTTTGTATCTCTCTCTATCTTCTGTCTGATTAATGTTTATAAACAATGTTACTTTATATCTCTCTGTCTTCTGTCTGATTAATGTTTATAAACAATGTTACTTTATATCTCTCTGTCTTCTGTCTGATTAATGTTTATAAACAATGTTAGTTTGCAGCTCTCTATTGCCCGCCTGATCAATGTTTATAAACAATGTTACTTTGCATATCTCTAGCTACCATCTGAACAATGTTTATAAACAAAGTTACTTTTTTTTTTTTTTTACAGCAGCACAGATATCGTATTTACAGAGCACCTTAGCCTGGAATTGCCAGCAAGTGCAAGGGAGGGAACATCAGAAGGAGAGGATGTACTACACATAACCTACCTACATTTTATGATCCAGTCAGTGTCCACGCCTGGTTACGCCATGTTTACCGCAAAACACAATAAAGACGATACGCTAAGAAAACTCCAATATGTAATCAATGCTAGTGTTTCTTGTAGCCTTGTAAAGTCTGGGCCCTCAGTAGAGTCGTGTTATGTGGATGAGCTCCGATTTCCCGGGCTCCCTGGCTCTCATCAAGCTGTTTTTGTATGATGGCAGCCAGGAAAGTAGCATTTTCAAAAAGGACAATTCAGCGATGGCATTGAAAGGATTTTTTTTTTTTAGTAAATGCTTAAAATGGGGTACAGGTTCACTTTAAATTGTGTCTTAATAATATATTTGAAAAAAAAATGATCCCTGTAATAAGCGTCTAACATGGCGGGGCATTTCACCGCCTCACCGGCTCAGTGGCGTCCTTTACCTTGTTCGGGGGTTTTATTAATTCTGATAGCATCATGGCTTCCACTGCCAATTTCCTCTCCATACGAGGGCCGGGGACTTCCTCCGACGTTCATCACAACCAGCGCCCGTTCCATTTTATTTCCTCCTCCTGACCCCGGCGACCCCGAACCCTCTATAAGAAAATGAAATTGATGTCATGATACGTCCGGTGAATATTAGCGCCATGTATCAGGCTGGATCTTCAGTGCCGCCAAACCGCCAAACTCCACAACCAGCAACTTGTGTCCTTGAAGAGCCATGCGATTCACGGGCGTATTAAATCTTTTTTTTTTTTAAAGAGACCCTGTCACCAGACCATTCGTCTCTACATTTATCTTCCCGTAGGGGTTATATGTGCATTTACCATATTTTAAATCTGACCTCCCGTCTTCCCTTCCATCTTGCACAGCTGTACCGGCCCCTGTCCTGCAATGAGATGGCTTACTCTGATTTCACTGCACACTGTGAGCTTCTCACCATGTGCATTAGAGGCTGCAGCCAGTCAGATAGAGCCCAGCCTCATTTCCTGGCTGGAGGACGTCCATCGGCATCTAGATCAGGGGGTCTCCAAACTTTCATAACAAAGGATCCGTTTACTGTCCTTCAAGGCTTAAGGGAGGGGCCGGACTGTGGCCCAAGGTCCTGATGTCAGTGGGAATAAACAATGCCCCATCATTGGTGTCAGTGGGAGGAATAGTGACCAATCATTGGTGTCATTGGGAGGAATAGTGCCCCATCATTGGTGTCAGTGGGAGGAATAGTGCCCAATCATTGGTGTCATTGGGAGGAATAGTGCCCATCATTGGTGTCATTGGGAGGAATAGTGTCCATCCTTGGTGTCAGTGGGAGGAATAGTGCCCCATCATTGGTGTCAGTGGGAGGAATAGTGCCCCATCATTGGTGTCAGTGGGAGGAATAGTGTCCATCATTGGTGTCAGTGGGAGGAATAGTGCCCCATCATTGGTGTCAGTGGGAGGAATAGTGCCCCATCATTGGTGTCAGTGGGAGGAATAGTGCCCCATCATTGGTGTCAGTGGGAGGAATAGTGCCCCATTATTGGTGTCAGTGGGAGGAATAGTGTCCATCATAGGTGTCAGTGGGAGGAATAGTGCCCCATCATTGGTGTCAGTGGGAGGAATAGTGCCCATCATTGGTGTCAGTGGGAGGAATAGTGCCCCATCATTGGTGTCAGTGGGAGGAATAGTGCCCCATCATTGGTGTCAGTGGGAGGAATAGTGTCCATCCTTGGTGTCAGTGGGAGGAATAGTGCCCCATCATTGGTGTCATTGGGAGGAATAGTGCCCCATCATTGGTGTCAGTGGGAGGAATAGTGTCCATCATTGGTGTCAGTGGGAGGAATAGTGCCCCATCATTGGTGTCAGTGGGAGGAATAGTGCCCCATCATTGGTGTCAGTGGGAGGAATAGTGCCCCATCATTGGTGTCAGTGGGAGGAATAGTGCCCCATCATTGGTGTCAGTGGGAGGAATAGTGCCCCATCATTGGTGTCAGTGGGAGGAATAGTGCCCCATCATTGGTGTCAGTTTGAGTAATAATGTCCCATCATTGGTGTCAGTGGGAGGAATAGTGCCCCATTGTTGGTGTCAGTGGGAGGAATAGTGCCCCATCATTGGTGTCAATGGGAGGAATAGTGCCCCATCATTGGTGTCAGTGGGAGGAATAGTGCCCATCATTGGTGTCAGTGGGAGGAATAGTGCCCATCATTGGTGTCAGTGGGAGGAATAGTGCCCATCATTGGTGTCAGTGGGAGGAATAGTGCCCATCATTGGTGTCAGTGGGAGGAATAGTGCCCATCATTGGTGTCAGTGGGAGGAATAGTGCCCATCATTGGTGTCATTGGACCTCATTGTTGGTGTCATTAGGCCCTATTGTTGGTGTCATTGGAAGGAATAGTGCCCCATCATTGGTGTCAATAGGAGGAATAGTGCCCCATCATTGGTGTCATTGAACCGCATTGTTGGTGTCATTAGGCCCTATTGTTGGTGTCCCATCTTTGGTGTCACTGGGAGGAATTCTGTCAGTTCAGTGAAAAAGGAAAGGCACATATGTTGAGAGGAAAAGGTGCTGCTCACCCCGAATAATACAATATGGGAAGATTCCCCCAATGGGGTTTTAGGCAGCAATATTTGATAATTAAACAATGTATGGTACAAGATTTTTAATTGCGTAAGTATATCATGTAAACATGACAATTAAGGTATAACAATTAGCATATATACTCTGGTAACAAGGACTATTGAAATTCATACACAAGATGCAAACACAAAATTGTCTATAACACTTGACAAATGTCATGCATATGTGCATAGACAAATACTGACGCGTTTCAACCCCTAACACTGGGGTCTTCTTCAGAGGTTTGTGGTTTTCTGTAAAAAAAAAATATATAAAATTGTTACATACTAGATTTCGAATCTTGCCTCGGTGTCTTCCAAAATGGCAAAACGTGTATAAAGTGCATAGTTACACGCTCGCTGTGTATAAAAGAAAAGGAATCCTTCCAAACCAGAGTCACCACTAAAAAGACTTTAAAAGATCCCGATAGGCTCCCCGGCCACTGGATACCCCAAGGTGTCAGCCGTCCGCAGGCAACTTACAAGGAGTCACAATATGGAGAAGGACCCCCAAGGGGCGTGCACAGACAGGACGGTCAGCACCTGCGGTGGAGCATTAGAAACAATAATACTAATGCTTAACAATACATATTGCTAATTGTTATATCTTAATTGTCATGATTACATTATATTACTTATGCAATTAAAAATCTTTTATCATACATTGATAATTATCAAATATTTCTGCCTAAAAACCCCATTGGGGTAATCTTCCCATATTCTGTCAGTTCAGTTTACTGTCCTTCAGACAAGGGGCAGACGATGGCCATTGGGGGGTAAAAAAGGCCCCAACGTCAGTGAGGAAAAACAATGCCCCATCTTCGGTGTCAGTGGGAGGAATAGCATTTCATCATTGGTGTCATTGGGAGGAATTGTGCCCCATCATTGGTGTAATTGGTCCCCATTGTTGGTGTCATTGGGAGGAATTGTGCCCCATCATTGGTGTAATTGGGCCCCATTGTTGGTGTCATTGGGAGGAATTGTGCCCCATCATTGGTGTAATTGGGCCCCATTGTTGGTGTCATTGGGGGGAATTGTGCCCCATCATTGGTGTAATTGGGCCCCATTGTTGGTGTCATTGGGAGGAATTGTGCCCCATCATTGGTGTAATTGGGGCCCCATTGTTGGTGTCTGTGACGGAACCGATCCCACACTCCGAGCTAGGTCTGTCACAGTGTCATTGGGAGGAACTGTGCCCCATCATTGGTGTAATTGGGCCCCCTTGTGGGTGTCTGTGACAGGATCGATCCCACACTCCGAGCTATGGTCTGTCACAGTGTCATTGGGAGAAACTGTGCCCCATCTTTGGTGTCACTGGGAGGAATTCTGTCAGTTCAGTTTACTGTCCTTCAGACTTTAGCGGGGCCAGACAGTGGCCATTGGGGGTAAAAAAAGTCCCAACGTCAGTGGGGAAAAACAATGCCACATCTTTGGTGTCATTGGGAGGAATTGTGCCCCATCATTGGTGTCATTAGGCCCAATTGTTGGTGTCATTGAGAGGAATTGTGCCCCATCTTTGGTGTCACTGGTAGAAATTCTGTCTGTTCAGTTTACTGTCCTTCAGACAGGGGCCAGACAGTGGCCATTGGGGGTAGAAAAGGTCCCAACGTCAGTGGGGAAAAACAATACTCCATCTTTGGTGTCATTGGGAGGAATTGTGCCCCATTATTGGTGTCATTAGGCCCAATTGTTGGTGTCATTGAGAGGAACTGTGCCCCATCTTTGGTGTCACTGGGAGGAATCCTGTCAGTTCAGTTTACTGTCCTTCAGACAGTGGCCATTAGGGGTAGAAAAGGTCCAGATGTCAGTGGGGAAAAACAATGCCCCAACTTTGGTGTCAGTGGGAGGAATAGCATTACATCACTGGTGTCATTGGGAGGAATAGTGTCCCATCATTGGGAGGAATAGTGTCTCATCATTGGTGTCATTGGGCCCCATTGTTGGTGTCATTAGGAGGAACTGTGCCCCATCTTTGGTGTCACTGGGAGGAATTCTGTCAGTTCAGTTTACTGTCCTTCAGACTTTAGGGGGGGCAGACAGTGGTCATTAGGGGTAGTAAAGGTCAGTGGGGAAAAAACAATGCCCCATCTTTGGTGTCAGTGGGAGGAATTGTGTCCCATCATTGGTGTCATTAGACCCAATTGTTGGTGTCATTGAGAGAAATTGTGCCCCATCATTGGTCTCACTGGTAGGAATTTTACCCCTTCATTGGGGGTCCTGTGGGGGGTATTCCCCATTGTTGGTATCAGTGGATAAAAATAATGCCCCAAGGGTCGGATAAAAGCAAGCAAAGGACCGCATCTAGCCCCTGGGCCTCAGTTTGGAGACTGGTATAGAGATTTACAGGAACCCGATGATAACAACAAAAATTCAGTCTAAAACAGGAAAACAAAAATTATTTCATTTATAGAGTTTCATAGGCATGCAGTGGCGGCCCGTCCATTAGGGGCGCTGGAGCACCACCCCCTCTATCCAAGGCCGCCACCCCCATGCTCTATTCACGGCCGCTATTTTGACAGGACACCGCCACCCTTTCAGGAAAGCTGGGCGCATGAATTACAGCGGCGGGGGTGTTTTTTTTTTGTTTTTGTTTTTTTATGCACCTGATTAGAGCCAGAGGCTCTAATAAGCTTCAAAATAGGGTGGGCTTTGGGCACAGGAGCCCACTCAGGTGTTACAACACTGAATGAATATTCTCTATTGAAACACTGATCCTCAATCCGGCCAATCAATTGGTCCCAATTGGTCGCAGAGGAAGAGGGAGGAAATGGAAGCCGCCGCAATGCCCGTGGAGAGCAGGGGAAAGGAAAGCCACCGTCGCAAGGGAAGCCACCGGTGAAGCCCAGGAGAAGCGCTGCCCACCGTAGAAGGGGTAAGTGCACCAGGGCTGCGATCATCAATCGACTCTTTCTGGAGTAGTCAGTTTTGTAGCAAGTTTAGGAGACATCAACAAGACAGAGTACAAGTCAGTAAATTGTTCATGGAAAGGAAAGATAGTAAAGTAAATGCTTGATCTTCCTGTGCTTTCTCTTGTTTTTTTTTTTTTTATGTTGATGACAGGCAGTGGCGTAACTAGAACCTTCAGGGCCCCGATGCAAGAAACCATGAAGGGCCCCCCTGAACCCCAGCCAGGGCCCTTCCCTCTGAGTCCGGCGGTGGAACTCCAGGGCGTGGTCACAGGTATGACCTTTGTGAGCCCTGTAGTTCCACCACTGGCATCAGTAGTTTTTTTTTAATTATTTTTAGGTGCCCCATTGGGGGACTGTCCCTAGGCAGGATGGAGTCCCCGTCCCCAGAAGAGATGAGGTCCTTCTCTCCAGGGCAGCTCTCAACTCTGGCTGGGGAGAACAGACATCAGACTGAGCGGCAATGCATGGAGCAGGAGAGGGGTACTCTGAGGAGCCGGCCGAGGACACAGGTCATGCGGGGAATGCACAACTAAAGAGCAGCCAGTGCGATAGTCAAGCATGGAGCTCTGCTAGTCACCCTTCACCTCCAGCCACCCATGTGCATGGTGCACTGGTACCCCTAGCTGCCTATGCTGCTGCCAGCCATATGTAGAAGGGGCTGCATGGGCCCCCTGCAGCACAGGGCCCAGTTGCGGTCGCAACTGCTGCACCCCCTATAGTTACGCCCCTGATGACAGGGTCTCTTACTCAATATATATATGTATGTTGCAGTTTACAATTGGTTTGCTAGGATTATGGCTCAAGATATCAGCCATAACCCCGGAACTTTTTCTTTTGTTCAGGTGGTGGCTGGCTTTCTCATGAAAGCATTTCAAGGGGCCCCCGGATCGATTGCCCCTAACCCCCCCCCCCCCCCCCCCCACTCGCCAGTGTTTCTCGGGCTTACCATTTTTACTGTTTTTTTTTTTTTATCTTTTGCTATTAAAAAGGTAAAGGAAAGATTTAAGGTTTTTTTTAAGAATAAAATTTATCCCCAAAAAAAATAATTTAATGGGACATTGTACTAATAAAATAAATAAGAAAAAAATATATTGTAAAACACCCTCCGTATTCGCGTGCAGAAGCAAACGCATAAGTAAGTCAAGCACGCATCTGTAAACGGTGTTCTCACCACACATCTGAGGTATCGCCGCAAACGTTAAGAGCTAGAGCAATAATTCTAGCGCTAGACCTCCTCTGTAACTCTAAACTAGTAACCTGTAAACATTTTTAAAGGGTTGTCTATGGAGATTTTTATGTATTATGTAATATATATATATATATATATATATATATATATATATAGATATAGATATAGATATAGATATATAGATATATCTATAACAACAATGTCTGGGAAATGCCAAGGGAAAAACCAAAGCTTAGGCCGCGTACACACGCGCGGACTGTTCGCCCAACTTTGTCCGCTGAACAGTGTTTGGGCGGACAGTCCGCTCGTGTGTGGGCTTTCAGCGGACAGTTTCAGCGGACAGTTTGACGAACAAGGTTTTACGGAATTTCCGAAAAACTGTCCGCTGAAACCTTGTTTCAGCGAACAGTCCGCCCGTGTGTAGGCTTGTTCGTCAAACTAAGTTCCGCGCATGCTGAGAAAGGATTTACACGCCGAAAGTTATAATGCAGTGTATAGGACGTCGTATTTTTCGTCCCGTCGTACGTGCCGTTCACGTCATCGCGCACGGTTTCAGCAAACTGTTCGTTCGTCGTGTGAGGCCATGTCCGTCCATGCTAATTTTGAGCGGACTGTTTGCCGAAACTGTTTGACGGACAAAGTTGGGCGAACAGTCCGCGCGTGTGTACGCGGCCTTACTTACCACCAGCTCGCAGACAACCAAATTAACCTGTCTAACAGTATGCGTTAAAAACAGGGGTTTAGTCCACACTCATTTGCAAACGCATGCGTGAGCCACAGAGCGACGTCAAGGCACCCTGGTATCTGTGGTCCTAACACTAACATATAAGTGTCCCCGCAGTGGAGGCACATACATTCTGATGGTTAGATGAGAGCAGGTGGACTGAAGGGGAGCCACCCCTCCTTAAGGCCGGGTTCACACTATAGCGATGCGGGAACGCCGCGAATCCGCGGCGTTTACCCGCATCGCACACCTCCCGCCGGCAGTTCACACTGCCCTATGCGGACGGCTGGGAGTGTCAATGTTATGTTAATGACACCCCCAGATCCGTCGGCATATCGCAGTGCGATCTGCCGACTCGCACAGGAATCGGATCGCATGGTGTGAACCCCCATGCGATCCGATTCTGTTGCGGACCCAAAAAAGGGTCCCGTGCGAGTTTGCTGCGGGAGAGCTGCGAATTCAGCCATACTATCTGTATGGCTGAACTCGCATCGCTACGGAGATCGGATGTGATTTGCTGTGCGAATCACATCCGGATCTCCCCCCGCAGCGGTGTGAACCGGGCCTAAAGGTGGAGGAGCACACCAAACACCCAGCAAGAGCACAATGGCAGCAAAGGTGTTGGTGCACTGCTGGACCAATGCAAACACTACAGTGTTATCAAGAACTTGCCCACCGCCCTCATCTATAGCTGGCTATCGCAGTAAGTGTGTGTGTGTGTGTGTGTGTATATATATATATATATATATATATATATATATATATATATATATATATATAAGAGAGAGAGAGACAGCAGTGGTAGACAAGAGCTCCGGGTGCCCCAACAAAGCCAGTGAAACCCAGAAGTGAGGGAAGAGAAGAGCTGCAGATGTGCACAGGGATGGATCAAATAAGGGCTTGGGTAAGTAAAAGGGGGAGGGATGAGGGGGATGCTGACACCTAAACATTTTTTTTTATCTTAATACAAGGAATACATTAAGGTAAAAAATGTTTAGACTTTACAACCCCTTTAAACTGAAGTATAATCATATTATTATTTATAACATTCCACTGTTCAGTTGTAATCGCTTTCTTTCTTCCTCCCCCCATCACTGTCTTTCTTTCGTTCTTCCTCCTCCATCACTTGCTTTCTTTCTTTCTCTTTGTTTCTTCCTGGTCACTCTTTCTTTCTTTCTCCCTCGTCACTCTCTTCTTTTCTTTCTTTCTCCCTTGTCACTCTCTTTCTTTCTTTCTTTCTTTCTTTCTTTCTTTCTTTCTTTCTTTCTTTCTTTCCTTTTTTCTTCCTCATCACTCTCTTTTTTTCTCCCTCCTCACTCTCTTTCTTTCTCCCTTGTCAATCTCTTTCTTTCTTTTCCTTGTCACTTCCTTTCTTTCTTTTTCCTTTGTCACGCTTTTTTTCTCCCTCGTCACTCTCTCTTTCTTTCTCCCTTGTCACTCTCTTTCTCTCTTTCTCCCTCATCACTCTCTCTTTCTTTCTCCCTTGTCACCTTTTCTTTCTCTCTTTCTCCCTTGTCACTCAATTTCTTTCTCCCTCGTCACTCTCTCTTTCTTTCTCCCTCGTCTCTCTCTCTTTCTTTCTCCCTCGTCACTCTCTCTTTCTTTCTCCCTCGTCTCTCTCTCTTTCTTTCTGCCTTGTCACTCTCTTTCTTTCTCCCTTGTCACTCTCTTTCTTTCTCCCTCGTCACTTTCTTTCTTTCTCCCTTGTCACTCTCTTTCTTTCTCCCTTGTCACTCTTTCTTTCTCTCTTTCTCCCTCGTCACTTTCCCTTTCTTTCTCCCTCGTCACTCTCTCGTTATTTCTCTCTTTCTTTCTCCCTTGTCACTCTCTTTCTTTCTCCCTTGTCACTCTCTTTCTTTCCTCCTTCCTTTTTCCCTTCCTTCCTTTCTTCTTTCCTTTCTCATCATCACACCCAGTATTAGGGATGAGCCGAACCCCCCCCCCGGTTCGGTTCGCACCAGAACTTTCGAACGGACCGCAAATTTGTACGAACATTAGAACCCCATTGAAGTCTATGGGACTCGAACGTTCGAAATAAAAAGTGCAAATTTTTATGGCTAATATGCAAGATACTGTCCTAAAAAGGGTTTGGGGACCTGGCTCCTGCCCCAGGGGACATGGGTCAATGCCTAAAATGTTTTTAAAAATGGCCGTTTTGGCGGGAGCACTGATTTTAATGACGATTAAAGTAAAAAAAAAGTGAAATATTCCTTTAAAAATGTCTATAGTATGCCTGTGAAGTGCTACGTGTTTCCCGTGTTTAGAACAGTCCCTGCACAAAATGACATTTAACGGAAATAACGTCATTTAAAACTGCTTGCGGTTTTAATGTTATATCTGGTTCCGGCAATATGGATGAAAATCATTGAGAAAAATGGCATGGGTAGCCCCCCCTGCCCATTACCAGCACCTTTGGGTCTTGTACGGATATTAAGGGGAACCCCGTACCCAGGCCCTATATACTCAGAACAGCAGTATACAGGCGGTGCAAACAAGACAGGGACTGTGTAGATTTGTTGTGTTAAGTAGAATCTGTTTGTAATTTTCAACTGGTACATTTTTAAAGTGTAGCTCCAGTCAAAAAATCTATTTTTAAGCTTTTTGGAAAACATAGGGAAGGGTTATCACCCCTGTATAATTTGTTTTGCCGTCCGTCTTTTTTCATCTCACTTGCTTTTGTCTCCTTCCGTTTGCAAGTAGGAGACGTTTGTAAGTTGGATGTTTGAAAGTAGGAGCCTGCCCTATATGCTCTGCAGAAATGGACAAGGTGTTGGTGTTGCCACAACATTGTAAGCCTTCAAAGTGACTCTTGGTGGGCACTGGAGCGCCCTGCTGTGAACGATTATATCAAGAATTGTAATTACATGCTATTGTTGAACAGTGGTAGAAAAATTGACCTTTGGTGGTTGTGGTGCTGGTGCCATAACACTATAAGTCCTCACAGTTACTCTGGGTGGGCACAGGAACGGGCCCTGCTGTGAACTATTATATCAAGAATTGTAATTACATGCCCCTGTTAAACAGGGGCTGAAAAATTGGGCTGCTGGCACTGGTGCTGGTGCCACGACACTGCAACCTCTCCCATATACTCTAGTTGTGGTGCAGGAATGAGCCCTGCTGCAAAGCATTGCATCAAAAATTGTAATTAAACGCCCCTGTTAAACAGGGGCTGAAAAATTGGGCTGGTGGCATCACCCAGAACCAGAAATGTTCTTCCAACATATCAGCGGAGGAGGAAGAGGATAGACAATCAACATAACAGGACAGTCACTCAGCATTAGCAAAGGCAGTCTTGAAGGGATATGATATTTAAAAAAAAATTATTCGGTTACATCAGCTTCAGGTGCTTGGTAGCTGTGGGTGATCCAAGACTGATTCATCTTGATGAAGGTCAGTCGATCAACTGATTCGGTGGACAGGCGCACCCTGTGATTGGTAACAAAGCCACCAGCAGCACTGAAGGTGCGTTCCGAAAGAACGCTGGATGCAGGACAGGCCAGTAGCTCAATTGCATACTGTGCAAGCTCTGGACCAGGAGTTTGTAACCTCCCAGTCTCTGGGAATGCGTTGCACAGACCTTTCTGCAAGGCCTCCCGGAGATGTCTCATCCTCTGCTCCCTCTGCGATGGCAAGATAAGGTCAGCAACCTTACCCTTGTACCGTGGATCAAGGAGAGTGGCCAGCCAGTAATGGTCCCTCTCCTTGATCTGAAGAATACGAGGATCCTTCTGCAGGCTTTGCAGGATCAGGGAGGCCATGCAGCATAGGTTAGCTGAGGCATTCGGTCCGGAGTCCTCTGGGTCACGAAGGACAACATGGTCCGCAGCTACCTCCTCCCAGCCACGTACAAGTCCACGGGTTTCTTGGGACTGTAAATCATCCCTACAAGACTGCTGCTGATGCTGAGTGCCAGCCTCCACCTCCATGCTGACACAATCATCCTCCTCCTCCTCCTCCTCCTCCTCCTCCTCATCCTCTTCCTGTGTGATGGGTGGCACAGCAGGAACACTGTCTGGATAAAGGGGGCCTTGAGAGGCAAGGAAGTCCTCCTCTTCCTACCTCTGTTCTGTCTCAAGTGCCTTGTCCATTATTCCACGCAGCGCATGCTCCAAGAGGTGGACAAGAGGTACAGTGTCACTGATGCATGCACTGTCACTGCTCACCATCCCTGTGACCTCCTCAAACGGTGGCAGGACAGTGCATGCATCCCTGATCATGCCCCACTGGCGTGGGGAGAAAAAACCGAGCTCCCCTGACCCTGTCCTTGTGCCATAGTCGCACAGGTACTCATTGATGGCCCTCTGCTGCGTGTGCAGCCGCTGCACCATGGCCAACGTTGAGTTCCACCTGGTGGGCATGTCACATATAAGGCGGTTCTTGGGCAGGTTCAACTCCTTTTGGAGCTCAGCCAGCCGAGCACAGGCATTAAATGATCGGCGGAAATGCACACAGACTTTCCTGGCCTGCTTCAGGACATCCTGTAAGCCCAGGTACCTGCCCAAGAACCACTGCACCACCAGGTTAAGGACGTGAGCCACACAGGGCACATGGGTCAGTTATCCCTGTCGGAGGGCAGAGAGGAGGTTGGTGCCATTGTCGCAAACCACCATTCCTGGCTTAAGCTGGCGTGGCGTCAACCACCTCTCGGCATGCCCCTGCAGAGCTGACAAAACATCTCCCCCAGTGTGGCTCCTGTCCCCCAAACAAACCAGCGCAAGCACGGCATGGCATCGTTTTGCCTGTGTACTTGCATAGCCCCTGGAACGCCTACGGAGCACCGCTGGTTCTGAGGACAGAGCACTGGAAGAGGCCATGGAGGAAGAAGAAGAGGAGGGGGTGGAGAAGAGAGGTGTGTCACAACCAATAGTAGCATTTTGGAGGCATGGTGGCGGAACAACCTCCAACACTACTGCACCTTGTCCTGCATCCTTCCCAGCTGCCAAAAGAGTGACCCAATGGGCCGTGAAAGACAGGTAACATCCCTGTCCATGTCTGCTGGGACCATGAGTCAGCGGTAATATGCACCTTACCGCTGACCGCCCTGTCCAGCGAGGCAAGGAGCAGGAATCGCCTTCAGTGAGAAAAAGTGGCGTTTGGGGACCTGCCACTGAGGAACCACACATTGTACAAACTCACGGAAGGGGGCCGAGTCTACCAACTGAAAAGGCAGCAGTTGAAGGGCTAGCAATTTAGCCAAGCTAGCATTCAACCGCTGGGCATGTGGATGGCTGGGAGTGAACTTCTTTCGGCGGTCCAGCAGCTGGGGCAGGGACATTTGCCTGCTATAATCGGACGTTGGTGTACTGCTAGCAGAGTGCCTGGAAGCACTTGGCTGTGACACACCTAATTCTACACCTTCATTCCTCTCAGAGCAGGTTTCAGAGAGGACTGAAGATCTAGTGGGGTTGGAGATCCCAGCTGATGAGGAGCAAGGAGAGGTCCGCTTTGTTCTTTGGTGGGGGTCTTTGAGGTACGCTTGCCAATGAGCTGCATGGCAGGTCAACATATGTCTGGTCAAGCATGTGGTGCCCAAGAGGCTGATGTTTTGGCCATGCGAGATACGCTTGAGACATATGTTGCAAATAGCAGCGGTGCGATCTGATGCACTCATCTCAAAAAAGGCCCACACCAAAGAACTTTTAGAATAACACGCAGAGGCAGCGCCCTGCACAGGCAGAGCTCTGTGGTGTGATTCAGTCGGTGTGCTGCCCCTAAGCTGTCCCCCGGAGGGCATTCTGCCTCATTGGACATGTGCCTCCTCCTCCTCCTTCTTCTCCTCCTCTCTCCTACCAGGCACCCACATAGAGTCAGTGCCCTCATCATCCCCTCCCTCTTCATCGCTGGAGCAAACCTGGCAGTATGCTGCAGCTTGTGGAACATGACTGCCAGATTGCTGTCCTTCTTGAGCATCCCCTCTCATTGCGCTCACGCTACTGCCTTCCTCTAGCTGAGTATCATCATCAGAGCCTACAAAACACTGGGAATCCTCCTGGAGCATGTACCCAACACTGTGCTCAAAGAGTTCAGGAGACTCCTCAGGAGGACGTGGTGGATCTAGGGAAGGAGTCACTGATGATGACATTGAGAGGAGGGAAGACGATGCGTTGAGAGGATAAGGAGGATGAAGAGGGCTTGGTCATCCACTCTACCAAGTCTTCGGCATGTTGCGGCTCAACATGTCCAGCTGCCAAAAAGAAGGACAAGCGTGTCCCATGGCCACGTGCTGATGATGACGATGCACCGCGTCCACGACCAGCACTGTTGTCTCTAGACACAGAGCCTGCTTGCCATCTTTTATCGGCTCGCGCCTGTCTGCCTCTCCTTGCTGGCCTTCCAGACATGGTAATGGCCTGAAGGGAGATGGGAATACCAGTAATTGGGTAGTGTATATTGTGCTGGAGGCACACACAACACCCACTAACTCCTGCAGATGGCAGATGGCTCAATTAGAGAAGAGCTATGTAGGTCGATATAACAGTGTATACTGAGGTCAGGGCATGCAGACAGCACGCACAATCTCCTACAGCTGACTGCAAGCTCTGTTTAAAAAGAGCAAGATAGCTAGCTATATAGGTGGATATAACGGTGTATTCAGCGGTCAGGGCACGCAGACAGCACGCACAATCTCCTACAGCTGACTGCAAGCTCTATTTAAAAAGAGCAATATAGCTAGCTATATAGGTGGATATAGCAGTGTATTCTGCGGTCAGGGCACGCAGACAGCACGCACAATCTCCTACAGCTGACTGCAAGCTCTATTTAAAAAGAGCAATATAGCTAGCTATATAGGTGGATAGAACGGTGTATTCTGCGGTCAGGGCACGCAGACAACAACCACTACAGAAGAGCAAGAATGCAAAATCGGCCGATAATGAACGGTGTATACTGTGTTGAAGGTACACAGAACACCCACTAACTCCTACAGACGCCAACACACTACACAAGGCCACCGCGCTGGCGGCCTTATATAGTGTGGGGCGTGTACTACACAGCCTGAGCTATGATTGGCCACAGGCAGTCATGGCTCTCCTCGCTGCCGGCGCTGTGATTGGCCAAGCATGCGGGGTCACAGTGCATGCTTGGCCAATCATGAGCCAGCAATGCACTGCAAACGGCCCATAACGTTCGGTATTCGCCGAACGGACGAACAGCTGATGTTCAAGTCGAACGTATGTTCGACTCGAACACGAAGCTCAACCCTACTCAGTATCCTGTTCTCTGACTTCTGAGGATCAGGGTGGATGTTTCCAGTACAGCTAAAGTTCTCATTACCAAAAAAAAGATGTGTTCTCAAATAAATTTCCATCCCCTCTATGTTTGTCTATAATGCTTAATCCCCACATGATGGGGGGTGGTGGAATTACATTTGGAAACCAAAGTAGCTGATAACTTGTCACAAGAACGAAGTCTACTTTGTGATTTGTCCAGTCTGCAATTGTACTATAGAGTATAGATACAGGGTGTCTTTGGCAGAATTTATATTTCTTCCCTATATTGTTACAGCTGTTAACTGAAGATCAAACACATACAACTGGGTTATGCTGCCACCTCCAGGAGAAGAATGGTAAAGCGGAACTAAACTGTCTCAGTCAGCAGGATGGTATATTATTTTTGTTATAAACTTTATTTTTATTTTTACATTTCTTCTGTTGCCTCCTGGTTTCTGGCCTCAGCCAAAATTATGTCATACATCCCAGGAGTCTTCATGGGAGGAGGGGTTTTCTCAGCTAAGCACTCCCGCCTGCATGCCTGAGCTTAGGGCAGATGGATTCTCTGAAGTAAATGCTACATGAATCATCTGCCCTTACTCAAGATGACTGAAGTTAGAAATGCCGGGGGGGGGGGGGGGGGTATTTTTCAAAATGATTTCTCAACAAAATAAAGCACGGAGACATGGGGGATGATGAGGGAGTTTGCTTTGAATATTAAAAATGAATTACATAGCCTTTTCGGTTTCTGGTGCTCAGATACAGTTTAGTTCCACTCTAAGAACAAGTTCTATTCTGTGATTTGCCCTTTTTTAATGGTACTTTAATGGTACTAAAATCAGGTTTTTAAATAATTTTTAAATGTTTTTATATAATAATAATAATTATTATTAATGATTTTTCAATAAAGAACTAAAAAAATAAATAAAAATAAAACACACACACACGCGCGCAGTGCGAGAGAGCTGCATTCCCACACGCCTTCCAGCACCGTATTCCAATCTGCTGCAGGGGTGGGAGAAAAATGTAATTAAATAACACCCCAAACAGCATGGAAAAGATGGAGGTGAGAATGGTGGACCGGGGCGCAGTGTCGGACCTCTCTTGTAATAGATGGAGGTGAGAATGTTGGACCGGGGCTCAGCATCGGACCTGTCATGGAAGATATGGAGGTGAGAATGGTGGACCAGGGCGCAGCGTTGAACCTGTTATGGAAAATATGGAGGTGAGAATGGTGGACCAGGGCATAGTGTCAGATCTGTCATATAATATAGATGAAGGTGAGAATGGTGGACGGGGCGCAGGGTCGGACCTGACGTGGAAATTATGGTGGTGAGAATGGTGGACCGGGGCACAGCGTCGGACCTGTCATGGAAGATATGGAGGTGAGAATGGTGGACCAGGGCGCAGCGTTGAACCTGTTATGGAAAAGATGGAGGTGAGAATGGTGGACCGGGGTGCAGCGTCGGACCTGACGTGGAAAAGATGGAGGTGAGAATGGTGGACCGGGGCACATCGTCAGACCTGTCATGTAATAGATGGAAGGTGAGAATGGTAGACGGGGGCACATCGTCAGACCTGTCATGTAATAGATGGAAGGTGAGAATGGTGGACCGGGGCAAAGTGTCAGATCTGTCATATATTATAGAATTAGGTGAGAATGGTGGATTGGGGCGCAGGGTCAGACCTGTCATGTAATAGATGGAGGTGAGAATGGCGGATTGGGGCACAGTGTCGGACCTGACATGGAAAAGATGGTGGTGAGAATGGTGGACCGGGGCACAGCGTCGGACCTGTCATGGAAGATATGGAGGTGAGAATGGTGGACGGGGACGCAGCGTCGGACCTGTTATGGAAAAGATGGAGGTGAGAATCGTGAACCGGAGCGCAGCGTTGGACCAGTCATGGGAAAGATGAAGGTGAGAATGGTGGACGGGGGCGCAGCGTTGGACCTGTCGTGGAAAAGATGGAGATGAGAATGGTGGACCGGGGCGCAGCGTCGGACCTGTCATGGAAAAGATAGAGGTGAGAATGGTGGACGGGGACGCAGCGTCGGACCTGTTATGTAATAGATGGAGGTGAGAATCGTGAACCGGAGCGCAGCGTTGGACCAGTCATGGGAAAGATGAAGGTGAGAATGGTGGACGGGGGCGCAGCGTTGGACCTGTCGTGGAAAAAATGGAGATGAGAATGGTGGACCGGGGCGCAGCGTCGGACCTGTCATGGAAGATATGGAGGTGAGAATGGTGGACCGGGGCGCAGCGTCGGACCTGTCATGGAAAAGATAGAGGTGAGAATGGTGGATGGGGACGCAGCGTCGGACCTGTCATGGAAGATATGGAGGTGAGAATGGTGGACGGGGGCGCAGCGTTGGACCTGTCATGGAAGATATGGAGGTGAGAATGGTGGACCGGGGCGCAGCGTCGGACCTGTCATGGAAAAGATAGAGGTGAGAATGGTGGACGGGGACGCAGCGTCGGACCTGTTATGTAATAGATGGAGGTGAGAATCATGAACCGGAGCGCAGCGTTGGACCAGTCATGGGAAAGATGAAGATGAGAATGGTGGACGGGGCGCAGCGTTGGACCTGTCGTGGAAAAGATGGAGATGAGAATGGTGGAATGGGGCGCAGTGTCGGACCTGTCATGGAATAGATGGAGGTGAGAATTGTGGACCAGGACGCAGCGTCGGACCTGTCATGGAATAGATGGAGGTGAGAATGGTGGACCGGGGCGCAGTGTCGGACCTGACGTGGAAAAGATGGAGGTGAGAATGGTGGACCAGGGCGCAGCATTGGACCTGTTATGGAAAAGATGGAGGTGAGAATGATGGACCAGGACGCAGCGTTGGACCTGTCATGGAAAAGATGGAGGTGAGAATGGTAGACCGGGGCGCAGCGTCGGACCTGTCATGCAATAAATGGAGGTGAGAATGGTGGACCAGGACGCAGCGTTGGACCTGTCATGCAATAAATGGAAGGTGCGTCACGGAATGAGATTGCTGCTTATAAATAAAGCCGTTTCTGGCTGATCCCCATATAGATGGGAGAGGAGTACGTGGCTCGGGAAGCCATGTGTGTAATTTCAGACACAGCGCGGTGTAATGTACTGCCGGATGTGACAGGGCCGTGCGCACATTCCTAGTTGGACCCGACGGTGCGATCCACAGGGACCGGCGCCTGGATAACCTGCAATCACTTTGTGTTCTGTGAGCTTTACCTGGCGAATTTCTAGTTTTATATACGAAGCGTCTCCGAGGGCAAATAAAACCGCGGTCACAAAATGTCAGTTTTATAGCCGGGGCTCAGATCGGCGGAATCGCATCAAACCGCGGCACCAGGAAATAACGACATCACCGATAAAACGCTGAAAAAACAAAAATGAGACCCGGTTCTGGTCTCCCACCTCTTCACAGGGCGCAGAGAAGCTTTGACATTTCTGCTACTGGCCTGTTTATCTTTGTCATATAACAAAGTGATACATTGTATAAATATGTTGCCATTTTCAGGATAAACAAGGTTTCATTTTGGTGATAATGACTTGCAAAAATTATTTTATTTTCTATACAATCTATATAGTAAACCAAAACGTAAAAAAAAAATACATTTTTTTCTACTTTGACTACTGATGAGTGTTAGTCCTGGTTCACTTCAACACGATTTCAGAGCCGCACATCAGTGCGATTTGCACCGCCGATTTCATTGCGACTTGCAACTTAATTTAATAGAAGTCAATGCAAGTCAGTGCAGGAACCTTTTTTCATCTTCACTGCGACATGAGTCAGTTCCATTGCCGGCACTGGGGTGTGACTTATCATGTGATTCGGAGCTATCAAATCGCATGACAGGTCCCACCGGTGTAAACGGGGTGCTTGCTGTATGGGTAGATCTAGACATGCGTCTCTAAGCTCCCTTTCCTCTGATGCCCAATCCACGTTCAGATTGCCCTATACAGCTGGTGATGAAGGGATGCGACACCTCCTCACCACCTGATTTAACCCCATTTTTGCTGACAAACACGCACTGCACACAGTTGTGGGGCATTTGTGGTGCTTACCAATTTACTTGAATGGGGCATACATCGTGGTCTTACCGATGGCTACACTGAACTTTGCCACAGGGGCAAAACTAAGAATTGCAGCTGTGGCATGTAAACATCCCCTTCCACTGCCTATTACAGCTCTGGTTCACAATGATGCAATTTGGCATGCGATTTGACATGTCAAATCGCATGCCAAAGCGGAGGCGATTGCCAGCAACGGCACCATCCAAATTGGCGCAACGTCAAAACCGGAAGTAACGTCATAACCCCAAGAACAAAGCACCGGCGGAAGTTGTTCAGCGCAATGGAATGCGCCACAAAGCAGGTAAAAACCCTGCAAAATGAAGCGCCTCATCTGCAATTTTTTTAAAGGACTATCCTGTATTTCACGATATAAGCTCAATTTTGTGGAAAAAAATAAATGTGAAATGCAAGATTCCGGCGGGTGTAAAAAAGATGTCCGCTTGGCGACTTCAGACTGTAGGCTTGGTGCGGACGAGTGCGGAGTGTACCAAGATGGCCGTGACGGAACGTCACTTCGTTACGAAATCCGACGGGTCACCTAAACTGACGGTACCCTGGCACACAGCCCACGTTCACATTGGGCCGATTTAGCATGCGATCTGACAATCGGAGCCTATTGCCAGCAATGACACAGTCCCTATTGGTGCGATACCACATTTGCGGCGCCGCACCGATAACCCAAAAGTAGTTCCTGTACTTTGGGGGTACAATTTCCATTGATATCCATGCAGCAACCCGCACAGATGTCTCTGAAACCGCCCCCCCATCCCCCCAAGCTGAACTCATAGGATTTCATTCCCGCTGTCAGTGTGAACCCGGGCTCAAGGGGGTAGGGGATGGCAGGCAGCAAAAACCGAGGTCAACCATGCATTTTTGCTACCCCCAACATAAGCCTATGCAGGGTTTTTTTTTTTTTGCGTAATTTTTGTTGCAGTGCATTGCGTTTTTAATCTGCTTTCGATCCATTTGTGGCACGTTTGGTGTTGCCTTTTTCCCCTGGACATGTGACTACACAAAGCACTTCCCACAGGTTTCCATTCATTTCAATGGAGAGGTGTGCTTTTGGTGTTTTTTTGTTTTTTTTTACCGCACCAAACTTGTACCAAAAATGCAGCAAGCAGGAAATGCAACTGAATAGCAAAGGACCCGTGTGAAGTGCTCCATTGCATTTAAAGGGACGCATTTTTCATGCAGTTTACTTTTTTTTAACTGAATAACTGATCATTGTGAAAGGACCCTCGCCTGCTTAAAGTGTATGCAAAGTCATTTGTTTTTTTTAGCATTGGGGTGGGAAGGTGTTAGACCCCTTGTCAATTTTTTGCTGCTGTCTGCATCCCCACTGGAGACCCTCTCTATCTCACCATCGTCACGGGGGCAGAAAGTGATGGGAATTCAGGTAAGAGTCATTTTTGCAATGGGAAAAGGTCAGGTGACATCCGTGGAGCACTCCTTACTTCTTAGGCCGCGTACACACGCGCGGACTGTTTGCCCAACCTTGTTCATCAAACAGTTTCGGCAAACAGTCCGCTCAAAATTAGCATGAGCGGACTTGCCCACACACGAGCGGACTGTTTCAGCGAACTGTTTGCCAAACAGTTCGCTCAACTTTTGAAATGAACGGACTCGCCCACGTAAGGAGGAGGCAAATCCGCCCATTTCGAGCGCGTGTACAGGTAGGCGGGGCCCGCGAAGGAGACGTCGCGGGCTCCGCCGCCTGGAATGGGCTTAAAGGGGAACCCCAACGCCGAAAAAAATCGGCGTGGGGGTCCCCCCAAAGTCCACACCAGACCCTTGTCCGAGCACGCTACCCGGCCGGCCAGGAAAGGGGGGCGAGCGAGCGCGCCCCCCCTCCTGAGCCGTACCAGGCCACGTGCCCTCAACATGGGGGGTGCCTTGGGGAAGGGGGGGCCGCGCGGCCCCCCCACCCCAAAGCACCTTGTCCCCATGTTGATGAGGACAAGGGCCTCTTCCCGACAACCCTGGCCGTTGGTTGTCGGGGTCTGCGGGCGGGGGGCTTATCGGAATCCGGGAGCCCCCTTTAAGAAGGGGGCCCCCGGATACCGGCCCCCCACCCTATGTGAATGAGTATGGGGTACAATGTACCCCTACCCATTCACCTGTGAAATAAAGTACAAAAAAAAACACAACACAGGGAAAAAATATTTTATTGCACAGCTCCGGAGGTCTTCCGTCTTCGGGGGTCTTCTCGCCGGACTCCTCCGCTATCTGTGTGTAGCTCTTTTGCTAGCGGAGGAGTCCGGCTTTCTTCCTCCCCGCCGCCGGCCTCTTCTCCCGACTTCGGGGGTCTTGTCCCCCTCTTCGGTTCTTCTGCCGGGCCACCGCGCCTTCTTGTAGCTCTTTTACAGGCGGTGGCCCGGTCTTCTGTCGCCGCTGCCTTCCGTTCTTCTGTCGCCGCCTTCGGTTCTTCTGCTGGGCCACCGCGCCTTCTTGTAGCTCTTTTACAGGCGGTGGCCTGGTCTTCTGTCGCCGCTGTCGCCGCTGTCGTCGCCGCCGCCTTCCGTTCTTGTTCTTCTTCTTGTTCTTCTTCTCCTGGAGATGTTGACTCGACGAGCTCTCCGGCCGGAATGCCAGGGACACGCTCCGCTGCCACTTATATAGTGACAATGGGGCGGTGTCACATGGTATATGTCACATGGGTTGGTCACATGGTGACCCCGCCCCCTTACGATGTCATAGTCCCCATGTGACATCAACCCATGTGACCAACCCATGTGACATATACCATGTGACACCGCCCCATTGTCACTATATAAGTGACCGCACAGCGCGGCTCTGGCATTCCGGCCGGAGAGCTCGTCGAGTCAACATCTCCAGGAGAAGAAGAAGAAGAACAAGAAGAAGAACAAGAACGGAAGGCGGCGGCGGTGGCGACGACAGCGGCGACAGAAGACCGGGCCACCGCCTGTAAAAGCGCTACAAGAAGGCGCGGTGGCCCGGCAGAAGAACCGAAGGCGGCGACAGAAGAACGGAAGGCAGCGGCGACAGAAGACCGGGCCACCGCCTGTAAAAGAGCTACAAGAAGGCGCGGTGGCCCGGCAGAAGAACCGAAGAGGGGGACAAGACCCCCGAAGTCGGGAGAAGAGGCCGGCGGCGGGGAGGAAGAAAGCCGGACTCCTCCGCTAGCAAAAGAGCTACACACAGATAGCGGAGGAGTCCGGCGAGAAGACCCCCGAAGACGGAAGACCCCAGGAGCTGTGCAATAAAATATTTTTTCCCTGTGTTGTGTTTTTTTTGTACTTTATTTCACAGGTGAATGGGTAGGGGTACATTGTACCCCATACTCATTCACATAGGGTGGGGGGCCGGTATCCGGGGGCCCCCTTCTTAAAGGGGGCTCCCGGATTCCGATAAGCCCCCGCCCGCAGACCCCGACAACCAACGGCCAGGGTTGTCGGGAAGAGGCCCTTGTCCTCATCAACATGGGGACAAGGTGCTTTGGGGTGGGGGGGCCGCGCGGCCCCCCCTTCCCCAAGGCACCCCCCATGTTGAGGGCACGCGGCCTGGTACGGCTCAGGAGGGGGGGCGCGCTCGCTCGCCCCCCTTTCCTGGCCGGCCGGGTAGCGTGCTCGGACAAGGGTCTGGTGTGGACTTTGGGGGAACCCCCACGCCGATTTTTTTCGGCGTTGGGGGTTCCCCTTTAAGCCCATTCCAGGCGGCGGAGCCCGCGACGTCTCCTTCGCGGGCCCCGCCTACCTGTACACGCGCTCGAAATGGGCGGACTTTCCGAGCGGGAACAGTTTGCTAATTTCGAAAGTAGCCTACACACGGGCGGACTGTTCGCTCAAACACAGTTTCAGCGGACAGTTTTTCGGAATTTCCGAAAGACTTTGTCCGTCCAACTGTCCGCTGAAACTGTCCGCTGAAAGCCCACACACGGGCGGACTGTCCGCCCAAACACTGTTCAGCGGACAAGGTTGGGCGAACAGTCCGCCCGTGTGTACGCGGCCTCAGGGGATGGACTTCTGATGACACCTCTAAATTTAGTATTTTCTTTCTGTTATTAGTCCTTGTGAGAGTATCACAGGAGGATGATTCAGGATGGAGAACAGGGGTAGGGGCCAGTAAATATACTGTATCATTTACTGGCCCCTTCCTTTCCTGAATGCACACAGTGAGCGATCTGCACCAATTACTCCTGTGTCCATTCATCACTGAAGCATAGAAAACTGTTTATTATGCTTCAGTTTGTGAATCAGCAGGGAGCCTCAGAATGCTTCCAATTCATTCATCTGTGCAGGTGAATCTGCAGAGAAAGGGACTGATAAATATTTATCCTCAGTTACTTTTGGCCGGGGGGGAGGGGGGGGCTGTATGGGGGCCCCCGTCATTTCTAACAGCAGGCCTGATGGTATATCCAGTATCTCAAAAAAGTGAGTACACCCCCTCAAATTTTTGCAAATATTTTCTTCTATCTTTTCATGTGACAACACTGAAGAAATTACACTTTGCTACAATGTAAAGCAGTTAGTGTACAGCTTGTATAAATTTGCTGTCCCCTCAAAATAACTCAACTCAGCCATTAATGTCTAAACTGCTGGCAACAAAAGTAAATACACCCCTAAGTGAAAATGTCCAAATTGGGCCCAATTAGACATTTTCCCTCCCCAGTGTCATGTGACTCGTTAGTGTTACAAGGTCTCAGGTGTGATTGGGGAGCAGGTGTGTTAAATTTGGTGTTATCGCTCTCACTCTCTCATACTGGTCACTGGAAGTTCAACATGGCACCTCATGGCAAAAAAACTCTCTGAGGATCTGAAAAAAAACAATTGTTGCTCTACATAAAGATGGCCTAGGCTATAAGAAGATTGCCAAGACCCTGAAACTGAGCTGCAGCACGGTGGCCAAGACCACACAGTGGTTTACCAGGACAGGTTCCACTCAGAACAGGCCTCGCCATGGTCAACCAAAGAAGTTGAGCACGTGCTCAGCATCATATTCTGAGGTTGTCTTTGGAAAATAGAAGGTGATGGACTGGCCAAGCATGTCTCCAGACCTAAACTCTATTGTGCATCTGTGGGGCATCCTCAAATGGAAGGTGGAGGAGCGCAAGGTCTCCAACATCCACCAGCTCTGTGATATCGTCATGGAGGAGGGGAAGAGGACTCCAGTGGTAACCTGTGAAGCTCTGGTGACCTCCATGCCCAAGAGGGTTAAGGCAGTGCTGGAAAATCATGTGGCCACACAAAATATTGACACTGGGCCCAATTTGGACATTTTCACTTAGGGGTGTACTGACTTTGGTTGCCAGCAGTTTAGACATTAAAGAGGAAGTAAACCCTGATGTGTTTACTTCCTCTTTGATTCCCTGCAAAGGTAAAGCATAATAGACTACTATGCATTGCATAGTAGTCCATTATGTGTCACTTACCTGACACAGGAGCCAGCGAAGTCACCGCTGTCCCCTGTAGTCCGGAGTCTCCATCTTCTTGGTGGGTCTCGCTGCTCCGGCGCTGTCATTTGTCGGAGCCGTGATGACGTCACTCCCACGCATGCACAGGAGCCGCCACTCGCGGCATATCGCCGTTAACTGCGGCTCAGTGCACACTGCATGCGCCATAGACAGCGGTGCCTGTCTTTCAGCAAATATCTCCTAAACTGTGTAGGTTTAGGAGATATTTCTTAGACCTACAGGTAAGCCTTAATCTAGGCTTACCTGTAGGTCAAAGTGTGTTGTAAGGGTTTACAACCACTTTAATGGCTGTGTGTTGAGTTATTTTGAGGGGACAGCAAATTTATACTGTAATGCCACGTACACACGACCGAACTTTTCAACGGACTTGGTCCGGGGGACAATCCGACGGACTTGGTCACACATGATCACTCCAAAAGTCCAACAGATTCGAACGTGATGACATAGAATAAGGAAGTTCATAGCCAGTAGCCAATAGCTGCCCTAGCGTCGGTTTTAGTCCATCGGACTAGCACACAGAAGAAAAGATTGTACGGTGGACAAATTTGAAGCCAGTCTTATTTCTAGGTCCGCTGGACTTTTGGAAAGAAAAAGTCAGCTGGAGCCCACACGCGATCGAATTGTCCGCCGGACTCTGGTCTGCCAGAAAGTCCGATCGTGTGTACACGGCATTATACAAGCTGTACACTCACTACTTTACATTGTAGACAAGTGTCATTTCTTCAGTGTTGTCACATGAAAAGATAGAATTAAAAAATGTGAGGGGTGTACATACTTTTGTGAGATACTGTACATAGCTGGTCCAAGCTGGACCAATGTAATTATGTATTGAATATCTATGCCTGGCATCCATCTTTAAAAACCTGAGTTTCTAACCCCTCATCACTCCATCCAGAACTGAAAAAAAAAAGTTTTGGCTTTACATTTATTATAATAATTTAAAGTTATCTATATAAAAAAAAAAAATCTGAATTATATAAATTTTACACACCACATTTAAAAATCCAGTTTAGGTGATCCGCAGCATTCTAATTTCCTCCTCCCTCTTTGGGGACCCGATAATTCCCAATTTAATAGGAATTCTCCTTGTTTTTCGGTACACACTCCAGGTGGAATGGCATAAAGCCGGATTTCACAGATAATTCGGTCTGAGGTCAGGGGGAGGCGAAGGAAAATTCCCAGCTGACCACCGAGCCAATGTTCTTCCCTATTATAGGAATGGATTTTCCTTTTAGAATAATTACCCGCCACATCAGGGCAGGACGGATGGGGCCGGGAATCGCTCATTAATTCTATAATGTATTTTCATGCGGAATGCGGGAATCCTCCAGTGAGCGGTGATAAGTGCCCCATACTATGGAAAGGTAACACCTGTGGGCATTTCATACACAACCACAATTATAAGCTGGAATTATCGGGTTTGTATAATTGCTGTTCGATACGCATAGCTGACACCTTGTTTAATAAACATGCCTTGTGGGAAAAGGCTGACCGTACATGGAGGTAATTATGAGAGTTTTCTTGGAATTATTATGATCAGTCATCACACCTGGTGACAATTGCTGTTGACCCATTATTACTGGGATCAGCATATGTCTGGTAGAAGGAACGTGCGTTCCTCCATGCTTCAACCAATCCTGGAGTTGGCTATGCAGTGCAGTGGCTGATCTGCGTTACTTTTCATATCTGGATGTCATGTTTGGCAGAAAGGCTAACAATCCATGTCGAACATTGACCTTTTTTTTAACACTAATGGCAGTAACCAGTTCAGCAGCTGGAGAATGGAGGAACGGGAGATACACATTTATTACAAGATCTTCTCCAGCTCATATTTACAATAAAAGTGGAGATAGCCAAGTAATGAATTAACCAAATATTGGCGTCTCCCCGCCCAATTGTATTTAGTATACTCTACTACATTACCTAGAGCCACGCCCATCTCCCTTTCCTATTGTATTCAGTTAAACTAATTGCCATCATCTCCATCCAATGCCATCTACTTTCTCTATTCTACACCCAGATGCTATCACCGCCATCCACTGCCATCTCCCTTCTCTATTCTACACCCAACTGCTATCACTGCCATTCACTGCTATCTACCATCTCTAGTTTATCCCCAACTGCCATCACCGCCATTCACTGCCATCTCCTTTCCATAATGTATCTACAGGTAGTATACCCAACTGCCATCACCTCCATGATCCATTCACTGCCATCTCCCTTCTCCATTCTACACCCAACTGCCATCACTGCCATTCACTGCTATCTACCATCTCTAGTCTATGCCCAACTGCCGTCACCGCCATTCACTGCCATCTCCCTTCCATAATGTATCTACAGGTAGTATACCCAACTGCCATTCCCTCTATGACCCATTCACTGCCATCTCCCTTCTCCATTCTACACCCAACTGCCATCACTGCCATTCACTGCTATCTACCATCTCTAGTCTATGCCCAACTGCCGTCACCTCCATTCACTGCCATCTCCCTTCCATAATGTATCTACAGGTAGTATACCCAACTGCCATCACCTCCATGATTCATTCACTGCCACCTCCCTTCTCCATTTTACACCCAACTGCCATCACCGCAATTCACTGCCACCTCCCTTCCATAATGTATCTACAGGTAGTATACCCAACTGCCATTACCTCCATGATCCATTCACTGTCATCTTATCTATTCTATACCCAACTGACATCACCTCCATTCACTGTCATCTCCCTTCCATAATAACATAAGATAAATTACTTTATTGTCATTGCAACAATTCACAATGAAATTGCTTCATAAAAAAATAATAATTAATAATCAACAATAACACTACATATAAAGTTGGTGTACACTGTACAGGGACCTCCTTGTCCAGTGGTGAGATGATTGGAGCTTTGTTGTGACATGGTGCATTATCTTGCTGGAAGGAGCCATCAGAAGATGTACAGTGGTGTAGTGGTTAGCACTCTCCCCTAGAAGTAAGAAGGGTCACTGGTTCAAATCCCAACCATGACACTACCTGCCTCAAGTTTGCATGTTCTCCCTGTGTGGGTTTCCTCTGGGTAATCTGGTTTCTGCCCACACCCCAAAGACATGCAGATAGGTTAATTGGCTTCTGTCCAAAAATTAGCCCTAGTATATGAATGGGGACCTTAGATTGTGGGCTCCTTGAGGGTAGGGACTGATGTGAGTGTGCAATGTACAGGGATAGGGACAATTGTAGACACTCACTCTGGATGGACTGGTGTCTTTATTCAACCTTACTAACTATGTAACTATGTAGTCATAAAGGGATGGACATGGTCAGCAACAATACTCAGGTAGGCTGTGGGGTATAAACCATGCTCAATTGGTACTAAGGGGCCCAAATTGTGCCATGAAAAGGTCCCACCTCCACCACCAGCCTGAACCGGTGATACAAGACAGGATGGATCCATGCACCAAATGGCCCCACCATCTGAATGTCGCAGCTGAAATCCAGACTCATCAGACCAGGCAACGTTTTTCCAATCTTCTATTGTCCCATTTTTGGTGATCCTGTGCCAATTGTAGCCTCAGTTTCTTGTTCTTAACGGACAGGAGTGGCACCTGGTGGGGTCTTCTGCTGTTGTAGCCCATCTGGATCAAGGTTGGATATGCTGTATGTTCAGAGATGGTATTCTGCATACCTTGGATGTAACGAGATGTTATTTGAGTTACCGTTGCCTTTCTATCACCTCCAAGCAGTCAGCTTTGTGATTGAAGCCCAATGCATTGACATCTATCTCGGCTCATACTTCTTCTCGGCATTCTGACCAGGATGAGGGTGGGAGGGGTAAAATGAGGGTTGGTGTTCCAAGGGAGCCAGAGTTTCCATGCCTATGTGCTCCTAATACCCTCCTAATAGATCCCGAAGTGGGGCCAATGATGGGGCACTATTTCCCCCACTAATACCAATGATGGGGCACTATTCTTTCCACTGACACCAATGATGGGGCACTATTACTCTCACTGACACCAATAATGGGGCACTATTTCTCCCACTGATGCCAATGATGGGGCACTATTCCTCCCACTGACACCAATGATGGGGTACTATTCCTCCCACTAAAACCAATGACGGGGCATTATTCCTCCCACTAACACCAATGATGGGGCACTATTCCTCCCACTGACACCAATGACGGGGCACTATTCCTCCCACTGACACCAATGATGGGACATTATTACTCAAACTGACACCAATGATGGGGCACTATTCCTCCCACTGACACCAATGATGGGGCACTATTCCTCCCACTGACACCAATGACGGGGCACTATTCCTCCCATTGACACCAATGATGGGGCATTATTACTCCAACTGACACCAATGATGGGGCATTATTACTCCAACTGACACCAATGATGGGGCACTATTCCTCCCACTGATAGATACATAGATCCAGCAGTGAAATGTATTGATGATTGCAATCTTGGCTGAAATTCACATATAATCAATAACTTTTAATGGCCATTATGGATGAACAATTCTCATGCAATCACCGCGCTCGCTGGATTATCCGCGACATTTGCGGCTGCGAGGAGAGACCGGCGCGCTCACGGCAGATACATATCGCAGGCAGGAAAAATGTGCCCAATAATTTATGTGCCTGTAACTGAATCTTTATACACTTCTGATGAAATGAATATTTAAATTGAGTAATTATTCATTTTAATTGACTTTCCTGCTGACTAAAGTAGTTTCGCTTTCATTATTAATACCGTACAGCAGAAAAATAACGCAGACAGATTTAGTCATGCATTCGTTAGAGCTCAGATTTCTCCACCGCGGATATTAATTAGGGAGCCCGGGGTGTAATGGTTACAAATAATCGCGGATCTCTGGCTGCCGTTTGGGTTACTTGGGGGAAATGTATTGAGTTGGGAGGGGGGGAGCCCCAAATATGGCGATAAGATGCTGAAAAGCCGCGGGATGTTTGGGGGGGAGGGGGGGGGGTTGTTGGCACCATTCTAATATAACATGGCAATTTGTATTTTTTGGGCTGGCCTGCAAAATTGGTGTGAAAATCCCAATTATGGGGCACTATTCCTCCCACTGAAACCAATGATTGAGCACTATCCCTTCCACGGACACCAATAATGGGGCACTATTCCTTCCACTGACACCAATAATACCAATAATGGGGCACTATTCCTCCCACTGACACCAACGATGGGGCACTATTCCTTCCACTGACACCAATGATGGGGGCACTATTTCTCCCACTGACACAAATGATGGATCACTATCCCTTCCACTGACACCAATGATGGAGCACTATTCCTCCAACTAACACCAATGATGGGGGGGCACTATTCCTCCAACTGACACCAATGATGGGGGGCACTATACCTCCCACTGACACCAATGATGGGGCACTATTCCTCCAACTAACACCAATGATGGGGGGGCACTATTCCTCCAACTGACACCAATGATGGGGGGCACTATACCTCCCACTGACACCAATGATGGGGGGCACTATTCCTCCCACTGACACCAATGATGGGCACTATTCCTCCCACTGATATCAATGATGGGGCACTATTGATCTTTTATTAAAAAGAATCAAGTGACCAATTTTATACAAAAGTAGAAAAACAAAACCATATTATAAAACTTCAACATAAAACAAAGCAATACACATCCATGTTCAGAATATATACAATATATACATAGTCCATTACCAAAACATGCTTAGAAAACTATTTACATAAAGCAGCAGAGAGGGCCTAAGAGGCACAACCCATCACCTATGTATGCAGCCATTTATCAAAAATGGATCATAAATGATAAAATCTCGGGTGATAAGAGACAGACAGCCGCACCCGGGAAAGAGACTCCTGGCAGTCAGGGAGGCTTGAAACCCCTCCACACCTTCAACCAAGCCCCCCGACTCCGCTTGTCTCTCTCAAGCCCCCGAATCTTCTCCACCTCATGCAGAATGTCATACACCACCACCTCAACAGGAAGGATTTTATGCCGAATGCTGACCTGACACCGTGCGTTCCAGGTGAAATAACGGACTACTAGGCTAACTAGAAAAAGTGTATCCAAACAAAAAACCCCACCAGTATTGAATGCACCGTACGCCCACTCAGCATAACCCAGCCTGGAGAGGAAAGGGACACCGAGGGCCCGCCCCACCTGTTTGTACACCTCTATGTTAAAGGGGCAATGAAGCAGAAAATGGTCCATAGTCTCCTCCTCACCTGCACACTCCTCCCGAGGACAGCTACGATCCACCCCACTGCGGAATTTCAAATTGCCCCGAACATAGAGCCTCCCATGGAAGCACAGCCATGCCAGATCCCTAAATTTAGGGGGTACTCTGTCCAAATTAATCAATCTTAACCCCACCCTCAAAACTGGGCCTGGGCAATCCCTTAAGGCCAGTGGGTCATGAAAGACTTCGCTCAAGACTCGACTCATAAGGACTTTCCTCTGAACCGATCTGAGATCTTCAGCCGACAATCGCCACTGCCGCAGTAACTTCAGGCACGGAGCAACATAGGATGGTAGCTGACCACGATGACCCCTGAGATTCTTCACTTGGCCACCTTCTTCCCAAAGTCGCAGAAAAGGCCTAAACCAAGATCTAAATATGCCTACCCATCCAGGAGGTTCCACTGCAAGCATATTACCAATGTTGAATTTGAGAAATAGCAGTGAAAAGAAAAGAACTGGGTTGACCATACCTAAGCCATCCTCCCTCCTGGATAGATAGGTGACATTCCTCTTGATGGGGTTCTTTCTGTTCCCCCACAGCATCTGGAAGAACACACTACTGACCCTAGCATAGAGAGACACTGGCAAGATGCAGACAAAGCTGACATACAAGAAGATCGGAATCAGGTAAGTCTTAATCAGATCAACCCTTTCCCTCAGAGATAACTTCCATCTCTTCCAGCTGACCACCTTAGTATTGGCAATTTCTAGTCTGCCTTCCCAGTTTTTGAGGCCATAATCGCCGGGTCTAAATTCAATGCCTAGAATCTTAATTCTTTCCTGGGGCACTGGAAAGGTGTCCGGGAGATCAAACCCCTCACCTTCCTTTCCCATCCAAAAAACTTCACTCTTTTCCTGATTGATCTTGGAGCCTGATGCTTCAGAATACCGTGATGTCAGAGAGACCACCTCCGCTGCTTCATCTGCCCCAGTGACAATCACCGACACATCGTCCGCATAGGCAACAACCCTCAAAGGCGGCTCACCCGGGAGCCCCACTGGCATCCCACACAACAAGCCGCTGTCTAGCCTCCTGATGAAGGGGTCGATTGCAAACACATAGAGCAGGGGACTCAGAGGACAACCCTGGCGCACCCTGGAGCCAACGACAAAGGACTGCCCAACCCAACCATTAACAAGAGCCCCCAGCAGAAGCCAGAGACCCAAGACCAGATCCCGGGGTGCCCAAGGTGGTAGGCTGTAGGGGAAAAGCCCGCTTGGGAGCGGAGCTACCAGGAGCAGAGCGTACCACCTGAGAAAACGTAGGTTTATCAGGGGCAGGGCGCCACACTGAAGTCACATTAGTCTGTACATTATTAGCATTATCAACAGTTTGAAGTGAATTAGCAAAATCCGCAGCAGGACGATTGCCCATCACACTGGTGCTGGGGTGATTGTTATCAGTCACAGAAACGTTCACTCTCCCATCAGGAATGGTCACAGTCACTGCTGCAGTACCACCTGTCTCCTGATGGTGCGCTGTAGAGTCCTCAGCAGCAGTGGGGCAAACAGCTTTGGACTCTGCTAAAGAAGGGTTAATGGGCTCTGCTGACACCTGTAGTTCATCCACAGAAATTACACTTTTTACACGTAAGTCTTGCTGCATTGCAGCATCATCCGGCACAACATGGCTGCACACAGCATTAGCAGTCTGACTGTCATTAGGCACATTGTCATTATCAGTGAAAGGCACAAAAACAGTCTTATCCACAACATGGGGCTTTGCCGGCTTCACTTTATCAGGTACATCATCTGTAATGTCCTCCTCATTAAACACCAACTGATCCCCCCGCATAGGAGACTCCATTACCTGGATGGCCCTCAGCATGCCTCCTGAGTCCTGAAAAGGCACGGGGCTGCTTACCTCTCCCTGGGGGGGCAGGGGGGCGGAATTGGGGGTCTCCTCCTCCACCTCCATCCTTGTCCTCCTTCCAAACCTCCTGTCGTTACCAAACTTCTCCTTGAAGGGCCCTTCTCTGCCTTCCATCATGGCCACAATGGTCTCCTGATGGTCCACAGGGACTTTGGCCAATTGGATCTCCGGATCCATGAATCCTCGCTTCTGGCTGTGTAAGTCATCACGTTGCCTTCTCAGACGCTTTAGCTCCACTCGTAACTTGTAAAGCTTATCCCTCTCCCTATTCAGGACCTTTATCCCGGCCACCACTCGCTCCCGAATGGCTTGCGAGCCTTCGTCCTCACCAGGGGCAGAGAGATCGACTTGTCCACAGGAAGGCATGTCATCCGACAGCCCAGGAGATGGCTGAGAACTTCCATCAGGAGAGGCCCTGCTAGCCTCCATGGCTTCCCCAGAAAGGGGCCAGGAGAGCTGGGATAGATTTCACCAAAACTCCCCTCTCACACCGATCAGCTGGAGGAGCTCCAGAGACACCTTCCTCCCGACACACCTGTGATCCAATGATGGGTGGGGCACTATTCCTCCCACTGACATCAATGATGGAGCACCATTCCTCCCACTGACACCAATGATGGGGCACTATTCCTCCCACTGACACCAATGATGGGGCACTATCTCTCCCACTGACACCAATGATGGGGCACTATCTCTCCCACTGACACCAATGATGGGGCACTATCTCTCCCACTGACACCAATGATGGGGCACTATTCCTCCCACTGACACCAATGATGGGGCACTATTCCTCCCCCTGACACCAATTATGGGGCACTATTCCTCCCACTAACACCAACGACAGAGCGCTATTCGTTTACCTAATACTAAAGATGGAATGTTTACACCCACTGATGCCAGAACAATTTTTACTCCCAATGGCCACAACCCGGCCCCCCCTGAAGGGGTGAAGGGCAATAGACTGGTCCTTTATTTACAAAGTTTGGAGACCCCTGGACTAGAATCTTGCTCAATGATTTGGCCTTCCCCACCCAACACACCAAGAGTCCCCCTTTCACATCAGAGCTCCCATCAGATTCCCCCGTATATCAGAGACCCCTTTAGAGTCCCCTCCTACCACAGTTGTCTACATCAGAGTAATCTCTTACATCAGAGTCCCTCCTTACTTTAAAAGTCGCTCCCTTTGCATAAAGAGCCCCCCCCTTCACATCAGTACTCCACCTTAGATCCCTTTCATCAGAGACCTCTTTAGAGTCTCCCCTTACATCAAAAGTCCCCCCTAACTTCAGAGTCCCCATCCAATTCACCCCTTACATCAGAGACCCCTTTAAAGTCTTCTCTTACATCAGTTGTCTTCATCAGAGACCCCACTTACATTAAAAGCCCCCCTTCACACCAGGAGTCCCCCCTACACATTTGGAGCCCCTCTTAACATCAGAGTTCCCATCAGATTCCCCTTTTATACCAGAGACCCCTTTAGAGTCTTCTCTATTATTATTTTAATTATTATTTGATTATTATTTTAATTATTATTTTACTATTTTAATAAAATCTGCAGATTTAGAAAAATGGAATATGCTTATATGAGAATTTAGTATTTGGGTTTGGATCTACTACAGCGCTGTCCATGAAATCATAGGGGGGGGGGGATCTTAATTACCAACTCCACCATACCGGAGATGAGGAGGGCTCAGCCCAGATGAGATCATACTTTTACACTCTTCTTTCATGCCAGTAACCGGCGGCACTAATGAGTAGTGATGGACGAACTTCCGACGGGACGTTTCACGAACGCGAAATGCGAACGGACCCAAACGTTCGCGAAACCGAACGTTCGCCGCGGGCCCCATTGACTTCAATGGGAGGCGAACTTTGCAAACCTTCATGTCGAATTTGCGGCCACGTGGTAATTATTAGGGGGTAAAACGTAGTCCCACCATCTGGACAATGACATAATACATGTATGAGGTGAATTTGGGATCGATAACTACAAGCATTTTTATTTTATTTGGGAAATTGTTCTAACAATTCAGGACTATGGAGCTAATGAAGGCAATGGAGGAGAGGGAAGGTCAGGGACCAGGGTAGGCAAAGAAGAGGGTGCAGGAGATGATCACCAGCAGCGTGACATACCGGAATGACACATGCACCGTGATAGAGGCATCTGACAGCAGCACCGTAATACAGAGCACTGACAGCAGCACCGTGACATACAGCGCTGACAGCAGCACCGTGACATACAGCGCTGACAGCAGCACCGTGACATACAGCGCTGACAGCAGCACCGTGACATACAGCGCTGACAGCAGCACCGTGACATACAGCGCTGACAGCAGCACCGTGACATACAGCGCTGACAGCAGCACCGTGACATACAGCGCTGACAGCAGCACCGTGACATACAGCGCTGACAGCAGCACCGTGACATACAGCGCTGACAGCAGCACCGTGACATACAGCGCTGACAGCAGCACCGTGACATACAGCACTGACAGCAGCACCGTAAGCAGCCCCAGGAGGAAGTCAGCACAGCACAGGGATGGTGTGATCCCCTCATAATAAGAACCCCCAGGAGGAAGTCAGCACAGCACAGGGATAGTGTGATCCCTTCATAATAAGAACCCCCAGGAGGAAGTCAGCACAGCACAGGGATATCATAAGCAGCCCCAGTAGAAATATGACACCGCTCAACCTCTTCAAAGAGGAGGGTAGGGGCATATAGTACGGTGTGCTTTTTTGGGTCAAGGAAGTGAGCCAAATGAATTAAGAAGGTCTGTGTGCTTGATTAAAAAAATAGTTTATAGACATATACATGGTCTACTGGTCACATGTGTTGAATTCCTCCGAGATCCATGCCTCATTCATTTTTAGAAATGTGAGGTAGTTAACACTGTGGTGAGCTAGGCGAGTACGCTTATCGGTCACAATCCCCCCTGCTGCGCTGAACGTCCTTTCGGACAGGACACTGGATGAGGGGCAAGCCAACAGTTCGATTGCAAATTGGGCAAGCTCTGGCCAGAGGTCAAGCCTGCCCACCCAGTAGTCTAGGGGTTCATCACTCCTCAGAGCGTCCACATCGGCCGTTAACCCAATGTAGTCGGACACCTGACGGTCTAGGCGTTCCCTGATGCTGGATCCGGATGACACCTGTCGATGGGTCGGCTGAAAGAATGACCTCATATCCGAAGTCACCAACACATCTTCAAACCGGCCTCTTCTTGCAGGCGCTGTTGGATTGGTACCCGCAAATCCTTCTCTGGGAGTGGGAATTGCTCCTCTGCCAGCGGACGCAAAAGCAGAATGCAGCATTTCTCGAAGCAAGGCCTGGAAGTGCTGCATTCTGACAGCCCTCTGCGACGGCGGTAACATTTCCGCCATTTTGTGTTTGTACCGGGGGTCTAAGTACGTTGCCACCCAGTACTGGTCCTTGACCCTCATGCTTTTTATACGGGGGTCCCTATTAAAACACTGGAGCATGAAGGCCCCCATTTGCACTAAAGTGGAAGCGGTGTGGTGGCCTGGCTCCTGCTCATCATCCAGGATAATGTCGTCCTCTTCATTCTCCTCTCCCCATCCTCGCACAACAGGGATCCCAGAAAGGTTTAAAGCATGCTCTTCTTGCTCCTGCTCATCCGCCCCGGCACCATCCTCCTCTGACTCCTCATCAGACTCCTGTTGTTGACTTGTCTCAGATAGAGTAGCCCCCCCTGGGAATTCATCCAGCATTGCGACTTCCTCATCTTCCCGCTCCTGCTCCTCCACAGCCTGATCAATGACACGACGCAATGCACGCTCCAGAAAGAAGGCATAAGGTACCATGTCACTGATGGCGCCATGGCTGCGACTGACCAGTTTGGTGATCTCCTCAAATGGCCGCAGAAGTCTGCATGTGTCGCGCATGAGCAGCCACTGGCGCGGTGAAAAAAAACCCAGCTCCCCAGAACCGTTTCTTTCGCAGAGTTCATACAGGTAGACGTTAACTGCACGTTTCTGCTGGAGCAGCCTATCAAGCATATAGAAGGTTGAGTTCCATCGCGTCGGGCAATCGCAAATAAGACGTCTGACCGGCAGATGGTGTCGCCGCTGAATGTCAGCAAGGCGAGCCATGGCCGTGTAAGATCTTCTGAAATGGGCCGAGATTTTCCTTGCCTGCCGCAAGATGTCCTGGACCCCAGGGTATTTGACAAGGAATCGCTGCACGACCAAGTTTAAGACGTGTGCCATGCACGGCACGTGCGTGATTTTGCCCTGTTTCAATGCGCTAAGCAGATTGGCACCGTTGTCACACACCACTTTACCAACTGTCAAATTGAGCGGTGTTAGCCACTCATCTGCCTGTGAACGCAAAGCTGAAAGGAGTGCCGGGCCAGTGTGGCTCTTTGCTTCCAGGCACAACAGACGCAGCACGGCATGGCAACGTCTCACCTGGCATGTGGAATAGGTTCTGGGGAGCTTGGGCGGTGCAGTGGAAGAGACGCTAGCAGCGGAAAAGGAGGAGGCAGCTGAGGAGGAGAGGGAGGAGGATGGAGTAGGAGGAGGAGAAGAAGAGTCAGGCCTGCATGCAATCCGTGGCGGTAAAACCAAATCTACACGGGTGCCACGGGTTACATGCTTGACGGCCGTCAGAAGGTTCACCCAGTGGGCAGTAAAACTGATATACCTTCCCTGCCCGTGTTTGCTAGACCACGTGTCTGTGGTCAGATGTATCTTGGCACCGACACTGTGTGCCAGAGATACATTCACTTGCCGCTGAACATGGCCATATAGCTCTGGGATGCCCTTCTCTGAGAAATACTTCCTTCCTGGGACCTTCCATTGTGGTGTTCCAATGGCCACAAATTTGCGAAAGGCCTCCGAGTCCACCAGTTTATATGGCAGTAGTTGGCGGGCTATGAGTTCTGACAAGCCAGCCGCCAACCGTTGGGCAAGAGGGTTATCCGGCGTCATCATTTTTTTACGCTCAAACATTAGGCCCACGGAAGCCTGCCTTTTTGCAGAAAAATGTGAGCTTGGCGTGATGGAAGGTGGAGTGGAGGACAATTGTGAGGAGAGAGGAGAAGGAGAAGTAGAAGACGAGGCTGGACGGTGAGAGCCTGCAGTGTGGCTTTGTGTGTTCCGTTGCTCCCACTGGGCTCGGTGATGGCTGCTCATGTGCCTTCTTAAGGCGGTCGTCCCTAGGTGAGTATTGGGCTTACCGCGACTAACGCGTTGACTGCAAAGATTGCAGATGGCAACGCTATTGTCAGCAGCGGACACGTTAAAAAAAGCCCACACTGCGGAGCCATGTGCCGGTGTCCTGGGAGCGCCAGATGTGACCGTACATGGTCGATGACTCGCTCCTGATACATTTGCAGTCTGCTTTGTCCCTGCTGTGCAATGTAAGTCATTGCTGCTTCTCCTCCCTATCTGCTGGTCCATATCTCCCTCTGAACTCCCCTCCTCTTCCTCTCTTGTGGGCACCCACGTGACATCACTAGACACGTCATCATCAACGTCACCTTCCCCACCGCTATAAGTAGAGATCTCGGAGTAGGCAGCAACACCGGGGACCAACCTCCTCCTTGGGCTGATCTGGGTACTGGCGTCAGACTGCTGAGTAGCGCTTGTTGCTACCTCCTCTTCCTGATCCAATACCAAGAGTGGCTGCGCATCAGAAATGTCCTCTTGATATGGATCGGAAAATAATTCCAGTGACTCAAGCGGAAGGTATGTGGTGGTGGTGGTGGTGGTCGTGTTGTTGGTGGTAGTGTCTTTGGGGGTGCACATAGCAGAGAGTGAAGAAGAGGGTGCAGATCGAGAGGATGAGGAGGGTGCAGAAGAGTAAGGCTGAGCGAGCCACTCAACCAAGTCTGGTGCATCCTTTAAAGTAATTGAACGCACCTTCTGCAACTTCCCACTTTGGCTCAAGCCTGTTGCTCCTGCCCTACCCCTACCACCCCTGCGGAAGGGCCTGCCTCTTCCTCTGCCTGTCATTTTTTAAATGACCCTGTGACAAAACTCTTAGTCCCTATACCGATGAAGGACTGCTGCAGTATAGGGCAGCGGTCAGCAGTGGTGCACGTCAACCCTATCTATTGTGGACCGATAGCGGTCCTTACAGAACAGCAGACTGTACCGCACTCAAGCCTATGTACCGTAGCACCCTATACCAAGTTACCAGTCCTTATAAGAACTTTTGTGAACCAAGCAGGTTGTGTGTTAGTGATTAGCAGACTGTACGTCAGTCCCTATACCGCTGAAGGACTGCTGCAGTATAGGTGAGCGGTCAGCAGTGGTGCACGTCAACCCTATCTATTGTGGACCTATAGCGGTCCTTACAGAACAGCAGACTGTACCGCACTCAAGCCTATGTACCGTAGCACCCTATACCAAGTTACCAGTCCTTATAAGAACTTTTGTGGACCAAGCAGGTTGTGTATTAGTGTTTAGCAGACTGTACGTCAGTCCCTATACCGCTGAAGGACTGCTGCAGTATAGGGCAGCGGTCAGCAGTGGTGCACGTCAACCCTATCTATTGTGGACCTATAGCGGTCCTTACAGAACAGCAGACTGTACCGCACTCAAGCCTATGTACCGTAGCACCCTATACCAAGTTACCAGTCCTTATAAGAACTTTTGTGGACCAAGCAGGTTGTGTATTAGTGTTTAGCAGACTGTACGTCAGTCCCTATACCGCTGAAGGACTGCTGCAGTATAGGGCAGCGGTCAGCAGTGGTGCACGTCAACCCTATCTATTGTGGACCGATAGCGGTCCTTACAGAACAGCAGACTGTACCGCACTCAAGCCTATGTACCGTAGCACCCTATACCAAGTTACCAGTCCTTATAAGAACTTTTGTGGAACAAGCAGGTTGTGTGTTAGTGATTAGCAGACTGTACGTCAGTCCCTATACCGCTGAAGGACTGCTGCAGTATAGGGCAGCGGTCAGCAGTGGTGCACGTCAACCCTATCTATTGTGGACCGATAGCGGTCCTTACAGAACAGCAGACTGTACCGCACTCAAGCCTATGTACCGTAGCACCCTATACCAAGTTACCAGTCCTTATAAGAACTTTTGTGGAACAAGCAGGTTGTGTGTTAGTGATTAGCAGACTGTACGTCAGTCCCTATACCGCTGAAGGACTGCTGCAGTATAGGGCAGCGGTCAGCAGTGGTGCACGTCAACCCTATCTATTGTGGACCGATAGCGGTCCTTACAGAACAGCAGACTGTACCGCACTCAAGCCTATGTACCGTAGCACCCTATACCAAGTTACCAGTCCTTATAAGAACTTTTGTGGAACAAGCAGGTTGTGTGTTAGTGATTAGCAGACTGTACGTCAGTCCCTATACCGCTGAAGGACTGCTGCAGTATAGGTGAGCGGTCAGCAGTGGTGCACGTCAACCCTATCTATTGTGGACCTATAGCGGTCCTTACAGAACAGCAGACTGTACCGCACTCAAGCCTATGTACCGTAGCACCCTATACCAAGTTACCAGTCCTTATAAGAACTTTTGTGGACCAAGCAGGTTGTGTATTAGTGTTTAGCAGACTGTACGTCAGTCCCTATACCGCTGAAGGACTGCTGCAGTATAGGGCAGCGGTCAGCAGTGGTGCACGTCAACCCTATCTATTGTGGACCGATAGCGGTCCTTACAGAACAGCAGACTGTACCGCACTCAAGCCTATGTACCGTAGCACCCTATACCAAGTTACCAGTCCTTATAAGAACTTTTGTGGAACAAGCAGGTTGTGTGTTAGTGATTAGCAGACTGTACGTCAGTCCCTATACCGCTGAAGGACTGCTGCAGTATAGGGCAGCGGTCAGCAGTGGTGCACGTCAACCCTATCTATTGTGGACCGATAGCGGTCCTTACAGAACAGCAGACTGTACCGCACTCAAGCCTATGTACCGTAGCACCCTATACCAAGTTACCAGTCCTTATAAGAACTTTTGTGGACCAAGCAGGTTGTGTATTAGTGTTTAGCAGACTGTACGTCAGTCCCTATACCGCTGAAGGACTGCTGCAGTATAGGGCAGCGGTCAGCAGTGGTGCACGTCAACCCTATCTATTGTGGACCGATAGCGGTCCTTACAGAACAGCAGACTGTACCGCACTCAAGCCTATGTACCGTAGCACCCTATACCAAGTTACCAGTCCTTATAAGAACTTTTGTGGAACAAGCAGGTTGTGTGTTAGTGATTAGCAGACTGTACGTCAGTCCCTATACCGCTGAAGGACTGCTGCAGTATAGGTGAGCGGTCAGCAGTGGTGCACGTCAACCCTATCTATTGTGGACCTATAGCGGTCCTTACAGAACAGCAGACTGTACCGCACTCAAGCCTATGTACCGTAGCACCCTATACCAAGTTACCAGTCCTTATAAGAACTTTTGTGGACCAAGCAGGTTGTGTATTAGTGTTTAGCAGACTGTACGTCAGTCCCTATACCGCTGAAGGACTGCTGCAGTATAGGGCAGCGGTCAGCAGTGGTGCACGTCAACCCTATCTATTGTGGACCGATAGCGGTCCTTACAGAACAGCAGACTGTACCGCACTCAAGCCTATGTACCGTAGCACCCTATACCAAGTTACCAGTCCTTATAAGAACTTTTGTGGACCAAGCAGGTTGTGTATTAGTGTTTAGCAGACTGTACGTCAGTCCCTATACCGCTGAAGGACTGCTGCAGTATAGGGCAGCGGTCAGCAGTGGTGCACGTCAACCCTATCTATTGTGGACCGATAGCGGTCCTTACAGAACAGCAGACTGTACCGCACTCAAGCCTATGTACCGTAGCACCCTATACCAAGTTACCAGTCCTTATAAGAACTTTTGTGGAACAAGCAGGTTGTGTGTTAGTGATTAGCAGACTGTACGTCAGTCCCTATACCGCTGAAGGACTGCTGCAGTATAGGTGAGCGGTCAGCAGTGGTGCACGTCAACCCTATCTATTGTGGACCGATAGCGGTCCTTACAGAACAGCAGACTGTACCGCACTCAAGCCTATGTACCGTAGCACCCTATACCAAGTTACCAGTCCTTATAAGAACTTTTGTGGAACAAGTGAGTTGTGAATGTTTAGCAGACTGCAGCAGAAGGGCAGCAGTCAAGTATAATATCCTTTCTATATTTGGAAGAAAGAATATTATACATGTACAAGCCTATTACTGTACCACTGATACCAGTCCTGAAAAGAACCTTTGTGGAACTAATAATAACAGCAAGTCTTTAAAATTACCCTCACTGCCTGACAACACTGCTTCCTTCCTGTCCCTATACAAATTGGCAAAAAAAGAGAACGATTAGTGGTTACTGGAACAGCTCTTTTGTGGACCTTGATAGTAACAGCTAATGATGATGATGATGATGATGATGATGAAAGACTAATCTGGCTGTCCCTGTAGCATACACCGTCCTTTCCCTTTCTCTAAACTAACAAAAGACACTCAGGCTGCTGCAAGAATCAGCAGCACAGCAAACCTATCAACACCTAACACCTATACCAGTCCTGAAAAGAACTTTTGTGTACCAAATAGCTAGTGGTTTATCTCTCCCTACTCCACACAGGAACCTGTCCCTATCGTAACAGAAGAAAGAATGTAAAATGGCCACCGGATCGGGTGTATTTATAGGTTAGGGGGAATGTACAAGTGTCCATGTGCTGTCATGTCTCAATTGGCTGTCCTGTATCACATGATAAACGTGTCACCAAAGGTTAAAGTTCTTGTATACATTAAACACGTAAGTCCGCCGCGGCGAACGACGGAAAAAGGCGTTCGAACGTGCGGACCGCGAATGTCGGAAATTCGCCGCGAAACGACCGCCGGGCGAACCGTTCGGCCATCACTACTAATGAGCATCCCTGGAGGAGCAATCTGTGGAGCGGGGTCACTGACCAGGATGGACAGATCTTCTCCTCCCCCTCCCCCCACAAAGTGAGATTTATGAAGCCGGACGCTCCAATATATCCTAATAACCCAGAATGAGCCTCAGCGCCGCCCCCCCCCAGGAACGCGGTAGTTAAGCGCACACCGCGCACAGGAGCCGCGGCACAAAGCTCTGAACGCAATATAAAGGGAAAGTCATTGATTTTATTCTGCCGTGTTTTGCTCTGAAAAAAGGGAATTGCACAGAGGATAAAACAATCGATTAAATAAATCACTGCGCTTCTCTTTACGTAGGCCGTTGTATTTCTGGATCAGGAAATTTTTTTTTTTTTTTATTATCAATTTTATTATGATTAGCCGATAACAATCACAGGAACAAGGGCGGAATGTGGTGCTGTTGTGTATGGTCTTTGTTTATGTGATTGAAGGGAAACGTTGTGTAAAAAAAAATCATAAATCCTTTTGTGCTCGGCGGTGGTGGCGACTATCTGCCGGTAAAATGTTATTCTTCCTCTATGTGGTGTCATTTATTTTTCCGCCCCCCCTCCCCCATTCACTCTTATCATGACCGTAGCCAATCGAATTACGCACGTCAGAAGCAAAATCACGTGTTTTTGGCACTATAGACTTTTTCATACATGCGTCTTTAAAAAAATGTGCGAAAACGTGTGTTTGTTTATGGGCTCTCCCATTATCTCAGATTCAGTGTGGGGGAGGCGGGGGATTTTACAGCTTCTACAGCCGCCAGATCAGGTCCACGGACCGCCTGAATGAGAGTGCCTTCCCCCCACCAGGTTTCCCGGGATCCACTATCCCAATTTTGGGCTAGACATCTGCAGGGCCGGTGCTACCACTAGGAAAACTAGGCAGCTGCCTAGGGCGCCCAGCCACTGATGTCCTTGCTTTCATCTCTCTGCAGCAAGCAACTAAGTCTCAGCATCAGCAGGCAGCTGCTGCTCCTTTTGCACATAGTGTCAGAGGCGCCACGGCCGCTGAGGACTGTGTCTGTGTCCCAACTCCCGAATGAATAGAAACAAGCAAACATTCATTGATTGGCACTGGTAGGCTGCATTCATGGGCGCTTGTAGGCTGCATCTGATGGGCTCTGGTGAGGCTGCTTTGATGGGCACTGGTAGGCTGCATTGATGGGCGCTGCTGAGGCTGCATTGATGGGCTCTGGTGAGGCTGCATTAATGGGCGCTGGTGAGGCTACATTTGATGGGCTCTGGTGAGGCTGCATTGATGGGCACTGGTGAAGCTACATTGATGGGCTCTGGTGAGGCTACATTTGATGGGCTCTGGTGAGGCTGCGTTGAAGGGCGCTGGTAGGCTGCATTGATGGGAGCTGCTGAGGCTGCATTGATGGGCGCTGGTGAGGCTACATTTGATGGGCGCTGGTGAGGCTGCATTGATGGGCGCTGGTGAGGCTGCATTGATGGGAACTGCTGAGGCTGCATTGATGGGCTCTGGTGAGGCTACAAGGATGGGCTCTGGTGTGGCTGCATTGATGGGCACTGGTAGGCTGCATTGATGGGCGCTGGTAGGCTGCATTGATGGGAGCTGCTGAGGCTGCATTGATGGGCACTGGTGAGGCTACATTTGAGTGGCACCGCTGAGGCTGCATTTAATGGGCACTTCGTTAATAAGGTGGGGTATGCATGGGCAAGGGGAAGGGTTGTAGAGTCAGGGGTGGAGCCGGGGGGGGGGACGGCAAAATGAGATTTCGCTTAGGGTGTCAAAAATCCTTGCACCAGCCCTGGGCATGTCCGTCCCGATTTAAAATTCAGCCTATTTTTTGTTTTTCAGAAATTCTGCTAAAGAGTCTGCTAACGTTTGAATGAACCGCTGAGAGGGAAGGTTGGCCTAAAACCCAGTGGCAGGACTTGTCGCCCCCCCTTGCTTTCTGGAGAATCACAGAAGGCCTACTATGATCTGGAGTAAGCAGAAGTGGGAGACTATAAAAAGATCAAGCGGGAAATCCTGGATCGACTCGGTGTCACCTTTGGCAGTTCGAGCACAGCGAGTCCACAGCTGGTTCTTCCAAGATGAGAGGCCCCCAAGATCGCAGATGTTTTACCTAATTCACCTGGTGCGGAAATGGCTACAGCCTGAGACCCTGTCTGGGCCACAAATAGTGGAGCGTGTGGTCATGGACCAATTCCCTTAGGTCGCTACCAATTCCCTTGCAGAAGTGGGCGAGTCAAGTAGACCTCACGTCGGCGGACAACCTGGTGGAACTCGTTGAAAGGTACTTTGCTGCAGAGAGCCTGGTCACCACCCCTACAGCCGCAAGGACCTTCAACCCAAAGCCACGATCTCCCCAGGCAACCGGTAAGACTGTTCCAGTAGGTGGTATGCATGGCAAGGAGATGGAGGGGGGAGGATTTTTGGTGTCAGGACTGAAGTTTGGCATCCCAAACAAGGGAAGCCACTGCCTGCCAGCAAACCAAACTGGGGCAACATCAGGTGTTTCCGTTGCCAGGAACTGGGACATTTTGCAGCAAACTGTCCATTGACAGATGAAACCCATTCATTGTGACGTATCTATTAGAAGGCAGTCTAAGTTTGCTGCTGTTTTATGCGCTGAAGCGCCAAAATGTAGCAAAACACATGTGCCAAATAACTGTTAATAATAAGCACATTATGGCCTTGCTGGACTCTGGAAGTCTAGTGACTTCGGTTAAAGCTGAGATGGTTGAAACTATGAATATTCATGCTAAAAAAGTTGCTGTGATCTGCGTACATGAGGATAGCCGGGAGTATCCTATAGCTATCCTATAGTTAACTTTAAAGTGGTTGTAAACCCTTACAAACTACTTTAACCTACAGGTAAGCCTAGATTAAGGCTTACCTGTAGGTCCAAGAAATATCTCCTAAACCTACACGGTTTAGGAGATATTTGCCAAAAGACAGGCACCGATGTCTACGGCGCATGCACCGTAGACAGCGGTGCGCAGGCGCACCGAGCGCGCCGCTGTTAACGGCGATATGCCGCGAGTAACGGCTCCCGTGCGCATGCGCGGGAGTGACGTCATCGCGGCTCCGTTGAATGACAGCGGCGGAGCTGCGAGACTCACCAAGAAGATGGAGGCTCCGTACACAAGGGGACCGCGGTGACTTCGCTGGCTCCTGTGTCAGGTAAGTGACACATAATGGACAACTATGCGATGCATATTAGTCCATTATACTTTACCTTTGCAGGGAATCAAAGAGGAAGTAAAGTGACTTGGGTACGGTGACCCATCCGGTCGCACTTGTGCGCCCACTTGGTACACAAGGCCATCATTGGTAAGGACTTCCCTAAGTTTAGGGAACTGCGGGATCATCCCGACCCGGTCGCAGCAACTGACTCAGTGGCAGAGCCAGAACTCCTTGCCATCACCGACAATGTGTGTTCAGGGGACTCCCCGGGTTTTCCTTTCTTGGTTATGGCAGGGGAACTGGAGGAGCCTGAGGAAGTCCCCACAACCAGTGAAGGTGGACAGCCGTTTGCTGACTCTGAGGCTACATTAGAGAGTTTGCTGACCTTAATGTGCACAAGGAAAACTTTGGTACCGAGCAGAGAAAAGACCCTACCCTTGCCAGGGCCTGGGAAAAAAATGTAGTGGTGATTAATGATGTACCTGTCGAACCAGGGGACAGGCCTTGTTTTCCTTATTTTAGCAGCAATGAGGATTTTCTGTATCGTGTCTATAAAAAGAATGATGAAATTGTTGAACAGTTGGTGGTCCCTAAGCCATACAGACGAGTGGCTTTGGAACTTGCCCATGGGCACCTGCTAGGAGGTCATTTAGGAGTTGAAAAAACCACTGAAAGGCATTACGCAGGTTTTCCTGGCCTGGGATACAGAAAGATATTGAGAATTATGGTAAATCCTCTCCTGTGTGTCAGATGTCAGCCCCACCACCTCACTTCCGAAATCTTTTACTGCCCTTACCCATTATTGAAGTGCCCTTTGAGAGGATTGCCATGTACCTTGTGGGTCCACTCCCCAAGTCTGCCGGAGTCATCAGCATATCCTTGTAATCATGGATTATGCTACCTGTTACCCCGAGACAGTTCCTTTACGCACCGTATCTACTAAGAACATTGCTAAAGAGCTGTTCAGGGTGTTCAGTCTTGTTGGGATCCCTAAGGAGGTCCTTACAGACCAGGGCACCACATTTAGAAACGATCCAAGTTCTGGTGTTACCCCAACATCACCTCCATCCCTAAATTCAATACATATATACAAGGAGTTCACCCTTGGACTTTGAGTGAGATGAATATGGCTGGTCAAGAAACATGTCATGGAAGTAAAATAATGTAGATCTATTACGATAGTTGCTCATCGGAAACACAACAGCAATAACTACAGTCCAATAAAATCTGCATATAATGTGAACATGGGACAATCCACATACATGGTAAAACAATATATACCAATATACAGACATCAGAGAAATTTCCAAGCATTAGTAGTACCCAATGACGGCTGATGGCCTGGTGGAACGCTTCAATAAAACATCAAAGAGCATGTTAAAAAAGGTTGTTGACAAGGATGAGAAAAACTGGGACTTGCCCCATGTCCAGGCTGTCCTTGATTCCCTCTTCAAAGAAGGTTTTACGGCAAAAAAAATGTGTCATTGGTTTAGAGAAAACCATATATTTGGCCTACGCTATTGGCCGTGGTGTCATAAAACCTCAAGTAAATTAAATAGAAGCCATCCAGGAGTGGCCACGTCCTGCAAACAAGAAGCAGGTCAGGGCCTTTCTTGGGATGGCGAGGTATTATAGAAGGTTTATCCCAAATTTTGCAACTATAGCTGCCCCACTGATGGACCTTACAGAAGGAAAAGACTCTGTAATGGTGACATGGTCTTCAGTAGCAGAGGAATCGTTCCAAGTCCTGAAGAAGGCTCTTTGTGCACAACCAGTACTGTACTCCCCCGATATCTCCAAAGATTTTTTGGTTGAGACGGATGCGTATGATGTAGGTATCAGGGCAGTACTGTCACAGGTACACAATGGGGAAGAACACCCTGTGGTGTACCTAAGCAGAAAGCTCAATGACCATGAGAAAAAGTATGCAGTCATTGAAAAGGAATGTTTAGCCATAAAGTGGGCCGCAGACGCGCTCAGGTACTATCTGTTAGGGCGCCAGTTTGAGTTAAAAACTGACCATGCTCCCCTGAAATGGAAAACCCAAAAGAAGGAGACTAATAGACGGGTGAACCGGTGTTTTTTGGCTCTACAGGATTACTCCTTCACTGTTAAACACAGGCCAGGTGTTGAGATGGGGAATGTAGATGCCCTGTCCCGTGTCCACTCCTGTTGGGCCACAGGCAGGGCTGGACTTACCATTGGGCTTGACTGGGCTCAAGCCCATGGGCCCCACCCAATATGGTCCGAGATACATAGCCGAGTGTACTCGGCTCGGCTCCGCTCACAGTCATGCCCAGTCCCGCCCTATGATGGACATAACACAGGGACTGGTCGTGACTGTGAGCCGAGTACACTTGGCTACTCTCGGCTCCGCTCAGGACTGCAAGAGGACCCAAGAGCTGCTGAGATACACAGGACTCTGTATCTCCGTGGCACCATTTTTAAACTTCAAGACTGCAATGACAAGGCTGCAAATGACAAGGCTGCCAATGACAAGGCTGCCAATGACACTGGGGCAAGGCTGCAAATGACAAGGCTACACTGACAAGTCTGCAAATGACACTGGACAAGTCTGCAAATAACACTGACAAGGCTGCAATGACAATGGACAAGTCTGCAAATAACACTGACAAGGCTGCAGATGGACACTGATAAGGCTGCATTGATGGGCATTTAAATGTAAGTTTTTTCCTTAAACTTCCCTCCTAAAAGTTTTTTTCCTTAAAATTCCCTTCTAAACTTGGGGTACGTGTTATACGCCAATAAACACTGTAATATATAGAAGGTAGGGCCCGAAAGTGACTCAATCCCAGGGGCCCCCACCACCCTAAGTCCTGCCCTGGCCACAGGTGTTCCAACCCTGGGGTTGAAATGGGGGGAGGGGGGATATGTAGCAGAGCGTCCCAGAGAGAGCCGGGAAAAGTCATGTTTCGGGGTTTATGAGTCTCCCAGGTTCCTCTCATACATGTTCAGGGATCTCTCCCCCAGGCCAATTTAAACTCACCCGTGACAGACAGACGGGGCTTTCTGCCTGGGGAACACGGACAACGTCGGTCTGTGAGAGCCAAAGGTCGGTAAAAAGCTGTTAACCACTTGCTTACCGGGCACCTAAACCCCCTTCCTGCCCAGACCAATTTTCAGCTTTCAGCGCTGTCACTCTTTGAATGACAATTGCGCGGTCATACAACACTGTACCCAAATGACATTTTTTTATCATTTTTTCCCCACAAATAGAGCTTTCTTTTGGTGGTATTTGATCATCTCTGGATTTTGTATTATTTTTTTTAAAAGACCGATATTCAAAAAAAAAAAATACAAAACCGTTTTATATTTTGTTATTACATTTTGCAAACAGGTCATTTTTCTCCTTCATTGAATGGGCGCTGATGAGGCTACACTAATGGGCATCGATAGGCTGCACTGATGGGCACTGATAAGGTGGCACTGATGGGCACTAATAGGTGGCACTGGTAGGCACTGATGAGGTGGCACTAGTGGGCACTGATGGGTGGCAATGATGGGTGGAACTGATGGACAGCATTGATAGGTGGCACTGAAGCGCACTAATAGGTGGTACAGATAGCTGACACTGATGGACACTGATTTGTGGCAGTGATGGGCACTGATCGGCACTGGTAGGCGACACTGATAGGCGGCACTGCTAGGTGGCACTGAGGAGGCACTGATTGGCACCACTGATGGGCATTGATAGGTGGCACTCATGGCCATTGATAGGTGGCACTGATTGCTGGACTTATGTACTGGTGGGCACTGATTTGTGGCACTGGCAGGTGGCACTGGCAGGCAGTACTGGTGGGCACATATGAGGCGGCTTCACCTCTTCCTCTTCGGGGGCCGATGTCCCTTCAGCAGAAGCAGTGATCCTGTCAGTGTGAGAAGGAAAGGAAAAAACGATTACCGATCTTCTGTTTACATCACATGATCAGCTGTCATTGGCTGACAGCTGATCATGTGGTAAGGGGCCAGGATCGACCCCTTACTCTGATCTTTGATCACCTGAGTCTCATTGACTCGGTGATCACAGCTTGTGCCACGTGTGCACTGCAGGGGGCACGAGGGGAGCATGCAAGGGGGAGAACGTCTATTGAAGGCCTTCCGGCAAAGCGGATTTGCGCCGTATCCGCCATTCGGCTATAGCGCGGATCTGAAGGGGTTTAGCTGTATCTTTGGAAGCTGGGAAGCTGTAGGCTTGCTCAGACTGGTAGTGAGGACCTATATGTATTGTATAGGTAGTGCCGAGACACGGCTAGGTTTTAGTTTTTTTCTATTTTTGTTCCTATTTGTTTCCTGGAACCCCGTACAGCCCCTGTATACAGACTTGTATATAACACTGATAAACACCGCACTGTTTGTCACTACCTCTCTGGAGTTGGTATCTGTGCCCAAAAGACATCTCATCCCAGGGAGCCTTGTACCCGCTACCAGTCCCCCCAGGTTACACCCTCCTTATAATGTTCAGAAATGGAGACGTATCCTTTTGTGGATCAACCCAATAATATGCATGTATCAAATTATATTCTTTGGCTCTTTTTTGTGGGGAAAAAATGTATTTTTTTTTCCATTTTTTATATTTTTTTTTCTATTTTTTCAAAAAAAAATCCCACTTTCTTATATTTTTTCAATTTTTTTCCTTTTTATATTTTTTCAATTTTTTTTATTTTTCACCCTTTTTTTTATATTTTTTCAAATTTATTTTCCTTCTCTCAATTTTTCAAATTTTTCTTTTTTTATATTTTTTTCTAATTGTTTTTTTTTTAACCCACTTTTTCTTATTTTCCAAATCTCCTTTTTTTTATTTTTTTTACAGTGTGTTTTTTTCTTTTTTTTAATACACTTTCCATTTTTTTTTTTATATATATATTTTTTTTCAAATATCCCTTTTTTCCCAATTTTTTTTTCTTTTATCCGAAATAAAAAAGCGCAGAAAGAATATCCTTCTATAATGTGTACTTGCCTCAGTCCAAAGCACAAAACCTTGAGAGAAGGCCCTGAACAACACCCCCCACCCCCACCCCCCTCCGGCACACAGCAGGTGACTTGCCTTGGCTGTGCAGGTTTCCCTATGAGACTGTGTAGAGGAGAGAGTGTCCTTTCCCTCCACTCAGGTCTCAGATTACACCTAGCTCCTTGCTCTGTGCTGTGTGACGTCAGATCCCCCAACCCCTGCCTGCTGGAGAAAAAAAGCCTTTGAGATGTGTGTTTTAGGAGGCTGTGAAGGAGATAGGGCTGCAGATAAACAGGCACAACTTATGTAGGAGGATTTATGTTTGTCTCTATGTTTCGCCTGAGGCCACGCACTTCTCCGGGGATATGGAGGGTTTATAACCACTCTAAAAGTATATCCGAGCATTTTCGTTTCTGTCCTCCTGCTTACACAACCGGAAGTGAGAGGAGATCTGTCCTCCAAGACAGGAACAGGTGTCCCCATTGGAGACTTTCCCCTCAGTTCCTGTTCTGGTGACAGTAACATTTTTGGAATTGCTATCACTTTAGAAAGGGGGAATCAGCCGAGATCTCCGAGAACCCAAAATATAAAAAGAAAAAAAAAATAGTCATGGATACAAAATACACTTTGGTCATCAGCTGAGCGAACGGCTGGTCACCATTTAGCCGGGCACTTGGTACCCCCCGCCGTCCACAAACGATTCCCCCTCTTAGACGCTCCAGTTGAACGGCCCGCGCCGCGCTTTTTCCCGGTCTGTTTATATAACCGATTTAATGCTCAATAGATCAGCGAATTGCAAATTACATTTTCTTCATTTGCGTAACTCGGTGCGCCATTAAAAGGCCATTTCCCCGCACATTATTGTTCTTTTCTTTCTAATTAAAAGCTATTTGCTGAGGAAAATAATTCCTTCCTCTTTATTACATTAAGGTCACTGCGATTACCGACACAAATCTTCGTTTTACCGCTCCAGGGCTTCGGAGAGAGAAGGCAAAGTAGTGCCATTGGGAGAGACAACGGCGATTTACCGCATGTGGCGGATCAGGGGTGCGGGTGCCGGAGTTCTGGTGTCAGGGAGATGCGGTACAAATCCTTCCTACAGATCTTGTGGGAAATCTCCATTGTCCCTGGAAGGAAGCCACATTTACCACGAATTCGCCACCGTATATTCATCAGAAGATTATGTGATATATAGTTGTGCTGAAATAAAAGACTCGTCAACTAAATTACATTTAAAAAAATTCAATGCCTAGTTGATCCAGAGGAAGGCATGAACACTTTATTGTACTAATTCATTATACTCCGAGGAAAATGTATTTTCTGGTTCTGTAATGCAATCAGATATTCCTTCCTTTCGACATTTCTTCATTTCTCAGTAGCTGTTTATATTTTTTCAAGATTTCAGTTTGTTGTATATATTCTTTTTAATTCTTTTTCTTTCATTTTTTTTTTATATATTTCCAATTTTTCTTTTTTATATTTTTTCCAGTTATTTTTTTTTCCCACAGTTTATTTTTTTTAAATGTTTTATTTTTTTTCCAGTTTTTTTTTCTTTATTTTTTTCCTTTTTCCATTTCTGTGTATTCTTTTTTTTTCTATTTTACTTTTCCATTTTTTTCCACACTTTTTATATTTTTTCCAGTTTTTTTCTTTTTTTTCACACTTTTTTAGATTTTTATTTTTATTTCTCCAAATTAAATTTTTCTACCTTTTAATATTTTTTCTTTGCCTTTTAATATAGTTTTTCTACTTTTTGTTGCTTTTTTTCGATCTTCCTTTTTTTGTTTTTTTCAATTTCTTTTTTATATTCTTTCAAATTTTTCCTTTTTTCAAATTTTCCTTTTTTATATTCTTTCCAAAAATGTTTCCATTTTTTTAAAATTTTTACATTTTACATTTTTTCCAACCTTTCTTTTTTATATTTTTCCAGTTTTTCTTTTTTTTTCCAGTTTATTTTTTTAAATGTTTTGTTTTTCCAATTTTTGCTTTTTTTAATTTTCTTATATTTTTCCAACTCTTGCTTTTTGTTCTCTCTATTTTTGCAATTTTTTGTTTTTATATTTTTTCAAAATTGTTCTTTTTTTTAACCCATGTTTTCTTCTTTTTTCTAAATTTCCTTTTTTTATTTTTTTCCAATTTATTTTTTATACTCTTTACAATTTTCCATTTTTAAAAAAAAAATATTTTTTTTAATATATTTCCAAATTTTCTTTTTTATATTTTTTCCAGTTTTTCTATTTTGTTTTAAATGTTTGATTGTTTTCTCTTTTTTTCCCCCTTTTTCCATTGGGGAGGGGGAGATTTTCAAAATTAGTATCCCTACCTAACCCCCGTCTATTTATATTAACTTACAGGGAAGGAGAGAATCCAATCTCTCTATCCCAGTATTGTCCACCTTCAAAATGTGCACACACAAAACAAAAAAAAAAAGGGGGTTAGGGAGAGAGGGAATTGCCCCCCCTCCTCCCCATCCCCCCGTGAACTACATTACCCCATTATGAACCAGTCCATTTTCTTCTTACCCATGTCTGTTTTTCTTACGTTCGAGAGGAAGAGAGGAGAAATTCTCATCCCTCTATCCCCATTGCCATCCTGTGCATGGAAGAAAAAAATAAAAAGGGGGGGAAGGGGGGAATCATATTCCCTTCTCCTTCACAAGGGGGGGGGGGGGCATGGAGAGAGGACATCAGGGGACAAGCCCCTAAGTACTCCCTCCATTCCCCATAATTCCCAGGTAAATCAGGGACTGTTTAAACTCTAGCCATTTCTTCCAAGTGCCCTGAAATCTTGTTTCTGCTTTTAATTTTTACATTTTTTTAATTTTCCATTTTTTGCTTTTTTTAAAATTTTCTATTTTTCCAATTTTTGCTTTTACTTCTCTCTATTTTTCCAATTTTTCGTTTTTATTTCTTTCTGAATTGTTCTTTTTTTAACCCACTTTTTCTTCTTTTTTTTCCAAATTTCCTTTTTTATTTTTTCCAATTTCGTTTTTATAATCTTTCCAATTTTCCATTTTTTTTTATATTTTACATTTTTTTTTCATATATTTCCTATTTTACTTTTTATATTTTTTCCAGTTTTTCTTTTTTTTTCCATTTTATTTATTTTAATGTTTGATTTTTTTTTCTATTTTCTCATATTTTTCTTTTTTTTCCATTTCTATATTTATTTTTCTATTTTTTATACGTTTTCCCACTTTATTATATTTTTTTTAATTTCCTTTTTATATTTTCCCCAAAAAAAAATTCATCTTTTTTTATATTTTTCTTATATTTTTTCACATTTTTCTTTTCCTTCTATTTTTTCACATTTTTTTTCTAATTTTTTTTTAACCCACTTTTTTTATTTTCCAAATATCCTTTTTTTAATTTTTTCCAATCTCTTTTTTTAATCACTTTCCAATTTATTTATTTTTTTGTATTTTTTTCAAATATCCCTTTTTTCCCCCATTTTTTATTTATTCTTTCCATATTTGTTTAAAAAATGTTTACATTTTTTTTATAAATTTTTATTTTTTCATATTTTTTCAATGTTTCCAATTTTTATTTGTTTATATATTTTTTCCCACTTTTTCCTTTTTTTTCTGTCCATATTTTTTACATATAGTAAGTTATGAAATAAAAACATCCATGTAAAAAAAAAATCTAACAGTTTGTTATATGTTTTGTTTGTGGTTACACAATTTATAGCAGCATCTTTCCCGTTTTGATTATCACTGGAAGGTATACATTTATGTCTTGAGGTAGCGCAGCTTCCATTTTTCTGAACACATCCATGTAAAAAAAAAAAAAAAAAAAAAGATATTTTTTATGTCAGGTAATATTTTCGCAACTGTTAATTAAATGCATATCTTTTTTTAAAAAAAAGTGCATTCAAATATATTTTTAGTGCCAACAAGCACTATAACAGCTCAAAATTTTCTGTAAAATATAAAAGATAAGACAAGAGTCAAGTAAGTAAATGGATTATAGGATATGTCAAGACTACAATACCCAAAATAGTCCATAGGCAACGCTTTAAAAGCTTTCACAGGTCATCAAATTAGGGGTCTGTTTATAAAAAATAAATAAAAAAATAACACATTTATTTCCTATGATTGTCAGCGCCATCTAAGGGCCATAATGAAGTATTTTTCCTGATTGGGGTATTTTGGGAAAATACCGCATTATGGCCACTGAATGGAACTGACAATCCTAAGAAACAAAAGTATTGGGCAAATTACGGGAATTTTTCATGACAGCTGTGTGAATGCTCGAGACATTATATCTTTTTAGTACATGAAAAAAAATGTACATTTATTTTTTTTTATTTTTTTTACACCAAATACTGCATCCAGATCCCCATGAAGAAAAAAATAAATAAAAAGGATTTTAATACATTTAAAAGAATAAAAGCAAAAGTTTATTATTATTTTTAAAATATATTTTAAACCCTCTATCTACTTATTAATACCAGGGTCATGCGAGTCCAGATTTCATGGAAAAAAAAAGTAAAAAAAATAAAATAAAGAAATAAATATTTTTAAATATTTTTTTTATATGTAAATTTTTTTTAATGTGTACATTTAATATAGGATTTTAATACATTTAAAAGAATAAAAAATAAAAACAAAAGTTTATTATTATTATTATTATTTTTAAAATATATTTTAAACCCTCTTCTTATTAATCCCAGGGTCATGCGAGTCCAGATTTCATGGAAAAAAAGTAAAAAAAAAAAAAAAAAAAAAAAAGAAATATATATATATATATATATATATATATAATTTTTTTTTTCATTTTTTTTTTTTTAGGTGGAAACATGATACTTTGTGGCTGTTTCTCAGTTAGCCCTTGTACACACGGTCGGACATTCCGACAACAAAATTGGTCAGATTTTTTCAGACGGATTTTGTCCAAAACTTGTGCTGCATACACACGGTAGGACAAAGTTGTCAGAAAATCCGATCGTTCAGAACGTGATGACGTTATTTCGTTACGATGGGACTACGTTCAGGCTAGTAGCCAATAGCTTTGGTCTCGTAATTTGATCTGAGCATGCGTGGCACTTTGCCCGATCGGAATTCTCTACAAACGATCGGAAAAAGTCCGATTGGATCATGTTGTCGGAAAATGTTATAGCCCAGCTCTAAAACTTTGTCGGTCGGATTATCCGACAACAACACGGTCCGATCGGACATTTTTCCGTCGGAATGTCCGACCGTGTGTGTACAAGGGCTAAAAGGTACCGGCCAACTTTGCCACATTGAGGGGCCAATGGATGAGGCCATGTATTTTGGATGAGAACCTTCTTCCCTCGGCTAGAACACTGAAGATGGGTCATGGATGGGTTTTCCAGCATGACAACGACCCAAAACATACCCGCCAAGGCAACAAGGGAGTGGCTCAAAAAGAAGCACATTAAGGTCACGAAGTGGCCTAGTCAGTCTCCAGACCTTAATCCTATAGAAAATGTATGGAGGGAGCTGAAACTTCGAGTTGCCAAGAGACAGCCAAGAAACCTTAAGGATTTAGAGAAGATCTGTAAAGAGGGGTGGACTAAAATCCCTCCTGTGATGTGTGGAAACCTCATCACCACCTACAAGAAACGTCGGACCTCTGTGCTCCCCAACAAGGGTTTCTCCACCAACTACTAAGTCAAGTCACGTTTTTCTTGGGGATCAAATACTTATTTTACTGAACTGCAACATAATTTATAGAATTTGTTTTATGTGTTTTTTTTTTCTGGATTTTTGGTTGATATTCTGTTTCTATTATATAAAATACACCTATAATAAAAATTATAGACCCTTCATTTCTTTGTAAATACAAAATCTGCCGGGGATCAAATAATAATTTTCCCCGTTGTATTGAAGCCCCCTGTAAGACCACCAATGTGATACAAAGTGCACAGAGCAACCTAAAAGTCATCAATTCAACTTAAAGCCGAGTTCCGCCCTGAATTTTTTTGTTTTTCAGAATCGGACTCTTCCAAACCTATAAAAAAAAAAAAAAAAAAACATTTTCGAGGAATTTATTTTTATTTTTTTAAATACTTACCAGAATCGCTCCCCTTATACTATGTAGTCCTCCTAATCTTCCACTTCCTGGTCCGCGGAGCTCCTCATCACTTCCTCCCTCGCCTGTGTCATCATTTCCCAGGAGTCTGTGGGCAGTACGGTGATCAAAAAATCGCGTTATTTCCAGACGGCAAATGGCGCGGATCACAGAGCCGAGATGTGTTTATCTGTGTTGCCATAACAAAGGGGCGGGACATTCCTCCGTCACTGCCCATTGTTATGGCAACCTTAGAAACAATCGGCGCTACGGGCGCCGGTGAATCGCGCATGCGCGAGATCTAGAGGTGCATGCTGGTTACCCAGAAGCACGCACCTCTCCAAGGCTTATCCAGGAAGACATATCGATTGGGCTTCACATGCCTGCAATCATGATGGCAACGGCCACAACAGGAGGGAGAAAATTGTAAGTAGTAAATTTATATTTTAAAAAGATCCACAATAAACTATGTATAAACGTTTTTTTTTTTAAGTTTAAAAATGAAAGATGCTCGGATCAATTTAAGAAAAAAATTAAAAAAAATTTGGCCGGGACTCCGCTTTAAACTGCAACTGAATTATTATTTATTATTATTATTATACAGGTTTTATATAGCGTCAACAGTTTGCTCAGCGCTTTACAACATGAATTGTTTTTGTTACATTGTATTTTCATTATTTCATTGTCCCGTATGTATTTTTTATTATTATAGATCCACAATTAACCATGTATAATCATTTTTTTTTTATTTTAAAAATGAATGATGCTCAGATCCATTTAAAAAAATAAAATAAAATTTGACCGGAACTCCACTTTAAACTGCAATTTGATTGTTTTTGTTACATTGTATTTTCATTTTTCATTGTCCCCTATGTATTTTTTATTATCATTATTTAATATATTAATATTATTATTATTATTATTTATGATGATGATCATTATTTACAGATTTATTTTTATTGATAATCATAATTATTTACTAAAATATTATTATTTATATATTTTAATTTCTAGTATTATTTATTATTATTATTATTATTATTATTAATATTATTCTGTATTCAATTATAAGGGTGAGATATATTCCTATCATAATTAATTATTAAATATTATTATTTATATATTTTAATTTCTAGTATTTATTATTATTATTATTATTATTATTATTATTAATATTATTCTGAATTCATTTATAAGGGTGACGATGATTATTACTATCATAATTATTTATTAAAATATTATTATTTATATATTTTTCATTTCTAGTATTATTTATTATTATTATTATTTATTAATATACTATGATTATTACTATTTATTGATCTATTATGATTATTATTATGTATTAATATACTATTATTAATATTATTTATTGATATATTATGATTATTATTATGTATTAATATACTATGATTATTATTATTTATTGATATATTATGATTATTATTATTTATTGATCTATTATGATTATTATTATGTATTAATATACTATTATTAATATTATTTATTGATATATTATGATTATTATTATGTATTAATATACTATGATTATTATTATTTATTGATCTATTATGATTATTATTATGTATTAATATACTATTATTAATATTATTTATTGATATATTATGATTATTATTATTATTATGTATTGATAATATTAATATTATTATTATGTATTACTTGCTGAGGATGATTATTATCATAATTTATTGATATATTATAATTTATAGATTTTTATTATTATTGTTAGGCATTCATTTACTAATGATGATGATTTTATTTATTTATTATTAATATCCTATTATCTATGTCAATAAACTGATAATGATCATGAATTGGAAGGAGGTGGACAGATCTACAGAGGACACAAATTCTCAGTGTAGCGCTCCCTGATCCTGTATCTGCTGGAGCGGCGGCTCGGCTCGCTCTCCGCACTTTACCAATAATAAGGAACGAGGGCGATGACACCCGGAGCAGGATGGAGCTCATTTTATGGTCATAATTACACATGGAGCCGAGGTTTATGGCTGCCGAGGAGGAGAACAATTTCCGCAGCATATTGCGGCGCTCTATTTGTATTTATTACTCGTGCGTTCTGCATCGTTCCCTCACCGCTGCCGAGGAGGGAGCAGCTGTTCTGTCCATAAACAGATGAACATCGCACCGCCGAGAATTCCACCTCACAGACAGCGCAGATAACTCGCTAAATAGGCCGGGGGGGAGGTAGAGCTCCCTGTCCCTGGAGGACTCCTTCTCTATATCTCTCCTCTCCTAAAATACTCTGCTCTGCTGGAGGACTCTGCTCCTTCCTCTACAACTCTCCTCTCCTGAAATACTCTGCTCTGCTGGAGGACTCTGCTCCTTCCTCTATAACTCTCCTCTCCTGAAATACTCTGCAGTGCTGGAGGACTCTGCTCCTTCCTCTATAACTCTCCTCTCCTGAAATACTCTGCTCTGCTGAAGAACTCTACTCCTTCCTCTATAACTCTCCTCTCCTGAAATACTCTGCTCTGCTGGAGGACTCTGCTCCTTCCTCTATAACTCTCCTCTCCTGAAATACTCTGCACTGCTGGAGGACTCTGCTCCTTTCTCTATAACTCTCCTCTCCTGAAATACTCTGCTCTGCTGGAGGACTCTGCTCCTTCCTCTATAACTCTCCTCTCCTGAAATACTCTGCTCTGCTGGAGGACTCTGCTCCTTCCTCTATATCTCTCCTCTCCTGAAATGCTCTGCAGTTTTGGAGGACTCTTCTCCTTCCTCTACAACTCTCCTCTCCTAAAATACTCTGCTCTGCTGGAGGACTCTGCTCCTTCCTCTATAACTCTCCTCTCCTGAAATACTCTGCACTGCTGGAGGACTCTGCTCCTTTCTCTATAACTCTCCTCTCCTGAAATACTCTGCTCTGCTGGAGGACTCTGCTCCTTCCTCTATAACTCTCCTCTCCTGAAATACTCTGCTCTGCTGGAGGACTCTGCTCCTTCCTCTATAACTCTCCTCTCCTGAAATACTCTGCACTGCTGGAGGACTCTGCTCCTTTCTCTATAACTCTCCTCTCCTGAAATACTCTGCTCTGCTGGAGGACTCTGCTCCTTCCTCTATAACTCTCCTCTCCTGAAATACTCTGCTCTACTGGAGGACTCTGCTCCTTCCTCTATATCTCTCCTCTCCTGAAATGCTCTGCAGTTTTGGAGGACTCTTCTCCTTCCTCTACAACTCTCCTCTCCTAAAATACTCTGCTCTGCTGGAGGACTCTGCTCCTTCCTCTATAACTCTCTTCTCCTGAAATACTCTGCTCTGCTGGAGGACTCTGCTCCTTCCTCTATAACTCTCCTCTCCTGAAATACTCTGCTCTGCTGGAGGACTCTGCTCCTTCCTCTATAACTCTCCTCTCCTGAAATACTCTGCACTGCTGGAGGACTCTGCTCCTTTCTCTATAACTCTCCTCTCCTGAAATACTCTGCTCTGCTGGAGGACTCTGCTCCTTCCTCTATAACTCTCCTCTCCTGAAATACTCTGCTCTTCTGGAGGACTCTGCTCCTTCCTCTATATCTCTCCTCTCCTGAAATGCTCTGCAGTTTTGGAGGACTCTTCTCCTTCCTCTACAACTCTCCTCTCCTAAAATACTCTGCTCTGCTGGAGGACTCTGCTCCTTCCTCTATAACTCTCTTCTCCTGAAATACTCTGCTCTGCTGGAGGACTCTGCTCCTTCCTCTATATCTCTCCTCTCCTGAAATACTCTGCAGTGCTGGGGGACTCTTCTCCTTCCTCTACAACTCTCCTCTCCTAAAATACTCTGCTCTGCTGAAGAGCTCTGCTCCTTCCTCTATAACTCTCCTCTCCTGAAATACTCTGTAGTGCTGGAGGACTCTGCTCCTTCCTCTATAACTCTCCTCTCCTGAAATACTCTGTAGTGCTGGAGGACTCTGCTCCTTCCTCTATAACTCTCCTCTCCTGAAATACTCTGCTCTGCTGGAGGACTCTGCTCCTTCCTCTATATCTCTCCTCTCCTGAAATACTCTGCAGTGCTGGAGGACTCTTCTCCTTCCTCTACAACTCTCCTCTCCTGAAATACTCTGCTCTGCTGAAGAGCTCTGCTCCTTCCTCTATAACTCTCCTCTCCTGAAATACTCTGTAGTGCTGGAGGACTCTGCTCCTTCCTCTATAACTCTCCTCTCCTGAAATACTCTGTAGTGCTGGAGGACTCTGCTCCTTCCTCTATAACTCTCCTCTCCTGAAATACTCTGCTCTGCTGGAGGACTCTGCTCCTTCCTCTATAACTCTCCTCTCCTGAAATACTCTGCTCTGCTGGAGGACTCTGCTCCTTCCTCTACAACTCTCCTCTCCTGAAATACTCTGCTCTGCTGAAGAGCTCTGCTCCTTCCTCTATAACTCTCCTCTCCTGAAATACTCTGCTCTGCTGGAGGACTCTGCTCCTTCCTCTATAACTCTCCTCTCCTGAAATACTCTGCTCTGCTGGAGGACTCTGCTCCTTCCTCTAACTCTCCTCTCCTGAAATACTCTGCTCTGCTGGAGGACTCTGCTCCTTCCTCTATAACTCTCCTCTCCTGAAATACTCTGCTCTGCTGGAGGACTCTGCTCCTTCCTCTATAACTCTCCTCTCCTGAAATACTCTGCTCTGCTGGAGGACTCTGCTCCTTCCTCTATAACTCTCCTCTCCTGAAATACTCTGCACTGCTGGAGGACTCTGCTCCTTCCTCTATAACTCTCCTCTCCTGAAATACTCTGCTCTGCTGAAGAACTCTGCTCCTTCCTCTATAACTCTCTTCTCCTGAAATACTCTGCAGTGCTGGAGGACTCTGCTCTTTCCTCTATATCTCTCCTCTCCTGAAATGCTCTGCAGTGCTGGAGGACTCTTCTCCTTCCTCTATAACTCTCTTCTCCTGAAATACTCTGCTCTGCTGGAGGACTCTGCTCCTTCCTCTATAACTCTCTTCTCCTGAAATACTCTGCTCTGCTGGAGGACTCTGCTCCTTCCTCTATATCTCTCCTCTCCTGAAATACTCTGCAGTGCTGGGGGACTCTTCTCCTTCCTCTATAACTCTCCTCTCCTGAAATACTCTGTAGTGCTGGAGGACTCTGCTCCTTCCTCTATAACTCTCCTCTCCTGAAATACTCTGTAGTGCTGGAGGACTCTGCTCCTTCCTCTATAACTCTCCTCTCCTGAAATACTCTGCTCTGCTGGAGGACTCTGCTCCTTCCTCTATATCTCTCCTCTCCTGAAATACTCTGCAGTGCTGGAGGACTCTTCTCCTTCCTCTACAACTCTCCTCTCCTGAAATACTCTGCTCTGCTGAAGAGCTCTGCTCCTTCCTCTATAACTCTCCTCTCCTGAAATACTCTGTAGTGCTGGAGGACTCTGCTCCTTCCTCTATAACTCTCCTCTCCTGAAATACTCTGCTCTGCTGGAGGACTCTGCTCCTTCCTCTAACTCTCCTCTCCTGAAATACTCTGCTCTGCTGGAGGACTCTGCTCCTTCCTCTATAACTCTCCTCTCCTGAAATACTCTGCTCTGCTGGAGGACTCTGCTCCTTCCTCTATAACTCTCCTCTCCTGAAATACTCTGCTCTGCTGGAGGACTCTGCTCCTTCCTCTATAACTCTCCTCTCCTGAAATACTCTGCACTGCTGGAGGACTCTGCTCCTTCCTCTATAACTCTCCTCTCCTGAAATACTCTGCTCTGCTGGAGGACTCTGCTCCTTCCTCTATAACTCTCCTCTCCTGAAATACTCTGCTCTGCTGGAGGACTCTGCTCCTTCCTCTATAACTCTCTTCTCCTGAAATACTCTGCAGTGCTGGAGGACTCTGCTCTTTCCTCTATATCTCTCCTCTCCTGAAATACTCTGCAGTGCTGGGGGACTCTTCTCCTTCCTCTATAACTCTCCTCTCCTGAAATACTCTGTAGTGCTGGAGGACTCTGCTCCTTCCTCTATAACTCTCCTCTCCTGAAATACTCTGTAGTGCTGGAGGACTCTGCTCCTTCCTCTATAACTCTCCTCTCCTGAAATACTCTGCTCTGCTGGAGGACTCTGCTCCTTCCTCTATAACTCTCCTCTCCTGAAATACTCTGCTCTGCTGGAGGACTCTGCTCCTTCCTCTATATCTCTCCTCTCCTGAAATACTCTGCAGTGCTGGAGGACTCTTCTCCTTCCTCTACAACTCTCCTCTCCTGAAATACTCTGCTCTGCTGAAGAGCTCTGCTCCTTCCTCTATAACTCTCCTCTCCTGAAATACTCTGTAGTGCTGGAGGACTCTGTTCCTTCCTCTATAACTCTCCTCTCCTGAAATACTCTGTAGTGCTGGAGGACTCTGCTCCTTCCTCTATAACTCTCCTCTCCTGAAATACTCTGCTCTGCTGGAGGACTCTGCTCCTTCCTCTATATCTATCCTCTCCTAAAATACTCTGCACTGCTGGAGGACTCTGCTCCTTCCTCTATAACTCTCCTCTCCTGAAATACTCTGCACTGCTGGAGGACTCTGCTCCTTCCTCTATATCTATCCTCTCCTAAAATACTCTGCACTGCTGGAGGACTCTGCTCCTTCCTCTATAACTCTCCTCTCCTGAAATACTCTGCACTGCTGGAGGACTCTGCTCCTTCCTCTATAACTCTCCTCTCCTGAAATACTCTGCACTGCTGGAGGACTCTGCTCCTTCCTCTATAACTCTCCTCTCCTGAAATACTCTGCACTGCTGGAGGACTCTGCTCCTTCCTCTATATCTATCCTCTCCTAAAATACTCTGCTCTGCTGGAGGACTCTGCTCCTTCCTCTATAACTCTCCTCTCCTGAAATACTCTGCACTGCTGGAGGACTCTGCTCCTTTCTCTATAACTCTCCTCTCCTGAAATACTCTGCACTGCCGGAGGACTCTGCTCCTTCCTCTATAACTCTCCTCTCCTGAAATACTCTGCACTGCCGGAGGACTCTGCTCCTTCCTCTATAACTCTCCTCTCCTGAAATACTCTGCACTGCCGGAGGACTCTGCTCCTTCCTCTATAACTCTCCTCTCCTGAAATACTCTGCACTGCCGGAGGACTCTGCTCCTTCCTCTATAACTCTCCTCTCCTGAAATACTCTGCTCTGCTGGAGGACTCTGCTCCTTCCTCTATATCTCTCCTCTCCTGAAATACTCTGCAGTGCTGGAGGACTCTTCTCCTTCCTCTACAACTCTCCTCTCCTGAAATACTCTGCTCTGCTGAAGAGCTCTGCTCCTTCCTCTATAACTCTCCTCTCCTGAAATACTCTGTAGTGCTGGAGGACTCTGCTCCTTCCTCTATAACTCTCCTCTCCTGAAATACTCTGTAGTGCTGGAGGACTCTGCTCCTTCCTCTATAACTCTCCTCTCCTGAAATACTCTGCTCTGCTGGAGGACTCTGCTCCTTCCTCTATATCTATCCTCTCCTAAAATACTCTGCACTGCTGGAGGACTCTGCTCCTTCCTCTATAACTCTCCTCTCCTGAAATACTCTGCACTGCTGGAGGACTCTGCTCCTTCCTCTATATCTATCCTCTCCTAAAATACTCTGCACTGCTGGAGGACTCTGCTCCTTCCTCTATAACTCTCCTCTCTTGAAATACTCTGCACTGCTGGAGGACTCTGCTCCTTCCTCTATAACTCTCCTCTCCTAAAATACTCTGCACTGCTGGAGGACTCTGCTCCTTCCTCTATAACTCTCCTCTCCTGAAATACTCTGCACTGCTGGAGGACTCTGCTCCTTCCTCTATAACTCTCCTCTCCTGAAATACTCTGCACTGCTGGAGGACTCTGCTCCTTCCTCTATAACTCTCCTCTCCTGAAATACTCTGCACTGCTGGAGGACTCTGCTCCTTCCTCTATATCTATCCTCTCCTAAAATACTCTGCACTGCTGGAGGACTCTGCTCCTTCCTCTATAACTCTCCTCTCCTGAAATACTCTGCACTGCTGGAGGACTCTGCTCCTTCCTCTATATCTATCCTCTCCTAAAATACTCTGCACTGCTGGAGGACTCTGCTCCTTCCTCTATAACTCTCCTCTCCTGAAATACTCTGCACTGCTGGAGGACTCTGCTCCTTCCTCTATAACTCTCCTCTCCTGAAATACTCTGCACTGCTGGAGGACTCTGCTCCTTCCTCTATAACTCTCCTCTCCTGAAATACTCTGCACTGCTGGAGGACTCTGCTCCTTCCTCTATAACTCTCCTCTCCTGAAATACTCTGCACTGCTGGAGGACTCTGCTCCTTCCTCTATATCTATCCTCTCCTAAAATACTCTGCACTGCTGGAGGACTCTGCTCCTTCCTCTATAACTCTCCTCTCCTGAAATACTCTGCACTGCCGGAGGACTCTGCTCCTTCCTCTATAACTCTCCTCTCCTGAAATACTCTGCACTGCCGGAGGACTCTGCTCCTTCCTCTATAACTCTCCTCTCCTGAAATACTCTGCACTGCCGGAGGACTCTGCTCCTTCCTCTATAACTCTCCTCTCCTGAAATACTCTGCACTGCCGGAGGACTCTGCTCCTTCCTCTATAACTCTCCTCTCCTGAAATACTCTGCTCTGCTGGAGGACTCTGCTCCTTCCTCTATATCTCTCCTCTCCTGAAATACTCTGCAGTGCTGGAGGACTCTTCTCCTTCCTCTACAACTCTCCTCTCCTGAAATACTCTGCTCTGCTGAAGAGCTCTGCTCCTTCCTCTATAACTCTCCTCTCCTGAAATACTCTGTAGTGCTGGAGGACTCTGCTCCTTCCTCTATAACTCTCCTCTCCTGAAATACTCTGTAGTGCTGGAGGACTCTGCTCCTTCCTCTATAACTCTCCTCTCCTGAAATACTCTGCTCTGCTGGAGGACTCTGCTCCTTCCTCTATATCTATCCTCTCCTAAAATACTCTGCACTGCTGGAGGACTCTGCTCCTTCCTCTATAACTCTCCTCTCCTGAAATACTCTGCACTGCTGGAGGACTCTGCTCCTTCCTCTATATCTATCCTCTCCTAAAATACTCTGCACTGCTGGAGGACTCTGCTCCTTCCTCTATAACTCTCCTCTCTTGAAATACTCTGCACTGCTGGAGGACTCTGCTCCTTCCTCTATAACTCTCCTCTCCTAAAATACTCTGCACTGCTGGAGGACTCTGCTCCTTCCTCTATAACTCTCCTCTCCTGAAATACTCTGCACTGCTGGAGGACTCTGCTCCTTCCTCTATAACTCTCCTCTCCTGAAATACTCTGCACTGCTGGAGGACTCTGCTCCTTCCTCTATAACTCTCCTCTCCTGAAATACTCTGCACTGCTGGAGGACTCTGCTCCTTCCTCTATATCTATCCTCTCCTAAAATACTCTGCACTGCTGGAGGACTCTGCTCCTTCCTCTATAACTCTCCTCTCCTGAAATACTCTGCACTGCCGGAGGACTCTGCTCCTTCCTCTATAACTCTCCTCTCCTGAAATACTCTGCACTGCCGGAGGACTCTGCTCCTTCCTCTATAACTCTCCTCTCCTGAAATACTCTGCACTGCCGGAGGACTCTGCTCCTTCCTCTATAACTCTCCTCTCCTGAAATACTCTGCACTGCCGGAGGACTCTGCTCCTTCCTCTATAACTCTCCTCTCCTGAAATACTCTGCTCTGCTGGAGGACTCTGCTCCTTCCTCTATATCTCTCCTCTCCTGAAATACTCTGCAGTGCTGGAGGACTCTTCTCCTTCCTCTACAACTCTCCTCTCCTGAAATACTCTGCTCTGCTGAAGAGCTCTGCTCCTTCCTCTATAACTCTCCTCTCCTGAAATACTCTGTAGTGCTGGAGGACTCTGCTCCTTCCTCTATAACTCTCCTCTCCTGAAATACTCTGTAGTGCTGGAGGACTCTGCTCCTTCCTCTATAACTCTCTTCTCCTGAAATACTCTGCTCTGCTGGAGGACTCTGCTCCTTCCTCTATATCTATCCTCTCCTAAAATACTCTGCACTGCTGGAGGACTCTGCTCCTTCCTCTATAACTCTCCTCTCCTGAAATACTCTGCACTGCTGGAGGACTCTGCTCCTTCCTCTATATCTATCCTCTCCTAAAATACTCTGCACTGCTGGAGGACTCTGCTCCTTCCTCTATAACTCTCCTCTCTTGAAATACTCTGCACTGCTGGAGGACTCTGCTCCTTCCTCTATAACTCTCCTCTCCTAAAATACTCTGCACTGCTGGAGGACTCTGCTCCTTCCTCTATAACTCTCCTCTCCTGAAATACTCTGCACTGCTGGAGGACTCTGCTCCTTCCTCTATAACTCTCCTCTCCTGAAATACTCTGCACTGCTGGAGGACTCTGCTCCTTCCTCTATAACTCTCCTCTCCTGAAATACTCTGCACTGCTGGAGGACTCTGCTCCTTCCTCTATATCTATCCTCTCCTAAAATACTCTGCACTGCTGGAGGACTCTGCTCCTTCCTCTATAACTCTCCTCTCCTGAAATACTCTGCACTGCCGGAGGACTCTGCTCCTTCCTCTATAACTCTCCTCTCCTGAAATACTCTGCACTGCCGGAGGACTCTGCTCCTTCCTCTATAACTCTCCTCTCCTGAAATACTCTGCACTGCCGGAGGACTCTGCTCCTTCCTCTGTCTAGGCTTATCAGGACCAAGGCCCTACATGTAACAGTAGTCTGTATATTAATAACAACTGTACCGGGACGATTGTCCACCACACCTGTACTGGAAAAAAATGTTATCAGTCACACACACAGACATCCTATCGGGTACACAGTTTCTGCTGCAATACCAGATGTCTCCTAAATAGGGATGAGCCGAACACCCCCCGGTTCGGTTCGTACCAGAACTTTCGAATGGACCCCGCGTTCGGTACGAACGTTAGAACCCCATTGAAGTCTATGGGACTCGAACGTTCGAAATGAAAAGTGCTAATTTTAACGGCTAATATGCAAGATACTGTCCTAAAAAGGGTTTGGGGACCTGGCTCCTGCCCCAGGGGACATGGGTCAATGCCTAAAATGTTTTTAAAAACGGCCGTTTTGGCGGGAGCACTGATTTTAATGACGATTAAAGTGAAAAAAAAAAGTGAAATATTCCTTTAAATATGGTGCCTGGGGGGTGTCTGTAGTATGCCTGTGAAGTGCCACGTGTTTCCCGTGTTTACAACAGTCCCTGCACAAAATGACATTAAACGGAAATAACACCATTTAAAACTGCTTGCGGTTTTAATGTTATATCTGGTTCCTGCAATATGGTTGAAAATCATTGAGAAAAATGGCATGGGTAGCCCTCCCTGCCCATTACCAGCCTATTTGGGTCTTGTACGCATATTAAGGGGAACCCCGTACCCATATTAAAAAAAGGAAATGCGTGTGGCCCCCAGGCCCTATATACTCAGAACAGCAGTATACAGGCGGTGCAAACAAGACAGGGACTGTGTAGGTTTGTTGTGTTAAGTTGAATCTGTTTGTAATTTTCAACTGGTACATTTTTAAAGTGTAGCTCCAGTCAAAAAAACTATTTTTAAGCTTTTTGGAAAACATAGGGAAGGGTTATCACCCCTGTATAATTTGTTTTGTCGTCCATCTTTTTTCATCTCACTTGCTGTTGTCTCCTTGCGTTTGCAAGTAGGAGATGTTTGTAAATTGGATGTTTGAAAGTAGGGGCCTGCCCTATATGCTCTGCAGAAATGGCGGAACAAGGTGTTGGTTTTGCCACAACATTGTAAGCCCTCAAAGTGACTCTTGGTGGGCGCTGGAGCGCCCTGCTGTGAACGATTATATCAAGAATTGTAATTACATGCCATTGTTGAACAGTGGTAGAAAAATTTACCTTTGGTGGTTGTGGTGCTGGTGCCACAACACTAGAAGTCCTCATCGTTACTCTGGGTGGGCACAGGAACGGGCCCTCCTGTGAAATATTATATCAAGAATTGTAATTACATGTCCCTGTTAAACAGGGGCAGAAAAATTGGGCTTTAGGCACTGGTGCTGGTGCCACCACACTGCAACCTCTGCCATATACTCTAGTTTTATTGCAGGAATTAGCCCTGCTGCAAAGCATTGCATCAAAAATTGTAATTAAATGCCCCTGTTAAACAGGGGCAGAAAAATTGGGCTGCTGGCATCACCCAGAACCAAAAATGTTCTTCCAACATATCAGCGGAGGAGGAAGAGGATAGACAATCAACATAACAGGACAGTCACTCAGCATCAGCATAGGCAGTCTTGAAGGGATGTGGTATTTCAAAAAAAATTATTCGGTTACATCAGCTTCAGGTGCTTGGTAGCTGTGGGTGATCCAAGACTGATTCATCTTGATGAAGGTCAGTCGATCAACTGATTCGGTGGACAGGCGCACCCTGTGATCGGTAACAAAGCCACCAGCAGCACTGAAGGTGCGTTCCGAAAGAACGCTGGATGCAGGACAGGCCAGTAGCTCAATTGCATACTGTGCAAGCTCTGGCCAGTGATCCATCCTCAAGACCCAGTAAGCCAGAGGATTTTCAGTGGGAAAGGTGTCCAAGTCTGACCTTGCCCCTAGGTATTCCTGCACCATGTAAATTAGACGCTGGCGATGGGTGCTGGAACCAATCATACCTTGGGGCTGCGGACTAAAAAATTGTCTGAAAGCATCAGTCAGACGGCCACCTTCTCCACCGCTCCTTCTGACCGATGCCTCAGCAACACGTTGTCCAGGACCAGGAGTTTTCTGACCTCCCAGTCTCTGGGAACGCGTTGCACAGAGCTTTCTGCAAGGCCTCCCGGAGATGTCTCATCCTCTGCTCCCTCTGCGATGGCAAGATAAGGTCGGCAACCTTACCCTTGTACCGTGGATCAAGGAGAGTGGCCAGCCAGTAATGGTCCCTCTCCTTGATCCGAAGAATACGAGGATCCTTCCGCAGGCTTTGCAGGATCAGGGAGGCCATGCAGCATAGGTTAGCTGAGGCATTCCTCTGGGTCACTAAGGACAACATGATCCGCAGCTACCTCCTCCCAGCCACGTACAAGTCCACGTGTTTCTTGGGACTGTAAATCATCCCTATAAGACTGCTGCTGCTGAGGCTGATGTTGAGTGCCAGCCTCCACCTCCATGCTGACACAATCATCCTCCTCCTCCTCTTCCTCCTCCTCACCCTCTTCCTGTGTGATGGGTGGCACAGCAGGAACACTGTCTGGATAAAGGGGGCCTTGAGAGGCAAGGAAGTCCTCCTCTTCCTGCCTCTGTTCTGCCTCAAGTGCCCTGTCCATTATTCCACGCAGCGTATGCTCCAAGAGGTGGACAAGAGGTACAGTGTCACTGATGCATGCACTGTCACTGCTCACCATCCTTGTGGCCTCCTCAAACGGTGACAGGACAGTGCATGCATCCCTGATCATGCCCCACTGGCGTGGTGAGAAAAAACCAAGCTCCCCTGACCCTGTCCTGGTGCCGTAGTCGCACAGGTACTCATTGATGGCCCTCTGCTGCGTGTGCAGCCGCTGCAGCATGGCCAATGTTGAGTTCCATCTGGTGGGCATGTCACATATAAGGCGGTTCTTGGGCAGGTTCAACTCCTTTTGGAGCTCAGCCAGCCGAGCACAGGCATTAAATGATCGGCGGAAATGCACACAGACTTTCCTGGCCTGCTTCAGGACATCATGTAAGCCGGGGTACCTGCCCAAGAACCGCTGCACCACCAGTTTAAGGACGTGAGCTACACAGGGCACATGGGTCAGTTGTCCCTGTCGGAGGGCGGAGAGGAGGTTGGTGCCATTGTCGCAAACCACCATTCCTGGCTTAAGCTGGCGTGGCGTCAACCACCTCTCGACCTGCCCCTGCAGAGCTGGCAAAACATCCGCCCCAGTGTGGCTCCTGTCCCCCAAACAAACCAGCGCAAGCACGGCATGGCATCGTTTTGCCTGTGTACTTGCGTAGCCCCTGGAACGTCTACGGAGCACCGCTTGTTCTGAGGACAGAGCACTGGAAGAGGCCATGGAGGAAGAAGAATAGGAGGGGGTGGAGGAGAGAGGTGTGTCACAACCAATAGTAGCATTTTGGAGGCGTGGTGGCGGAACAACTTCCAACACTACTGCACCTTGTCCTGCATCCTTCCTAGCAGCCAGAAGAGTGACCCAATGGGCCGTGAAAGACAGGTAACGTCCCTGTCCATGCCTGCTGGACCATGAGTCAGCGGTAATATGCAACTTACCGCTGACCGCCCTGTCCAGCGAGGCAAGGACAATGCCTTCCACATGCCGGTAGAGAGCCGGAATCGCCTTCCGTGAGAAAAAGTGGCGTTTGGGGACCTGCCACTGAGGAACCGCACATTGTACAAACTCACGGAAGGGGGCCGAGTCTACCAACTGAAAAGGCAGCAGTTGAAGTGCTAGCAATTTAGCCAAGCTAGCATTCAACCGCTGGGCATGTGGATGGCTGGGAGTAAATTTCTTCCGCCGGTCCAGCAGCTGGGGCAGGGACATTTGTCTGCTATAATCGGATGTGGATGTACCACTAGCAGAGTTCCCGGAAGCACTTGGCTGTGACACACCTAATTCTACACCTTCATTCCTCTCAGAGCAGGTTTCAGAGAGGACTGAAGGTCTAGTGGGGTTGGAGATGCCAGCTGATGAGGAGCAAGGAGAGGTCCGCTTTGTTCTTTGGTGTGGGTCTTTGAGGTACGCTTGCCAACGAGCTGCATGGCAGGTCAACATATGTCTGGTCAAGCATGTGGTGCCCAAGCGGCTGATGTTTTGGCCACGTGAGATACGCTTGAGACATATGTTGCAAATAGCAGCGGTGCGATCTGATGCACTCGTCTCAAAAAAGGGCCACACCAAAGAACTTTTAGAATAACGCGCAGAGGAAGCGCTCTGCACAGGCGGAGCTCTGCGGTGTGATTCAGTCGGTGTGCTGCCCCTAAGCTGGCCCCCGGAGGGCATCCTGCCTCGTTGGACATGTCGCCCTCCCTATTCTTGTGCCTGGCCCCTTTCAGGTTGCCGGACACAAGAAATGCTATGGCGAGGATTGGCAGGGGGTATGCATTTTGAAGCATGGGCTTCAAAATAGGATGGGCTCAGGGTGCAGAGTACTGCGTCCCGATCCCACCCTGTTGTGTGACATAGTGAAGCCGCGGAGGAGGAGAGCCACCAAGGAGAAGAGCTGCCGAGGAGGAGAGCCGCTGAGGAGGAGAGACTCAGAGGTGAGCCGCCCAGGAAGAGAGCTACCAAGAAGGAGAGCGGCCAAGGAGGAGAACCACCAAGGAGGAGAGCTGCTGAGGAAGAGAGCCACCAAGGAGGAGAGCTGCCGAGGAGGAGAGCCGCCGAGGAAGAGAGCTGCCAAGGAGGAGAGCCGCCGAGGAAGAGAGCTACCAAGGAGGAGAGCCTCTGAGGAGAGTTGCCGAGGAAGAGAGCCGCCGAGGAGGAGAGCCACGAGGAGGAGAGCCACCAAGGAGGAGAGAAGCCGAGGAGGAGAGCAGCCAAGGAGGAGAGCCACCAAGGAGGAGAGCAGCCGAGGAGGAGAGCCACTGAGGAAGAGAGCCACCAAGGAGGAGAGCCACAAAGGAGAACCGCTGAGGAAGAGAGCCACCAAGGAGGAGAGCTGCCAAGGAGGAGAGCCACCAAGGAGGAGAGCTGCCGAGGAGGAGAGCTGCCGAAGAGGAGAGTCGCTGAGGAGAGCTGAGGAGGAGGAGAGCTGCCAAGGAGGAGAGCCGCCAAGGAGGAGAGCCACAAAGGAGAACCGCTGAGGAAGAGAGCCACCAAGGAGGAGAGCTGCCAAGGAGGAGAGCCACCAAGGAGGAGAGCTGCCGAGGAAGAGAGCCACCAAGGAGGAGAGCTGCCGAGGAGGAGAGCCATCGAGGAAGAGAGCCACCAAGAAGGAGAGATGCCGAGAAGGAGAGTCGCCTAGGAAGACAGCCACCAAGGAGGAGAGCAGCCGAGGAGGAGAGCCACTGAGGAAGAGAGCCACCAAGGAGGAGAGCCACAAAGGAGAACCGCTGAGGAAGAGAGCCACCAAGGAGGAGAGCTGCCAAGGAGGAGAGCCACCAAGGAGGAGAGCTGCCGAGGAAGAGAGCCACCAAGGAGGAGAGCTGCCGAGGAGGAGAGCCACCGAGGAAGAGAGCCACCAAGAAGGAGAGATGCTGAGAAGGAGAGTCGCCGAGGAAGACAGCCGCCAAGGAGGAGAGCCAACAAGGAGGAGAGCCGCCGAGGAGGAGAGCCACCAAGGAGGAGAGCAGCCGAGGAGGAGAGCCACCAAGGAGGAGAGCAGCCGAGGAGGAGAGCAGCCGAGGCGGAGAGCAGCCGAGGCGGAGAGCTGCCGAGGAGGAGAGCCGCCGAGGAAGAGAGCCACCAAGGAGGAGAGCTGCCAAGGAGGAGAGCCGCCGAGGAGGAGAACCGCCGAGGAGGAGAGCCACAAAGGAGAACCGCTGAGGAAGAGAGCCACCAAGGAGGAGAGCCACAGAGGAAGAGAGATGCCAAGGAAGAGAGCTGCCGAGGAGGAGAGCCGCTGAGGAAGAGAGCTACCAAGGAGGAGAGCCGCCGAGGAGGAGAGCTGCCGAGAAGGAGAGACTCAGAGGAGAGCTGCCCAGGAAGAGAGCTACCAAGGAGAAGAGTGGCCAAGGAGGAGAGCAGCCGAGGAGGAGAGCTGCCAAGGAGGAGAGCCGCCGAGGAAGAGAGCCGCCAAGGAGGAGAGCCACCGAGGGGGAGAGTCACAGAGGAGGAGAGCCACAGAGGAGAGCCAACGAGGAAGAGAGCTACCAAGGAGGAGAGCCGCCGCTTTCCGCAGAGGAGTAGAGCCCCTTGAGGAACAGAGCCCTGACACAGGAGCGGTAAGTGCTGCCGCACTCGGGGGGGGGGGGGGTTAGTGAAGTGACAACCAAGCCTGGGCACAGGTGGCTGAATTTGATGGGCACAATGGCTGAATTTGATGAGCACAGTGAGACTGTAATTGATGGGGGGGTTCAGTATTTTTCAGTTTGTGCCCACCCAAAAATTTTTGAGCACCAGCTGCCACTGCTCCTGACACACCTGTGCTGCTGGAGGACTCCGCTCCTTCCTCTATCTAACTCTCCTCTCCTGAAATAAAATTCCAAGTCTGTGCTGATTTCATCACAGCAGTCTTCTAGCAAGGATGCTATTAAGAACATATACAGTGGTGTGAAAAAGTGTTTGCCCCCTTCCTCATTTCCTGTTCCTTTGCATGTTTGTCACACTTAAGTGTTTCGGAACATCAAACCAATTTAAACAATAGTCAAGGACAACACAAGTAAACACAAAATGCAATTTGTAAATGAAGGTGTTTGTTATTAAAGGTGAAAAAAAATCCAAACCATCATGGCCCTGTGAGAAAAAGTGATTGCCCCCTAAACCTAATAACTGGTTGGGCCACCCTTAGCAGCAACAACTGCAACCAAGCGTTTGCGATAATGTGCAATGAGGCTTTTACAGCGTCCTGGAGGAATTTTGGCCCACTCATCTTTGCAGAATTGTCCTAATTCAGTTACATTAGAGGGTTTTCGAGCATGAACGGCCTTTTTAAGGTCATACCACAACATCTCAATAGGATTCAGGTCAGGACTTTGGCTAGGCCACTCCAAAGTCTTCATTTTGTTTTTCTTCAGCCATTCGGTGGTGGACTTGCTGGTGTGTTTAGGATCATTGTCCTGCTGCAGAACCCAAGTTCGTTTCAGCTTGAGTACACGAACAGATGGTCGGACATTCTCCTTCAGGATCTCTTGGTAGACAGCAGAATTCATAGTTCCTTTTATCACGGCAAGTCTTCCAGGTCCTGAAGCAGCAAAACACCCCCAGACCATCACACTACCACCACCATATTTTACTGTTGGTATAATGTTCTTTTTATGAAATGCAGTGTTCCTTCTACGCCAGATATACTTGGACACACACCTTCCAAAGAGTTCCACTTTTGTCTCATCGGTCCACAGAATGTTGTCCCAAAAGTCTTGGGGATCATCAAGATGTGTTGTGGAGAAATTGAGACGAGCTTTGATGTTCTTTTTGCTCAGCAGTGGTTTTCTCCTTGGAACTCTGCCATGCAGGCCATTTTTGCCCAGTCTTTTCCTGATGGTGGAGGCATGAACGCTGACCTTAACTGAGGCAAGTGAGGCCTGCAGTTCCTTGGACGTTGTTGTGGGGTCTTTTGTGACCTCTTGGATGAGTCGTCGCTGCGCTCTTGGGGTAATTTTGGGCGGCCGGCCACTCCTGGGAAGGTTCACCACTGTTCCATGTCTTCGCCATTTGTGGATAATGGCTCTCACTGTGGTTCGCTGGATTCCCAAAGCTTTGGAAATGGCTTTATAACCCTTTCCAGACTGATAGATCTCAATTACTTTCTTTCTCAATTGTTCCTGAATTTCTTTGGGTCTCGGCATGATGTGTAGCTTTTAAGGATCTTCTGGTGGACCTTACTGTGTCAAGCAGCTCCTATTTAAGTGATGCCTTGATTGTGAACAGGTGTGGCAATAATCAGGCCTGGGTGTGGCTAGAGAAATTGAACTCAGGTGTGGACAACCACAGTTATAGTATGTTTTAACAAGGGGGGCAATCACTTTTTCACACAGGGCCATGATGGTTTGGATTTTTTTTCACCTTTAATAATAAACACCTTCATTTACAAATTGCATTTTGTGTTTACTTGTGTTGTCCTTGACTATTGTTTAAATTGGTTTGATGTTCCGAAACACTTAAGTGTGACAAACATGCAAAGGAACAGGAAATGAGGAAGGGGGAAAACACTTTTTCACATCACTGTAGACAGTGACATCCACTAGAGGGACAATTTACCAACCTGTATATGAAATACAGTCATTATTTATTAAACAGCTTAAATATTTAAAAAAATGTCTTCCTATTTAACTCCTAATTAACTATTTGATAACCCTAATCAAACCTAATTAACTTCTTCCTCCCCTTCTCCCCTTAGCTATAAGTTTTCCTTAGATTTTTTTTTGTCTAATTTGTTGTACCATTATTTTTTTTTCTCATTCTCTGTCATTTCGTTTTTGTTTTTTTCTTCAGTGTTGCATTAAAAAATTAAAATGTATTTGCTTCTTTTTAACCAACACTGGTCAAATAAAAAATAAATAAATAAAAACTTTTTTAATGTCTTTGTTTATTGCAAAATATAATTTTGAAAGAAAATACTACAAATAGAAAGCCTAACTTGTTTTTTGTTTTTCTCTTCAGTTTTGCATTAAAAAATAAAAATGTATTTGCTTGTTTTTAACCAACACTGGTCAAATAAAAAAAAAAATAATAAAAAAAATGTTTTCCTGTCTTTGTTTATTGCAATATATTGCAATTTATTGAAATTTATTGCAATATTTTATTTTTTTAAGAAAATACTACAAATAGAAAGTCTAGCTTGATTTATTTTTCTTCAGTGTTGCATTAAAATATAAAAATGTATGTGATTGTTTTTAACCAACACTGGTCAAATAAAAAATAAATAAATAAAAACTTGTCTTTGTTTATTGCAAAATATATTTTTGAAAGAAAATACTACAAATAGAATGCCTAGCTTGTGTTTTGTTTTGTTTTTTCTTCAGTGTTGCATTAAAAAAGAAAAAGAAATGTGCTTGTTTTTAAACTGACACTGGTCAAATAAAAAAAAACAAGAAAAAAAACATTTTTATGTTTTTAATGTCTTTTTGTTTATTTCAAAATATATTTTTGAAAGAAAATACTACAAATAGAATGCCTAGCTTGTCCAACCGCCACTGACAAGGCTATTGCCGAATACTAAATAGTCCCATGGTGGACAAATTGTGGTTGTGCTTGATAGCATTTCATGGCAATTCCGCCCGCGATTCAAATCGCCTAGGTGTGAATAGAGCCTTAAAAAAAAAAAAAAAAACGAATAAAACTTTAATAAAAAGAATAAAAAAAATAAAAAAAAATTAAAAAAATAACATGTTAAAGTATTGCCAGGGTTAGGCTGCATTAATTAAAAAATAATAATAATAATTAAATTCTACGCAAAAAATGCTGACCATGACCTTGACCCCCCAACCTTGACCCTAACACTTGGGATGCATTCACACTTCAGCGTTTAGAATCGTGGGTAGATTTGCTGCGAATCGTCCTGCAATTTAAAAGCCCTGATGTGTGAATGGCAAATCGAGGGACTCGCATTTGAGATGCCGTTCATTTGAATGACGCCTCAAATCACAACATGGGTCTGTCACGATTGTCATGCGATAAATCAGGACATGGTTCCAGTAATCCATGTCCTTAGTCTACTTGTCTTCAGCAAACTGTTTGCAGTCTTTCCTGTGCATCATCTTTAGAAGAGGCTTCCTTCTGGGATGACAGCCATGCAGACCAATTTGATGCAGTGTGCGGCGTATGGTCTGAGCACTGACAGCACCTTCAACCTCTGCAGCAATGCTGGCAGCACTCATACGTCTATTTCCCAAAGACAACCTCTGAATATGACGCTGAGCACGTGACCTCAACTTCTTTGGTCAACCATGGTGAGGCCTGTTCTGAGTGGAACCTGTCCTGTTATACCGCTGTATGGTCTTGGCCACCGTGCTGCAGCTCAGTTTCAGGGTCTCGGCAATCTTCTCATAGCCTAGGCCAGTGATGGTGAACCTTGGCACCCCAGATGTTTTGGAACTACATTTCCCATGATGCTCAACTACACTGCAAAGTGCATGAGCATCATGGGAAATGTAGTTCCAAAACATCTGGGGTGCCAAGGTTTGCCTTCACTGGCCTAGGCCATCTTTATGTAGAGCAATAATTCTTTTTTTCAGATCCTCAGAGAGTTCTTTGCCATGAGGTGCCATGTTGAACTTCCAGTGACCAGTATGAGAGAGTGAGAGCGATAACACCAAATTTAACACACCTGCTCTCCATTCACACCTGAGACCTTGTAACGCTAACGAGTCACATGACACCGGGGAGGGAAAATGGCTAATTGGACCAAATTTGGACATTTTCACTTAGGGGGTGTACTGACTTTTGTTGCCAGCGGTTTAGACATTAATGGCTGTGTGTTGAGTTATTTTGAGGGGACGGCAAATTTACACTGTTATACAAGCTGTACACTCACTACTTACATTGTAGACAAGTGTCATTTCTTCAGTGTTGTCACATGAAAAGATAGAATAAAATATTTACAACAATGTGAGGGGAGCACTCACTTTTGTGAAATACTGTGTATATATATATATATATATATATATATATATATATATATATATATATAAAAAATCATGCAATATCTGTTATCATTTACGACCAAAAGAAAGCTCAAATTGTCCTGGAAAAAAAACGCGGTATAATTCATATAGATACACAAAGTAGTTGTGACAATATGTACACTTTTAGTAACACATGTCAAAGTTGCAAAATTGTGCTTAGGCATTTACGTTTCTTTTACCCTTAGGCCTCATGCACACGAGACGCAGATGAAACCTCTGTTAAAAAAAAGCTGAAACGCGCGTTTAGAAACGCGCGTTTTGCTGCGTTTGCATGCCGCGTTTAGACGCGTTTAGACGCGTTTAGACGCGTTTGCGTTTAAACGCGTTTATAAAGATAACATCATGTAGACCCTCCCCAAGCTCTCAAAGCATTTTTTTTAACTATTTCTGCTATTTTGATCAGAGTGAGCAGCAGCAGCATAGAGAGCAGTTGTACACTTGCATTTGCCGTGTCACTTGCCACGGCACCTGCCACAAGTTGTGGATTGTCCACTTGCCACGTCACTTGCCACAAGTTGGGGATTGTCCACTTGCCACATCACCTGCCACGTCACCTGCCACAAATTGTGGATTGCCCACTTGCCACGTCACTTGCCACATCACCTGCCACGTCACTTGCCACGAGATGTGGATTGTGCACTTTTCACGTCATCTGCCATGCCACCTGCCACAAGCTGTGGATTGTCCACTTGCCACGTCACCAGCCACATCACCTGCCACAAGTTGTGGATTGTCCACTTGCCACGTGACTTGCCACATCACCTGCCACGTCACTTGCCACAAGTTGTGGATTGTCTACTTGCCGCGTCACTTGCCACATCACCTGCCACGTCACTTGCCACATCACCTGCCACAGGTTGTGGATTGTCCACTTGCCACGTCACTTGCCACATCACCTGCCACGTCACTTGCCACGAGATGTGGATTGTCCACTTGCCATGTCACTTGCCACGTCACCTGCCACGTCACTTGCCACGTCAGCTGCCACGTCACTTGCCACAAGATGTGGATTGTCCACTTGTCACATCACCTGCCACGTCACCTGCCACAAGTTGTGGATTGTCCACTTGCCACGTCACTTGCCACATCACCTGCCACGTCACTTGCCACAAGATGTGGATTGTCCACTTTCCACGTCACCTGCCATGCCATCTGCCACAAGTTGTGGATTGTCCACTTACCACGTCACCAGCCACATCACCTGCCACAAGTTGTGGATTGTCCACTTGCCACACCACTTTCCACGTCACCTGCCACGTCACCTGCCACAAGATGTGGATTGTCCACTTGCCACGTCACCAGCCACATCACCTGCCACAAGTTGTGGAATGTCCACTTGCCACGTCCCTTGCCACGTCCCCTGCCACGTCACCTGCCACAAGTGGATTGTCCACTTGCCACATCACTTGCCACATCACCTGCCACAAGTTGTGGATTGTCCACTTGCCACGTCACCTGACACAAGTTGTGGATTGTCCACTCGCCACGTCACTTGCCACATCCCCTGCCACAAGTGGATTGTCCACTTGCCACATCACTTGCCCCATCACCTGCCACAAGTTGTGGATTGTCCACTTGCCACGTCACCTGACACAAGTTGTGGATTGTCCACTCGCCACGTCACTTGCCACATCACCTGCCACAAGTGGATTGTCCACTTGCCACGTCACTTGCCACGTCCCCTGCCACAAGTGGATTGTCCACTTGCCACGTCACTTGCCACGTCACCTGCCACAAGTTGTGGATTGTCCACTTGCCACGTCACTTGCCACTTCACCTGCCATGTCACATGCCACAAGTTGTGGATTGTCCACTCGCCACGTCACTTGCCACATCCCCTGCCACAAGTGGATTGTCCACTTGCCACATCACTTGCCCCATCACCTGCCACAAGTTGTGGATTGTCCACTTGCCACGTCACCTGACACAAGTTGTGGATTGTCCACTCGCCACGTCACTTGCCACATCACCTGCCACAAGTGGATTGTCCACTTGCCACGTCACTTGCCACGTCCCCTGCTACAAGTGGATTGTCCACTTGCCACATCACTTGCCACGTCACCTGCCACAAGTTATGGATTGTCCACTTGCCACGTCACATGCCAGTCACCTGCCACAAGTTGTTGATTTTCCACTTGCCACGTCACCTGCCAAGTCACTTGCCGCGCCACCTGCCAGGTCACTTGCCACGTCACCTGCCACAAGTTGTGGATTGTCCACTTTCCACGTCACTTGCCACTTCACCTGCCACGTCACTTGCCACAAGTTGTGGATTGTCCACTTGCCACATCACTTGCCACCTGCCATGTCACTTGCCACAAGTTGTGGATTGTCCACTTGCCACGTCACTTGCCACGTCACTTGCCACAAGTTGTGGATTGTCCACTTGCAATTGCAATTGTTTAAAATATTTTTCTAATGGTTTTTCATCATTTCCAATCATTTTTGAGATTTTTAATGTAAAAAAAAAGGTCACCTTTAAAAACGCATATAAACGCAAACGCGGCTAAACGCGGGTGCCGCGTTTAGCCGCGTTTAGCCGCGTTTTGCGTCTGAAACGCAGAAATTTTTGTTTCTGAACGCATTTTTTTGCTTCTGGAAAAACGAGATTAAACGCAACTGCATATAAACGGAAAAAAACGAGACTGTGTGCATGGACACATAGGATAACATTGAATGAGTTCAGGTGCAGTTGAAAAAACTGTCCAACTGCATCTGAACGCGCGTTTAACTGCGTCTCGTGTGCATGAGGCCTTAGGTGCGAAGAGGTTAAAGCCCCGTTTTGCCATGATTGCAGCGTGGATTCTGTCGTGCGGCGATCATAGCAAAATCGCACCGCGTTTAGGGCACTATTTACAATGAATGGCACCCAAACGCGCATTGCATATTTTGCACTGATGGCCAAGCGATTTGGAATCGCGGGCAGAGCCGTCTGTGATTCCAACTCGCCAAGTGGGGTCTAACTATTTGTTTCTGAATTAATTTTTTTATTTTTTATTTTTTTTCTTGTTTTTGTAATAATATAAAAATGTTATTAAAAAAAAAAAACATGAAATGAACACAGCATATTGTAACTTTGTATCACCGTGTTTGCAGAGCCTCCTCTGCTCTAACCCGGTAAATCTTCTCCCCTCCGCTGGGAATATTCTAATCTCCTCCGCCACAAATCGCATAAGTCCAGGTGAGCGGCCGATAAGGACAATATTTAAAGTATATGGACGATATCAAGCGAGGAATAACGAGCGTGGTTTACTGAGCCGCGGCCGACGGCTCCGCTGGTATAAATCCGCTCTGATTATTGTTCTTCCTGCAGGGCTCCATAATTACACGCTAAGTGAATTTCACTAACACATCGCTTGCTAATTATTCACACTAATTTAATCTTTGGAGAGTTTGTAGCTATTAAACCGTCAGGTGATTTGCGGTCCGGGCGCGCCGATTAAAACGTATATTTTATTGTGCGCGTCTGAGAAGACCCGGAGGTCAGGAGGCAATTTCATCTCTTCGCTGCTTTCCGCCGTAAAACTTTACATCCGGCGATCGGGAGGCGTGAGCTGTGATCTGCGCTATTGTGTAATTATTGATTTTACGGCTCGTCCGAAAAACCCCCCCTCTCCACACAATCGGTGGAAGATTAAACTCCGCTCGTTAGCTGTGTCTAATCACCCGGTGAAAGGTGTTCTTAAAGGGGGTTATCGCTTAACCTGATCATGTATGCAGCGTTTTCATCTGACCTCCGGCCTTCCCTTCAGTCTTGTACAGTTGTACCGGCTCCTCTCCTGTACAGAAATGGCTTCCTCTGATTTTACTGCACACTGTGAGCTTCTCACAATATGCACTAGAAGCTGCAGCAAGTCAGATAGAGCCAGTGGCGTAACTAGAACCTTCAGGGCCCTAGTGCAAGAAACCATGAAGGGCCCCTCTAATCTCTGACCAGGGCCCTTCCCACGAATCCCGGGGGCAGCAGGAGCTGAATAGAAGGGGCGGCATATGGAGGAACAAATCCTCACCATTTTCCCCCTGCAGCCACTGAATGCCTATGGGAGGGAGAGGAGGAGAAGCAGACTTTTAGAGGCTGCAGGAGAAAAATGGAGGGGATTTGTTCCTGTAAGAGTCCAGGGCTTACTATGCATGCACCAATGGCGCATTGCCGCAAGAGGAAATCCGTGCCAACTGAGCATGCGCCAAAGACGCCTCAGGGCGCCAACCTGCACATGTGCAGAGGACTTGATGGAAAAGGGCAGGAAAATACCCAGAACACGCACAGGAAATTACCTCAACCTGATGGAAAAAGGCGGGAAAATACCCAAGAGGCGCACAGGAAGTGACCTCAAACTTCCCTATCCACTTCAATAAAGGGCACTTTCGCCCCCTTCCTTCCCAGCCCAATTTTCAGCTTTCAGCGCTCTAGGGCTTTCAGTGACAATTGCGCGGTCATGCTACACTGTACCCAAATGAAATTTTTATCATTTTGTTCACACAAATAGAGCTTTATTTTGGTGGTATTTATTCACGACTCCCTTTTTTATTTTTTGCGATACAAGCGCAAGAAAAGCGGAAATTTGGAAAAAAAACAATATTTTCTTTTCTCTATTTTAAAAGAAATCCAATAAAATCTAATTTTGTCATAAATTTAAGCCAAAATGTATTCTGCTACATGTTTTTGGTAAAAAAAAATTCTGTTAAGTGTATAATAATTGGTTTGTGTGATCACGGACATATGTACGCAAATGATCATGTACATGTGTGCAGGTGATCACGTACATATGTGTGCAGATAATCATTGGGACATGTGATTTTAGTGGGACATATGTGGGGGACATGTTTTTATTATTAGGGACATGTGTTTTTATTATTTGGGGACATGTATGTTTTGGGGACATGTGTGTTTTGGGGACATATGTGGGGACATTGTATTTATACTGTGTGGTGTGTTGTGTGTTTCAGGGGCGGATCCAGGGGGGGGCAACAGGTCAATTGCCCCCTCCGAGAATACCGCCAGCTGATGACAGCACGGCCGGTTCCGCGGGTCCAATCGCGGCCGGTTCCGCGGGTCCAATCGCGGCCGGTTCCGCGGGTACCCGCGGCCGGTTCCGCGGGTCCAATCGCGGTCGGTTCCGCGGGTACCCGCGCTGAGTGGACGGGTGAGGGGGGGGGCAGCTGGTCGGCTTAGGAGGGCTGCTGGCCAATCAGGAAGCCAGCAGGCAGGGGAGCAGGGAGATGACATCATCTCTCACTGCCCTGCATCCCTCCAGTTCCGCCTTCACTGTGTAGGAAGCTGTGTGCAGCAGAGAGATTGCATCATCTCTCTGCTGCCTATCTTCACTCTGGGACCCAACAAAAGACCACCAGTAGGTGACAATCCGCAATGTGTGGCAGGCTACGTGGCAAGTGGCAATCCGCAATGTGTGGCAGACTACGTGGCAAGTGGCAATCCACAATGTGTGGCAGGTGACGTGGCAAGTGACAATCCGCAATGTGTAGCAGGTGACGTGGCAAGTGACAATCCGCAATGTGTGGCAGGTGACGTGGCAAGTGACAATCCGCAATGTGTGGCAGGCTACGTGGCAAGTGGCAATCCGCAATGTGTGGCAGGTGACGTGGCAAGTGACAATCCGCAATGTGTGGCAGGTGACGTGGCAAGTAACAATCCGCAATGTGTGGCAGACTACGTGGCAAGTGGCAATCCACAATGTGTGGCAGACTACGTGGCAAGTGGCAATCCACAATGTGTGGCAGGTGACGTGGCAAGTGACAATCCGCAATGTGTGGCAGGTGACGTGGCAAGTGACAATCCGCAATGTGTGGCAGGCTACGTGGCAAGTGACAATCCGCAATGTGTGGCAGGTGACGTGGCAAGTGGCAATCCGCAATGTGTGGCAGGCAACGTGGCAAGTGACAATCCGCAATGTGTGGCAGGTGACGTGGCAAGTGACAATCCGCAATGTGTGGCAGGCTACGTGGCAAGTGACAATCCGCAATGTGTGGCAGGCAACGTGGCAAGTGACAATCCGCAATGTGTGGCAGGTGACGTGGCAAGTGACAATCCCCAATGTGTGGCAGGTGACGTGGCAAGTGGCAATCCGCAATGTGTGGCAGGCTACGTGGCAATCCACATCTGGTGGCAGGCGACGTGGCAAGTGACAATCCGCAATGTGTGGCAGGTGACGTGGCAAGTCACAATCCGCAATGTGTGGCAGGTGACGTGGCAAGTGGCAATCTGCAATGTGTGGCAGGCTACGTGGCAAGTGACAATCCGCAATGTGTGGCAGGTGACGTGGCAAGTAACAATCCGCATTTGGTGACAGGCGACATGGCAAGTGACATCCTCAGGGCTCCCACTGATTCTGCAATATGGTGAGTTGAACCATTTAATTTTATATTACAATGTATTAATAGAAATAATGCACTTCAATCATCCTGACACCATAACAACCATGGTGTCGTAATGATTGAAGCGCCAATACCAGCCATTTCCCATATAAATTGCCCCCCAAAAACATATTTTATAGCAGTGCCCCTCCCGAGATTAGACTCTGGATCCGCCCCTGGTGTGTTTAAACTAGACTGATGATCAGTGAGTAAAAAGCTGTAAAAAACAGCTCATACTCACTGATCATCAGCCGGCTGCAGCGATCTGCTCTCCTCTCCTCAGCGATGACTTCTGTGTGAGGAGAGGAGGAGCCGATTGTCTAGCAACCGGCTGTTTGTTTACATCACATGACGGCCGTGATTGGACACGGCCGTCATGTGATCAGGAGGGCCAATCACAGAGCCCTCCTGCCGATCTGAGATGTGCCGTGTCCGGGTGACACGAGCACATTGGGATCGCGCCGCTGCGTGGGCACGCGAGCGCGCGATCCCGCTCCTTCTGAAGGACGTTCCTGAACGTCCTATCAGAAGTAGATGGCTCCCACCCGGCCGTATATGTGCATTGGCTGGGTGGGAAGTGGCTATATAAGCCCAGCCCAGACAATGCTAAAGTGCTGGATAATCTTCAGTCCCCCCTTGTTCCTGTGCTAGTGTGTGATCTGTCTGCACTTGTTGTGACCTGGAAACCTGTTTGACTACTCTTGATTGCTGCTTGCCACTTGACCCCGCATGCCCCAGTAAACGACTTTGCGGTCGAAACGTGTAGGGATAGCGTTTCCTGCTCCCCATATTGCTTTTTTTCTTTTTATATTTTATCTCGTGATTTTGTGCTTTTTTATGTACTACATTTTTTATAAATAAACCTTTATCGGTTGAACTTCACTATGCCAAGCATTTTGTCCATGCTTTCCCCCCTATGGTGAGCCTGTTGGAGCCACTTTTGAATCAAGTTTGGTGGAGACCAGTTGGAGTCCTTTCTTTGTTTGTGGAGGTCTACACCTGGGCAAGCGGACAGAGAAATTGGACATCAAGGAGAGTGACAGCAAGTCTGGAGGAGATCTACCACCTGCTGCGAATCATTCCCCGGTAGGCCCGCTGAGCCTCTTTAAGCCTGTATGACACATTGCTACATGGTATTTGTGTCCACCATCTCCGGTAAGAGTAACCATCTCTTGCAGTGAATAACCTGTAGATGATTGCAAGTCCCCAACATTGCGGGTCAACGGAATATTTGAATCCCCAGTTTACAAAATTGATATTAGTGGACATTATCCAGTTTCCAGTCCTAGAGACTATTTGCCACTTTGTCGATTTTTATTTTAATATTTTATTTTTTTATTTTCACTCTTTTTTCATATACCTAAGTATTTACTTTAGGTTGATGTTTTCACTTGGGTTTGTTATCACTGTCTAGAATTTGACATTATTAACCACTTTCAGATCGGACCATTTTGCTGGTAAATGACCAGAGGTCTTTTTACAATTTGGCACTGCGCTGCTTTAACTGGTAATTGCGCGGTCATGCAATGTTGTACCCAAACAAAATTTGCGTCCTTTTCTTCCCACAAATAGAGCTTTCTTTTGATGGTATTTGATTGCCTCTGCGATTTTTATTTTTTGCGATATAAATGGAAAAAGACCGCAAATTTTGAAAAAAAATGATATTAGGCAGGTAGGTATTTAGGTTCGCCGCAACTTTTTATAGCGCCAGGGACCCCCATATACTACCGCATAAAGCCCCCTGATTGCCCCCTAGTTAACCCTTTCACCAGTGATCACCATATAACTGTTACAGGTGATGCTGGTTGGTTAGTTATTTTTTTTATAGTTTCAGGGCACCCGCCATTTATTACCTAATAAAGGTTTAACCCCCTGATCACCCGGCGGGTGTCATTTGTGACTGTAATAACTGTTAGGGCAGTTAGGGTTAGCCCCCTTTAGTTCTAAGGTACCCCCCTAACCCCCCCAATAAAGGTTTAACCCCGTGATCACCCCCCGTCGCCAGTGTCACTAAGGCTGGGTTCACATTGCAGCGGTTTGAGAACGGATGTGATTCGCACCGCACTGCAGTGCAAATCACATCCGATCTCTGTGCGATTCGAGTTCAGCCATACAGATAGTATGGCTGAATTCGTGTCGCACCCGCCACAAACTCGCACGGGACCCTTTTTTTGGTCCGCAGCAGAATCGGATCGCATGGGTGTTCACACCATGCGATCCGAGTTTGCAGATCGCACTGCGATATGCGAACTGATCTGGGGGTGTCATTAACATTTCACTGACACTCCCAGCAGTTCGCATAGGGCAGTGTGAACTGCCGCCGGGAGGCATGTGATGCGGGAACCCGCCGCGGATTCGTGGCGTTCCTGCATCGCTCCAGTGTGAACCCAGCCTAATAAGCGATCATTTTTCTGATCGCTGTATTAGTGTCACAGGTGACGCTAATTAGGCAGGTAGGTATTTAGGTTCGCCGCAGCTTTTTATAGCGCCAGGGACCCCCATATACTACCGCATAAAGCCCCCTGATTGCCCCCTAGTTAACCCTTTCACCAGTGATCACCATATAACGGTTACAGGTGACGCTGGTTGGTTAGTTATTTTTTTATAGTTTCAGGGCACCCGCCATTTATTACCTAGTCTCACTAGTGTACCCCTAAATTTAGGGGTGTCTACTTTCCAAAATGGGGTCATTTGGGGGGGGTTTGTGCCATCTTGGCATTTTATGGCCTTCAAAACTGTAACGCCCTTAGAAAGCCTGAAGGCGGTGCTTGGTTTTCGGGGCCCGTATGCGGCTAGGCTCCCAAAAAGTCCCACATATGTGGTATCCCCGTACTCAGGAGAAGCAGCAGAATTTATTTTGGGGTGTCATTTCACATATGCCCATGGCATGCGTGAGCAATATATCATTTAGTGACAACTTTGTGAAAAAAATAAATAAAAAAAAAAGTTTGTAATTTTCCCGCAACTTGTGGCAAAATATAAAATATTCCATGGACTCAACATGCCTCTCAGCAAATAGCTTGGGGTGTCTACTTTCTAAAATGGGGTCATTTGTGGGGGTTTTGTGCCATCTTGGCATTTTATGGCCTTCAAAACTGTGATAGGTAGTGAGGATAGAAATTCAAAATTTACGCCCTTAGAAATCCTGAAGACGGTGATTGGTTTTCGGGGCCCCGTACGCGGCTAGGCTCCCAAGCAGCCCCACACATGTGGTATCCCCATACTCAGGAGAAGCAGAAACGTTTATTTTGGGGTGCAATTCAACATTTAACTATGGCATGTGTGAGCAATATATCATTATGTGACAACTTTTTGTAAAAAAAAAAAAATATTTTTTTTTTGTCATTATTCAATCACTTAGGACAAAAAAATAAAATATTCAATGGGCTCAACATGCCTCTTAGCAATTTCCTTGGGGTGTCTACTTTCCAAAATGGGGTCATTTGGGAGGGGGGTTTGTACTGCCCTGCCATTTTAGCACCTCAAGAAATTAGATAACAAAACTAAAAGCTGCCTAAATTCCAGAAAATGTACCCTAGTTGTAGGCGCTATAACTTTTGCACAAACCAATAAATATACGCTTGTTGACATTTTTTTTATCAAAGACGTGGCTGAATACATTTTGGCCTAAATGTATGACTATAATTCAGTTTATTGGATTTTTCTTTTAACAAAAATAGAAAATATCATTATTTTTTTCGAAATTTTCGGTCTTTTTCCATTTATATCGCAAAAAATAAAAATCGCAGAGGCAATCAAATACCATCAAAAGAAATCTCTATCGTTGGGGAAAAAAAAGACGTAATTTTGCTTGGGTACAACATTGCATGACTGCACAATTACCAGTTAAAGCAGCGCAGTGGCAAATTGTAAATAGCCCTCTGGTCTTTAGGCAGCCTAATGGTCCGGGGCTTAAAGGGGAGAGACAGCCGGGGAAAAAAAAAACCGTAAGTCAGCAGCTACAAACACTTTTAATAAGCACACTTACCTGTCTTGGGTGCCCGCGATGTCAGCCGCCTGAGGCCGACCCTCCCTCGACTCTCGGGGCCACCATTCCAACTAAGGGAAACAGGCAGTGGAGCCTTGCGGCTTCACTGCCCATTTCCTACTGTGCATGCGCGAGTCACGCAGCGCTTTGTGAATGGGGTGCGCTGTGTTCTGTGACACGCACAGTTCCCAGAACACACCATTCACTAGAAGACGACGTGAGAAGGAGAAGACCGAAGATCACCGCGGAATAGGAAGAGGCAGATTAGGACGATCTGCCTAGCAACAGGCATTTCTGGTAAGTTAAAAAAAATATATATTTTTCTTTTTCCCTACAATTTTTTAGGATTATTTTTTAGGCATTTTTTTTTTTTGAGTAGCCCTTCACTTTAAGTGGTTAATATGATGCCAAGATCAGGAAAGAAAATGGATCAGACTTGATGGACCCGCTTGCTCTTTTTCTGCCATCACACGTCTATGTTTCTATGGCTCTGTTTGCGCGGTATTCATTCGGCCAATCACGAATTTTGCTACACTTACATAAAAATTGATATTTAGTGATGTATTGATGAATACAGAGCTGCATTAATTAGTATCTTTTGTATCGGCCTGTTAGGATTACGCAGGTGGATCAGTGATAGGTCGGTGCTCTCTTCGTTTTCCATCTCTCTATTCATTAATATCTTTGTGCTTTGCGTCCTCCTGGACTATAAGAAAGGATAATCACAGAAATAAAATTTGTCGGATTTCGCTGCGAAGGCTTCCAGAGAGTCGAATGATCTTCGTGCGGGTTTCCTGGCAATGTTATTTACCGTCACTTCGTACAGACGAGCGAGCATTATATAACGCTTTCCCGCGGCTTTTCCTTTTACCAGGTTGGATATGAATTAAATGGTAATAAGTCTCGGGCACTGCGGGGAATGACTTATAATACAGCTGAGTGAGTCGAGATGAAGATTAACCCTCTCCCGACCGGGACCTTCTGTCACGCCCTGCGGCTCTCCTCACCAGCTGTACACACACACGCTCACACCATAATTATCCTCCCCGCCGCTCCGACAATCTCCTGCGCCCGGTGGGGGTCAGGCCCCCGGGCCTCTCAGCATAACAGGGTAATCAGGGTCACAGCCGTTCCTGGGTGAGATTGCGAGCCATGGGGGGCGTCCGCTGCCATCTATTAAAGCCTCATAAACCTTTAACATGCTACGGGTGGGGGGGAAGGGGGGAGAGATCCGGGCGCCGGCGGGAGACCGCTCGCCAGAAAATAGCGCTCGGCTTGTGCTAATAATAGCTTACGTTCCTAAATAGTAGAAAGATTTCTGACAAGCCTTGAGCTCAGCGTGGCCCGTGTCGGGTCCCTTTTTGAAGGGTTAAAAACACTATTATTATTATTTTTTTTATCTATAAAACTCTCCAGAACGAGCGCTTTTGCGCGCGCATTCATTTAAAAGTAAACTTTTTTTTCAAATGGCGCCGCGCCAAACTGCATAGTGTTATGGGTACCATGTGGTTTAATGGCCACAAACACACGTGGATTGCTTGATGCGTTTAGGGTGCTATTAAAAATTTATTGGAACAACCCCCCCCCCCCTCACCCCGCGTCTAGCAAGGTCATCACATTTCCATTCAGTGTGGGAAATGTGCTTGGAAATGTGTCTTTCCCGCACCGTGTTCTGGTGTTAATGGGTCCTAAGGGCTCATAGAGATTTGGAGTTTGGGAGCAGTAGAAACACATAGTTAAGCCACATTTTACCTTACCCTTCCCAGCTGTAAAGGACAATCATTGTGTATAGATAACACCTTAACACACCTTTGTTGCAGCACTTCATAGTTACATAGTAGGTGAGGCTAAAAAAAAGACACAAGTCCATCAAGTCTGTTCGTGGAAAAGAATTCCACATCCTTGCCGCTCTTACAGTAAAGAACCCTCTACGTAGTTTAAGGTTAAATCTCTTTTCTTCTAATTTTAGTGAATGGCCGCGTGTCTTATTAAATTCTCTTGGAATTTTCCCCTGGAAAAGTTTTCTCCCTATTGTGGGGTCACCAGTATGGTATTTGTATATTGAAATCATATCCCCTCTCAAGCGTCTCTTCTCCAGAGAGAATGAGTTCAGTGCTCCCAACCTTTCCCCCTTTATCAGCTTTGTTGCCCTTCTCTGGACCCTCTCCAGTTCCAGTACATCCTTCCTGAGGACTGGTGCCCAGAACTGGACAGTATACTCCAGGTGCGGCCCGACCAGAGTCTTGTAGAGCGGGAGAATTATCGTTTTATCTCTGGAGTTGATCCCCTTTTTAATGCCAATATTCTGTTTGCTTTGTTAGCAGCAGCTTGGCATTGCATGCCATTGCTGAGCCTATCATCTACTAGGACCCGCAGGTCCTTTTCCATCCTAGATTCCCCCAGAGGTTCTCCCCCCAGTCTATAGATTGCATTCATATTTTTGGCACCCAAATGCATTACTTTAAATTTTTCTACATTGAACCTCATTTGCCATGTAGTTGCCCACCCCATTAATTTGTTCAGATCTTCTTGCAAGGTTTCCACATCCTGCAGAGAAGTTATTGCCCTGCTTAGCTTAGTATTGTCTGCAAATACAGAGATTGAACTGTTTACCCCATCCTCCAGGTCGTTTATGAATAAATTAAATAGGATTGGTCCCAGCACAGAACCCTGGGGGACCCCACTACCCACCCCTGACCATTCCGAGTACTCCCCATTTATCACCACCCTCTGAACTCGCCCTTGTAGCCAGTTTTCAATCCATGTACTCACCCTATGGTCCATGCCAACGGACCTTATTTTGTACAGTAAATGTTTATGGGGAACTGTGTTAAATGCCTTTGCAAAATCCAGATACACCACATCTACGGGCCTTCCTTTATCTAGATGGCAACTCATCTCCTCATAGAAGGTTAGTAGATTGGTTTGGCAAGAACGATTCTTCATGAATCCATGCCGATTACTGCTAATGATACCGTTCTCATTACTAAAATCTTGTATATAGTCCCTTATCATCCCCTCCAAGAGCTTGCACATAATACAGTAATGTGTGTTGCGATGTGCTATACTAGCAAGTTAGCGACAGAGTCCAATTTATGGCTTGTTATGGTGCATTAGGCAGCCAATTTAAATGAAAAGACTGACTTAATACAACATACATTAACGCGTGTGCGTTGTATGTACTTCAATGACCCACTCTGGTGTTAAGGGGCTTATTTTTTATTTTTGTGAAAGTTTATAAATACACACACACACACACACATATATATATATATATATATATATATATATATATATATATATATATATATATATATATATATATATATACACACATATATATATACACACATATATATATATATGTATATATATATATATATATATATATATAACAGACAGGGCTTTTTTCGGCAGGAACGTGGGGGAACGCAGTTCCGGCACCTCCAACTCTGAATGTATGTAATGGCAAGGGGTGCTGGGGTTTACTGGAAGGGATCTATTTTTACAGGGGGAGAGTCTATTATTGCTGGTGAGGTCAGTTGTGGCTGGTGGGGGGGATATATTGTTGCTGGGGGCTCTTATACTACTGGGAGACCATAGTCTCTGGAAGACATCTACTGTTGAGGAAGAGGTCTATTGTTGCTAGCTGTTTAGACTCCATTGTTGCTGGGCTGGCTACATGGGATCTACTTTACTTCCTATCATTAACAAATTACATACAAATTACTTAGCACCACAAATTGATACTTGGTTCAGTATCCATTACTGAGAGGTGGTTAGGGGGTGAAACCAAGGAATGGTGCTCACAGGTGGGTAGAGAGTGGAACCAAAGAATAGTGCTCTGGGGTGGAACCAAAGAATGGTGCTCGGAGGAGGGTAGGGAGTGGGCACCAAGGGATGGTGCTCAGAGGTGGGTAGGGGGTGGAACCAAGGGATGATGCTCAGAGGTGGGTAGTGGGTGGAACCAAAGAATGGTGTTTAGAGGTGGGTAGGGGGTGGAACCAAGGAATGGTGCTCAGAGGTGGGTAGGGGGTGGAACCAAAGAATGGTGTTTAGAGGTGGGTAGGGGGTGGAACCAAGGAATGGTGCTCGGAGGCGGACACAAGAGGTGACTCAGAAGGAGGGAGTTCCTGCACCTATTCTCTGAGAAAAAAAAGCCCTGATAACAGTATAATAATAACAGGATAATAATTACAGCACACTTCTATTTTTTAAAGTAATGATACAATATAATAGCTGCTCCTTGATGATTCTTTGTATTGTTACCATGTATCATTGCATGAAAGAAAAAAACAGATATGTTGCAACTGTCCTTGGATTTCTACATCGACTGTAGGAGGTGGCAGGTGGGTTATCCTATTGCAAGGAGACACCGGCAACCTGAGAGGTAAAAGTTCTTCCCATACTATCCGTATATATAAAATATATACAGTGTGTGTGTGTGTGTGTGTGTGTGTGTGTGTGTGTGTGTGTGTATATATATATATATATATATATATATACACACAGCCGTGGCCAGAAGTTTTGAGAATGGAACAAATATAAATTTTCACAAAGTCTGCTGCTTCAGTGTTTTTAGATCTTTTCGTCAAAAGAGCGCCAATTTTGAAAAAACACACTATTTTTTACTTTAATATTTGCTATAATAAATGTCCCCCAAAAAACAAATTTCCTCATAAGTTTGGGCCAATATGTATTCTTCTACATATTTTTGGTAAAAATAAATAGCAAAAAGCATTTATTGATTGGTTTGCGCAAAAGTTACAATGTCTACAAAATAGGGGATAGATTTATGGCATTTTTATTATTTTTTTTTTTTTACTAGTATTGGCGGTGATCAGAAATTTTTTAGAGGGACTGCGACTTTGCGGCGGACAGATCCGACACTTTTGACACATTTTTGGGACCATTGACATTTATACAGTGATCAGTGCTATAAAAATGCACTGATTACTGTGTAAATGTCACTGGCAGGGAAGGGGTTAACCACTAGGGGGCGATCAAGGGGTTAAATTTGTTCCCTGGGAGGTGTTGCTTACTGTGGGGGGATGGGACTGACTGGAGGAGGAGAGAGATCTCTGTTCCTAATCACTAGGAATATCAGATCTGTCTCTCCTCCCCTGTCAGAATGGGGATCTGTCTGTTTGCGTTGTCAGATCCCCGTTCTGGCTCAATGTGGAGGGATCGTGGGTGGCCGGCGGACAACGCGGACGCCGGCCACAAGCATCGGTTCCGGCACCCCTAGAGCTCTTAAGGAGGCCAACGTACAATGACGGCAATTCGCCCAGGAGAGCCAACCTGCTGCAGTACAACTGTGGCGGTTGCTCTTAAAGCGGTTAAACCAGGTATTGGTGGTTTTGGCAGTGTGGGCGGGTGCCAAGTCCCGCTGGAAAATGAAATCGGCATCTCCATAATTCTGGTCAGCAGAGGGAAGCATGAAGAGCTCCAGAATTTCCTGGTAGAGGGCTACGCTGACTTTTGTCTTGATAAAACACAGAGGACCAACACCAGCAGATGACATGGCCCCCCAAATCATCACCGACTGTGGAAACTTCACACTGGACCTCATGCAGCTTGGATTCAGTGCCTCTCCACTCCTCCTCCAGACTCTGGGACCTTGATTTCCAAATGAAATGCAAATGGACTTTGGTCCAGTGAGCAACAGTCCAGTCCTTTTCCTCCCTGGTCCAGGTAAGACGCTTCCGGCGTTGTCTCATGTTGAGGAGTGGCTTGACACAAGGAATGTGACAGTTGCAGCCCATGTCCTGGATACGTCTGTAGTGTGGTGGCTCTTGAAGCACCGACACCAATCGTAGTCCACTCCTTGTGAATCTCCCCTAAATTCTTGAATAGCCATTGCTTCACAATCCTCTCAAGGCTCTCAACAGGTTATCCCTGCTGCTTGCGCACTTTTTCCTTCCACTCAACGCTCCAGTAATATGCCTGGATACAGCACTCTGTGAACAGCCAGCTTCTTTAGCAATGACCTTTATGGACTTGCCCTCTTTGTGGAGGACCTCAATGACTGTCGTCCGGACAACTGTTAAGTCAGCAGTCTTCCTCGTGATTGTGTAACTTGCTGAACCCGACTGAGAGACCATTTAAAGGCTCAGAAAACCTTTACAGGGGTTTTGAGTTACCGTATTTATCGGCATATAACATGCACTTTTCGTGGGTGCGTGTTATACGCCAATCCCCGCCGATCTCTGCTGATTGTGAGCGGAATGGAGCGATCGCCGCCGAGATACACATAGCAGAGTATCTTCTGGGCTCCGCTCACAGTCATGCTCAGTCCCGCCATTGGACCTGTGTTATGTCCATCATAGGGCGGGACTGAGCGTGACTGTGTACAGCTTCGTACACTCAGCTATGTGTATCTCAGCTCTGCCCAGTTCCTGCAATCTTAGCGGTGTTCAAGTCTCAGCGGCAATCTCGGCGGCGCTCGCTCCGCTCCACCCAGTCTCCGTGGCGCCAATTTTAAATACATCCAAGGCTGCAATGGACACTGGGGGCAAGGCTGAAAATGACACTGACAAGGCTGCATTGATGGGCATTTAAATGTACATTTTTTTTCCTTAACCACTTGCCGACCAGCGCACAACGATGTACGTCGACAGAATGGCACGGGCAGGCAAATGGGCGTACATGTACGTCCCTTTAAGTTTGCCGCCCTGCCATCGGGAGCGCGCCGCCGGCGGCACGCTCCCGCGCTGGTCGGGACCCCCGTGAGTCCGGTCGCGGGACCCGCGGACTCGATCGCCACGGGCATCCCCGCGATCGTCTCACGGAGCGGCCGAATGGAGAAGTGCTGTTGTAAACAACATTTCTCCATTCTGCCTAGCAACTAGTGACGCTGATCTCTGCTCCATGTGATTGGAGCAGAGATCAGTGTTCACTAAATGAAAGCCCAACCCCCCCACAGTTAGTAATACGCCCCTAGGAACACTTAACCCCTACACTGCCACCCACTGGTTAACCCCTTCACTGCCAGTGTCATTTACACAGGAATCACTGCATTTATATAGCAGTGATTACTGTATAAATGACAATGGTCCCAAAAATGTGTCAAAAATGTCCGATGGGTCCCCCACAATGTCGCAGTCACAATAAAAATCGCTGATCGCCGCCATTACTAGTAAAAAATAAAAAATAATTAATAAAAATGCTATAAAACTATCCCTATTTTGTAAACGCTATAACTTTTGCGCAAACCAATCAATAATCGCTTATTGCGATTTTTTTACCAAAAATATGTAGAAGAATACGTATCGGCCTAAAATGAGGGAAAAAAATGTTTTTTTATATATTTTTGGGGGATATTTATTATAACAAAAAGTAAAAAATAATGCGTTTTTTTCAAAATTGTCGCTCTATTTTTGTTTATAGTGCAAAAAATAAAAACCACAGAGGTGATCAAATACCACCAAAAGAAAGCTCTATTTGTGGGAAAAAAAGGACGTCAATTTTGTTTGGGAGCCACGTCGCACGACCGCGCAATTGTCAGTTAAAGCGACGCAGTGCCGAATCGCAAAAAGTGGTCTGGTCTTTGACCAGCAAATTGGTCCGGTCTGAAAGTGGTTAAACTTCCCTCCTAAACTTGGAGTGCGTGTGATACGCCGATAAATACGTTAATGAGCTAATTAGAGTGTGACACCACGAGTCTACAATATTCATCTTTTTTACAATAATTTTCTGAGATACTGAATTTTGGGTTGTCACTAGCTGTAAGCCATAGTCATCAATATAAAAATAAAAAAATAAAAATGCATGAAATATATCACTCTGTGTGTAATGAGTCTATAAAATATATGAGTTTCACTTATTGAATTACTGAAATAAATCAACTTTTTAATGATATTCTAGTCTTTTAAGATGCTCCTGTATGTGTGTGTGTGTGTGTGTGTGTGTGTATAGATATATATATATATATATATATATATATATATATATATATATATATATATATATATATAGGGCTTTTTTTCAGCGGGAACGCGGGGGGAACGCAGTTCCGGCACCTCCACAACTGAATGTATTTTTTGGCAAGGATTCCTGGGGTGTGCTGGAGGGTCTATTGATGATGGCTGTTGGGGATCTGTTGTCATTGTTGGGGGTCTATTTTTGTGTTATTGGGCAGGTCTATTGTTGCTGGGAAAGATCTACCATTGAGGGAGAGGTCTACTGTTGCTGGCTGCTGGAGGATCCGTTGTTGCTGGTGGGGTCTATTGTTGTTGGGGTGGTATTTTCTTGCTGGGGGGGTATGTTTTTGTGTGGGGGATCTATTGTTGCTGAAGGGTCTGCTATTGCTACTTAGTAGCACAAAATGATACTTGGTTTTTTATTCTCTAAAAGGGACTATTTGGGGAAGTGAGTAGGGGGTTGGAGCCAAGAGGCAGTGCTTAGAGGTGGGTAGGAGGCAGAGACGAAGGGTGACTTGGAACGAGGGAGTTTCTGCACCTCTTTTCTGAGAAAAAAAGCTCTGTATATATATATATATAGATAGATAGATAGATAGATAGATAGATAGATAGATAGATAGATAGATAGATAGAGATATGATGCCTATTTATGTGCTGGCACCTCCCAGTACTGACATCGTGATTCGTTTCCAATTCCCCCGGATTCTGCAGGACAGTCCCAGGATTTCAGACCTGTTCCTCAGTGTCTGGGCCCCGCGGGCTGTCCTGCAGAATCCGGGACTCTCTACATTTCAACAGTTGGTACTAGGAGACTGGTGCCATGTAGATTGATCTCCCCTCCAACAGTACAGCTAGAATCCTTTCCAGACATCATTTTGGAGAGTGGGGGCACTCCCACTAACCACCAATGCTTGGGGGGGGGGGGGGGTGTGTAAATTTTACTTCCACTGACCACCAATGCGGGGGGGTACATTTTACTTCCAGTGACCACCAATACTGGGGAGGTACATTTCACCGCCACTAACCACCAATGCTAGGGGGTACATTTCAATTTCACTGACCACCAATACTGGGGGGGTGGGTACATTTCAGTTCCAGTAACCACCATTGCTAGGGGGTACATTTCAGTTCCAGTGACCCCCAATGCTGGGGGGGGGTACATTTTACTTCTACTGACCACCAATGCTGGGGAGGGGTATATTTCACTGTCACTGACTACCAATGCTGGGGGGATAGGGGTACGCTATACTTCCACTGACCACCAATGGGTACGTTTCACAACTGTGGACCACCAAAGCTGGGGGGGGTACATTTTATACATTTTACTACCACTAACCATCAATGCACCAATTCTGAAGAAAGAAAGTCCCACTATACAAGATTCAGTAAGAGCACAGCACCAATGGTCAGTCATGTTTTATTAAATAATAGAGAGAAAAAGAGAATTCCAAGCCTATCAGTACCCATCAGTGCAGCCTATCAGTGCAAATCAGTGCAGCCTCATCAGTGCCCATCTGTGCAGCCTCATCAGTGCCCATCTGTGCAGCCTCATCAGTGCCCATCTGTTCAGCCTCATCAGTGCCCATCTGTTCAGCCTCATCAGTGCCCATCTGTTCAGCCTCATCAGTGCCCATCTGTGCAGCCTCATCAGTGCCCATCTGTGCAGCCTCATCAGTGCCCATCAGTTCAGCCTCATCAGTGCAAATCAGTGCAGCCTCATCAGTGCCCATCTGTGCAGCCTCATCAGTGCCCATCTGTGCAGCCTCATCAGTGCCCATCTGTTCAGCCTCATCAGTGCCCATCTGTTCAGCCTCATCGGTGCCCATCTGTTCAGCCTCATCAGTGCCCATCTGTTCAGCCTCATCAGTGCCCATCTGTGCAACCTCATCAGTGCCCATCTGTGCAGCCTCATTAGTGCCCATCAGTGTAGCCTCATCAGCACCCATCAGTGCAGCCTCATTAGTGCCCATCAATGCAGCCTATTAATGAAGGAGAAAAATTACCTTTTTGCAAAACTATGAAATGTATTTTTATTTTTTTAACGTTGATCTTCTTTCGTTTGCTTAGCAAAACAAATAAAAACCCCAGTGGTGATTAAATACCACCAAAAGAAAGCTCTATTTGTGTAAAAAAAAAAAAAAAAGCCATATGGGTACAGTGTAGCATGACCGCGCAATTGTCAAAGTGTGAGAGCGCTGAAAGCTGAAAATTGGCCTGGGCAGGAGGGGGGGGGGGGAGAAAGTGCCCGGTAGGCAAGCGGTTAAACCCCTGTGCCACCCGAAAAGTATATTCGACTGCAGTTCGCCACGTTTGCTGGTTTGGGCCGGTGCTTCATTGACCTGGCCGTACGGGATGACTTCTCACCCGCGTCACTTCATCTTTTCCTGCCGCCTCCGGGGCTCTGCGCAGACCGACTCCCTCGCCGCCTATGCTTGTTCGCCACGAATGTGCCGCCTCGCCTTATCCGCCGGTCTCCTTCTAAAAATAACACAGGGATGATTGCCCGCCTGTGCGCAATAACATTGATCTATATTTCTGCCTTCCTTCGCAAAATTGATAATTCAGCGAAGATTCTGTGCCGGGAGAGCCTCAGAAAGTGCTGAGCAGGGGGGGGGGGGGGAGGGGGAACGGCGGCGTGAGAAGCGCCGGATTCTGTTTCTGGAGTTTGGGGACCGGTACCTGTCAGGCGAAAACTCTGCCTCGTATATTCTCAGAGCCGCCTGTCAGGGAAGGAATGTACTTTTAAGTGGCTGGCAGGGGATGATGAGTGTGTGGGGGGGGGGGGGGGGGGGCGCTTATCAACGCCAATTCGCAGAGCCTGGATGAGACGCTCCGGTGTTTCAGAGCTGCGGGTCGTCTCAAACTTTTTTTTTTTTTTTCTCAGATTGTTTCATGAAATATTTAATGACAGAACACGTTTTTATTGTACCTTGCTTCCTCGCGAGTGATTTGCAGCGAGCCTCACCTCGGGCGCCCGAGGGCTCGTCACATCCTGCGCGGCGCGGGGGGAGAAGCGAGAAGATAAAGAAATATGCTTTATGAGCGTAATATGCTCGCTATCGAGATTATTTTGCTGAAAATCGCCTCTAACCCGAGAACAAAAATAGTTTTAATAAACTTCTCAGAAGTGCCACGGCGCAGAGAGAAAAAAAAAAAAAAGAAATAGGCAATCGTCTAAATAAGAAAAAAATGCAAATATTTATCAAGAGATCGCTAACGTGCAAATGAGGATGCTTGGGGAAGAGAATTAGCGCGGCGCCATTGGATGTATCCGCGTGAAATCGTATTTTTTGTTTGGTAAAACGCGAGAAATGAATTGACTGGCGGCGGAATGTAATTCTGTCCCGAAGCGGCGATCCTGGCAGGAATTAAGAACGAAGTTTTCGGTATATTGCTGGAGCTAAATATTTCTTCTGATGAAAGAACTGGTTTTTAGAGCGGCGTGAGATGGCGAGCGCTTACACGGGAGGATTGCGGGGGAAATGTGTTTTTTTTTTGTCCTCGGTATTCCCAGCTCTTCGCGGAGAACGCTGGACGGTTTCCAGGCTTGTAATGCGGAGAGAGAGAGAGAGAGAGGTAGATTATCAACTCTTTTGGGCCTACGGAGATGGAGCTGTCAGTTTCTTGTACTGTACAAGGCCAGCGCCGCGCTGAAGTCATAATCCCTCCATATACTATGCAATTTAAAGCTGAACGCTACACCGCGGAAATTTTTTTTTTAAATTCTAATATAACCATCAGTAGCCACAAAAAGATACAAATCCACTTTGTGTGCACCAAAGACCTTTTTGCTAACCCAGGTACTACTTTGTAAATATAGCAGTGACATCAACGCTGTGCTGTACGGAGCACAGAAAATGGGCTCAAATCGCACCTCATTGAAGATGTGCATGCAGCAATTTTGGAGCTGCACTGCAACCAGATCGCATGGTCGTTTTGTACCACGCCCTCCGGTGCCAGCAAATGCACTGCGTTTGCCACCTGCATTTGAAATGTCATCAAGATTGCGCTGCGATTTCAAGGCGGTTTGGGAAACGCTCACGGGTTGCAGCGTTTCCTGCACTGCATTAGTGCAAGCCTAGCCTAACTGTCCAACCTCCCCTTGTGTTCCTTCTCCTCTTGAATGGAGAAAAAGATACATTGTATTACATATGGGATCCATTATATAATACATTGTATACATACAGGACACATTATATAATACATTGTATACATACAGGATCCATTATATAATACATTGCATACATACAGGATCCATTATATAATACATTGCATACATACAGGATCCATTATATAATACATTGCATACATACAGGATCCATTATATAATACATTGCATACATACAGGATCCATTATATAATACATTGCATACATACAGGATCCATTATATAATACATTATATACATACAGGACACATTATATAATACATTGTATACATACAGGACACATTATATAATACATTGCATACATACAGGACACATTATATAATACATTGCATACATACAGGATCCATTATATAATACATTGTATACATACAGGATCCATTATATAATACATTGCATACATACAGGATCCATTATATAATACATTGCATACATACAGGACACATTATATAATACATTATATACATACAGGACACATTATATAATACATTGTATACATACAGGATCCATTATATAATACATTGCATACATACAGGATCCATTATATAATACATTGCATACATACAGGATCCATTATATAATACATTATATACATACAGGACACATTATATAATACATTGTATACATACAGGATCCATTATATAATACATTGCATACATACAGGATCCATTATATAATACATTGCATACATACAGGATCCATTATATAATACATTGCATACATACAGGATCCATTATATAATACATTATATACATACAGGACACATTATATAATACATTGCATACATACAGGACACATTATATAATACATTGCATACATACAGGACACATTATATAATACATTGCATACATACAGGACACATTATATAATACATTGTATACATACAGGACACATTATATAATACATTGTATACATACAGGACACATTATATAATACATTGTATACATACAGGATCCATTATATAATACATTGCATACATACAGGACACATTATATAATACATTGCATACATACAGGATCCATTATATAATACATTGCATACATACAGGACACATTATATAATACATTGCATACATACAGGACACATTATATAATACATTGCATACATACAGGACACATTATATAATACATTGTATACATACAGGACACATTATATAATACATTGGGGGTTATTTATGAAAGGCAAATCCACTTTGCACTGAAAGTGCACTTTGAAGTGCAGTCACTCTAAATCTAAGGGGAAGATCTGAAAAGAGGGGAAGCTCTGCTGATTTTATCACCCAATCATGTGTAAGCTAAAATGCTGTTTTTTTTTTATTTTCCTTGCATGTCCCCCTCGGATCTACAGCGACTTTACTTTCAAGTGCACTTGCAGTGCAAAGTGGATTTTCCTTTAGTAAATGTAGCGGCCATAACCCTTTGCAGGGCGGCCTTAACTTTTTGGGCTTACCGGTTACCTCCGCTTGGCTTGCTCTTCCACGTCTAGGGGTTCCCAGGGTTGATACCCAACAACTTTGGACGCTGACAACAATAAAGTCCTTTTGAAAGGTTTTATTTTGCAGGGGTAACATCCAACAACACAGTCTCAACAGAGGGCAAGGGTGAAGAACTCAGGCACCTTGAACTGCAGACATAACAAAGTCTCTAATACCACCCAGAGAGTAGCCACTCGCAGCTGGGCGCTTCAAGGCTGAACAGATCTCTAGCCAGAGATCATGGCAGTCAGCACTTTGATACAGAACTTGTAAAATCTCTGACCTTGAACAAGTTGTAACTGAAAGTGAACAGGAACCTTTTTCCTCAGTACCTGGAACGTTCTCCGTCTCCTTGATAGTACTGGAAAAAGTGTGGATTTGTTAATGTCCTTCCTAACTCAGTAACCAGGCACTTCTCAGGATGCCGCTTGTTGGCCCTCCTCCGAAGAGTCCTCCCCCGGTCACTTTCACGAGCTGCGGTGCCCCTCCAAGACGAGAGCGCACCCGGACACCTTGAAACCTCCCTCAGTTACTGCGCCTCGGACCAGCCGGATCCGAGACTCAGGAACAGATGGATCCTTACCCCAAACCGGGCGGGTCTATTGGGGTTAACCAACTGCAGCATGTTTCGAAGCGTTGAACGCTCCCGTGACCGGGACCCCTCGCAGGGCTACCCCGGTCCAGAATCAGGAACATCTTAAGTACCCCTCCCCACACCCACTGATTGGCTCAGAGAAAGTTGATACCCAAAACGTCCAACCAGGCCTGGTTCTGGCCTGTCACGTGCACCTCACTATACACATGACCAGGCAGAACTCTAACACAGCCCGGCCAGACTGATGTCAAAGTTAACCTACATAATTAACCCTCAAAACCCCACTACTGTTCTGAGGCAAAAACTAAATTTACAATCGAATGACACTTTGTCCATAATGTCATTCGCTACATAAATAACCCCCATTGTATACATACAGGATCCATTATATAATACATGGGGGGTTATTTACGAAAGGCAAATCCACTTTGCACTGAAAGTGCACTTGGAAGTGCAGTCGCTGTAAATCTGAGGGGAAGCTCTGCTGATTTTATCATCCAATCATGTGCAAGCTAAAATGCTATTTTTTATTTTCCTTGCATGTCCCCCTTGGATCTACAGCGACTTTACTTCAGAGTGCGCTTGCAGTGCAAAGTGGATTTTCCTTTAGTAAATAACGCCCATTGCGTATCTATATACGGGATCCATTATATAACACATTGGGGGTTATTTACTAAAGGAAAATCCACTTTGCACTGAAAGTGCACTTGGAAGTGCAGTCGCTGTAGATCCGAGGGAGACATGGAAGGAAAATAAACAACATTTTAGCTTGCACGTGATTGGATGATAAAATCAGCAGAGCCTTTTGTAAATAACCCCCATTGTGTATATATACAGGACACATTATATAATACTTTGTATATATACAGTATACATTATATAATACATTGAATACCCCAAAAGGAAGAATATCCCAATGATATTGGTCAGTGGTAAGAAAAAATACTAAGTGTTGGTCAGTGGGAGGAAGAATATCACAAAGATAGAGGTCAGTGGTAAGAAGAATATCCAGTGTTGGTAGTCAGTGGGAGTAAGAATGTTGGTGGTCTGTGGAAAGAATTTACAGTGTTTGTGGTCAGTGGGAGGAAGAATACCCAGTTTTGGTGGTCAGCGGTAGGAAGAATACCCCAATGTTGGGGGTCATTGGGAGGAGGAGTATGCCAATGTTGGTGGTCAGTGGAGGAAGAATGCCCCAAAGTTGGTGGTCAGTGGGAGAAATAATACTTCAATGTTTGTGGTCAGTGGAAGTAAGAATGCTCAGTTTTGGTGGTCAGCGGTAGGAAGAATATCCCAATATTGGTGGTCAGTGGGAGGAGGAATATCCCAATGTTGGTGGCCAGTGGGAGGAAAAATACCCCAATGTTGGTGGTCAGAGGAATACCCAATGTTGGTGGTCAGTGGGAGGAGGAATACCCCAATGTTGGTGGTCAGTGGGAGGAGGAATACCCCAATGTTGGTGGTCAGTGGGATGAGGAATATCCCAATGTTGGTGTTCAGTGGGAGAAATAATGCTGCAATGTTGGTGGTCAGTGGGAGGAAGAATGCCCCAATGTAGGTGGTCAGTAGGAGAAAGAATGCCCCAATGTCGGTGGTCAGTAGGAGGAAGAATGCCCCAATGTCGGTGGTCAGTAGGAGGAAGAATGCCCCAATGTCGGTGGTCAGTAGGAGGAAGAATGCCCCAATGTCGGTGGTCAGTAGGAGGAAGAATGCCCCAATGTCGGTGGTCAGTAGGAGGAAGAATGCCCCAATGTTGGTGGTCAGTAGGAGGAAGAATGCCCCAATGTTGGTGGTCAGTAGGAGGAAGAATGCCCCAATGTTTGTGGTCAGTAGGAGGAAAAATGCCCCAATGTTGGTGGTCAGTGGGAGGAGGAATATACCAATTTTGGTGGTCAGTGAGAGGAGGAATATCCCAATGTTGGTGGTCAGTAGGAGGAAGAATGTCCCAATATTGGTGGTCAGTAGGAGGAAGAATGTCCCAATGTTGGTGGTCAGTAGGAGGAAGAATGTCCCAATGTTGGTGGTCAGTGGGAGGAAGAATGCCCCAATGTTGGTGGTCAGTAGGAGGAAGAATGCCCCAATGTCGGTGGTCAGTAGGAGGAAGAATGCCCCAATGTCGGTGGTCAGTAGGAGGAAGAATGCCCCAATGTCGGTGGTCAGTAGGAGGAAGAATGCCCCAATGTCGGTGGTCAGTAGGAGGAAGAATGCCCCAATGTTGGTGGTCAGTAGGAGGAAGAATGTCCCAATGTTGGTGGTCAGTAGGAGGAAGAATGTCCCAATGTTGGTGGTCAGTAGGAGGAAGAATGTCCCAATGTTGGTGGTCAGTAGGAGGAAGAATGTCCCAATGTTGGTGGTCAGTGGGAGGAGGAATATCCCAATGTTGGTGGTCAGTAGGAGGAAGAATGCTGCAATGTTGGTAGTCAGTGGGAGGAAGAATGCCCCAAGGTTTGTGGTCAGTGGGAAGAAAAATATCCCAATGTTAATGGTCAGTGGGAGGAAGAATGCCCCAGTGTTGGTAGAATTTCCCTACACCACAGGGACACCTGCCAACCTCCTATTAAAATAACTTGCATTCTCAGAGCTCACCAACAGCAGCTTCCTTGAAAAGGCCAAAAAACGAATGCGGATATTGATCAGATTATAAAATTGCCTCAAACGAGCCGTACATAAAAACCAGGTGAACGTTTGGTGAATCTCACTCTTTCTCCCCCGCGTCTTCCTCATACGCTCCCTTCGTGTTGTGCGAAGAGCAATTTCCTGCATGGCAGACCATGTGCCCTGGCGAGAAATGTAAAGTTCAAACAGCACAGGAAAATCCATATCTTTCCATCAATATGTTAAACCAGAAAATCTTGTCAACACGGAGAGAGTGATCTTATAAATGAGGGGTCAATGGGCAGCGTTATTTATCAATACGACATGGAAAATATACTGTTCATTATCGCTACACATTGTAGATTATTAAGCTCGAAATATCATGGGCACTCTATGTAAAGACTCCCTACCGCCAGAGGTCAAGTGTATGGCTGCTGAGTAGGGATGAGCTTCGTGTTCGAGTCGAACGTACGTTCGACTCGAACATTGGCTGTTCGGGCGTTCGGCGAAATCCGAACTCTTGGTCCGTTCGCGTCAAAATTCGTATGGTGCTCGCGGACCACAATGCACTGCGATGGCGCAGTGCATTGCTGGCTCATGATTGGCCAAGCATGCACTGTGACCCCGCATGCTTGGCCAATCGCAGCGCCAGCAGCGAGGAGAGCCATGATTGGCCACAGGCATCCTGCCTGTGGCCAATCATAGCTCAGGCTGTGTAGTGCACGCCCCACACTATATAAGGCTGCCTTTGAGGCGGCCTCGTGTAGTGTGTTGGAATCTGAAGCAGTGGGTGTTCTGTGTACCTTCAACACAGTACACACCAATCGTTTTTGGCTGATTTCCTATCTTGCTCTTGTGTAGTGGTTATTGTCTGTGCCCTGACCGCAGTATACACCACTACACTATATTCACCTCACCTATATAGCTAGCTAGTGATCTATCTTTAACCACTTAACAACCGCCCATTGCCGATTAACGGCTTCAGGGCGGTTGTTTAACTCTGAGAGGCCGTTAATTAACGGCCTCCCAGAATTCTGCTCTCGCGCGCCCCCTGGGGCGCGCACTCGAGAGCATCCATGACCGCCGGGTCCTGTGGACCCAGCGCAGCACGGATCATGGTAAACGGCCGCTCGTCGCGGCCGTTTACCACGTGATCGCTCCGTCAAATGACGGAGTGATCACTTGTAAACAAACCGGCGTCATGTTATGACGCCGGTTCCTCCCTCCCCTCTCTGTACCGATCGGTACAGCGGAGGGGAAAGAGATCGGTGTCAGCAGCGATGTGGGCTGCATCTGCAGTGCCCACATCGCTGCTCACCGAATTTAACCCCTCAATTCCCTGCCAATACTCTGCAATACCAGTGCATACTCTGCAGTACCCTGCCATTACTCTGCAGTACCCCCCATTACTCTGCAGTACCCCCCATTACTCTGCAGTACCCTGACTTTACTCTGCAGTACCCCCCATTACTCTGCAGTAACCCCCATTACTCTGCAGTAACCCCCATTACTCTGCAGTACCCCGCCATTACTCTGCAGTGCAGTACCCTGCCATTACTCTGCAGTACCCTGCCATTACTCTGCAGTACCCTGCCATTACTCTGCAGTACCCTGCCATTACTCTGTAGTACCCCGCCAATACTCTGTAGTACCCCGCCAATACTCTGCAATACCCTGCCATAAATTGTCATACCCAGCCATACTCGGAGATACCCAGCCATACTCGGTGATACCCTGAAATACCCAGCCATAGACGCCCCCCACCCCTCACCGCCCTCCGGTGCTTCTACCAACTCGCCAGTACGATCAAAGCCAGAATCTTTTTTTTATTTTTTATTTCAGGCTTCCCAGCCTAGAGGTGAGATGTGGGGTCATATTGACCCCCAGATTTCACTGTAAAGAGGACCTGTCACCCCATATTCCTATTACAAGGGATGTTTACATTCCTTGTAATAGGAATAAAAGTGATCAAAAATATATTTTTGGGGAAAAAAATGTCAAACTAAAATAAATAAAGTAAAATGAACAATAAAAAAAATAAAATAAATTAAAGCGCCCATGTCCCCATGTGCTCGCATGCAGAAGCGAACGCATGCGTAAGCCCCGCCCACATATGAAAACGGTGTTCAAACCACACATGTGAGGTATTGCCGAGAACGTTAGAGCGAGAGCAATAATTCTAGTCCTAGACCTCCTCTGCAACTCAAAACATGTAACCAGTAAAAAAAAATGTATGAAGAAAAAATTACTAATCTGCAAAATTTTATAACAGAAACAAAGAAAATTCCCGGTCTTTTTTCTTTTATAGCACAAAAAATAAAAAAACTGAGAGGTGATTAAATACCACCAAAAGAAAGCTCTATTTGTGTGAAAAAAAGGACAAACATTTCATATAGGTCCAGTGTTGCATGACTGAGTAATTGTCATTCAAAATGTGAGAGCACCAAAAGCTGAAAATTGGTCTGGTTATTAAGGGTGTTTAAGTGCCCAGTGGTCAAGTGGTTAATAATAGAGCTTGCAGTCAGTAGTGTTAGGAGATAGTGCGTGCTGTCTGCGTGCTCTGTACCCAGTACATACCGCTATAATATAGGGCAGGCCCCTACTTTCAAACATCCAACTTACAAACATCTCCTACTTGCAAACGGAAGGAGACAACAGCAAGTGAGATGAAAAAAGATGGACGACAAAACAAATTATACAGGGGTGATAACCCTTCCCTATGTTTTCCAAAAAGCTTAAAAATAGTTTTTTTGACTGGAGCTACACTTTAAAAATGTACCAGTTGAACATTACAAACAGATTCAACTTAACACAACAAACCTACACAGTCCCTGTCTTGTTTGCACCGCCTGTATACTGCTGTTCTGAGTATATAGGGCCTGGGGGGCCACACGTATTTCCTTTTTTTAATATGGGTACAGGGTTCCCCTTAATATGCGTACAAGACCCAAATAGGCTGGTAATGGGCAGGGAGGGCTACCCATGCCATTTTTCTCAATGATTTTCAACCATATTGCAGGAACCAGATATAACATTAAAACCGCAAGCAGTTTTAAATGGCGTTATTTCCGTTAAATGTCATTTTGTGCAGGGACTGTTATAAACACGGGAAACACGTGGCACTTCACAGGCATACTACAGACACCCCCCAGGCACCATATTTAAAGTAATATTTCACTTTTTTTTTTTCACTTTAATCGTCATTAAAATCAGTGCTCCCGCCAAAACGGCCGTTTTTAAAACTTTTTTTTGCATTGACCCATGTCCCCTGGGGCAGGAGGCAGGTCCCCAAACCCTTTTTAGGACAGTATCTTGCATATTAGCCATTAAAATTAGCACTTTCCATTTCGAACGTTCGAGTCCCATAGACTTCAATGGGGTTCTAACGTTCGTAACGAACCGGGGGGTGTTCGGCTCATCAATACTGCTGAGCTACTGCTGCTGATTGCAGTCCTGGATTAATCCTTTCCTCACCAAGGTGCCTAGGGTCCATTTACACTTCTGCGTGCTAGTTGTGTCCCTTTCCTCCCCAAACCTGCTTCTGAGGCCCATGGGGTGGTCACCACCATTGGTGGCAAAGTGGTGTAGTGGTTAACACTCTTGCCTAGCAGTAAACAAGGGCTGCTGGTTCAAATCCGCAACCATGACACTACCTGCCTGGAGTTTGCATGTTCTCCCTGTGCCTGCGTGGGTTTCCTCCAGGTACTCTGGTTTCCTCCCACGCTCCAAAGACATGGTGGTAGGTTAATTGGCTTCTGCCCAAAATTGGCCCTAGAGTTGGAGACCTTGGATTGTGGGTTCCTTGAGGGTACAGACCAATGTGAGTGTGCAATGTATGTGTAGCAGATGACATTTTGGACAAAGTGTCATTCATGTGTAAATTTAGTTTTTGCCTCAGAACAGTAGTGGGGTTCTGAGGGTTAATTATGTAGGTTAACTTTGACATCAGTTTGGCTGGGCTGTGTTAGAGGTTCTGCTTGGTCATGTGAACAGTCAGGTGCACATGACAGGCCAGAACCAGGCCTGGTTGGACACTAGGTATCAGCTTTCTCTGAACCAATCAGTGGGTGTGCCGGGCCCCGCTGAGGAGTCTGGGGAGGGGTACTTAAGATGTTGAGGTCACGTGTTTGGGAGAGGAGTTTGTGAGGCCCGTGTGGTCTGTTCTGGTTTCCAGGACCGGGGTAGCCCCGCGAGGGGTCCCGGTCACGGGGTGGTCGACATCCCGCAACATGCTTCTGTTGGTTACCCCCAATAGACCCGACTGGTCTGGGGTAGAGATCCGTCTGTTCCCGAGTCTCGGAGCCAGCTGGTCCGAGGTGCAGTAACTGAGGGAGGATTCAAGGTGTCCGGGTGTGCTCTCGACTTGGAGGGACACCACAGCTCGTGTAAGTGACCGGGGGAGGACTCTTCGGAGGAGGGTCGGCAAGTGGCATCCTGAGAAGTGCCTGGTTACTGAGTTGGGAAGGACATTAACAAATCCACGCTTTTTCCAGTACTATCAAGGAGACAAAGAACGTCCCAGGTACTAAGGAAAAAGGTTCCTGTTCACTTTCAGTTATAACTTGTACACGTTCAGAGGATCTGACAAGTTCCGGATCAATGTGCTGATTGCCATGATCTCTGGCTAGAGATCTGTTCAGCCTTGAAGTTCCCAGCTGCGAGTGGCTACTCTCTGGACGGTATTAGAGACTTTGTTATGTCTGCAGTTCAGGGTGCCTGAGTTCTTCATCCTTGCCCTCTGTTCCTATACGAGACTGTGCTGTTGGATGTTACCCCTGCAAAATAAAACCTTTCAAAAGGACTTTATTGGTGTCAGCGTCCAAGGTTGTTGGGTATCAACCCTGGGAACCCCTAGACGTGGAAGAGCAAGCCAAGCGGAGGTAACCGGACCAATAAGTCAAGGCCGCCCTACAAAGGGCTATGGTCGCTACATATGTGTGGAGTGCTGTGTAAATTGATGGTGCTATATGGGTACCTTAAATAAAATAGGGATAATTGTAGACACTCATCCACACTCACTCAGGATGGTGTCTTTATTGAACCTTACTAACTATGTCTGCATTGCTCAATTTTCACCAACGCATGTCTGCGTCCTGCAGGTAGCTGTGTTTTTCCCTCTAAGGCCACACGGGCGGATTGTCTGTCCAACTTAGTCCGCTGAACCGTGTTTCAGCGGACAATCCGCTTGTGTGTGGGCTTCTTTTTCAGCGGACTGTCTGACGAACAAAGTCTTACGGAATTTCCGTAAGACAGTCCGTTCAAACTTGGTTTTGTCCGTCCAAACTTGGTTTCAGCGGACAGTCCGCTCGTGTGTAGGCAAGTTGGACGGACTAAGTATGGTGCATGCTCAGAAAGGGTTTACACGGCCGAAGGTTGCATTGCAGTGTATAGGACGTCGTTTTTCTAGTCCCGTCGTACGTGCTGTACACGTCATTACGCACGCTTTCAGCGGACTGTCTGCTCATCGTGTGTGGTCAAGTCCGTTCATGCTAATTTTGAACGGACTGTCTGTCGGATTGTCTGCCGAACTTAGTTGGGCAGACAATCCGTCCGTGTGTACGCGGCCTAAGGCATCTTCTACAAAAAATGTATGGTTCAGAGACAGGGCCGTTTTTAAGGCAGGGCAAAAGGGGCAGCTGCCCTGGGCCCTGTCATTGTTGTGGGGCCAAAAGCAGCTGCCTCACACTTGCCAACTATCCCAGTTTACATTTCCTTGCCTCTTATATCTCAGTGTGAAGTGCTGCTACTAATGCTGGCCAGCTCTGCCCTATTGTTGGGTGCAGATGACTCACCTGCAGACCCTGTGTTTACATGTAAATAACCAACATTTATATGTAAATAGCTGCATAGATATGTAAATAAAGGCGGCATCCATATGTATAGCATGTCCCCTGGATTGAGGAGATGTGCTGTAACCTCTAGCAACGAATCAGTGAGCAGTATTACTGTACAGTAATCTCAACAAGCAGAAATCATGTGCTGTAACATCTAGCAACTAATCAGTGAGCTGTAATGTGTGCTGTAACCTTTAGCAACCAGTCAGTGAGCGGTAATGATACACTGTAACCTCTAGCAACCAGTCAGTGAGCGGTAATGATACACTGTAACCTCTGGCAACCAATCGCAATAGCTGCCTGATCTGATTCAGGAAACTGATTAACTGATTTTGAGTCTAGCTGCTATTTATTGTATGTCTCAGAGCAGGTGGAGAGCAAAACTGCATGGGGGGGGGGGGGGGCAAGAACAGTTTTGCCCAGGGTCCAATCAATATTAAAGACGGCCCTGTTCAGAGAGATCACGGTACTCCCCCCTGACAAAGCCTTCATCTACTTTTCTCTCCAGAAAGATGGTGCCATCTTTGTTCAGCCATGATCCAGGGTCACCATCTACTTCCTAGACCAGTGATGGCGAACCTTGGCACCCCAGATGTTTTGGAACTACATTTCCCATGATGCTCCACTACACTGCAGAGTGCATGAGCATCATGGAAAATGTAGTTTCAAAACATCTGGGGTGCCAAGGTTCGCCACCACTGTCCTAGACTAAGGTGCCAGGTCAGAAATTCCAGGATTATGATGATGATTGTTATTATTATACAGGGTTTATATGGTGCCAACAGTTTGTGCATCTTAATAGTGGTTGTAAACCTCAGACATAAAATATGAACAAAGCACATCCCTATATAGTGTTGCTTTGCTTGCGTCTATCCAGCAAGGTTACTCTGTGGTATAAGCAAGGAAGCTGAGACTTCTGTGGTGTGTAAATGTGCTTTTACTATACAAAGATGTTGTACATACAAAACTATTACAATATAAGGAATACAATACAAGACTGACTGATATCTATAACAAGCAAGATGCCTAGTAAAATGAACAGCCTATGGTCTATAACAGTACAAATACACTTAGCCCTTGTACACACGGTCGGACATTCCGACAACAAAATACGTCGGATTTTTTCAGACGGATTTTGTCCGAAACTGGTGTTGCATACACACGGTCGGACAAAGTTGTCAGAAAATCCAACCGTTCAAAATGTGACGACGTTATTTCGTTACGACGGGACTACGTTAAGGCTAGTAGCCAATAGCTTTATGTAACGGCACCCCTAATATACTGGGGGTTAACGCCGTTTACGATGTTCCCTCTCCTAGACACACATCCACTCGCTACCAATATCCACAGCTAAACGACCCTTTCCTATAGGAGCCGACCCCTCTGGAAGAAGACGAGACGCACTCTGTCTCTTCTGTAGTAGGAATGACTTTATTATTGAGAAACATTGTAACTTTATACACAATTCAAGGCACATGCTTTAACATGAACAAGGGCCCAGCTCCACCCACACATCCCAAGACTCAACACCTCATCCTGACGTCTGCTAGGCTTCAAACGATCCCACCCAATACACATCTTTTCACAAAGGGTTGGCAGCCAGTCTGTCTGCCACTTTACAATACACACAAGGACAGACTTAAATGAACAATAGAAATGCAAAACAACTTAATTCCTCACAGCAATGATACTTAACCCCCATATACAGTATACATCCAATCTATATACAATGTATATACAGCCTGGAATATGGCTATCACAGACCATATCGGGGGTTTCTTTTATTCACCCTGTGTCCAAAGTGCCCCACTGTCACACTTTGGTCTCGTAATTTGATCTGAGCATGCGTGGCACTTTGCGTGGCACTTTGACAAAGTCCGATCGGATCATGTTGTCGGAAAATTTTATAGCCCAGCTCTCCAACTTTGTTCGACGGATATTCCGACAGAAACAGTCCGATGGAGCCCACACACTGTCGGATTATCTGACAACACGGTCCGATCGGACATTTTCCATCGGATTTTCCGACCGTGTGTACAAGGGCTTAAAGGTTACTTATCTTCTGTTACTGTATGTTTGTGATCTCCAATGGCAACGATGCTTCTTGGACACCAGGCAAAAATCTTGTATCATGAGTGGCTTCTGATCTTCAAAGCATGATGATGTGTGTCCTAGCTTACGCCTGAATTCCCCTTTTATGTGTCAGGCTGTTTACCATAGTTACTGAACAACAGAAAACGTACCTGTTTACTGTAGCTGTAGAAATAATGGGATTGTTGAAACTGTCAATTGAATACAACAATGGTATCTACCCATTGTCTACTCAACCCAAACCTGACAGTAATCTAAGACCCCTTTCACACTGGGGCATTTTTCAGGCGCTTTACCACTAAAAAAAAAGCACATGTAAAACGCCTGAAAGAAGCCTCATCTGCAATTCCAATGTGAAAGCCCGAGTGCTTTCACACTGAGAACCCTTTCACACTATGGCATTTTTCAGACGCTTTAGCTTTAAAAAAAAAAGCACCTGTAAAGCCCCTGAAAGAAGCCTCAACTGCAATCCCAATGTGAAAGCCTGATTGCTTTCACACTGAGACCCCTTTCACACTATGGCATTTTTCAGACGCTTTAGCTTTAAAAAAAAAAGCACCTGTAAAGCCCCTGAAAGAAGCCTCAACTGCAATCCCAATGTGAAAGCCTGAGTCTTTCACACTGAGGGGCTGCGCTGGCCGGGCGTCAAAAAAAGTCCTGCAAGCAGCTTCTTTGCAGTGCTTTTGGAGCGGTGAATACACCGCTCCTAAAGCGCCCCCTCCCATTGAAATCAATGGGAAGCGCTGCAAAATGTCTGCAAAGCGCCTGAAAAGTGCCTGCAAAGCGCTTTTGCCAGCTGCGCTTTGTGGGCGCTTTTAACCCTTTATTTGGCCACTAGCAGGAGTTAAAAACAGCCCACTAGTGCTTGAGAAACGCTGGTAAAGCGCCGCTAGTTTAAGAGGCGCTTTACCAGCGTTTTTCGGGCGCTGGCAGTGTGAAAGGGGTCTTAAAGCACTTGGGCTTTCACATTGGAATTGCAGATGAGGCTTCTTTCAAGCTCTTTACAGGCACTTTTTTTAATGCTTAAGCGCCTGAAAAACACCCCAGTGTGAAAGGGGTCTAAAAGTCATTCCTTTCAGTTTGAGAGCTGAAAGAATCTCAAACAAGTAATCTCTGACTTGTTTACTGTAGCTATAGAGACAATAGCTTGTTGAAAACTGTCAATTGAATACAACAATGGTATCTACGTACCTATTGTATGAAACAGCATTTGTTTGAGAAATCCTACTCAAATCAAAAAACTCACAATAATCTGACCAACTCACTATTGCAATATTGTCCCATGTATCTTATGTCTGATTAATATTTAAAAAAAAAAATCATATATTTAACAAACGCAACACAAGTGTGAAATTGTCTCAATCCAGAATGTGTCAACCCTCTCCTCTGCTATCTGTATGAGTCACTTTGGAATGGTTATCCTGACACCAAGAGAAAAAGTGGTGACAAGGGGAGGGAGCTCCAGCACACAACCTGTGATTGACAGCCTCGGTCTGTTCCAGTGTGTTATGTGAAAAAGAAGGGGGGGGGGCATTCCCTCCAATCTGGGCTCAGAACTCTCCCCACTGAGGGTACCTTCAGCTCCCCACCCCCTGCTTTCTGGAAGCTCAGGCCAGCTGTATAAATTCTGCACTTTGAACAGCTGTAAGGAAGAAATGGCTGCAGATAAACGGGTACAACTGATGTAGGAGGATTTGTCTCGCCTCTGTGTATGACGTGAGGCCAGTCACTTCACTGGGTATATGCAAATGTTTACATCCATTTTAGAATATATAGGCAGACAGTGCAGTTACAATACAATTCAAGACAAGAGGGTTAAGAAGATTCATGAGAGCTTGCAATCTAATATTAATAGGGTGGAAGGTAAGAGCCAATCAAGGAGCAGGCTGTGCGCCAGTACCAGTCTAAATGTGAAATGTTCATGTTTTTGACTCATCCCCCACGACCCCCCCCCCCCCCCCCGTTCCACTCTCTAGCTTCTTGCTATTTATTGGGTTTCCTGATTAGAAACAGGATTAATTTTCTATCCCGGAGCCTCGTGTTGCATTTTCTGCCCCGTCAGCATTTTATTACGTACCTGAAATATTACCAAAACTCGGCTGCCGCTTTGTGGCTTTGACATAATTTGCTTGAAGGCAAAGCGATGTGACAATGTGGCCGGATATAAAAATAAAGCTGTAAAAATATGAATCTGGAAATAATTCCAAAACTCAGCTGATTCCTGACATTTCCAAAACGCAGTCCATCATCCACCAGGTCCACCACTCGTCCAAGGCCTCCCATGTGGCCACCGCTCGTCCAAGGCCTCCCATGTGGCCACCGCTCGTCCAAGGCCTCCCATGTGGCCACCGCTCGTCCAAGGCCTCCCATGTGGCCACCGCTCGTCCAAGGCCTCCCATGTGGGCACCGCTCGTCCAAGGCCTCCCATGTGGGCACCTCTCCTACAAGGCCTCCCATGTGGGCACCGCTCCTCCAAGGCCTCCCATGTGGGCACCGCTCCTCCAAGGCCTCCCATGTGGGCACCTCTCCTCCAAGGCCTCCCATGTGGGCCCCGCTCCTCCAAGGCCTCCCATGTGGGCCCCGCTCGTCCAAGGCCTCCCATGTGGCCACCGCTCGTCCAAGGCCTCCCATGTGGCCACCGCTCGTCCAAGGCCTCCCATGTGGCCACCGCTCGTCCAAGGCCTCCCATGTGGCCACCGCTCGTCCAAGGCCTCCCATGTGGGCACCAATCCTCCAAGGCCTCCCATGTGGGCACCAATCCTTCAAGGCCTCCCATGTGGGCACTCCATTCTCGGGACATGAGGAGACGGGGGGCAAATTTCCTCTCTATAGAGCTGAAAAGGTTTACATGTATTATATATTCCCCATGTAGTGCCGATTTACAGTTTGTTTTGATTGATCACGGAGCGGAGTTTTACCCGCTTGACTTTCAGAAGATTTTACCCCCTTCATGATCAGAGCATTTTTTGCTATTTCGGCACTCCACTACCTTGGTAATTGCTCAGTCATGCAACACTGTATCCAAATTACATTTATATCATTTTTTCACACAAATAAAGCTTTCTTTTGATGATATTTAACCGCGATACCCAGCCTGGGCCTTTATTGCATACAGCCAAATATGAGCGTCCTCACAGGAGATTGCCCGTGACTCAGGACGACGTCAGGTGTGACAAAACGCGCAGGGAGGAGCGAGGCGCCAATGCCACCGCAACACACGCAGGTCTCGGATACACGTAATGGTGATCAGCAACCTATAGTGTGACTGTAATAGGGTGGCAGGCAATCTGGCGCCCACACACACTATCTGGAAGGGTGTCATGGTTATGCAATAGAGTTCGTCTGCTTACCTGTCTCCATGTGTTCATTTCTAGAGACCAGCCGAGCCTTTACCTGACTGCTTTTATAATCCATCCTCTGGCATGGCTCCACCCTAGCTCCTATCAGACTACTCTATATTAACCTGTGCACTGCTAGCCAATCCTGCTGATCAACCTTTGTGTGTTAGCTTCCTGTTACCTGCCGTGTGCTCTTCTACTGTTTTCCGTTACCGACTTTGGCGCGTCCTTGACTATCCCTGTTTGCCTGTGATCCTGACCTTTTGGCGTGTCCCCACTATTCTTGTCTGCTTGTGGCCCCGACCTTGGCTTTGTCCCTCACCATCCCTATCCTCCTGTTGCCTACTGTGGGTGTGAGCTGGGGGACCCTGGGGGTCGCGACCTGGAGCCAGTTGCAGCCAAGTCCATCCTCACCACTCGAGGTGCTGGTGAACACCTGCTGGCTCTTAGACTCCGCGCCCCAGGGAATCTTACGCTCTTACCCCGGTGGGATCCATCTTGGTGTTCTGGCGGCCCTGCCTTCCTATCACCTTGACCCCTGTCAGCAGCAGTCAGCCGTAGGGTCCACAACCTTGCGGTGCAGTACTAAGCCCTACGGTGTGCATCTGTCACCTGGGCTCTAGGTGACCTCACAGTGGGTCACTAACTGGCACTGACATCGCTAGTGACACTAATACAGTGATGGGTGATAATGCTATGCACTGTCACTGTATTAAGGACACTGGCTCGGATAAGGTGTATAATATCTAGGTGGCAATATATGGGTTAACTGTGTGCCTAACAATGTGTAATGTGTGTAAAGTGTGCTGCTTTTACTTTCTGATCTGGCTGTTTTTTCTCCCTGCTTTTACACGTACTTCAAAATGGGAATGATGGAGAGAAACTAAAAAGAGGATAGCAGGGCAGACAAAAAAAAACCCTGTCCCTGGTTCCTCTGGGGGAGGGGGGGGGTGGAAAGGGGGGGGGAATATAGCTTTTAGATTTGGTGAGTTTGGACAGGATAGGTAGTAGATATTTTTTATTTTATTTTTATTGTTCTCTCCCACTTTCCCCTCTTTGGTTTCTCTCTGCCAGCCATTCCTCTGTACATTTTAAAGCCCATGTGATTTAAAAAACAAAACAAATGTTGTGATATACAATAAATGCTTGGATTGCGAGCATATATCGTTCCGGAAACAGGCTTGTAATCCAAAGCACTTGTATATCAAAGCGAATTTCCCCATAAGAAATAATGGAAACTCAAATGATTCGTTCCACAACCATTTATTCATAGGTCCTTCAGTTTATAGTCCATTAGAGCTGCACCATTCCAGCCAAAATGAGAATCATAATTATTTTTTTTGCTTAGAATAAAAAGATCACGATTCTCGCGACGTAAAATCTTTCACATAATACAAAAAAATTGGGCTAACTTTACTGGTTAGTTTTTTTTTTTTTTTTTATTCATTAAGGTAATTTTTCCCCCCAAAAAATAGCATTTAAAAGACCGCTGTGCAAATACAGTGTGACATAAAATATTGCAACAACCACCACTTTATTCTCTAGGGTCTCTACAAAAAAATAAAAAAATTATATATATATATATATATATATATATATATATATATATATATATATAATCAAATAAGGAAAATACATTTTTGGGACTTTAAATGAAGCGAGCATCAAAGGGGTGCCTGTCTCCACCCCTAACATTAGTATAAATTATACATTATTTATATGTGTATTCACTAAATATAATCCTTTTCACATAGGTTTCCCATAGGTATTTTTCAGTTCACATTAAAGAGGAGGTCCACCCTAAAGTGGACCTTCCGCTCATTGGAATCCTGCACAGGTATCTGCACCCACTTCCGGCATAGCTATCTGCGGAAACGTAGATCTACGCCCTTTTCCGAAGGTCCCCCGCTGCCTGCTGGGAAACACACAGATCCCAGAGACAGCGGGACCATCCTTATTGCGCAGCGCGACTCGCACATGCGCAGTAGGGAACCGGGAAATGAAGCCGTAAGGCTCCACTTCCTGATTCCCATACCCAAGATGGCGGCGGCAGCACCCGAGAGACGATCGAGAGATCGGCTTCGGGTGCCGACATCGCGGGCGCGCTGGGCGGGTAAGTGTCCTTATTTTAAAAGTCAGCAGCTGCAGTATTTGTAGCTGCTGGCTTTTAAAAAAAAAAAAAACGGCGGAACTCCCGCTTTAACTACACCTACCCACTCTGGATGTGTCTGTGGCGGTTGCCATCGCCTCTACAGGTCGCCCTGGGCCATTGGGGCTCTGCTCAGCGGCTTTTTGGCGATGCTTGATGCTGCTCCTTCGGTGCGCGGATGCAGATGTGAGTACGACGCACGACCTTCAATAACCCCATTTAATAAATATTTTTCAATTATCATTCCTTTAACCACTTCAACCCCGGACTATTTTGCTGGTCAAAGACCAGACCACTTTTTGCGATTCGGCACTGCGTCGCTTTAACTGACAATTGCGCGGTCGTGCGACGTGGCTCCCAAACAAAATTGACGTCCTTTTTTTTCCCCACAAATAGAGCTTTTCTTTTGGTGGTATTTGATCACCCCTGCGGTTTTTTTTTCCGCTATAAACAAAAATAGAGCAACAATTTTGAAAAAAACGCATTATTTTTTACTTTTTGTTATAATAAATATCCCCCAAAAATAGATAAAAAAACATTTTTTTCCCTCAGTTTAGGCCGATACGTATTCTTCTACATATTTTTGGTATAAAAAAAAATCGCAATAAGCGATTATTGATTGGTTTGCGCAAAAGTAATAGCGTTTACAAAATAGGGGATAGTTTTATGGCATTTTTATTAATAATTTTTTTTTTACTAGTAATGGTGGCGATCAGCGATTTTTATTGTGACTGCGACATTGTGGCGGACACATCGGACATTTTTGACACATTTTTGGGACCATTGTCATTTATACAGCAATCAGTGCTATACAAATGCAGTGATTCCTGTGTAAATGACACTGGCAGTGAAGGGGTTAACCAGTGGGTGGCAGTGTAGGGGTTAAGTGTTCCTAGGGGTGTGTTACTAACTGTTGGGGGCTGGGCTTTCATTTAGTGAACACTGATCTCTGCTCCAATGACATGGAGCAGAGATCAGCGTCACTAGTTGCTAGGCAGAACGGGGAGATGCTGTTTACAACGGCATCTCTCCGTTCAGCCGCCCCGTGAGACGATCGCGGGTATGCCCGCGGCGATGAAGTCCGTGGGACCCGCGACCGGACTCACGGGGTCCCGACTGGCATGTGGCAAATTTAAAGGGACGTACAGGTACGCCCATATGCCTGCCCGTGGCTTTCTGCCGACGTACATCGGCGTGCGCTGGTCAGGAACCGGTTAAAAAAAAAAAATGTTATACCCATTTTTCTGTTTGTTTTTTTTCTTTTTAGATTTATTCCATAGTTATAGCTCCTGATGAGCATCTATAAGGCCGTGAAACGCGTCGAGCCTTTATAAATTTTTATCTTCACTTCAATCATGAAATATTAAGACATCATATGATTTTATCTATATTTAGTATAACTTAATATGACTCGTGTATTATATGCATTAACTGTCATCGCTGTTTCTCTCAAATGTAAAGGTCTATTGGACTGTGGTACTTTATATATTGTATGCCGATCCAATGTTTACTATGTAGAGGTCTGATGCCCAAAATGTTTTATAGTGGATTATGGATTATAAAGTAGAAATAAATATAATTTTCAATATATATATATATATATATATATATATATATATATATATATATTCAAAAAAAAAAAAATATATATATATATATATATATATATATATATATATATATATATATATATATATATATATATATATATATATATATATATATTCAAAAAAAATATATATATATATATATATATATATATATATATTCAAAATATATATATATATATATATATATATTCAAAATATATATATATATATATATTCAAAATATATATATATATATTCAAAATATATATATATATATATATATATATATATATATATATATATATATATGTTTGGGGGTTCTAAGTAATTTTTTAGCAAAAAAAAAATGATTTTAACTTGAAACTAACAAATGTCAGAAAAAGGTTTAGTGTTTTAAGTGGTTAAACTTAATCCATTTACACATGAAGTCTATTCCATTGACAAATTGTTACAATGTTTATATTTAAGTTCAACTGATAAAGAATGTTGTTATTCTTGTCAGGCTGCCCGGATTTTTTCTCCCTTTCTTTTGATGGCTGTGGGCTTCGGAAGCGCAGAGAGAATTCTTTGCATAGCAAGAATAGTGAAACACTTTTATCAAGATCGCAACGAGGGAAAAAAAATTAGCGATAACGATTCTTGATGATTAATCGTGCAGCTCTATGATTCTTGATGATTAATCGTGCAGCTCTATAGTCCATAAAAAAAGATTTATAGCAATGTGACCAGCTTGTGTAACCATAAAATGTCCATCCACAAATGGAAGCCTCCACAAGGGGATTAGAAGCAAAATCCAGCAGGAGCTCCAGAGTATAAAAGAGGAGAGGGGCGCCTCTAAGTGTTGCAAAATGTTGCTAAATGTTGCACCTTCATTAAATGTAACCATATTGCTACACTTAGAGGCGCCTCTTTTCTCTTTTATACTCCGTTGTGACATGTCGCTACTTGTATATCAAGACATCGCTTGTATATCAAGTCAAAATTTATTAAAAAAATGTGTTTGTCTTGCAAAACGCACTCAAACCAAGGTTTTACTGTATATGAAATACTTGTATAGCTCACAATGCGAACTGAATCGCCTCTATATGAATTTATGATATCCTTATTATGTCTATTTTTTTTTTCAAAGTCTTCATTTTTCCAACAAGCGCACAGTCCAAGAGAGAGAGATACTGTAACATGAAGGGGTCTTTATCAACTAGATTCATTCATTTTCATGAACTTTATATTAGCTGTTCAGCTAACTGTATATTGATACAATATTTTACATTCTCTTACATTTTCCCGATGTAATATATATATATGAAAAGGAAAAAAAAACACATGAAATGTTTCTCTATTCCCTGTAAATGGAATGGCGTAGGCCGGGCTCCTTCCTCCCGAATCCTTGGAGGATCACAATACATAATCTGGGATCTTCTAATGCTTCATTTTGTTTTTTTTGCTTTGCCGGTCTATTAAATGAATTCATTTTCTGATACGTCCCTGAAATATTTACATGTTTATTCATGCTTTATTATAATCTTTAGCCAGCCCTGGGAGGCCGGGAGGAATAAAGGCTTCGGTGTGGATTTTGGCAGGACGCTTGCTGAGATCTTTCAAAAGCGGGGGGGCTCTGATGTTCCTTTATTAAACAATTGGGCCTCGTGGAGCCCCATGAAACAAAGCTTCCCTCGCATCCTTCCAGAGTTGTTGTCTTTCACAAAGAGAGAAATTCCCAGTGCAATAACCCTCGGAACACTGATGGAAATCTATTACTATATAGTGAAGGTTTCAGGACCACAGACAGCTCTACAGACCTAGATTGTACATTTTGACCCCCCCCCCCCTTCACTTTCTGATTGGCTATAAAACTGACCAGGTTTAGGTAAACAGCCAAAGGGAACAGGAAGGGCCTAATTACAATATTGTACAACTGTCCATCCAGAGCCTCTGGTTTATAGACCAGATACATCCTAAATATAGAACCATCCATCCAACTGTCCATCCAGAGCCTCTGGTTTATAGACCGGATACATCCTAAATATAGAGCCATTTATCCAACTGTCCATCCAGAGCCTCTGGTTTATAGACCGGATACATCCTAAATATAGAACCATTTATCCAACTGTCCATCCAGAGCCTCTGGTTTATAGACCGGATACATCCTAAATATAGAACCATTTATCCAACTGTCCATGCAGAGCCTCTGGTTTATAGACTGATACATCCTAAATATAGAACCATTCATCCAACTGTCCATCCAGAGCCTCTGGCTTTTAGACCGGATACATCCTAAATATAGAACCATTGATCCAACTGTCCATGCAGAGCATCTGGTTTATAGACCGGATACATCCTAAATATAGAAACATTTATCCAACTGTCCATCCAGAACCTCTGGTTTATAGACTGATACATCCTAAATATAGAACCATTTATCCAACTGTCCATCCAGAGCCTCTGGTTTATAGACCGGATACATCCTAAATATAGAGCCATTTATCCAACTGTCCATCCAGATCCTCTGGTTTATAGACCGGATACATCCTAAATATAGAATCATTTATCCAACTGTCCATCCAGAGCCTCTGGTTTATAGACTGGATACATCCTAAATATAGAACCATTTATCCAACTGTCCATCCAGAGCCTCTGGTTTATAGACCGGATACATCCTAAATATAGAACCATTCACCCAACTGTCCATTCAGAGCCTCTGGTTTATAGACCGGATACATCCTAAATATAGAATCATTTATCCAACTGTCCATCCAGAGCCTCTGGTTTATAGACTGGATACATCCTAAATATAGAATCATATATCCAACTGTCCATCCAGAGCCTCTGGTTTATAGACTGGATACATCCTAAATATAGAACCATTTATCCAACTGTCCATCCAGAGCCTCTGGTTTATAGACCGGATACATCCTAAATATAGAACCATTTATCCAACTGTCCATCCAGAGCCTCTGGTTTATAGACCGGATACATCCTAAATATAGAACCATTTATCCAACTGTCCATCCAGAGCCTCTGGTTTATAGACTGGATACATCCTAAATATAGAACCATTTATACAACTGTCCATCCAGAGCCTCTGGTTTATAGACCGGATACATCCTAAATATAGAACCATTCACCCAACTGTCCATTCAGAGCCTCTGGTTTATAGACCGGATACATCCTAAATATAGAATCATTTATCCAACTGTCCATCCAGAGCCTCTGGTTTATAGACTGGATACATCCTAAATATAGAATCATATATCCAACTGTCCATCCAGAGCCTCTGGTTTATAGACTGGATACATCCTAAATATATAGCCATTTATCCAACTGTCCATCCAGAGCCTCTGGTTTATAGACCGGATACATCCTAAATATAGAACCATTTATCCGACTGTCCATCCAGAGCCTCTGGTTTATAGACTGGATACATCCTAAATATAGAACCATTTATCCAACTGTCCATCCAGAGCCTCTGCTTTTTAGACCAATACATCCTAAATATAGAACCATTTATCCGACTGTCCATCCAGAGCCTCTGGTTTATAGACCAGATACATCCTATATATAGAACCATTTATCCAACTGTCCATCCAGAGCCTCTGCTTTTTAGACCAATACATCCTAAATATAGAACCATTTATCCAACTGTCCATCCAGAGCCTCTGGTTTATAGACCAGATACATCCTAAATATAGATCCATTTATCCAACTGTCCATCCAGAACCTCTGGTTTATAGACCGGATACATCCTAAATATAGAACCATTTATCCAACTGTCCATCCAGAGCCTCTGGTTTATAGACCGGATACATCCTAAATATAGAACCATTTATCCAACTGTCCATCCAGAGCCTCTGGTTTATAGACCGGATACATCCTAAATATAGAACCATTTATCCAACTGTCCATCCAGAGCCTCTGGTTTATAGACCGGATACATCCTAAATATAGAACCATTTATCCAACTGTCCATCCAGAGCCTCTGGTTTATAGACCAGATACATCCTAAATATAGGAATATCTGGGTAATTCTAGGTAGTGGTCCCTTTAAGGCTCAGTCTCCCACGCTCACTCCATATGTTTAGAGTAGAATATAGACACAATATAGAACATAATATATGACACATTTATTTACACCACAGAGTCTGCGCGACACAAATTATCAAATGTTTACATCCAAACAGTCCTGGGGCCGCCTACAGTGGTGGAACACCAGGACCCAATTGCTTGTGCAACTTTTAGGGCCCTGGTAGTTCTGCCACCGGCGTTAGAAGCTGGCTTTCAGTGGCTGCAGGAGGCAAATGGAGGGGGTGGGTTCCTCTATGTGCCCCCCCCGCTTCTATCCAGGTGTACAGGGGAGCCGCATTGCCCCCCTAGAGCATGAGGCCAGGTGGCAATTGCAACCCCTGCGACCCCTGTAGCTATACCCCTGCTTTCATTAGTGCATGATGTCAAAATTGATGCTTCAATGGAATAATACTGGGGTCTCCAAAGTCTTTTACATCAGAGTCCCCCCTTTTACAAGTCCCCCCTTTTACATCAGAGTCCCCCCCTTTTACATCCGAGTCCCATCCTTACATCAGCGTCCCCCCTTACATCAGAGTCCCTCCTTACATCAGCACCCCCCCCCCTTACATCAGCATGCCCATAAGATCTCCCTTTACATCGACATCCACCCTTACAACAGAGTCCTTGTACATCAGTGCATGATGTCAAAATGGATGCTTTTATGAAATAATACAGGGGTCTTCAAACTCCCTTACATCAGAGTCCCCCTTTACATTAGCGTCCCCCTTACATAGCTGCCCCCCCTACATCAAAGTGCCCATTAGATTTTCATTGACATCAGAGTTCCCCTTTACATCAGTGTTCCCTTAGATCAGAGCTCCACCCCCCAATCAGAATTCCCATCAGATTTGCCCTTTCATCAGAGTCTTCCTTACTTTAGAGTCCCCCCCTTACATCAGAGCCCCCCCCCCTTACATCAGAGTCTCCCCTTACATCTGAGTCTCCCCCCTTACATCTGAGTCTCCCCCCTTACATCTGAGTCTCCCCCCTTACATCAGAGTCTCCCCCCTTACATCAGAGTCTCCCCTTACATCTGAGTCTCCCCTTACATCTGAGTCTCCCCCCTTACATCAGAGTCCTCATCAGATTCCCCATTAAAGTCCCCTCTTACATCAGCGGGCCAGACAAAACCTTGTGGCGGGCCGGATTTGGCCTGCAGGCCACAGTTTGAAGATCCCTGCCGTAGTACATAAAAACAGGGCCGGATTAACATAGGGGCTATTGGAGCTGCAGCTCCAGGCCCCTTTCTCAAGATAGGCCCATTTGCCCAAAAAAAATAAAAAATAAAAAAAAAGATCGACTTCGAGGATTGTAGCTCGGCGATCAGGAGTCACAGAGACCCCACATTTGGGGGGTATGTAGCTAAAGACACACCCCGGGACTGGTTAAAATATGGGACTGCTATCATCTATGATTCTGGAGATACAGGGCTCTTTGCACAGTCTGTCAGAAGCTGCATACAGAGCGGCAGTATAAATACAGCTGGAACACTCTGCAGCAGACTGAGAGGATGACATCACAGTGCTTATAATAATTATTTGTATATTACTTATGATAATTAACCCCTTGCCACCCAGGCCCATTCTGAGACTTCTCTCCTACATGTAAAAATCATAATTTTTTTTATGCTAGAAAATTACTCAAGCACCTCAAGCATTATATATTGTTTTAGCAGACACTCTATGGAATAAAATGGTGGTCTTTGCAACTTTTTATGTTACACGATATTTGCGCAGCAATTTTTCAAACGTTTTTTTTGGAAAGAAACTGTTTCATTGATAAAAAAAAAAACACTAAACTTAGCACAATTTTTTGTTGTGTACTAAGCGATGCTTTACATTTTTTTACAGGTTACATGTTTAGAGTTACAGAGGAGGTCTAGTGCTAGAATTATTGTTCTCGCTCTAACGATCGTGGCGTATGTAACCTTTGTGTATCTGGCTGTGATACTAACCAGTGCCTACCCAGGGACTGACTAGTATCTCTCCCCAGCCTGTCCCCACACACCCTCTCACCTGCTGACCTGTGAATGGGGCAATCACTCCCGCAGTGTTATTGTGTTCTGCCAGTCAATACAATGATCAGTGCTGCTAACTATAGCTGGCAGCACTGATTGTTTTGGGGAAAACCTGACAGGCTGGTTGTACTCAAGTCGGTTAATAGGTTGACTTGTGTAAAACCAGCTAGCCCATACATAGATCGACAATGGCTGGTCTCTGCTTAATTGGTGTAATTTCAATCCATGTCTGGCCCGCTTAACCACTACGCAGTCCCTAATCATCCTTCCACAAACCTTTACATTTTTCCTTCCCAGATTACTTCATCCTCCTCTCCCATACATAGTGCCCACTGTCATACTCTCCACACTTCTCTCCTATACATCGTGCCCACTGTCATACTCTCCACACTCCTCTCCTGTACATACTACTCACTGTCATACTCTCCACACTTCTCTCCTGTACATACCGCCCATTGTCATATCCTACACACTCCTCTCTTGTACATAGTGCCCGCTGTCATACCCTCCACACTCCTCTCCTGTACATGCTACTCACTGTCATACCCTCCACACTTCTCTCCTATACATAGTGCCCACTGTCATACCCTCCACACTTCCCTCCTATACATAGTGCCCACTGTCATGCCCTCCACACTCCTCTCCTGTACATACTACTCACTGTCATTCCCTCCATACTCCTCTCCTATACATAGTGCCCAGCGTCATACCCTCCCTCCACACTCCTCTCCTGTAATTACTGCTTACTGTCCTACTCTCCACACTTCTCTCCTGTACATAGTGCCCACTGTCATACCTTCCACACTCCTGTACATATTGCTCACTGTCATACCCTCCACACTCTTCTCTTATCCATAGTGCCCACTGTCATACCCTTCACACTCCTCTCCTGTACTTAGTGCCTTCTGCCATACCCTCTGCACTCCTCTCATGTACATAGTGCCCACTGTTAGACCCTCCACATTCCTCTCCCTCACCTGCACATACTTCCCACTTTTACCCACAAAAACTGTTCTTTAAAATTATACTGAATATCCTCAATGTTACCAGAATGGGCACTTTTGTCAGTTCAACTAAAGGAAATCTCACAGTCCTCATATTTGTTCTGCCCCATTATTAGAACTTATTTAATTTTGTAATTACTATTGTGATGTATAGAGGAACACGGGGGATGTCAGCTACTCTAAATATAGCACTTGTAAAAATAAAGCATTCCTGAAAATATTTTTGAAATGTTGACAACTATGCACTTAGGCACTGCCCAAGGGCCACAGGGTCAGTAGGGGGCCCCATGAGAGGCTCCTGTGATAGTAAAGCGGTAGTAAACTTTTCTAACATTACTACTTTTTAGAGGCCCTGGGGTAGGTTATGCCATAATGTACAAGTATGCCCAGCATATTAGCACATTAGGGTACACTTGAATTGTCAGACTGAGCCCTCCAGTGCTGTGCTGTGATCAATCCGGCGGGGCCCGGGCACTTCCATCTTCACCCGGACTTCCTTCTGGGTTCTGTGCCTTTGGTGACTTGCTTTGGCCAGGCTGCATTGATGCCATTCCCACACATGCCCATGTGCATCTTCTTTCTCTCATCCTCCCTCCCTTACCCCTCACACCTCTTTCATCTCCTTTCTTTCTCTCTCTCTCATCCTCCTTCTCTCTCTTTAATTTAATTTGTTATAACAAAAAATATTTTGCATTTTTATTTATTTATTGTTTATAAAAGGCCCCACCAAAATCCTCAGCACCAGGCCCATGATGTTCTTAATCTGGCCCTGCATAAAAACCCTGCGAGGCTGGCTGAGACTTGTAGTGGCTCCCGAACAGACACAGCTGATCTCAGTCTCTCCCTCATTTCCTCTGCCGCTTTGTATGGAAGTTTTTCATTTCATTACTTTCCTCTGGCAGGGAGAGATGCGATCGCCTGGCCCGGCGTTCATTTGCTGCGGATATGAACTTTTTTTCTTAATCGAGAACTTCAACCTAATACTAATGGGATTAAATATTGAATCAGCAGCAGCCGGTTACTGTGCGCCGGGCAGTGAATGATGGCTCTTTTAAAATAATTCAATATATTCCTCTTTCAGGAAGGTAGTTAATGAAAAACTTTTTTTTTTTCCCCCTTCAATTCACATTTCTTTCATTAATGATTTAATTAATTTGCAGAAGAAAAAAAAATGCCCTTGGCAAAGGCACATTAAAAATATGAATGAGACTTTGACATATTCCCAAATAGCCGGCGCAGTCCGAGGCCGCGGCCTTCCCGGAGATGGGAGCCATCCTTCCTTGGGGCTCGGAGCCGCGTCCCCCTCTGTGAACCTTCGCTGCTGGCCGTCCTATATTTCTCCGGGTGTCATTATATGTGCAGAAGCGTAAAATTACGCACATAAAATATCTGGAACGCACCAGCTGCCTATTCGCTGCTGACAATTCAAAATTTTATTTGCTACAGATATTTCCTTTTACTGTTTTTTTCATCGAATTTAAAATGGGAAAATACCACATTTACCCACTAGATGGTGCTAAGTATCGTAGCCATTTTTTGTATGATTCTTTGCACCATCTAGTGGTCAAATGTGGTATTTTTCATTTTAAATCAATGAAAAACATTTATATACACACACACACACACACAATATATATATTTATATATACATTATATATAATATTTGTGATAGATAGATATAGATTTATATAGATAGATAGATAGATAGATAGATAGATAGATTTATATATAAATCGATTTAAAATGGGAAAATACCACATTTACCCACTAGATGGTGTTAAGTATCGTAGCCCTTTTTAGTATGATTCTTTGCACCATCTAGTGGTCAAATGTGGTATTTTTCATTTTAAATCAATGAAAAACATTTTTAGAGCAAATATTCACAGTGCTAAGTAACTACAAAAGTGTGCAGCTCTACTTAACATACAACAATTAACAATCGGTGATAAATACAATCGTTCTTTACGCAGCCTCCTTAAATATATAAAACAATTAAACATTATATTATATAAATTATATATAAATATGTGTGTTTGTGTATATATATCATTGGATAGATAGATAGATATAAAAAGAGAGAGATAGATAGATGATAGATAGATTTAAATATAAATCGATTTAAAATGGGAAAATACCACATTTACCCACTAGATGGTGCTAAGTATCGTAGCCAATTTTAGTATGATTCTTGCACCATCTAGTGGTCAAATGTGGTATTTTTTATTTTAAATCCGTGAAAAACATTTTTAGAGCAAATATTCACAGTGCTAAGTAACTACAAAAGTGTGCAGCTCTACTTAATATACAACAATTAACAATCGGTGATAAATACAATAGTTTTTTTACGCAGCCTCCTTAAATATATAACACACACACACACAATATATATATATTTATATATACATTGTATATAATGATTTAGATTTAGATAGATAGATAGATTTAGATAGATAGATAGATTTAGATAGATAGATAGATTTAGATAGATAGATAGATTTAGATAGATAGATAGATTTAGATAGATAGATAGATTTAGATAGATAGATAGATTTAGATAGATAGATAGATTTAGATAGATAGATAGATTTAGATAGATAGATAGATTTAGATAGATAGATAGATTTAGATAGATAGATAGATTTAGATAGATAGATAGATTTAGATAGATAGATAGATTTAGATAGATAGATAGATTTAGATAGATAGATAGATTTAGATAGATAGATAGATTTAGATAGATAGATAGATTTAGATAGATAGATAGATTTAGATAGATAGATAGATTTAGATAGATAGATAGATTTAGATAGATAGATAGATTTAGATAGATAGATAGATTTAGATAGATAGATAGATTTAGATAGATAGATAGATTTAGATAGATAGATAGATTTAGATAGATAGATAGATTTAGATAGATAGATAGATTTAGATAGATAGATAGATTTAGATAGATAGATAGATTTAGATAGATAGATAGATTTAGATAGATAGATAGATTTAGATAGATAGATAGATTTAGATAGATAGATAGATTTAGATAGATAGATAGATTTAGATAGATAGATAGATTTAGATAGATAGATAGATTTAGATAGATAGATAGATTTAGATAGATAGATAGATTTAGATAGATAGATAGATTTAGATAGATAGATAGATTTAGATAGATAGATAGATTTAGATAGATAGATAGATTTAGATAGATAGATAGATTTAGATAGATAGATAGATTTAGATAGATAGATAGATTTAGATAGATAGATAGATTTAGATAGATAGATAGATTTAGATAGATAGATAGATTTAGATAGATAGATAGATTTAGATAGATAGATAGATTTAGATAGATAGATAGATTTAGATAGATAGATAGATTTAGATAGATAGATAGATTTAGATAGATAGATAGATTTAGATAGATAGATAGATTTAGATAGATAGATAGATTTAGATAGATAGATAGATTTAGATAGATAGATAGATTTAGATAGATAGATAGATTTAGATAGATAGATAGATTTAGATAGATAGATAGATTTAGATAGATAGATAGATTTAGATAGATAGATAGATTTAGATAGATAGATAGATTTAGATAGATAGATAGATTTAGATAGATAGATAGATTTAGATAGATAGATAGATTTAGATAGATAGATAGATTTAGATAGATAGATAGATTTAGATAGATAGATAGATTTAGATAGATAGATAGATTTAGATAGATAGATAGATTTAGATAGATAGATAGATTTAGATAGATAGATAGATTTAGATAGATTTAGATAGATAGATAGATTTAGATAGATAGATAGATTTAGATAGATAGATAGATTTAGATAGATAGATAGATTTAGATAGATAGATAGATTTAGATAGATAGATAGATTTAGATAGATAGATTTAGATAGATAGATTTAGATAGATAGATTTAGATAGATAGATTTAGATAGATAGATTTAGATAGATAGATTTAGATAGATAGATTTAGATAGATAGATTTAGATAGATAGATTTAGATAGATAGATTTAGATAGATAGATTTAGATAGATAGATTTAGATAGATAGATTTAGATAGATAGATTTAGATAGATAGATTTAGATAGATAGATTTAGATAGATAGATTTAGATAGATAGATTTAGATAGATAGATTTAGATAGATAGATTTAGATAGATAGATTTAGATAGATAGATTTAGATAGATAGATTTAGATAGATAGATTTAGATAGATAGATTTAGATAGATAGATTTAGATAGATAGATTTAGATAGATAGATTTAGATAGATAGATTTAGATAGATAGATTTAGATATATATATATATATATATATCTTTCAGACACTTGAACGTTTTAAGATATCCTGCACCTTAGTCTAAAATATTATATATATTATAATATATATACAAGATATAATATAAATTTTTCCCTGCCCAAAAAATAATAAAAAATGAAAAAGCATTGAAATTCACCCAGGGAAAGGGTCGTTCTGTGCAACAGAGACAACAACAAAAAAATCTTATTGCTATCTCCTGTGCTGGTCGAATGTTTTTCATCAATTTAAAACAGAAAATGATATATTCGGCCACCAGATGGTGCTAAGAATCGTTCTGTGTGATACTTTGCACCATCTAGTGTCCAAAGGTGGTATTTTCCATTTAAGACAATGAAAATAATTTGTCCGTCACAAGAAATAGCTTAATAAAATAATTTTTTTTCCTTGTGAAAAAAATAAAATTGTAATTCACCCAGTGAAAGGTACGTCCTGTGCAAAGGGCGTGAAAAAAAACAAAAGGTTATTAGGCTATTTCCTATACTGTTCAAATTTTGGAAAGTATCACATTTTTGGCCACTAAATGGTGCTAAGATTCCTGGGGATTTTCCTTGGTTCTTTGCACCATCTAGGGGCCGAATATGGCATTTTCCATTTAAAACTATGAAAAAAACGTGTCCAGCACAAGAAATAAAGAAATTTACATTTATGTATAATATATATAATATATAAAAGTATAAAGTTAAAATACTAAAGAAAACGATGTTCCTTGTGTATCAAAATGTTTTTCTTGTTCTTTCTTATATGTAAAATACCTGTATTATTCTTTTCTTTGGCATATGATAAAGCTTTTTGTACCAAATAAAAATAGTTTGTAAACAAAAACAAAAAAAAAGAAATAGCCTAATATTTTTTATATATCAGAATGCACCCAGTGAAAGGGTTGTTCTGTGCAAATGGTGTGAAAAATCGAATGTTATTAGGCTATTTTCTATTTGTTTTTCATTTACTTAAAATACTTAAAAATACCACATTTGGCCACTAGATGCTGCTAAGCATCGCAGAAATTCTCCTTGATTCTTTGCACCATCTAGTGGCCAAAATGTGGTATTTTTCCATTTTAAATCAATGAAAAAACATTCGACCAGCACAGGAAAACGCTTAATAACATTTGTTTTTTGCTCCATTCATTGGGAAAAATTTCTAATGCAAATTATGCAAATGTTTTTCATCAATTTAAAACAGAAAATACCATATTTGGCCACCAGATGGTGCTAAGGAAATTTTCTATGATACTTTGCACCATCTAGTGGTCAAATGTGGTATTTTCCCTTTTAAATCAATGAAAAACATTTGACCAGCACAAGAAGTAGCCTAATAACATTTGTTTTTTTTTGCCCCATTCATAGGGCGAAAGGTAATGCAAATATTTTACAGATTCACCATGGCCATACAGTCCATATTGATATATATTATGACCATATAGGAGTGTATTTATTTAGAAAACTAGCAATTCAACCAGTGAAAAGGTCATTCTGTGCAATGGGTAAAAATAAATATATATATATATATATATATATATATATATATATATATATATATATATATATATATATATATATATATATTTCTAGTGTATTCCTTTGTTGGTTGTGATCTGTCTATACTGATATATTACTAACATATAGGAATTTATTTATTAAAAAAATGCATAGCAATTCACCCAGTTAAAGGGTCATTCTGTGGAAATGGGGCAAAAAAATGCTATTGCTATTTCCTGTATTTGTCAGATGTTTCTTTCATTGTTTTAAAACAGAAAATACCATATTTGGCCACTAGATGGTGCTAAGTATCATAGGAGTTTTCTATGATACTTTTTGCCATCTAGTGGCCAAAATGTGGTATTTTTCCATTTTAAATCAATGAAAAAACATCCGACCAGCACAGGAAGCAGCTTAATTACATTCGTTTTTTTTTTTTTTTTGCTCAATTCATTGGGAAAATTTGTAATGCAAATATGCAAATGTTTTTCATCAATTTAAAAACCGAAAATACTGTATTTGGCCACCAGATGGTGCTAAGGAAATTTTCTATGATACTTTGCACCATCTAGTGGTCAAATGTGGTATTTTCCCTTTTTAAATACAATGAAAAACATTTGATCTTCACAAGAAGTAGCCTAATAACATTCGTTTTTTTGCCCCATTCATATGGCAAAAGGTAATCCGAATATTTTATAAATACACCGTGGTCATACAGTCGATATTGATATATTATGACCATATAAGAGAGTATTTATTTAGAAAACTGCATAGCAATTAAACCAGTGAAAGGGTCATTGTGTGTAATGGGTAAAAAAAAACAAAAAACAAATGTTATTTCTAGTTCCTGTGTTGGTTGTATACAGTCTATACTGATATATTACTAACATATAGGAATTTATTTATTTAAAAACTGCATAGCAATTCACCCAGTTAAAAGGTCATTCTGTGGAACTGGGGCAAAAAAATAAATGCTATTGCTATTTCCTGTGTTGGTCAGATGTTTTTCATCACTAGTGGAAGGGTTGTGTGCAAAGAGAGCAAAAATACAAATGCTATTAGGCTATTTCCTGTATTGGTCAAACTTTTTTTATTGATTTAAAAACAGAAAATACCATATTTAGCCACTAGATGGTGCTAAGGAGTTTTCTATGATACTTTTTGCCATCTAGTGGCCAAATGTAGTATGTTCCATTTTAAATCAATGAAAAACATTTGACCAGCACAGGAAGCAACTTAATAATTTTTTTTTTTTTTAAACCATTCATTGGAAAAATTTGTAATGCAAATATTTTATAAACACACCATGGCCATGCAGTCCATATTGATATAATACTAACATATAGGAGTGTATTTTTAAAAAGAAAAAACAATTCACCCAGTGAAAGAGTCATTGGAAAAATGGGGGTGGAAAAAAACAAATGTTCTTAAGCCATTTCCTTTGCTGTTGCAAATGTTTTTCATCGACCTAAAATGGAAAAATACCACATTTGGCCATTAGATGGCGCAGTATCATAGGAATTTTCTATGATACAGTTTACCATCTACTGGCCAAATGTGGTATTTTCTATTTTAAATCAATGAAAAACATTCGTCCAGCACAGGAAGCAGCTTAACAACATTTGGTTTTCGCACCATTCATTGGGAAAATTTGTAATGCAAATATTTTATAAACACGCCATGGCCATGCAGTTCGCATTGATATATTACTAATGTATAGGAGTGTATTTATTAGGGAAAAAAAAACTGCATAACATTGAACTGCATACCAGTGAAAGGGTCACTCTGTGCAAATGGGGTGAAAAAAAACAAATGTTCTTAAGCTATTTCCTTTGCTGTTCCAATGTTTTTCATCGACCTAACATGGAAAAAATACCACATTTGGCCATTGGATGGTGCAGTATCATAGGAATTTTCTATGATACAGTTTACCATCTACTGGCCAAATGTGGTACATTCTAGTTTAAATCAATGAAAAACATTCGACCAGCACAGAAACTAGAAATAACATTTTTTTTTTGACCCATTGCACAGAATGACCCTTTCAATGCAGTTTTTTTTTTATTATTAAATATACTCCTATATGTTAGCAATACATCAATACTGACAGTATGGCCATGGTGTATTTATAAAATATTTACATTACAAATCGCCCAATGAATTGTGCAAAAACAAATGTTATTAGGCTACTTCTTGTGAAATGGAAAATACCATATTTAGCCACTAGTTGGTGCTAAATATAACAATGTTAAGTAGCAATAACATTCGGGTTTTTTTTTTACCCCATTCATTGGGTGAATTATAATGCAAATATTTTATAAATACACCAAAACCATACTGTCAGAATTGATATATTAATAACATATATTAAGAAAAAAATGCATAGCAATTCACCCAGTGAAAAGGATCAGTCCGTGCAAATGGGGTGAAAAAAACAAATGTTATTAGGCTATTAACTTTGCTGTTAGAATGTTTTTCATCTACTTAAAACGGAAAATACCACAGTTGGCCACTAGATGGTGCTAAAGATCATAGGAAATTTTCTATGATATTTTTCTCCATCTAGTGGCCAAATGTGGTATTTTGCATTTTTTGAAAATCCATGAAAAGCATTTGCCCATCTCTGCTGATTGCTGATCACGGGGGGGGGGGGGATATTTATATTCCCTGTGATAACAAAAAAAGTTTTTAACATAGGCAGACCACCGTTCTGTCTCTCTCCTACGAACGATCGGCGGGTCCCGCTGATTAGCTCCCACTGTGATTGGACACGCGTGAGCGCCCCCAGAGCCGGGAACAAGAATTGCTTAAAGGTACGCGATTTTTTTATTTTTTTGCACTTAAGGGCCGCCCTGCAACAGTAAATGTTTGTGGGGGCGGTCCTTAAAGAGGAACTGCAGTCTGCGCACATCATTTTTAATAAAAACATCTTTGCCATTCTGACGCTTCCCTCTGACCACTTTGCATATTATTTTATATATACTGTGCCAAATATGCTGCAGAAATCTCCCTCCACTGAGTCTGGCTGCAACCATTTTAACTGTGGGCAGCTGAAGCTGCTGCCTGTTCACTTCCTGGATTTACACAGAGGCCACACCTCCAGCTCTGCAGCGAGAGAGAGAGAGAGAGAGAGAGAGAGAGAGAGAGAGAGAGAGAGAGAGAGAGAGAGAGAGAGAGAGAGAGAGAGAGAGAGAGAGAGAGAGAGAGAGAGAGAGAGAGAGAGAGAGAGAGAGAGAGAGAGAGAGAGAGAGAGAGAGAGAGAGAGAGAGAGAGAGAGAGAGAGAGAGAGAGAGAGAGAGAGAGAGAGAGAGAGAGGTGCATGATGTCATAATCCTAGGCTAATGACCAGACAGGAAACATGAAGTGGGCTGTATAAGGGATTTACTGGCAGAAAAAAAAAAAATGTTTTACTATCAAAAGTTATAACAACAACAAGGGCAGAAGATTTAATAGATGGAAAGATAACAAAAAAATGACTGAAGTCCCGCTTTAAGTGGTTAAAACAGCTGCACAAATACCGTGTGATATAAAAATGGCAACACCCACTATTTTATTCTCTAGGGTCTCTACTTTAAAAACAAAACAGATATATATATATATATATATATATATATATATATATATATATATATATATATATATATATATATATTATATATATATATGTGTGTGTGTGTGTGTGTGTGTGTATATATATATTGTAATGTTGGGGTGATTAAGCACAATTGGTAGATGCACGTTTTAGTCTACATCAGGCAGGCGTTTTATGGTTAAGGGCCTGGTAGCCCACGTTTATTATAAGAAAACAAAAATATTTAGTTCATCCAGTAATCCCACGCAGGGGTTTAAATTCATTCAGCACACAAATGTACATACCAAGCCACCTGGCTCTCAATTGTCAACAGTTCCTCTGCTTGCTCCCAACAGATTTGTCAACTCTTTCCAGCCCCCTGGACTCACCGACTTCCTTAGTCTTCCTGACTCTCAAGGTTGTCAGCCTTTCCCAGTCCCTTACACGGACTACAGTCTCCCACAGGGCAAACCACTCTTCAGCCAGCAGCAAGCTGCTCACACTCCACCACACCCATCTACAACTTCCTGTCTTACTTTTTAAAGACACTGCCTTAACAGGTGGGTTAATCAATTTTATTCCCTTAAAGAGAGCACAACCCAAACAGAGGGGAAATATAGTGTCCTTCCAGGACCCAGCCACGGCGTCCATTACATATCCCCCCCCTGTGTTTCGATCCGGAGGGAGGAACACCAGCACCCATCATGATGGTTGGGACACCTCTGTGCTGGCTGTCAGCCACGTAGGCCCAACCCTTTTTCCGGGTGCGCTTCCAGGAACATTCCCCCCAGGATCTCAACAGGTTCCTATATTGTCCTATACTCAGCCTTCCTCTTCTTTTGGGGTCCCTGGGCTTATTCACTTTTCTTGGGGGAACTCTGCCTTCCTTGAGCCCTCCTTTCAACTTACAGATACCCATTTTACCCTTCACCACCTGTATTTCAGGTTCAAAACAGTTTCTCTTGTTACCCATGGCAACCAAATCATTGTTTGCAGAACGAACTCTTAACAGATCACAGCTTTCCGTATCAGTGTTTGTTAGAAGAAGACCTGAGGAGGGACTACATCCGACGGGACCATAGCACAGCTCCACCTCACCCGTTGTCCAACACTCCATGGGTACCTGTTCTAACAAACTACCCTGACCTAAGCATAAACCATTTTTTCCAGGTGTACACATTACATTGTTATGGCAACCAACATTAACACTTTCTCCCATAGTATCTCCGGGCACCTTAACTTGTACCTCTGGGCCAGTGACAGAAAGCATCTCTGCTACTGCCGAGTCCATTCTGGGCCGTTCCTTCTCATGAGGCCTAGCGGGTAAGGCAGTATCTGCGCCCTCTACCGACAACTGCTCCGCCGCACCTCGGACCACACCAGCAGAGATTTTTCTAGTCACCGCATCAGACGGAGAGACCTCTGATATCTCAAGCAGTTCTCTCGCGTGCCTTCCATACCAATCAATAACTAGAAGTACGCTCACAGAGAATCTGGAGATCCTGTGCCAAATGGGTAACCATTGGTCCCACCAATTCCACTGTTTGTCATGGTTTCCCAGCACTGCCTGTACCACCTGGCTCCACCCATTGGTGCTACGCAGCACCACCTGGTCCAACTGCGGCGGAGATACCCAAGTATACAGTAAGTTCATCTTTACCAACTCTAGCATTTCCAGTAAGGTTTCTGTCATCTCTAAACATCCCATGTCTAAACACCAGAACTTTCTAGGGTCTTCTACCCTGTCCAAGACATGGAGGGGCTCAGCGACTGCAGGTTGAGAGGGTGAGACATTTGAAGAGACCTCATCCTCCTTGGAGGTACCCATCATCACAGCTTGTTGCTCCCCTGGAGAGCTGTCAGACACATGTCTCACACTTATCCCTTCTGCACCAGTGTTGGTGAGCCTCTGCAGGTCATTACAAGTCACACTATCACTTTGATACTCCATATCATTTAGCTGTGGGGCTGTGGACAACACATCTGCGATGCCAGTGCCCTGAACTGTTTCTTCAGAGGGGAGGGCAGCAACCTTTGCAGGGACCAGGATGCCCTCAACCACCAGCGGCTCTGCGATCCCCCTGTCTGGCATAGCAGTTGTGTCCACACCCTTGTTACTTAAGCTAGCCTTACCCAGCATGGCTAGCAATTGTTTGGCCCAGCTGTCCCAGTCCATTGTGGTTCCACCATGGGCGTTCCACAGCGTTGCATCACCTGCTGTAGGAAGCCGCACAGAAACCTGGGATTCATTAGCTTCACCTGTACATTCGTCATTTCTATATACATCATTTTGTAACACCATACTTTTATCAACGTTGCATTGGGGTGATGCTTCATCACCTAAAGCTTGGTGCAGCACACCATTTTGAACACCTTTTTCTGGTGGCATTACAGACACATTCAGCTTTGTATACTCAACTTTTGCAGGCTGAATTAACCCCTTGCCCACTGGGCTACACGTAGGGTTGTGGGGCTGCGCCCACACGCTCTCACTGTGTGAATTAGTCCCCCCTTGTTCCACCAGCATAGCACCAGAGCCATCCTGGGCAGCCTCTGACTCCAACACATGGAGACCCCATGAGACTTCCATGGACAATCCTGTGCCTCTGCCTGTCATGGGAGATCTCCTACTCTCATCACTGGTAGTGAACACATTACCAACCTCACTCTCAGATATGACATTATAAGAAATACATGTTTCAATGTCATTACACTCATCACGTTTAGCAATAGTATCACTTTTGTTAGTACGATCATTAGCATTCTCATTACATGTAGACACAACTGCTGTTTTTGTGGTTTGTTTATGAGCCACCATAACCTCTGAGCGACTCTTCACAGCACCTGCTCTCTGTAAAGGGGCACTTTTGCCTATTTGGGCAGCTCCATAGCTGACCTGGGAAACTCTCTGCTCCAACACTGCAAGCTCCTTGGAAGTTTCCCTGGGCAACCCTGCAGCAGCTGTCACTAGGGAACATGGTACCAGCACTGTTTTGGTCACCCCTAGCTCAATTTTTCCAGCCATCTGCTGGATCATAGCAGGCATATGCAGAGTCCCCATGTCCTTTTCAGTCTTTAGCCCTGCGTCTAGTTGGGCTTTACGCTGCGCCTCCCCACTGCTCTGGGTAGCACAATGCAGAAAGTCTATGTCCATTTGTACCGCGGATCTCCCCACTGGACATACTCCCACTTCACTGGATTCAGCATCATAAACTGAAACAGTCTTACCAGTTCCTGCAGCTGATGTCATAGCCTTCACTTGAGTGCGTTGTCTCACTGGTGTGGTGTCTCCATAGGCTGACTCCCCCATGTGGCCATGGAGCAAAACTGCAGCCTTTCTGGACCCACTGACGCCCCCTGTAGGTAACACAAGATCCTTGTTGCTAGGGGTAACTGCAGACTTGCGCTCCAAAGCTGGTTGGCTATACCTCATGCAGGATTCAGGCTGATATACTCTCCTTTCTGGACTGACCCCTTTTCCTAAGCGGTCATGACAGAAAAAAACTTTACGTTTCTCTGGATTTCCAAATCCTAGGCCTTCTGGCGACACTTCTCCCGTCCTGGAGCATTGCTGGCGGCCCATGATACGATGGAACTCTCCTCTAAGAAGGATTTCCTCTTTAAACTTGCTGTAGTCATCCTGGTCCCCATCCATCAAATGGTAAACCGACCGGAACTCTATCCGCAATAAGGTTTGCAACAGTTTTGGCCACCGGTCCCTAGGCCATTTTCTCTTTACAGCAACTTTTTCAAATTTTACAAGGAAGTCTCCCACCTCCTCTGTAGGCAGCATGGGTTGCACATAGTCAGAGGCCAAGATCTCAGCCCCTTGCAGTGCACCCGACTCTTTGCGATTCCGCTGGAACCATTCATTCGCTGTCTCACATGTCACTGGCCCCTTTTTACTGGTCCTACAAGGTGGAGACATCTTCTCAGGCCATGCTGAGCTCACGTGGTCGTCTGCAGCCTTCACATTACCACGGTTGCTACGGGCAACCACATACTTCAACTTCCGTTCAGCATGTTGATCACTCCTGGAACACAAATCAGGCTTCCCAAACATTGTTGTAGACTTTTGTCCGGCCGTGTCAATTTGTATTGGAGACAGAGACAATGGGCATGTGGCGACAACATGACCCCACTCTCTGCACCGCAAACAGCGCTCTTGTTTCAGAGCCTTAACAGGGCTTCCCCAATTGCATCCTCTTTCAAAATTAGGCTTCTGCACATTGATAGCTGGCCTGCTTGCACCAGCGTTGTCAGGGGCAACAATATGCACGTCCCCTTTAACTGGGGTTGGTGTAGCAAAAAACAGTCTGCAATACTCTCCAGCAGGCTCAAACCCTTGCTTCATCTTTGCAGTCTCTCCGCCAGACTTTTGGGCCTTCCAGCAAAAAATTTAACAGTGTCACTTTAAAGCAAGTTGCTTTTCTCTTGTGCAAGCTCTCCTCAGCTGCACACACAGATTGTGCTGTCTCATGCACACAAACAGTTCATAGAAAAAAAAAAAAAAATTTGCCTTTTCATTCACAGGTACACCACCTGCAACACACAATGCCTTTTGCACAATGCTGTTCGTCTGGCTGCCACACACAGTTAGCAGTAGTTCCTGATGCGACTTACTGTAGAGCAAGGACCCGGATTCCACCGTCTTGTGCCCGCATTCGAACACCACTTGTAATGTTGGGGTGATTAAGCACAATTGGTAGATGCACGTTTTAGTCTACATCAGGCAGGCGTTTTATGGTTAAGGGCCTGGTAGCCCACGTTTATTATAAGAAAACAAAAATATTTAGTTCATCCAGTAATCCCACGCAGGGGTTTAAATTCATTCAGCACACAAATGTACATACCAAGCCACCTGGCTCTCAATTGTCAACAGTTCCTCTGCTTGCTCCCAACAGATTTGTCAACTCTTTCCAGCCCCCTGGACTCACCGACTTCCTTAGTCTTCCTGACTCTCAAGGTTGTCAGCCTTTCCCAGTCCCTTACACGGACTAAAGTCTCCCACAGGGCAAACCACTCTTCAACCAGCAGCAAGCTGCTCACACTCCCCCACACCCATCTACAACTTCCTGTCTTACTTTTTAAAGACACTGCCTTAACAGGTGGGTTAATCAATTTTATTCCCTTAAAGAGAGCACAACCCAAACAGAGGGGAAATATAGTGTCCTTCCAGGACCCAGCCACGGCGTCCATTACAATATATATATATATATATATATATATATATATATATATATATATATATATATATGTGTATATATATATATATATATATATATGTGTACCGTATATATATATATATATATATTATATATATATATATATATATATATATATTCTTTCTTAAATTTCTTTAATTGTAACGTACGATTTGTTACATTAACAGTTTCCCCGACCAGCCGCCGTCATTATACTGCGGCAAGGTGGTCCGCAAATCGACCGTAGCTGTATGTCGACGCGTGGGCTCGCTTTTGTGGGCGTGTGCGCTCCCATTGGTCAGCAGGGGAGCCAATCAGGGGGTCCGGCAGACTCACTGCCAATGCTGTGACAGAACGGGGGATCTGTGTAAACAAGGCAGATCTCCGTTCTGACAGGGGAGATCACACAGAAGAATATATTTTGGCCTAAACAGATGAAGAAATAATTGACTTTGGAATGTTTTTTTTAACAGAAAGTTAAAAAAAAAATGTAGTTTTTCTTTTTAAAATTGTCGCTTTTTTTTTTTTTTTTTTGTTTATAGCGCAAAAAATAAAAAAAACGCAGAGGTAATCAAATACCACCAATAGAAAGCTCTATTTGTGGGGGGGGGGGTTTGGTGTGAGCACGTATTCTCATATATGCACTGCGCTATTGAATTAAATATAAATATACGTGCTGCTACTTAAAATGCAAAATAATAAAACAAAAGGTGATAAACAATCACAGTAGTGCAAAAGAACAATTATTCAAAAGTGTCTATAATAAAAATCTAAAATAATAATTGTCCATCATAAATAAATTCAAATATCAAAAAAGAATCGTCAAAATAGTGCAACTGAATGAAGAAATAGTTTTTTTTACTTTTTTTTTTTTTTTTTTTAGCAGAAAATAAAAAATGCAGTTTTTCTTTTCAGAATTGACACGCTTTTTTTTTTTTATATATAGCGCAAAAAATATAAAATAAATTCAGAGGTAATCAAATACCACCAAAAGCTTTTGGGGGGGGGGGGGGAGAACATATCTCATATAAGCACTGTGCTATTGAATTAAATATAAATATAAGTGCTGCTACTTAGAATGCAAATAATAAAACAAAAAAGGTGAAAACAATGTAGTGTCAATCTACACAATCGCAGTAGCGCAAAAGAACAATAACAATTATTCAAAAGTGTCATAAAAATTAAATCAAAAATAATTGTCCATCATAAATAAAGAAATTCAAATATTATAAAAAGAATCAATTCAATGATCGTGATGTAAACAGGAAATGGCCGTTGATCGGCTTTTCCTCACTCGCGTCTGACTGACGCGAGTAGAGGAGAGCTGATTGGCGGCTCTCTTGAAGGGGGGGGGGGGGTCTGTGCTGATTGTTTATCAGTGCAGCCTCCCCTCGGATGCCTACACTAGACCAGGACCACCAGGGAAGTGGGCAACATGTGGATTAGCCAGGTATGTAACACATGGCTGTCCATATGTGCAAATGATGCCCAATCTGCTCCAGTCAGTGCCCACAAATGGGCACTGACTGGCACCATCATGTACCAAATAAAATCAGTGATGCCCAGCAATGCCACCCATCAGTGTCCAGCAGTGCCACCTATCAGTGGCCATCCATGCCCACTTATCAGTGCCACCCATAAGTACCCATCAGTGCTGCCTATGAGTGCCCATAAGTGCTACATACCAGTGCCACCTATCAGTGCCCATCATCAGTGCTCGTCAGTGCCACCTCATCAGTACCACCTCATTGGTGCCACCTCATCGATGCCCATCAGTGCCGCCTTATCAGTGCCCATTAGTGCAGCCATATCAGTGCCCGTCAGTGCAGCCATATCAGTGCCCGTCCTTGAAGAAGAAAACGTACTTATTTACAAAAAAAATTAACAGAAACAAAGAAAAAGTTGTTGTTTTTTCTACATTTTCGGTCTTTTTTTTTATTTGTTGCGCAAAAAATAAAAAACCGCACAGGTGATCAAATACCACCAAAAGAAAGCACTACGTGTGGGAACAAAATGATAAAAATGTAATTTGGGTACAGTGTAGCATGACAGCGCAATTGTCATTCAAACTGCAACAGCGCTGAAAGCTGAAAATTGGCCTGGGCAGGAAGGTGTCTAAGTGCCCGGTATTGAAGTGCTTAAAAAAAAAAAAGGACATCAATTTTGTTTTGGGTACAGCGTCACACGACCGCGCAGTTGTCAGTTAAAGCTACGTAGTGCCGTATTGCCCCCCCCCCCCCCAAAAAAAAAAAATGGCCTGGTCGTGAGCCCTGGTTCGCATTGATGCTACTTTTGAAATCGCTCTACTTCACTTGAATTAGCGCGATTTCAAAGTAGCAAGGTCAGTGCGATTTCAGGTGCTGCTTGATAGACATCTGTGCGGCTTCAGACGTCTATTGAAGTCGCACCTGAAATCGGGGAAAAAGTGTTGCAGGAACTACTTTTGCGATATGTCGCACCGATTGGAACGCTGCCATCGCCGCCAATAGGCTGCGACTTGCCATGCAATTTGATCTCTCAAATCGCATGACAAATCGCTCCAATGTGTACCTAGGCTTAAAGGGGTTCCACCCGCAAATATATATATTTGTTTTTAAAAGTCAGCCGCTACAAACACTGTAGCGGCTGACTTTTAATAAGGACACTTACCCGTCCTGGGAGCCCGCGATGTCGCCCCCCCCCCCCCCCCCCCACACCGAGGCCGATACGTCCATCGGATCGGGTCCCGGCGCCGTTGTAGTGTCATATTTTGCTCCCCATCGTAGAATGCTCCGGAAGTGACGTTTCGGCCAGAAATTTCGCACTGCGCATGCGTTCCAAACACTTGCGCCATGCGTTCCAGATGATTTGCGACAAGGCAGTTCAGTGAAACCGTCAGTCTTCAGAACTTCAGTCATTTTTTTACTCTTTCCGTCTATTAAATCTTCTGCCCTTGTTGTTGCTTTAACTTTGGATAGTAAAACATTTTTTTTCTGCCAGTAAATCCCTTTATACAGCCCACTTCCTGTATCTTGTGTGGTCATTAGCCTAGGATTATGACATCATACACAGCGCGCGCTCTCTCTCTCTCTCTCTCTCTCTCTCTCTCTCTCTCTCTCTCTCTCTCTCTCTCTCACTCACTAAGAGTTTGCCAAGAAGGGAGGGAGGGATGAGTCATAAGAGGACCAATGATGGGCACAGCAGGTGTACAGACCAAGAAACTCAGCACAGGGATGGTGGGAAACCCTCATAATGGGCACAGCAGGTGTACAGACCTGGGAACTCAGCACAGGGATGGTTAGAACCCCTCATAATGGGCACAGCAGGTGTACAGACCTGGGAACTCAGCACAGGGATGGTGGGAAACCCTCATAATGGGCACAGCAGGTGTACAGACCAAGAAACTCAGCACAGGGATGGTGGGAACCCCTCATAATGGGCACAGCAGGTGTACAGACCTGGGAACTCAGCACAGGGATGGTTAGAACCCCTCATAATGGGCACAGCAGGTGTACAGACCTGGGAACTCAGCACAGGGATAGTGGGAACCCCTCATAATGGGCACAGCAGGTGTACAGACCTGGGAACTCAGCACAGGGATGGTGAGAACCCCTCATAATGGGCACAGCAGGTGTACAGACCTGGGAACTCAGCATAGAGATGGTGGGAACCCCTCATAATGGGCACAGCGGGTGTGCAGACCTGGGAACTCAGCATAGAGATGGTGGGAACCCCTCATAATGGGCACAGCAGGTGTACAGACCTGGGAACTCAGCATAGAGATGGTTGGAACCCCTCATAATGGGCACAGCGGGTGTGCAGACCTGGGAACTCAGCATAGAGATGGTGGGAACCCCTCATAATGGGCACAGCAGGTGTACAGACCTGGGAACTCAGCACAGGGATGGTGGGAACCCCTCATAATGGGCACAGCAGGTGTACAGACCTGGGAACTCAGCATAGAGATGGTGGGAACCCCTCATAATGGGCACAGCAGGTGTACAGACCTGGGAACTCAGCACAGGGATGGTGAGAACCCCACATAATGGGCACAGCAGGTGGATAGACCCGGAAACTCAGCACAGGGATGGTGGGAACCCCCATCATCGTTCAAACACTGAACTATTGGATTTGGATGGAGTGCCCCTTTAACCTATACCTCAAGTTTCAGGTTTACAGAAACATTATTTATAATCCTCTAATATTTTTGGATGCGGGGGATGGTCTGTCATGGCGGTGGAGGGACGTTGGCCCTCTCCTTCTGTCAGATTTCAAGCTGGTGACCGATGTCTCTGTCCCGCGTCTCTCTCTTCTCTCCAGCTGGGGGTCACGTGTTCTGCACGGCGGCCGCAATACAGATTTAAAAGAAACCACAAAATCCCAGCGCTGGTCAGAGGTTTTTCTTTTTTAAGATTCTCGGATCTTTTATTATATTCCTCTTGCCCTTTACAGACCTCTAATTTGGTTTTAAGTACACCAATTTCCTCATCAATAGATAGCAATTTCTTTTTTTTTTCTTAGTGAGTAAAAAATTTACCAAACTATTGATGAGGAAATTGATGTACTTAAAACCAAATTAGAGGTCTGTAAAGGGCAAGAGGAATATAATAAAAGATCCGAGAATCTTTAAAAAAAACATTTAGAGAAGGAGGAACGGGACCAAAGGCTTGAAAAGAGAAAGAAACGAAACTAAAAGAGATTATAGAACTAAAATGTTTTTTTAAATGGCAGGTTAACGACTTCAGCCCCGGAAGATTTTACCCCCCTTCCTGACCAGAGCACTTTTTGCGATTCGGCACTATGTCGCTTTAACTGACAGTTGCGCGGTCGTGCGCCGCTGCGCCCAAACAAAATTGATGTCCTTTTTTTCGCAGAAATAGAGCTTTCTTTTGGCTGTTTTTGATCACCTCTGCGGTTTTTATTTTTTGCGCTATAAACAAAAAAAGAGCGACAATTTTGAAAAAAAAGCAATTTTTTTTTACTTTTTTCTATAATAAATATCCCCCAAAAATATATAAAAAAAAACACATTTCTTTCTCAGTTTAGGCCGATACGTATTCTTCTACATATTTTTGTTAAAAAAATCACAATAAGCGTATATTGATTGGCAAAAGTTATAGCGTCTACAAAATAGGGGATAGATTTATGGCATTTTTATTCTAAATTTTTTTTTTTTTATTAGTAATGGCAGCGATTTGCGATTTTTTTTGCGGACACTTTTGACACTATTTATAGACCACTGTCATTTATACAGCGATCAGTGCTATAAAAAAATGCACTGATTATTGTGTAAATGACACTGGCAGGGAAGGGGTTAAACATTAGGGGGCGATCAAGGGGTTAAGTGTGTCCTAGTGAGTGATTCTAACTGTGGGGGGGGGATGGGCTACCACTGACATGACCGGGATCACTGCTCCCGATCACAGGAAGCAGTGATCTCTGTCCTGTCACTAGGCCGATACGTATTCTTCTAAATATTTTTGGTAAAAAAGAAATCGCAATAAGCGTATATTGATTGGTTTGTGCCAAAGTTATAGCGTCTACAAAATAGGGGATAGTTTTATGGCATTTTTATTATTCATTTTTTTTATTTATTAGTAATGGCGGCGATCTGTGATTTTTATCGGGACTGCGACATTATGGAGGACACATCGGACAATTTTTACACTCTTTTGGGACCATTGTCATTTATACAGCGATCAGTGCTTTAAAAATGCATTGATTACTGTGTAAATGACACTGGCAGGGAAGGGGTTAACCACTAGGGGGCGACAAAGGGGTTAAGTGTGTCCTAGGGAGTGATTTTTAACTGTGGGGGGGTGGGTTTCAAGTCACATGACAGCGATCACTCATCCCGATGACAGGGAGCAGTGTTGTCATTCCACAAGGCAGAAGGGGGAAATGCCTTGTTTACATAGGCACTTCCCTGTTCTGAGGCTCCGTGACACGATCGCCGGGAGACCGGTGGACATCGAGCCGGCCAGTCCTGCAGGCACAATCACGCTGCACGCGGGCGTCTGCTAGCCCCGGCTCTTAAAGGGGACGTACAGGTACGCCCATTTGCCCACTGCTGCCATTGTGCCGACGTATATCGGCGGACGGCAAGTGGTTAAACAAAATCCTCCTGAGAATAATATCCCCACTATGGTATATCCTAATAAAAGTGGGATATCTAATACACCTAATACTCAGCCACCTCCTCAACCTGGACCATTCTATCCTCCTAGTATCAGGAATAGTGACTCTCCTAGAGTACAGGCTGTAAACAATAGAGGAGGTAGGGGAAAAATTCCAGGGAGGGGTAGGAGGGGATGGGGTCAGGGGTGTATTTAGATTTTGTGCTGCCTTAGGCCCGACTAAACACGTGCACCCCCTAATTTAAAAATGCCCCCCTTCCTGTCAAGGCCACACCCCTGCCTGTTTAAGACCTGTCCTATCATCTGTAAACCACACCCCTTCCTCTTTAGGCTCCACCTTTTCCTCTTAGAGCTCCACCTCTTAATCTCTGTACATTAGCACACACAATCACACACCATTCACTCAGTACTTACATCAATCACTCATCAGGGGCCACCAGTGCAGCCTATCAGTGCCGTCTCATCAGGGGCCACCAGTGCCGCCTCATCGGGGGACGCCAGTGCCGCTTCATCAGGGGCCACCAGTGCAGCCTCATCAAAGACCACCAGTGCAGCCTCATCAAAAGACCACCAGTGCCGCCTCATCGAGGGCCACCAGTGCCGCCTCATCAGGGTCCACCAGTGCCGCCTCATCAGGGTCCACCAGTGCAGCCTCATCAGGGTCCACCAGTGCAGCCTCATCAGGGTCCACCAGTGCAGCCTCATCAGGGACCACCAGTGCCACCTCATCAGGGACCAGTGCCACCTCATCAGGGGTCACCAGTGTAGCCCATCAGTGGCCATTAGTGCAGCCTTATCAGGGCCACCAGTGCGGCCTCATCAGGGGCCACTAGTGCAGCCTATCAGTGCGGCCTCATCAGGGGCCACCAGTGTAGCCTATCAGTGGCCATCAGTGTGGTCTCATAAGGGGCCACCAGTGTCATCTTATCAGTGCCTGTTAGTGCAGCCATATCAGTGCAGTTTAAGAGTTCCACCTCATCAGTTTCATGATACCACAGATTAGAGTATATGAATTATGTATTGGTTATAGCACAGAGCACTTTGCAGTACATGAACTTTCACTGAATGTGGACTGTCTAATGGGTTTGCATTGATTTCAGCATGGAGCACTTTGCATATGCTGAAATCAATGCAAACTTATTAAACAGTCCACATTCAGTGAAAGTTCATGTAACCGCAAAGTGCCGCCCTAGGCCTGGGCCTGGTCAGCCTAGGCCAAGACACAGCACTGGAGGGGGTCATCCTGTTCGCAAAAAAACTTGATAATACGTCCAATAGATTTGAACCCTTAAGAGATTTTGAGAATAACTGTACTGATAAAAGATACATTACTCAGCATCCTTATGGCCACTCACCTCGGGGGCCCCAGAAGTGACCATTTATACAGAGGCGGCTCTCTAATTAGGCAAATTAGGCGATGGCCTAAGGCCTCGCCCCCTCTCAAAGGCCTCGCCCTCTCAGGGTCCTCGCCACTGCCTAATTTGCCTAAAGAGCTGCCTCTATCATCCTGCATCAATTCTAGTACAGTCAATGCAGGGGAGCTTTGTGCCCACCTTGTTCAGTTTACAAACAGTCCTCCTCCTCTCTGCTCTGTTACACCACGCCCCATGAGATGACTGCCCAGTCTCCATTGGAACAGCCGGTGTCTTGTAAAATAGGGTCCTCCATCAGATGCTGTCCTCTGCGTACTGCGCATGCGCAGTACACAGGAGCACAGATTCCGAAAATTGCCGAGGACGAACGGCGCCTGCGCCGTGAGTCCAGGTTCTATCCCCACTATCCAAGTGGACATAGAGTTAGAATAAAAAAGAGCCGAGCGCAGCGAGGCCGAGCCCGAAGCGTGGCGAGCGAAGCGTGGCGAGCGAAGCTCGCCCGCGAGGGGCCCTCTAAAATTCTAAACCCTATGTCCGCTTGCATAGTGGGGCTACCTCCTCCACTCACGGCGCAGGCGCCGTTCAGCTTCGGAGATTTTCCGAAGCTTCGTCTGCTCCGTACTGCGCATGCGCAGTACGGAACGGACACATATCGATGGTCGGACTCAATTGGGCAGAACACCGGCAGAGACTGACAACTGCCCCGCCCCTCACAGCCCCGCCAGCAAATGCTATCCGTCCCTTGAGCTGATACCTTGTGCAAAGGCTAGCACCTCAGCAGGATTGCGAGTCCACCCTCCTTCCAGGGCGGGGCGTCTGTGGTGGAGGCGGAGCCAATTCCAGTTCTCTCACTGTAGCCTGTCTGTGTGCAGCCGACTGACTACTGAGCTTAGTGAGCTGAGGATGTGCTGACTGAGCTGTGAGGGGACAGAACATCTATCTGTGAAGTACATATGACTGGGGGGGTGTGCATATCACTAGGGGGTGAACATGTGACTGGGGGGTACATGCATGTGATTGGGGGTGTGTGCATGTCACTAGGGGGTGTGTGCATGTGATTGGGGGGCTGGGCATGTGACTGGGCGGGTGTGTGCATGTCACTAGGGGGGTGAACATGTGACTGGGTGGGTGTGTGCATGTGAATGGGGGAGGTGTGTGCATGTGAATGGGGGAGGTGTGTGCATGTGAATGGGGGAGATGTGTGCATGTCAATGGGGGAGATGTGTGCATGTAACTAGGGGGTGTATGCATGTAATTGGGGGAGGTGTGTGCATGTCACTAGAGGGGGTGAACATGTGATTGGGGGTGTGTGCATGTGACGGGGGGGGGTGTGCATGTCACGGGGGGTGTGTGCATGTCTCTAGAGGGGGTGAACATGTGATTGGGGGTGTGTGCATGTGACTGGGGGGGTGTGCATGTCACTAAAGGGGGGTGAACATAGGATTGGGGGTGCATGCATCCCACTAGGGGGGTACATGCGACGGGGGGGTGAGCATGCAACGGGAGGTGCGAATGTGTTTGGGGGTACATGTGACTGGGGTTTACAGTCAGGTCTGCTCAGTCCTCTGCCAGTGTCCCAATGTGCCTGCCTATGATTGACATACCGTGTCCTCCTGACCTGACTCCACCCCAGCCTCATCCCCAGCCATCCAGGGCTCCACTGCGGTGGTCGGGAGGTCCCAGCTCAGTCCAGTGTGATCCTCAGCCATGGTGGGCAAGGCACTCTTCATTCTGCGCTGGCACTGCTCATGATCGGCTTCTCTGTGGCTATCTCCCACCAGGAGCTCTTCCACTATGAGGAGTCCGAATGGACCTACTGCTTCCCAACAGGGATGACGAGAGAGACAGAACATGGACACCAGCACTAGCAGAGTGTACACTGACACCAGCACTGAGAGAGACAGAACACTGACACCAGCACCAAGAGACACTGACACCAGCACAAGCAGAGTGTACACTGACACCAGCACTGAGAGAGACAGAGAGCTAACACCAGCACTGAGAGAGACAGAGCACTGACTCTCTGTCAGTGCTGGTGTCAGTGTTCTGTCTCTCTCAGTGCTGGTGTTAGCTCTCTGTCTCTCTCAGTGCTGGTGTCAGTGTTCTGTCTCTCTCAGTGCTGGTGTCAGTGCTCTGTCTCTCTCAGTGCTGGTGTCAGTGTTCTGTCTCTCTCAGTGCTGGTGTCAGTGTATACTCTGCTAGTGCTGGTGGCAGTGCTTTCTCTCTCAGTGCTGGTGTCAATGCTGTCTCTCTCAGTGCTGGTGTCGGTGCTGTCTCTCTCAGTGCTGTGTCTCTCTCAGTGCTGATGTCAGTGCTCTGTCTCTCTCGGTGCTGGTGTCAGTGCTCTGTCTCTCTCAGTGCTGGTGTCAGTGCTCTGTCTCTCTCAGTGCTGGTGTCAGTGCTCTGTCTCTCTCAGTGCTGGTGTCAGTGTATACTCTGCTAGTGCTGGTGTCAGTGCTGTCTCTCTCAGTGCTGGTGTCAATGCTCTGCCTCTCAGTGCTGGTGTCAGTGCTGTCTCTCTCAGTGCTGATTTCAGTGCTCTGTCTCTCTTGGTGCTGGTGTTAGTGTGCACTCTGCTAGTGCTGGTGTCAGTGCTGTCTCTCTCTGTGTTGGTGTCAGTGTTCTGTCTCTCTCAGTGTTGGTGTCATTGTTATGTCTCTCTAAGTGCTGTCTCTCACAGTGCTGTCTCTCACAGTGCTGGTGTCAGTGCTGTCTCTCTCAGTGCTGGTGTCAGTGCTGCCTCTTGCAGTGCTGGTGTCAGTGCAGTCTCTCGCAGTGCTGGTGTCAGTGCAGTCTCTCGCAGTGCTGGTGTCAGTGCTGTCTCTCGCAGTGCTGGTGTCAGTGCTCTGTCTCTCTCAGTGCTGGTGTCAGTGTTCTGTCTCTCGCAGTGCTGGTGTCAGTGTATACTCTGATAGTGCTGGTGTCAGTGCTGTCTCTCTCAGTGCTGGTGTCAGTGCTGTGCCTCTCTCAGTGCTGATGTCAGTGATCTGTCACTCTTGGTGCTGGTGTTAGTGTGCACTGTGCTAGTGCTGGTGTCAGTGCTCTGTCTCTCTCAGTGCTGGTGTCAGTGCTCTGTCTCTCTCAGTGCTGGTGTCAGTGCTCTGTCTCTCTCAGTGCTGGTGTCAGTGCTCTGTCTCTCTCAGTGCTGGTGTCAGTGCTGTCTCTCGCAGTGCTGGTGCCAGTGCAGTCTCTCTCAGTGCTGGTGTCAGTGCTCTGTCTCTCTGTGCTGGTGTCAGTGTTCTGTCTCTCTCGGTGCTGGTGTCAGTGTATACTCTGCTAGTGCTGCTGGCAGTGCTGGTGTCTGTGTTCTGTCTCTCTGTGTTGGTATCAGTGTTCTGTCTCTCAGTGTTGGTGTCAGCGTTCTGTCTCTCTCAGTGTTGGTGTCAGTGTTCTGTCTCTCTCAGTGCTGGTGTCAGTGCTGTCTCTCTCAGTGTTGGTGTCAGTGCTGTCTCTCACAGTGCTGGTGTCAGTGCTGTCTCTTGCAGTGCTGGTGTCAGTGCTGTCTCTCGCAGTGCTGGTGTCAGTGCTCTGTCTCTCTCAGTGCTGGTGTCAGTGTTCTGTCTCTCGCAGTGCTGGTGTCAGTGTATACTCTGCTAGTGCTGGTGTCAGTGCTGTCTCTCTCAGTGCTGGTGTCAGTGCTGTCTCTCTCAGTGCTGGTGTCAGTGCTGTGTCTCTCTCAGTGCTGATGTCAGTGATCTGTCACTCTTGGTGCTGGTGTTAGTGTGCACTCTGCTAGTGCTGATGTCAGTGCTCTGTCTCTCTCAGTGCTGATGTCAGTGCTCTGTCTCTCTCAGTGCTGGTGTCAGTGCTCTGTCTCTCTCAGTGCTGGTGTCAGTGCTCTGTCTCTCTCAGTGCTGGTGTCAGTGCTTCGTGTCTCTCAGTGCTGGTGTTAGCTCTCTGTCTCTCTCAGTGCTGGTGTCAGTGTTCTGTCTCTCTCAGTGCTGGTGTCAGTGTTCTGTCTCTCTCAGTGCTGGTGTCAGTGCTCTGTCTCTATCAGTGCTTGTGTTAGCTCTCTTTCTCTCTCAGTGCTGGTGTCCGTGTTCTGTCTCTCTCAGTGCTGGTGTCAGTGCTCTGTCTCTCTCAGTGTTGGTGTTAGCTCTCTGTCTCTCTCAGTGCTGGTGTCAGTGTTCTGTCTCTCTCAGTGCTGGTGTCAGTGCTCTGTCTCTCTCAGTGCTGGTGTCAGTGCTCTGTCTCTCTCATTGCTGGTGTCAGTGTTCTGTCTATCGCAGTGCTGGTGTCAGTGTTCTGTCTCTCGCAGTGCTGGTGTCAGTGCTTTCTCTCTCAGTGCTGGTGTCAGTGCTGTCTCTCAACGTGCTGGTGTCAGTGCTCTGTCCCTCTCGGTGCTTGTGTTAGTGTGCACTCTGCTAGTGCTGGTGTCAGTGTTCTATCTCTCCCATTGCTGGTGCCAGTGCCCTGTCTCTCTCTCACTGCTGGTACCAGCACTGAGAGAGACAGAGCACTGACACCAGCACTAGCAGAGTGCACACTAACACAAGCACCGAGAGAGACAGAGCACTGACACCAGTACTAGCAGAGAGACAGAGCACTGACACCAGCACTAGCAGAGAGACAGCACTGACACCAGCACTGAGAGAGACAGAACACTGACACCAACACTGAGAGAGAGAGCATACTGCACTGAGATGGAGTGCCCTGACACCAGTACTGAGAGCATGCCAGCCCTGACACCAGCTTTGAAATAGAGGACACAGACACCGGTACTCTTGATATGCAGTTCAATTCCATTGCTTGAATTATTTTTTTCCCTTATGGATGTGAGTGGGGCCTCATGTCTAAGTTATGCCTAAGGCCTCACAAAGCCTAGAGCCGCCTCTGCATTTATATCACTATGATGAATATTATAATGATCACCCTCCCAGAACCCCTGATTGGGAAAATAGGGATAGTGGCCCCGACCAATCTGAATCTAATCAATTGCATCACAATAGTTATTTTTTATTTTTTTTTCCAAAGGGAGGAAACAAGGTAATAAGAAGCATTGAACAAAACGAGGTTCTAGAGGGGGGAGGGGGGATTAAATAGAAAAAGAAGGCGGGGTTTAAGAGATGCTGGCCTTTTTAACTCGAGCAAGGCTATTCTTTGAAGAAGAGAGGCTTGTTCTTGACCAGGGTCTTAAATCAGTTCCTGCGCGTCCTCGTAATAAATATGAGTTATTCATGGATAAATACGTCTGGAAACTTAATATACAACGATACTTGATCTCTAATCCTATTCGGAATACCTTAGCCCACACTGATGGGTTTAAACACTCTTCATTGAGGAATGCTTCTCATTTTAACCCTCCGGGTATTACAGCTCCTCCTTTCTGAGTTTTTAGGGATATGATCTTGAATGATTTGGACAATGTCAACATTGGCCAGTCTAAGACGGACCCAAAGTTTAAAAATGGCCTGGAATCATTAAAACAGCAAAATTATATAGTTGTCCACCCTACAGACAAAGGAGGTGGGGGAGGGGATGGTCATTTTAGACCGTGAATTATACATGGATGAAATGACAAGACTTATTTCAGATGTTGATATTCTGTATTGCGGAAATGAATTTGCTCATTTTCTATTTCCAGGCCATCGTATTATAAATAGGTGACTAGCACAGAAGTAGCCACGCCCCTGACTACGTAGATGACGATGAAACGCGTATGAAGGAGCAGAGCTACGCGACGTCGCCAAGCTTGCTGGTTGGAAACAGTGGCTTATCATCACTGGACTTTTATGAAACCTTTGATTTGTGATATTATTATTACATTTATATGTAAAAAACCTTGTATTCAATTTACACACTACAGACAGTCCCCAGGTTACAAACAGATTAGGGATTGCCTGTTTGTTCTTAAGTTGGTTTTGTTCGTAATTCAGACGCACGTGCGCAGAACGGCGCTTTCCGCTGTTTTCCAACGTCGTTTTCCGCTGTTTTCCAACGTCGTTTTCCGCTGTTTTCCAACGTCCTTTTCCAATGTCGTTTTCCGACGTCGTTTTCCGATGTTTTCCGACGTCTTTTTCTGCTGTTTTCCAATGTCGTTTTCCGATATTTTCCAACATCGTTTTCCGATGTTTTCCGACGTCTTTTTCCACTGTTTTCCGACGTCGTTTTCTGCTGTTTTCCAATGTCGTTTTCCGATATTTTCCAACGTCGTTTTCCGCTGTTTTCCAACATCGTTTTCCGCTGTTTTCCGATGTTTTCCGACGTCTTTTTCCACTGTTTTCCGACGTCGTTTTCTGCTGTTTTCCAATGTCGTTTTTCCGATATTTTCCAACGTTGTTTTCCCACGTCGTTTTCCGCTGTTTTCCAACATCGTTTTCCGCTGTTTTCCGATGTTTTCCGACGTCTTTTTCCACTGTTTTCCCACGTCGTTTTCCGATATTTTCCAACGTCGTTTTCCGATATTTTCCAACGTCGTTTTCCGATATTTTCCAACGTCGTTTTCCGATATTTTCCAACGTCGTTTTCCGATATTTTCCAACGTCGTTTTCCGCTGTTTTCCGATGTTTTCCGACGTCGTTTTCCGCTGTTTTCCCGACGTCGTTTTCCACTGTTTTCCGATGTTTTCCAATGCCGTTTTCCGCTGTTTTCCAACGTCTTTTTCCCCTGTTTTCCAACGTCGCTTTCCCCTGTTTTCCAACGTCGCTTTCCCCTGTTTTCCAACGTCGCTTTCCGCTGTTTTTCAATGTCGTTTACCAATGTTTTCCACCGTCGTTTTCCGATGGTCCCAGCCGGCGCCGCCTGCCGTTGGTAAGTAGGAGTTGTTCGCAAGTGGGAGGTTCGTAACTCGGGGACTCCCTGTATTCACTCGGTAGTTTTTTTTTTCTATTAGTATAAGTGCTGCATTTTTACTGTTATTTAGGAATACGGATTTATTTATCCTCCATTCCTGGCAGTTAAAATCCTGAAATTCAGACCAGCCACCGCCGTCCTCCTGAAGATGCCTACAGGCAAGGTCTGAAGTGCTCAGCCAAGGAGGATAAATGGCCGGACAGGAAGATGAAGGAACAAAGAGCCTAGCCTGGAGAAGGTGACCCCGCCTGGAGCGCCCCCCGGTGCCGAAAGACACGCTAATTCCTCGATTACAGCCATAAACTGTCATATCTCTCTTTCTTTACAAGTCTCCGTGAATAAACTCGTCGTTCTGGAGAGAAAAGCAGAGGAAGGCATTGTCGGGGGTAGGACTGGAACCTCTGTGAGAAGTGTTACGCTTTATGCCCAACATGTGTTGCTGCATTGGCGATGCCATTTAGTTTATATGGCACCAAAGTGCACTAAGGGCTTGTTTAGCACTTTTATCCCCCTTCCTGGCCTGGCCAATTTTCAGATTTCAGCACTGTCACGCGATGAATGAGAATTGCGCGCTCGTGCGACACTGTACCCATATGACATTTTTATCTTCATTTATCTTCAAAAAATAGAGCTTTCTTTTGGAGGTATTTAACCACCACTGGATTTTTGTTTTTTGGTGAACAAACGAAAAAAAGTCAAATTTTGAAAAAAAAAGCTTTTCTTAATTTCTGTTATAAAATTTTGAAAATTATTTATTCTTCTTATTCATTGATAGGCACTGATGAGGCGGCACCGATGGGCACTGATGAGGCAACACCGATGGGCACTGTGAGACTGTACTGATGAGGTGTCACTGATATGCACTGAGGCGGCCATCAATTCAGCTGAAAATACTGTTATCGGCATTTGGCCCATAAGAGAAAAAGGTGCCGATAATGGCACTGAAAACGCACAGTGATTTTGCAGTGATTTTCCAGCAAATTCACTGAGATTTTGGGCTGATTTTACCATGATTCTCTGATAGGGTGACACTGATAAGGCTGCACTGATGAGGCAGCACTGATAGGTGACAATGATGAGGCTGCACTGATTGGCAATGGTAAGGTGGCACTCATAGGCAGCACTGATAGGGTGACAATGATGAGGCTGCACTGATGGGCACTGATTGGCAATGATAAGGTGGCACTTATGGGCACTGATGAGGTGGCACTGATGAGCACTGATAGGGTGACCCTAATGAGGCTGCACTGATTGGCACTGACAAGGTGACACTGATGAGGCTGCACTGATTGGCACTGATGAGGCGGCACTGGCACTGACAAGGTGACACTGATGAGGCTGCACTGATGGGCACTGATAAGGCATCACTGATTGGCACTGATAGGGTGACACTGAAGAGACTGCACTGGTGGGCACAGATTGGCAGCCCTGCTTATCAGTGCTGATGTCCCTTTAACACAAACCAGTTATTGTCTCTCTTCTCCTTACGCTGCCAGCATGAAGAAAGAAAAGCTGATAACCGGCTTGTGTTTACCTCCATGATCAGCTGCCATTGGACACAGCTGATCTTGTGGTAAAGAACCGCTGCGATTGGCCCTTTACCCCAGTCAGAAGTACGCGCCACCCGTCCATACGCAGTCTCCCGGCAAAGTAAGCCCACGCTGTAGCTGTCAATAGCGGGCACTTTCGCCTCTTTCCTGCCCAGGTTAATTTTCAGCTTTCAGCGCTGTCACACTTTGAATGACAATTACTCGGTCATGCTACACTGTACCCATATGACATTTTTAGAATTTTTTGAGACAGACAAATTGTAAAATCAGCCTATTGTAAAATGAAGGCGGGAGCCTTGTTATTCATACGACGTCCTCCCAGGATCGCACCGCGCTCTCGCATGATCTGTCCACCAAACACAGCCGATGACAAATCAGTGTACCGGCCCGCTGCTGGTACCAGGTGATCGCTGTGGCCAATCACAACAGATCACATAAAAATTGCACACAATTAAGGATTTGATTCATGCCATTTGTTGTGTACTATTGCATAACTCCCAACTTTGTGAGATGAGAATGAGGACACCTATTAGCAAAAAGGTACGTAGGCATAGGACACACCCCCCTGCCACGCCCCCTTAAAGGAGAATGCTACAAAAAATGATTAGGTAAACCCACAAGTGCTTCTTTTATTTATTTATTTATTTTTTTTTATTTTTTTTCCCCACTACTATTACTTTTATATTGGCTATTGAAACATACAAATGCAGCAATTTAGAAATCAGATGAAAGATTTAGCGCTGGAAAAAAAAAGTTTTGAACGATAAAAAGTGCATTTAATATACAGATCAGACCAAAATGAGGGACAAATGAGGAGGAAAGAGGGACAGAGGGACATTGCTCCAAATCAGGGACAGTTCGGAGGTATGCTATTGTGATGAGCTCTGTGGTTGGTCACAGTCAGAGGCAGCCTGTTCATAAGAGGCGCAGGGGTGCCGCCCCCCTAATCTACATGCAGGGATCCGGATGCATGGATTCCAATGAGGGTTTTTTTTCTTTCTTTCTTTAAGCATGTGATTAGAGCCTAAGGCTCTAATTGGCTTCAAAAGAGGGTGGGCTTGGGGCCTGGGCCCACCCAGTTGTGTAACAATAGCGAAACAATATTCACCACTGTCTTTGACTGATTCTCCTCCCAGCCAATCAGGAAGCAGATCCTGAGACCCAATTGGGCAGAGAGTCTTAGGCCTGGCCAATCGGGTCTCAGGTCACACTTCCTGTTCAGCTGGGAGGAGAGGCAACGGCCGGCTCTTCCTTCCCCTGCCTCCTAAGGTAAGGCCTCTGTTAGTCGCCTTCCCGTCCATCTCCCATGGGGGGGGGGGAATCACTGCCTTTCGGTCCATCTCCTGCAGGGGGGATAACTGCCTTCCGGTCCATCTCCCGTGGGGGGGAGCACTGCCTTCCCATCCATTTCCTGCAGGGGGGGATCACTGCCTTTCCATCCATCTCCTGTGGGGGGGGGGGGATCACCGCCTTCCCTTCCATCTCCCGTGGGGGAGGGGATCACTGCCTTCCCATCCATCTCTCATGGGGGAGGGGATTACTGCCTTCCCGTCCATCTCCCGCGGGGGGGATCACTGCCTTCTCATCCATCTCCCGCTGGGGAGATCACTGCCTTCCCATCCATCTCCCGCTGGGGAGATCACTGCCTTCCCATCCATCTCCCGCTGGGGAGATCACTGCCTTCCCATCCATCTCCCGCTGGGGAGATCACTGCCTTCCCATCCATCTCCTGCTGGGGAGATCACTGCCTTCCCATCCATCTCCTGCTGGGGAGATCACTGCCTTCCCGTCCATCTCCCGCTGGGGAGATCACTGCCTTCCCATCCATCTCCTGCTGGGGAGATCACTGCCTTCCCGTCCATCTCCCCCGGGGAGATCACTGCCTTCCAGTCCATCTCCTGCTGGGGAGATCACTGCCTTCCCGTCCATCACCCGCGGGGGGGGATCACTGCCTTCCCGTCCATCACCCGCGGGGGGGATCGCTGCCTTCTCGTCCATTTCCCGTGCGGGGGGGGGGGGATCGCTGCCTTCTCGTCCATTTCCCGTGCGGGGGGGAGATCACTGCCTTCCCATCCATCTCCCGTGGGGGGGGATCACTGCCTGCCCGTCCATCTCCCACAGGGGGGGATCACTGCCTTCCCATCCATCTCCCACAGGGGGGGATCACTGCCTTCCCATCCATCTCCCACAGGGGGGGATCACTGCATCTCACCTGGGGGTGAGTGGTGTTAATTTGCCACCCCCCCCCAAACAATATTGAGCACCGGCCGCCACTGGTCACAGTGATCACATGGTACAGACAAGACCAATCACAGCCCACCAAAATCCATAACTATGCATATCACAATCTTCACTTCAACGTTCTCACCAACATCACAGCACAGGCAGGCAACAGACGGGGGAAGCGGCTAATCAAGCATGATTTGTGCTTGTTTGGCTGCTCTGGAGGGCAGGGGAGACAGCAGACTCCCTGATGTCTCCATAAAGAGTACCTGTCACCTGCCCAAAGCAATGGCGAAAAAATTGCCCCGGATGGGAAGTGGCGAGGCGCGTTGGGGGTGTGTTGACAGACCATTCATTTGGAATGTGCCACCTTAACGCAACGTATGTCAGCACGCGACGATGGGGCACTTACACCACAAGGTCACCTACCTGTCTCTGGGTGAGTGGTATAGTTGATATTGACGTGTTTGATCTTTTTATTTTTTTTAGGAGTTTAGAAAGTCTAGTTTAGGAATCATCGCCGGCAGGAAATCTCTGATATCGGATACCGACGCGTTCAATGAAGCTCTAAGCGCCCCGGACCTGTTTTCTTTTTTGTCAATAGCGGCACTTTATTTTTTTATATTTGTGGAATTCAGGTTAATCGGGTGGGATGCGGCGTTCTGGGCCGGCGTCCAGGTGAGACAGACGGGCACTTATCTTGTTTGGATGGTCAGCGCAGCCTTTCTCCCTCATCCCTCTGCCATCACAGCATGTTTGCTGCATCATTTAATAACATGCCGAAACATAAGCCGCTGCTTAAATCTAGAATCAATACGCGCGCATGTGACGGCCGAGGTAGCCGAGGAGATGGCGGCAAAGCTCTAAAGAGGAACTCCGGGACAAGAACACATCTGAAGTGCATGGATGAGAATTGCTTGAACTGCCGATACAAAATGAATCTCCTTATATTTTCTCTTCCCTGGTTCCCCCCTCCCCCCCCCCCCCATTAACTTGCTAATCACCTTAACCTCTTGGCACCGGCCCTTTAAGGGGTTTAGGATAACCGGAGGCAGGGCGGGGTTTAAGATCCTGTGATTGGCTGTCAGGTAGTAATCAGGAGCTTTCCATTAGTCGCTGGTAACTGTGTCTAATAACTGTAACTAATTTGCGCAAATAATGCGGCCACCCAGTGCCAAGGGCCAACCTCCCGAGAGCCCACAATATTGCGTGTGGCCGGCATCAAGGGGGATCAGTATAAACCATTCTGTTTTCATTACATACTTTTATTTTAGACCTAGTGATGTCATCACCGGGTCACTGTGCTTCTCTTTGCAATGCAGGCAGATCACGGCTGCTGGGAGGGGCCAGGGGTGGGCCACGTGTGGCTTCCTGGAAAACATCACAGCGCCCTGCCTCAGCCCCAATGCAAGCAGTGGGAGGAGTTATGCAAATATCAAAATGCTTTGAAGGGTGGATGTCAGTCTGGAGAAGTGGGCATCAATGTATTCGCATGGAAAGCCCCCCACCCCTCCCCCTCACACATGTGATGTGCTGAGCCTCCATGATTGAAAGAACAGAAATCCAATGAATAAAAAGGGGCGGACCAGGAACAGCCAGGCTGTGGGGGAAAGCCCTAGATGATACTGGGCGTCCTCCTTCCAGGAAATGAGGCGGGGCTCCCTCTGACTTGCTGCAGCTCCTAGTGCACATTGTGAGAAGCTCACAGTGTGCAGTGTGATCTGAAGCTTAGGTGTCCCAATGCCACCAACTTTGCCCTCTTCCAGTTGCCTGTTCTGCGTTCAGGCAGCCCAGCCCCCAAAAGAGGCAACAGCTCCACCCAGGGGCGTCTTTAATATTGATTGGACCCTGGGCAAACATTTTCTTGCCCCCCCCCATCCATTGTAATTTTACTGTCCTCCCTAGCAGCCTAAAAAACAAAAACAGGCAGGCTCAAGGGGCAGCTGCTTTGGAGGAAATCAGTTGACGTGTTTCAGCCTATAAGGACTTAGTCATAAAATGGGTTATGACTAAGGCCTTATAGGCTGAAACTGATTTAATCAGCGTTTGTCCATTGTGGCTATTCAATAAAATTAAGAAATATAAAGAGCAACAACCGGAGTGCGGATAATTTTTCCTACATCGCTCTACTCAGCCAGTGACTGCGGATCGAGCACCTGGGAGCTCTGGTATCTATGTGGTGTATGGGTAGTAGCACTGACTTTTCTGTTTATACCGCAGCTGCTTTGGGCCCTTACAATAATGGCTGGGCCCAGGGCAGCTGCCCCTTTTGTCCTGCATTAAAACAGCCCTGGCTCCACCCCAGCCATTCTGTGAACGGGTCTCCTGGAATATGTGACAGGGGCCTCTGTAGGAAGTATACATCATTCCAGCCTAGGCAGAGGCAGGGGCGGGGCCACCAGAAAATAAGAATTTAAATCTGCTATTATTAATGTGGAGGGAGCGGAGTCACAGAGAAAAAAAATATATCTGCAGACATAAGTTCTGCTTTAAGGGCCCAAAATCTTTGAAGATTAGTGTTTGCCCATAGCAAGACAACATGGAGAGTTCAACGCGTTTCGTTTCAGACACCCCCCCCTTTCATCCGGGCTTATAAATGCTGTAACTCGCTGATCGCAACCCACCCCTCAATTGCGGGCAGGTGACAGGTAGATCCTGTTCCTTGGTTGCTTACCCAGGAACGTGTCTTACATCATTAGTTTGGCCTCTCAGAATTTATTTGCAGTTGGATCTTAAACTTTGGGTACTCTAATTAAAGCGAACCTTCGCTTACCACCCCTCCCCCTTCATTTTGCCTTTTTTTTTTATTTGTGCGGGAACCTTTTGGTGAAGGTACTCCTTCCCACTCACCACTACTACACCTATACTACACTGCTACTACACCTATACTACACTGATACTGCACCACTACTACACTGCTACTACACCTATACTACACTGATACTACACCTATACTACACTGATACTGCACCACTACTACACCTATACTACACTGCTACTACACCTATACTACACTGATACTGCACCACTACTACACTGCTACTACACCTATACTACACTGATACTACACCTATACTACACTGATACTACACCTATACTACACTGATACTGCACCACTACTACACTGCTACTACACCTATAATACACTGGGTTGCAGGCTCTTATGGATGGTGGGCAGCTGGCAGTTTGCGTGCTCTTACGGTCAGCGGGCAGCAGGCAGGTTAGGGAACCTGCGGGCTCCTACAGGCAGTGGCTCCTGTGTCCTCTCCTCCTCTTCTGCATCACGGCAGCTTCTGCTGTGCTGATCCTCCCTCCTCCTCCTCCTAGCTGTCCAATAGGATCGCCTGTCCTTTCAGCCAATCGGGTGGCGGGTCTCAAGACCCACTTTCTGATTGACCGGGAGGAGGATCAGCATTGCGATAGCAAATATTTATTCGCTATTGTCACACAACTGGGTGGTCTCGCCGAGCCCACCCCATTTTGAAGCCTATTAGAGCCTCTGGACTATGGATCAGAATCCATAGTCCGATGCCCTGTATGAAGATCAGAGGGCCGGACGCATGGATTGGAGGGGGGGGGGCGGCGCCCATGCGTCCCTAATGGATGGGACGCCACTAAATATTACTTCACTACAATGTTATTTATTGATCTTCTCAGGCTGATCTGGAGAAGATGTTTAGCTTTTGAGTTGGCAGCCTGGGGCCCGACCTACAGGAAACGTATAGAACCAGTAATACGTATAGAACATGTAATTCTGCTTTTCTGGGTAGGGGGCCCTCGTGCTGCCGGTACGCCACTTCACAGTCACAGCAGAAGCCATTCAGCGGGTGTCAGCCAATGGATGACCACCGGCACCCGTTGATCGGTGACGAAACAGACTGGACGGAGCTCTGTGTATGTAAACAATGAAGAGCTCCGTCCTGTCAGCAGGGATGTGCTGGATTTTATTTTCCCTGTAAAGCACATCCCTTAGTCAAGCAGGGGTCTCAACTTGGCAGCCCTCCAGGTGTTGCAGAACTACAAGTCCCATGAGGCATTGCAAGTCTGACAGTTACAACCATGACTCCCTCAGACAGAGACATGATGGGACTTGTAGTTCCCCCAACAGCTGGAGGGCCGCCAGTTTGAGACCCCCTGCCGCACCACATAGCACACACATAAAGACTGGTCAGGCACACATTGAACCCTTTGATCGCCCTAGATGCTTAACCCCCTCCCAACTAGTGTCATTTGTACAGTGACAGTGCATGTTTTTAGCACCGATCGCTGTATTAGTATCAATATACGTTTATTCGAAATTTATTTTTTACCAAAAATTTGTAGCAGAATACATATTGGCCAAAACTGATTGTTTCCTTATTGGATAAAAAGACATTATATTGTTTCTTTTTGAAATTTGACGCTCTTTTTTTGTTTATAGAGCAAAAAAAAACAAACTGAAAAAATAAAAACGCAGAGGTGATCAAATAACACCAAAAAGAAAGCTCTACTTGTGGGGGAAAAAAAATTACCCACATTTTATTTGGGTACAATGTCGCACGACTGCGCAATGAATGCAGTGCTGTATAGCAAAAAAAAAATGGCCTGGTCATGAAGGGGAGTAAATCTTCCTGGAGGTCAAGTAGCATCATAATATGGGTGTGGCTTAGCTACATTGCGACTGCGGGCAGCTCTATTGGATGCCATTCTCATAGGGTATAGAAAGTAGTGTTGCGCCGATACTAGTATTGGTATCGGTGCCGATACCGAGTATTTGCACAAGTATCGGAACTCATGCAAATGCGCCGATACCTGAAACCCATACTTTCAGGTTCTGTTCTTTGAGCAGTCAGCGGGTCTCTCCTGTTGACAGCTAAAGTGTTAAAGAAGTCCGGTAATTGGAGCTGTGAAAAAAAAAAAAAAAAAAGGAGCCAGCAATGTTTATTAACAATATTGCATATAAAAAGAAACATTGTTTCTTTTTGAATCTTTCTGTTTCTTCATCTGCAAATCAAAGGGATGAACACATATTCCTCTGTTTAACCCCTTATTAACCCTTAATTTACTCTAATCAGCGTTAATTAACTCCCTATTCTCCTCCATTTTATTATTATTTTCCTGCTTTTTTTTTTTTGTTCACGTCTATTTTATAAACAATAAAAAAAAAAAAAATGATTTGCTTTGCTAGTGAATATTTTTCTCGCACATATATATTAACATATTTACACATTTCACATTGAAAAAGCACAAAAAAAAAAAAAAAAAAAAAAAAATTTTTATTTTTTATTTTTACAAATGAAATAAATTTAAAAATCTATTTATTTCATTTGTCAATAACTTTTCGATGCTTTGTACCGTTGCTGACAGCTGTAGTGTAAACTAAACCGTTGCGGTAGGTATCGGTAATCGGTATCGGCAAGTACTAAAAAAAAAAAGTATCGGTACTCGTAAAAAAAAAAAAATTGGTATCGGTGCATCCCTAATAGAAATAAATATAGTACAGCTACAATTTCACAGTTTACATTTGTATGGTGAAGGCACGCTTTCCCACTTAATTCTTAATGACACCCCCTCCCCCACGCATTTTGCTAACCTGCATGCCTGGTGCCGCAACACCGTGCATTTTTCGGCGCGACGTGATTTTGCAAAAGTTCATTAATTGAAATCAATGGACTATCCCACGCACGCGCGCGCTCCATCACACCTGCACGGAGCCTAAAATCGCATTAAACCCTCATTTGCCTTTAGCTTAAACTCTTGCTGCCCACATAATGCAGACTGGGGGGGGGGAGAGATTCAACGCCCACACGCCATCACATGACCCCTGCCTGGAAAGTGCTGACAGAAGCGAGCTGCTGAGCGGGACGCATTATTAAACTCTGTACGGCAATATCTAGCGCGCTGACAATATTGGAAGTGTGAAGGACTTGTAATGAGCCGGATATTGAGAGGCTTCCACCAGATTCGGTTATACGGGAAAAAGTTTGGAGCTAAACTGCTGAAAGTGTGAGAGTGAGATGGGAGGAGAACTAAATCAGCCCTATAATTCTCAGTGCATGCTGGGTAATTATACGCCGACCAATCAGAAACAAAAGTACTCACGTCTAGTTCGGTACTTACATGCAGATTTTAAGGATGCACAGGACAGAGGCTCCATTCCTGTCCAGGAGGCACTGTGAAAGCCCTGCCTAATTTGCCTGGCATGCGTCCTAATTTTTATGCATGTGCCTGAATGTGCACTGATATCAGCAGTCCCTTTACAGCCGTGCTTAAAGTCTGAGAGAAGCAGCGCATGGAGCCAATGAGTTGATGCGCTGAGAAGGAGGAGAGAGCAGAGTGACAGAGCGATGAGCTCATCCCTGTGCTGCTTCTCTGTTCACCGTCCAGTCACTTGGTGGGGGCGGGTTCACAATGACCTGAGCTCAGAGGAAGTGGGTTGAATGACACTGGCCAAATAGACTGAGCACATCTCTTGGCAGAGAAAAGTACTGCAGGGGAAATCTCTGGATGATATTGCAGCCAGCAAAAGCTGGTTTTGTTATGCTGGAAGACCCTCATAATGGGCATAGCAGGTGTACAGACCCGGGAACTCAGGTCAGGGATGGTGGGAACCATTCATAATGGGCACAGCAGGTGTACAGACCCAGGAACTCAGCACAGGGATGGTGAGAACCCCTCATAACGGGCACAGCGGGTGTACAGACCTGGGAACTCTTCACAGGGATGGTGGGAACCCCTCCTAATGGGCACAGCTGGTGTACAGATCCGGGAACTCAGCTCAGGGATGGTGGGAACCCTTCATAATGGGCACAGCGGGTGTATAGACCCGGAAACTAAGTTTAGGGATGGTGAGAACCCTTCATAATGGGCACAGCAGGTGTACAGACCTGGGAACTCTGCACAGGGATGGTGGGAAATCCTCCTAATGGGCACAGTGGGTGTACAGACCCGGGATCTCAGCACATGGATGGTGAGAACCCCTCATAATGGGCACAGCGGGTGTACAGACCTGGGAACTCAACACAGGGATGGTGGGAACCCCTACTAATGGGCACAGCTGGTGTACAGATCTGGGAACTCAGCTCAGGGAAGGTGGGAACCCTTCATAATGGGCACAGCGGGTGTACAGACCCGGAAACTAAGTTTAGAGATGGTGAGAACCCTTCATAATGGGCACAGTAGGTGTACAGACCTGGGAACTCAGCACAGGGATGGTGGGAACCCCTCATAATGGGCACAGCAGGTGTCCAGACCCGGGAACTCAACACAGGAATGGTCAGAACCCCTCATAATGGGCACAGCGGGTGTACAGACTTGGGAACTCTACACAGCGATGGTGGGAACCCCTCCTAATGAGCACAGCTGGTGTACAGATCCGGGAACTCCGCTCAGGGATGGTGAGAACCCCTCATAATGGGCACAGCAGGTGTACACACCCGGGAACTCAGCACAGGGATGGTGGGAACCCCTCATAATGGGCACAGCGGGTGTACACACCCGGGAACTCAGCACAGGGATGGTGGGAACCCCTCATAATGGGCACAGCGGGTGTACACACCCGGGAACTCAGCACAGGGATGGTGGGAACCCCTCATAATGGGCACAGCAGGTGTGAGCACAAGAATTGTGTAAATCCATGTACGCAGATCTTATCGCATAGAACTGTCCGGTTTTCTTTATGTGCGCTCTCGGCCCCCCGCGGCGGCGCTGCCACAGAGCCCCGGCGTTCGCCATGTGGACGTTAGCAGGTAATTAGCGGGTCTGCTGAGATTATCTAACAGATGATCGGCGCAGGTGGCCGGGGTGAAGCTGGTACGCCGTGATTAATGCCTCTCCTTGAACAACCTTGCTGATTCTGTGCGCGGTGCACCGGGCGGCGGGCAGACGGAGCCGAGTCCTTCCTGACAGCTGCCAGGTGATACAGAAACATCTTTCTCAGGGGCTCCGGTGCGCCGGGAACCCATCAGAACCGCCACTTATAGCTTCCCGTGCCATTAATATTGTAGAGCGCGTGTCATCAGAATTAACTGTCCCGGTTAGCGAGGTGTCAGCGCCACGTGTGAAATATTATCAGGAAGATTTCATGAAATGTGCCACGCCGGCCGGGAACCCGCTAGATGGGATAAAAGCTGCAAAAAGCAGAATGGAAGTGTATAAGGGCTTTATTTACCCTTTTGGGAATGAGAAGAACTTTTTTTAAAAAAAAGCCTTTGTTTTCATTACGTAACTTTTTTATTTTAGACCCTTTGATGTCATCACTGGGTCTCTGTGCTTCTCTATGCAGTGCAGGCAGATCATGGCTGGTGGGAGGGGGGCGGCGGGGTGTTGTACATAGCTTCCTGAAAACATCACAGCACCCAGCCTCAGTACTCCTGTCAATCAGGGCCATTATTAAGCACTGCCCAGGGGCCCCAGGTTCAACCGGGGCCCCATCAGGGCCAGACACAGTTGGCTACCAGCGGGGCTCGGGAGTCAGGCTGAGTTGGCACCGGCAGTCCAGCGGGCGGCGACATCTTCTGTTCTGCCTTCCAGCTGGGCGGTTACCACCCACCGTGATCCCCCCACCCCCATGAGTGGCTGTGTCTGTGTCTGTGACCAATCATCATCGAATGTTGGCGGCTCCGCCTCCACCCACCACCCAGCCAGGACTCCATGTCTGGGAGTGGGTCGGGTGACGTCTGTGCCTATACTGGCACTCAATGTCTCACTCACAGGGCTGCTGTTAGAAATCACGGGGCCCCATACTGACTACCTGACAGCCCCCCACCCCCCCCAGAAAATATCTATATTTTTGCTAAAAAATAAAGTAAAATCATTATTCTAGGACATAATTACCGCCCCCCCCCCCCCCCCTCCGCTCTCCATCCTGAAACATCCCCTTGTGTGCCCGGCAGGAGAGGAGGGAAGCCGGCCAAGCTGTGGAGGAAAAGGGGTGCATGGGGGGGGGGCCAGGAAAGCAGAGGGATGGGGGCGCGGAGTCTAGAACTGATCCCCTTACAGCACAGCTGGAGGGGGGAGCGGAGGAGAAACCGGCAGTGCTGCATGGGAAGGCAAAAGTGTCTGCAGTTATGCAGTACAGCCGGATCTCCTGCTCAGCAGGTGACTGATGGGGCCCGAGCCCAGTACAGCGATGACTCCCCTTCCATCCCTCTTTTCTTCTTTCCTTCCTTCTCTTTTTCTTTCTCTCTCTCTCTCCCTCCATCCCTCTTCCTTTCCTTTTCTCTTTCTTTCTTTCTCTTTCCCTCCTTCTCTCTCTATCCCTCCATCCCCTTTTTTATTTTTATTTCTCTCTCTCTCCCTCTCCATCTTTCTATCTTTCGCCCTCCCTTTGTCTTTCTTTCTTTCTCTCTCCCTCCATCAATATTTCTCTATCCCTCCCTCCACCCCTCTTTCTTTCTTTCTTTCTTTCTCTCTCTCCCTCCATCCCCCTTTCATTCTCTCTCCCTCCGTCCCTCTTTAATTCTCTCTCCCTCCATCCCCCTTTCTTTCTCTCTCCCTCCACCCCTCTTTCTTTCTTTTTCTCTCTCTCTCTCTCTCTCTCCCTCCATCCCCCTTTCTTTCTCTCTCCCTCCATCCCCTTTTCTTTTTTTTTTATTTCTCTCTCCCTCCCTCCACCCTCTTTCTTCCTTCCTTTCTTTCTCACTCCAACCTTATTTCTTTCTTTCTCCATCCCTCTTTTTCTTTTTTTCTCTCTCCCTTTTCTCTTTCTTTCTCTCTCTCTCTCTCTCTCTCTCTCTCTCTCTCTCCCCTCCATCCCTCTTTCTCTTTTCCTTTCTTTCTTTCTCTCTCCCCCTATCCCTCTTCCTTTCCTTTCTTTCTTTCTTTCTTTCTTTCTTTCTTTCTTTCTTTCTTTCTTTCTTTCTTTCTTTCTTTCTTTCTTTCTTTCTTTCCCTCCTTCTCTCTCTCTCCCTCCATCCCCCTTTTTTTCTCCCTCTCTCTCTCCATCTTTCTATCTTTCGCCCTCCCTTTGTCTTTCTTTCTTTCTTTCTTTCTCTCTCCCTCCATCAATATTTCTCTCTCCCTCCCTCTACCCCTCTTTCTTTCTTTCTTTCTTTCTTTTCTCTCTCTCTCTCTCTCTCTCTCTCTCCATCCCCCTTTCTTTCTCTCTCCCTCCATCCCCCTTTCTTTCTCTCTCCCTCCATCTCTCTTTCTTTCTCTCTCCCTCCATCCCTCTTTCTTTCCCTTTGAGCCCTTTCACGCTGGGGCGGAATGGGTGCAGGGCCGGTGCTACCCCTAGGCAAACTAGGCAACCGCCTAGGGGGCACTGCTGCCTAGGGCGCCCGGGCCACTGGTGTTCCTACTCTCTTCTCTCTGCAAGAAGAAACTAATGCCACGTGCACACGACCGGACTTTTCGAGGGACTAGGTCCGACAGACTTTCGACGGAGTTCTGACGGACTTTCCGAATGAACGGACTTGGCCACACACAATCACACCAAAGTCCGACGGATTTGAACGTGATGACGTACGACCGGACTAGAATAAGTAAGTTCATAGCCAGTAGCCAATAGCTGCCCTGGCGTCGGTTTTTTTCCGTCGGACTAGCACACACACGAGCGGATTTCTCGGTAGGAACTGGATCCGGCGGAGTTCTGGCGGAAAAATTTGATGTTCCATTTCTAAAGTCTGTCAGACTTTTGCAAATCAAAAGTCCGCTGCAGCCCACACACGATCGAATAGTCTGCCGGAATTGTTCCATCGGACTTTTGATGTTGAAAAGTCCGGTCGTGTGTACGCGGCATAAGACTTAGCATCAGCAGGCAGCCAGCGATCCATTCGCACATAGTGTGAGAGGCGCAGCAGCGGCAGAGGACTGTGTCTGTGTCTTGACTCCAGAATAAATGGAAGCAAGCAAACATTCATTGATGGGCGCTGGTGAGGCTGCAATTGATGGGCGCTGGTGAGGCTGCAATTGATGGGCGCTGGTGAGGCTGCATTTGATGGGCGCTAGGGTGTCAAAAAACCTTGCACCGGATGCTAGCGGGGTGCTTTTAACCCCCTGCTAGCGGCTGAAGAAAGGGTTAATAGTGCCTAATTCTTGCCACAGTCACGAAGCAAAGCATTGTGTACACCCCCAGCTGCTGCGGTGCAACATGCTGTGTGTTTTTTTTTTTTTAAAACAAACTTTATTGAAATGTCATACATTGCCGCAACATATGTACAGCCAGCTGGATGTCGTCTTTTGAGTGGGTGGTCATTTTGGGGGGAGGTATGGTAAAACTGCGGCTCAAACACCTGACGTAGGCAGCTGGGAGCCTTATGGGGTGGGTAAGAGTGTTTGGCAAGACGCTGGAATGCCCTGTCTCTGTATCTACAGATCAAAAGCAGGTAAGACTTTTCAGTATGTTTTACTAAAATCCTTCTCTTCCTATAACTAAGCTGGATGTTCGGTCAAAAGAACGGGACGTTTCCCTTCCTATAATGACACATAAGCGTCCCAAGCGTCTGTTTTCCTGCGGCATAATACGAATAAAGTTGATGCGAATCTTTAAGCTTGGAAACCCGCAGGGACGCTGTGTGAAAGCGACACTCGCAATCCGCTTAATGTCACGCTCCCTGACACATTACAGTCCGGCTGTTAATAAAACCTGACCGGCGGGGAGCCCCGGCACCGAACCGGCAAATCCCTAACGTGTCAGCGGGGATAACGACCACGGAACCCCCCCCCCCCCCCGGGGGCGGCCCACGCCTTGTACTCCGAAAATAATCTCTCGCTTCACAGGAATAGCGCCAATTTAATCGCTTCTTTCTGAAACTGCTGTTCCACCGGGGACATGAACGTCATAAATTGTATCCATCGCCTGCTGGGTGCCCTCCTGTCCCTACATCCCTGGCACCCCCAACCTGTGGCCCCTTTGTGTCTTTGCTCCAATCTCCAACCAATCCTGTAGCATGGTCAAGGTCTTCAGTCTGACCATCTTCTGTGGCATAATGTATACTGAATATTATGTGTGGCCACTAGATGGCGTCAAGGACCCTTATACCATGTTAGTTAAAGAGGAAGTAAACCCTTACAAACCACTTTGACCTACAGGTAAGCCTAGATTAAGGCTTACCTGTAGGTCCAAGAAATATCTCCTAAACCTATATGGTTTAGGAGATATTTGCCCGAAAACGGGCACCGCTGTCTACGGCGCATGCGCCGTAGACAGCGGCGCGCAGGCGCACTAAACGCGGCAGTTCCAAGAATGGAGCTGCCGCATTTGTCGACTCCCGTGCGCATGCGCGGGAGTGACGTCATCGTGGCTTCGCCGCTGTCATTCAGCGGAGCTGCGAGACGCCACAAGCAAGATGGATGCGGCGGACTACAGGGGACAGCGGCGACTTCGCTGGCTCCTGTGTCAGGTAAGTGACACATAATGGGCTACTATGCGATGCGATGCGATGCATAGTAGTCCATTATGCTTTACCTTTGCAGGGAAAAAAAGAGGAAGTAAACTCATCAGGGTTTACTTCCTCTTTAAAGCCCAACTCCAGGAATTAGACAAAATCTATCCTTGTAGTGCGGCCCCCCATTGCACTGCAAGGGTTAAATCCTACCTACTAACTCTCCTTGATTTGGAGGGACTGTCCGCCAAATGTTCCTCTTCCAGGTCTGAGGTCTAAGCCAAAAAGGACCACTTCTCATATACAATCTCAACGGCTGCAAACCAACCACGGGAACTGTTTAAACTAGTCAATCAATCAATGAATCCGGTGTGCCTAGAACCCCCAGAAAGTGAATCCCAGGATTACTGTGACAAACTGTCGGATTTTTTTCATCGATAAAGTCAAAAACATCAGGGAAACAATTTGTCAGAAGAAAACATCCAACCTCAGCCAGCAAATACATAAAGAGAACATACCGCAACCGCCGAAATTTTCACTATCCCCAATTACCGTAGACACCGCAAAAAACATCATTAATAAACTGCGTGACAGTACCTCATCTATTGACATCATCCCCACAAAACTACTGAAAGAATGCTCCGACATCGTGGCTCCAACCATAACCCACCTCATAAACCGATCATTCCACAAAGGGATTGTTCCCAGCATCCTCAAACAAGGCATCGTCAAACCTCTACTCAAGAAACCAAACCTGGACCCTCAGGATCCAAACAACCGTAGGCCAATTACAAGCCTCAACACCATTTCTAAGATCATAGAGAAAGCTGTAGTACATCAGCTACAACTTCACCTGGATACTCACAAACTCCTGGACCCGCTGCAATCAGGCTTCCGCCCGGGGCATGGAACAGAAACAGCGCTCCTCAAGATTTGGGATGACGCCCTCGAAGCAGCAGATGATGGAGAGCCGTGTCTCCTCGTACTGCTAGACCTAAGTGCAGCGTTTGATACAGTAGATCACAATACTCTACTCGTCCGCCTCACAGACGTAGCCGGAGTCCAAGACATAGATCTCCATTGGTTCGCGTCCTTCTTAGGAAATCGGTCACAGACAGTGAAACTAGGAAAATTCCTCTCCGAAACTCGGGCAGTCACCTGCGGAGTCCCTCAAGGCTCTCCGTTGTCACCCGTTCTCTTCAACATTTACATTCGCCCGCTTCTCCAAATCATCAGATGCTCAGATCTCTGCTTCCACTCTTACGCTGACGACACGCAACTTTATTTCCGGATCAATGGAAAAAAAGATCACCAACAACAACTTGAAAACTGCCTCAAATCAATAGAGGACTGGATGACCACCAACTCCCTCCAGCTGAACCAATCAAAGACAGAGCTTCTTATCTTACACCCAAATCATAAGCCCGCAACCAAAACCTCCTGGTCTCCACCAACCGTCTTTGGGCAGACTATCTCCCCAAAGACCAAAGCGAAGAGTCTCGGGGTTATTTTAGACGCACAAATGTCAATGGATGCGCAAATAGGATCTGTAGTCAGTGGATCTCACCATCTGCTGCGCATGCTTCGCAGACTCATCCCTTTTATCCCAAAGAATGACAAAGCAGTGGTAGTTGGAACAATCATTAATTCAGGACTGGACTACGCAAACTCGCTTTACATAGGATTACCCCAATATCAACTTGCGCGATTACAACTGATCCAAAACACGGCGGCAAGGCTGATAACAGGAAAAAAACCCTGGGAATCCATCTCTCCTTCGCTGAGGAGCTTACATTGGCTAACCGTAAAAAAATCGGATCACGTTCAAGACCCTTTGCCTCACCCACAAATGCGTGCATAGAGAAGCTCCGCAATACCTAATGGAGAAAATAAATCATTACACACCAAACCGCAGTCTTCCATCAGCCAACAAAAACCTCCTCCTCGTGCACAAAGCCCGGTATAAATCCAAGGGTGATCGGAGATTCGCTGTCCAAGGGCCTCTGCTATGGAATTCTCTACCAATCAACATCCGCCTGGAAGAAAATCACCTGGCTTTTAGGAAAAAACTCAAGACCTTCCTCTTTTAGCAGATGATCAAAGCTCGCCACAGCGCCTAGAGGCGATTCAGTTCGCATTGTGCGCTATATAAGTATTTCATTCATTCATTCAGGTGTACACCTCTAAATATATATATATATATATATATATATATATATAGATAGATAGATAGATATAGAGAGAGATAGATGGACTATATGGGTACTATATTTATTAAAAATTTGGAGAGCTATCCAACCTGCACCCGCACAGTCATTCTGTGTAAATGGGGAGAAAATTGCTTGTTACTCATCTATTTTCATCCCAAGTCGAATATTATTCATTTACAAAGAATAGACTGAATCAGGGCAATACTGCATTATGGCCACTAGAAGGAGCTAAGTCTTCATTTCCCATGATTCATCAGTTCCAGCTAGTGGCCAAAAAGCAATATTTTCCTGATTCTCTCATTGAAATAATACCATTTGGCTGGAAGAGAAAATCACCTAATAACATTCAATTTTGCATTGGGAAAATACATTGCTATGGCCACTAGATGGAGCTAGGTCTTCATTTCCTGTAATTTGTCAGCACTATCTAGTGGCCAAAAAAAAAAAGCAATACTTTCCTGATCCACTCTGAATTCATTAATTGAATGAATAATATTTGACCAGAAGAGAAAATAGCCTAAAACTTTCATTTTTGCATCAAGAAAATACTGCATTATGGCCACTAGATGGAGCTAAGTCTTCATTTCCCATGATGCATCAGCTCCATCTACTGACCAAAAAGCAACACTTTTCTGATTCACTCTACTCTTAATGAATGACTAGCATTTGACCAGGAAAGAAAATAGTCTAATAACATTCGATTTTTTTCCCTATTCCCACAAGACAAATGTGCATGGGGATTGTTCTGACGGATACCTCTGTGGATTTTTATTAAATACGTCCCTATGTAACAACTGAAAGTATTAGCCTGTCCTATACCGCCTATACAAGCCCTAAATTAATGGATATTGTTATTATGTGTTATTATTAGTGAGGGTAACCTTCTATTTTTTTGTGCATCCATTCTATTTGCTCCATGTCTCTGGGGGCGTGGCAGGGTGCGTGTCTTTTGTCTCTTTCTTGCCATCTCTGAAAGTTGGGAGGTATGGTTAAATGCTTGTTTATGTCCAGAAGGACCAGGAAAAGCAGGTTTACTTATCCCCATCCTCCACTCCTGCAGGGTCCTTGACAAGTCCACCCAGCCTCTTCTTTCCTATGCTCCAGAAGCCCAACATCATCAAGATCGAAGCATGGTCCATAGCCCTGCATTGGAAAAGAGAAAGCAGAGGAACAGTTTACTGCTGAAGCATGGGGGAAAAGAGACCATGGGGCCCAGTCTTCTAACACAGAGGAGACTGCGGGAGTGGAGGATCAGGTAAGTGAACCTGCTTTTCCTGGTCCTCTTAGACCTAGACTGAGGTAGGCAAGCATTTAACCCTTGCAGTGCAGGGGCAGCCCACTAGGGGGCGCTTTACTTTTCCTGGAGTTGGGTTATTTAACAAATCGTTTAGGCTTGAGGAGTAGAAATAGTAAGTAATAAATACCTTATTCCACACTCCCTCCATCTGCGTGACTGCTCCCATGAAGCCCCCTCTATGATGCTCCCAGACACATTTGCAGGCCAGCCCCCCCCCCCCCTCTTCAATGCAGGATTAATAGCCCTGCATTGTCCATGCTGATACCAAAGGACTGCCCATAGGGAGCGCCAGAGGGAGAAGAGGGCAGAGGCAGAGCCTATTGGAGCAGGGTGTAAGGTAAGCATTGCAACCTCATCAACTCCCCCTAGTGGATGGCAGCATTTAACCCTTGCGAAATTGGGGGTGGGTAGGTTTTGTCCTATTCCTGGAACTGGCCTTTCAAGTCTACTGCTCTGCAGGCTCTTTAAGTATCCGATGTGTCCAAAGGATAAATGTCCTTCCTTCCTTCCTTCCTTTATTTATTTTCTTTCTCTTCCTTTTATTCCTTCCTTCCTTTTTTCCTTCATTCTTTCTTTATTTCTCTTCCTCCTTTCCTTCCTTTCTTCTTTTCCTTTACTTTCCTTTTCTTCTCTTCCTTCCTTCCTTCCTTTTCTTCATTCAGTCTTTCTTTATTTATCTTCCTCCTTTCCTTCCTTCTTTTTCTTTACTTTCCTTTCTTTCTTCCTTTTTCTTTCCTTCCTTTTCTTCTCTTCCTTCCTTGTCTTTCTTTCCTTCCATTTCTTCATTCCTTCCTTTCCCTTCTTCTATTTCTTTATTCCTTCATTTTCTTTTCTTCCCGTTCTTCCTTTTCTTTCCTTCGTTCCTTTTCTTCCATGTCTTCATTTCTTCCTTCTTTTCCTTTACTTTCCTTTCTTTCTTCCTTCCTTTTCCTTTCCTCCCATTTCTTCCTTCCATTTCTTCATTCCTTCCTTTCCTTCTTTCTTTTCTTCCTTTCCTTCCTTCCATTTCTTCATTCCTTCCTTCCATTTCTTCATTCCTTCCTTTCCTTCTTTCTTTTGCTTCCTTCCATTTCTTTATTCCTTCCTTCCATTTCTTCATTCCTTCCTTTCATTTGTTCCTTTCCTTCCATTTCTTCATTCCTTCCTTCCATTTTCTCATCCCTTCCTTTCTTTCCTTCCATTTCTTCATCCCTTCCTTTCTTTTCTTCCCTTCCTTCCTTTCATTTCTTCTTCCATTTCTTCATCCCTTCTTTTCTTTTCTTCCTTTACTTCCTTACTTTTTTTCCCTTTCCTTCCTATCTTCCTTTTATTTTTTTATTTTATTTCCTTTTTTATTTTTTCCTTTCATCCTTCCTTTTTTCCCTTCCTTTCTTTCCTATTTGGCATGGCATTGGCATGCCTCCCCCCCCCCCCCCCCCCACCGCTATTTTACAGTTTCCTAAATGTGAAAAAAACAATGTTGGCATTCTCTGCACAGGCTATTGAAGTGCCCATTATCCCCTGCAGTGAAGTTCTTTCTTCACTTCAAAAGCCGGTGCAAGAATGGTGGGACTTGCAGTTCCATGGCAGCTCTATGATTGGCTAAATCAGCCACTGGTTTCTTCAGGGGCATCGCTTCGAGTGCAGAAAATAACGGTGCAGCACTCCGTCCTGCTAAGGAGTCCTAAATGTTATTTCCATTGTGTTTAATAAAAGCAGAGGTCTGTGTTGCGTAGATCTACAAGGCCTGGATGTGGTCTTGCTCTAATCTATGAGAGTACCATCGTTGGGAAATGTATAGCGATGAGGAATTTGAGAGCAAGCATTGATGTTATAAATAGGTTCTTATTAGACCCCCCCCTACCAGCTGGCGGGGCTGAGTGCGGAGGAAGTTTTGATAAGCGGCTCTATAAAATAATTACATTTCAGCTCCACTCTTATTATAGGGAGTCTATGATTTACAGAAGTGTGAGGTCGCCATCTTGTGGAGGAAGAGTGAAAGCACAGCCGGTGGCACTTCACATCTCTCCATCATCACACTGTGTGTCCCCGGGGGGTGAATGTCACATCAGTGTCACTTCTCTCCGGCTGGCAGAGGCA